>NC_137046.1:53718765-53848765 GCF_032717465.1 Coenobita brevimanus
TCTCTCTCTCTCTCTCTCTCTCTCTCTCTCTCTCTCCAATCGCCAACCAGAGTATCATGTCGATTGCAGTACCGCCAACCATCGCCGTACCACACACACACACACACACACACACACACACACACACACACACACACACACACACACACACACACACACACACACACACACACACACACACACACACACACACACACACACACACACACACACACACACACACACACACACACACACACACACACACACACACACACACACACACACACACACACACACACACACGAGGCCAAAATTGACGGAACCCACAGACCTATTGCCGTAATACAGACATAATGCTGAATCATAGGCGGGAATTGCGTGTGTGTGTGTGTGTGTGTGTGTGTGTGTGTGTGTTTAAGAGGGATGGGAGTGAGGGGGATTTGCGTGGGAGTGAGTGGTGAAGTGGACGAATGTGAAGAGTTTGTGTGGTGTGTTTGTGTGAGGTGTGTTTGTTTGTGTGTGGTATGGTTGTGTGTGTGTGTGTGTGTGTGTGTGTGTGTGTGTGTGTGTGTGTGTGTGTGTGTGTGTGTGTGTGTGTGTGTGTGTGTGCGCGCGCGTGCGTTCGTGCGTGCGCGCTCTTCAATATGCATGTGTACTAGTTCCCAGGTGTGCGTCCATGCTGGTGTGCGTGTGGCCCTGAAGGTAATGTGGCCGTGTTATGCGTGCACACTGCCTGGGGACACACACAGACGCCATTACCTCCACAAGGGCCCCCTCAACGCCTTAGCCACACCCTTGACCGCACCCTTAACCACCCTCCACTCTCCTCCTTCACCCTCCTAACCAGCCTCTTGACCACCCTAATCACCTTATTCTCTGTCTTATTTTCCCGACCGACCCATGAATTGACCGTCTTACCCGTCCCGTCACGTTCCTGTCCATTTGCTTGACCGTACTAAGTTGACAGTCTTATTGACCATCTTTCTATGACTTGGCAGTTTTAACCGAGGTATTGACAATCCTTCTAATTCCTTTGACCGTACTCACTTCCCCTTTTAGCCACCTTTGTTTACCATTTCCTAAACAACCATTTACTTGACCTCTACATCTTCACCGTCTTAAGCAATCCCCTGACAGTCCCGACCTCCTTATTAACATTGTATTCCTGACTTTCCAGATCCCTCACTGACCGAACCAGGGGCGTGACCATCCATATCTGATTGCTTTGACCAGCTTCTTGACGGTGTTAGTCAGCCGTGTGCCAGTATTAACCAGCCTCTTGACCGTCTGAATCAGCCTCTTGACCGTATTAACCAATTTCTCGGTCTTATGAGCCTCCAGACCACCTTAAGTTTTCCCCTCTGGCTTTAGGGTCCTAACTCTTGACTGTCCTAACCATCCTTTTGACCGTTCCTTGACCCACCTAATCATCCCCTTGACCGTCCCTTGACCGACATAACCACCCCCTTTGACCGTCGCCAAAAGCCATCCCCTTCGCCGTCCCTTGACCATCCTAACCATCCCCATAACTGTTCCTTCATCGTCCTACCCAGTCCCTTGGCTATTTAAACAAGCCTTTCGCCATCGTCGAAGAGAGAGAGAGAGAGAGAGAGAGGAAAGAGAAACATAGAGCGAGGGAATAGAAATCTAATCAGAGGTGTAAATCGTCCAGCCAGCATAATGTCCCTGAGAGAGAGAGAGAGAGAGAGAGAGAGAGAGAGGCAGGGAGGGAGGGGGGGAAGGAGACACACACACACACACACACACACACACACACACACACACACACACACACACACACACACACACACACAGAAAAACAGAAGTCGAGAAAGAAAGAAATCGAGAGACAGCCAGTCAAAGAAGCAAACTACCCAACCAACCAGCATAATGTCCCTTACCTGGAGAGAACGAAAAAAAAAAAAATCCCAGTAGAGGAAAAAAAAAAAAAAGAGGTCACCTGTTGCACCGGGCTGATCTAATTTCTTGATATTACCGGGCGATTAGTATACGTGCTCGTCCCGGATTAGTGTCGGTAACTGCCGCTAATCCGGTTTCAGACGACGTGGGGATTGGGGGCCCGGGGGTAAGGGGAGGAGAGGAGGGGAAGGGGGAAATGATGATGGGGTGGAGATAGGGAGAGGGAAGGGAGGAGAGGGAAAAGGGGAGTAGACTGAGAATTATGGATAGGGGGAGGGAGGGATGGGAAGGATAGAGGGGTTGGGATAGGAGGGCTGGGGGAAAGAGGGGGAGAATCTGAATGGGGGAGGAATGAGGGTGGTGGAAGGGGAAGGGAGACTGGAGCAGAGGGGAGAATGATGTTGGGAATGGGTGAGGGGGGCGTGAAGGAATGGGGAAGGAGAGGGTGATACGAGAGAGGTACGAGGAAAGGAGGGAGAGAGAATAAGGGAGGGAAAGAGGAAGGAGAGGAGAGCATGGGGGAAAGGGGAAACGGGGAAGAGTTGGAGGGGAGGATTTGTGAGAGAATGGGAAGGTTAAGGGAAGGGGAAGAGGGGAAAGGGAAAGCGGAAAGGAAGGGAGAAGATTGTGGGGAGGAGGAGAGGTGAATGTGCCAGGAGAGGAAGGGGGGAGGTAGGGGGTGCGGTGGGGGAGAGAGGAGAGGAAAGGTGTAAATGTGCGTGAACGAACTTCAGACCAACTCTTTCGTGTACTCCAATCTGACTGGGTTATTTTTTGGTCGATTCGTTTCGGTTACCGTGGAGTTCATTTATTTTAGTTTGTTTACATTTTTCTTTTACGCATCCTCGTAACTCCCACGGCACATTAGGTTGGGAGAGTGTACCTGAGTCTTTCTTTCTGCACCGAGTTATTTTCTCATTGAGCCATATTTTGAAACTCCTAATTACTTTCCTGTCCGATAACTAAATTGGGATTACCTTATAGAGTTGTGTATATATCTATATCTGTATCTATAATAGATAGATAGATAGAAAGATAGATAGATAGATATAGATAGATATAGATAGAGATAGACAGATAGGTATAGATAGATATAAAAGCCGCGTTGTGTGTTGGTTTGTTTGTCCACCAATCACGCCCAAATCAAGGGCCAGAGACCCACCCATATATATTCTGAATCGGGTTGACCCGAAGATGGTTTTAGGGGGGTCAAAATTCAGGTCTGGGTCATTTGAGGTCACCGGTAGGGTGTTCGCATTTTTTGGCCTGAACAACGCTGGGTACCTCTGCAACCCCCTTTCTTTTCTTTCTTTTTTTGGCGTGGAGACTCACATGACCTCCAGTTCGGACACAGGCTATGTGAAGCTGACCTCCATGGTCATTTGAGGTCACCGGCCGGAGGTCGTTTGAGGTCACGGGTAA
This sequence comes from Coenobita brevimanus, assembly GCF_032717465.1. Lineage (NCBI taxonomy): Eukaryota > Metazoa > Arthropoda > Malacostraca > Decapoda > Coenobitidae > Coenobita > Coenobita brevimanus. Next base: position 53,722,090 of record NC_137046.1, read on the forward strand.
TATTAACCAAGTGCACACACATACTGTACGTTAGTCTGCGAAAACTGTAATAGAAAGTTCCTGGATCTCTTATAATCCCTTTTCAAAAGCATAAGAGGTACATGATCTTTCTGGAGTAGAAAGATTGTACTAGAATAAATAGGATTATTGTTTGCCTTTTTGGCCCGGGCAACGCCGGGTACCCCTGCTGGTGTGTGTGTGTGTGTGTGTGTGTGTGTGTGTGTGTGTGTGTGTGTGTGTGTGTGTGTGTGTGTGGGTGTGGGTGTGTGTCTATCTATATCTATGTCTATATCTATATATCTATTTTAGGTGGATGTGCAGTGCGTCCCTGCGTGCAAGGCCTGGGGAGGCTGGGTTTACGATGGAAAAGTTGAGAGGTAGGATGGGACCGGAGTGTATTGGTGTTGTATTGAGGAGAGGTAGATTGGGATGGTTTGGGCATGTTGAGAGGATATGGGATGATGATTGGGTGCAGAAGGTGAGAAGAGTTAATATTGGGTGTGGGGTTGCGAGGGGTAGACCGAGAAAGACGTGGGACGATGTCATTAAGTTTGACATCAGGGTTTAGAAATTGAACGAGGAGGCTACCATAGATCGAGCAGCATGGAGAGCCGCCATTAGGTGACCAAGGTCGACGCATGCAGGCATGTTGGAGCCTACAAAAACGAAACGAAACGAAATGATCTATCAATCTGTCTGTCTGTATATATATATATATATATATATATATATATATATATATATATATATATTTAAGTATGATTGACGTTTTAGATTAATTAATCATCATTTTGAACTGTTATTTGATTAGATTTTGGTAATTTCCTCTGAATACTCTTTACATTTTAGTTATTCATATTATTTCACAATGCCTTTCATTTGCTTTCATTATTGCTGATTTTACAGGTTAAAAATTTTTATCTTGAAATAGTTAATCAGTTCGCAAGTTTAATTCCCAGTGCTCTTAATTTTCATTCAGTATCATGATTTTCTTACTCGACTAGCAGCTTTCATCAGTTTGGGAAAATAGATTTCGTCAATTCTCATTTTCCTTTTCCTTTACACTATCCTAACACTTTTCATAAATATCATTCTCACTGAAAGGGAAGGTGTCTTGTTCTATTTCTCGTGTCACGGTGAGACAAAGCGATATGTGAATGTGAGAGAAAGTGATATGGAATGTGCTTTTGTCACATGAAGAGAAAATATTTAACGTTTGTACCGTGATGCGTGATTTTCCACTGAGAGTGAAAGTGATGTGATTTTTGGTGAGAGTGAACGACAGTTATATGTTTTTCCATGTCATTGTGAAAAAGTGATGTGATGATTTGGGTGTAAGTGTTAGACGAAGAGATATATGCTTTTCATGTCACTGTGAGAGTGACATGCGAGTTTTTCTATTTTGTCACTGCAAAGGAAGATTATAATCGCTGTGATAATTCGCATTATTCTGTGAGAAGGTGATATAATTGTGTTGTTATTTTCGTATCTTCTCATTGTGATATATATATATATATATATATATATATATATATATATATATATATATATATATATATTTTTTAATGTCACTGAGAAAAGGGTACATGATCCAGTTACTCATATTATTTTTTTTCGGGGGCGGGGCAGTGCAAGTGAAGATGACATGATGTTGCTTGTCAGGTCACTGTGAAGGAAAGTGATTTGTGAATTTTTTGTCAGTGTGAGAGAGAGGTGTGTGATTTTTTGTCACCCCTAGAGTAAGTGATGTGGGATGTCCTTTTCATTACAGCAAGAAATGACATGTAGCTTTCTGTGTTTCTTTTTTGCCAAAGCGAGTGAAGATGACATTTGTGTGATCTGCTTTTCATATCAACTAGCGAATGTGGCGTGATATTGCTTTTTTTTAAATATCCCTAAGAGAAAATGACATGTGGTTCCAAGTTTTTCATGTGTGGGAACGAACAGGTTTTGCATGACAGAGTGACGAAGATGGCATTGTGTTTCATGATATAACAAACGAGGGTGAAATTTGTACCTTTTTTATGTCATCAAGAGAAAGTTACGTATGTGTGGCCTTGTTTTCCATATTATCGAGAGTCATATTACTTGGTTAACAGTCGAAGATGATATTTGTGTGACCTAGTTTATTATGTCACAGTAGTTTGAAGGCAATACTTGTGCAACTTCTTTTTTCGTTATTGTTACGGCAAGTGCAAATGACATGGCCCGACTTAACGCGACAGTAAGTGGGGTGATGTATAAACAGGTTAATCATATCTCAGTCATCGAAGGTGACATTTGAGTGACCCGGTTATCCATGTCACAACGAGTGAAAGTGACGGTGTGTGTGTGTGTGTGTGTGTGTGTGTGTGTGTGTGTGTGTGTGTGTGTGTGTGTGTGTGTGTGTGTGTAACCTTGTTTTTCATCCCGGCGCGAGTGAACACGGAAGGAGGTGACTTATTACTCGATTTTTTTTTTTTACATGTCACAGCAACGGCATGTGACATTTGTGTGACCCGGTTACCATGTCACAACCCAGCAGTCATGTCTGAGCCGCCTAGGCCTGCTGTCCGGATACTCATTGCAAAGAAAGAAGAGAGAGGGAAGAAAAAAATGTTTACGCGACTATCCTCTTTTTGCCCTCCGTCAGTTTTACCTCGCGAGTTGGTGGACGTGAAACAAAGTGAAATGAGCTCGGGTGCAGGTATTTAGAGGGACCTTTGAGTGTTCGCTCGCCGTGCTCACGAAAAGAACCATTTTAATGCCTAATTTTTGCGTCTAGTTCAATTATGACAATTGACTAGTAAGTAGCACGCGTAAATATTTTCGCAAATGGTTTGTTTTCTTTTCCGTGTGGACGCAGACTCTTTGGGTTATTATTGCAGGACACGGCCTGGTGTTATTAGCGCCGCCACCCAAGTGCAAAAACCGTGAATAAAAGGAAAAAATACGCACTAGGGCGGCATATAAAATAACAAAACTTTAGTGATAATAGCAGGGAAACAACACAGGCAATTACAAAATAATTGAATGCACTTATATACAACAAATTACAGGAACTGAATTTTATTATGAAAAAATTCTACAGCATTTGATAAATGAGTTTCATATATAAAGTAGAGTAAAAACAAACAATGAAAATTTGCAGTATTGTTCAATGCATCAAATGCCGTGCCATAAATGTATTTTCCGCAGGATCATACACATTAAAATTATTGGGAACGGGAATAAACGTATGAATGTGCATGTATGTATATATGCCGGTATGTATATACACGCATAATAAAAGTTAACTGGTTTATAAACTAAGAAAGGGTCGGCACAAAATGAGAGGACTGGTCATGCACGGAAACAAATATGAAATTAGTGATCCAGGTAAACAGAAGCCAGGGGAGTACTGCATGCTGTCACTGTATTAAATCACTTGTCTCATCTTCAGGCAGGCAAGGTATCACTACCCCTCACCTCTTCACAGCTAAAACAGAAGTAGGGACCTGGATTGTAAATTCGACGGTATCATATCGTAGTCTGGGGAAAGTTTCGGTGTGTTCCTGATCAATCACGCTGTTGGCAAACGCAGGTGAAAAGAAGAGAACCGTAAGGGAATTCTTATCTCCCATCAACTCCTTTACTGTCATGACGTACTTTTAATTCTTGCCACCCCCCAGATTAATTTAATTGCATTTGGGGAGGACATTCGCAGCAGAGGGGTTAGAGGTAGATGATTATTCATCCATCAAGAGGGGTCTTCCCCTTTTCTCTGTAAAATCGTCTGGTGGTAGCAAGGACTTAAATCATCTGTAAGCTTCAGTATAGATGATACGATGTTAGTACATCGTTAGTTCTTGTTATCATGCACTTAATAACCTGTTTTTATGTGGAAGATGGAGGGAATCAAGAAGCCTAAAACGAAAGAAGTAAGCACATAGTTATATCGAAAGTGGCCATTTAAATGGACACACTCCCTTTCATTCGCAAGTCAGTTCTTCAGAAATCGTGGCTTTATCCTACCGGCCAAGAAGTATGTGTAGTCTTAATGAACACTTGTGGGATATAGGTATTCCAGGGACCCATTTGCTCATGAAGAAATATAGGAGCCTGAAATATGTAGAGAGACCTAAAATTTTGTCCCAACCAAGGAAAATTGAACAAAAGAAAACAACACTTCCGAAAATAAAATACAACCTATTTGGTGTAATTAAAGTACGTCCCATTGTTTGTGTTTTTCTCTTTCTTCATTTGGCTTCATTCCTCGATATCTCACATATAAGTATTCATTTTACAGTATTACGTAATTATCATCTTGGCCTGCCATGTTTTTTTTGACCGTCCTGTGCGTATGCCAAACCTTCCAAATGGATATACCATCTAAGCAGTTCTCCCCTTCTTCTACCCTTCGCTTAATCAGTCATCATATTGTATAACTTGAAATTAGTTTGGGGAGTGAGCAAAGGCAGTATGTGCCAGTATTATTAACTCTTGTATCCTTAAACCTGCAGGTGTGTCGGCAGATTACGTCAGCCATCTTGCCTTCACCTTGAAGTTTTCTTGGCCGCAGTGTTGATGAATTATTCCCAACCTCATGCTTAAGGTCACATCAATATTCCGTAAGCAATTGCTGGGAAATGAAAATCCTCTCCCTTCCTCGCATCTTCGGTCATTAAGGTACAGCTGTATTTCATTGTTGCCACCTCCGTCTGACAGTGGGTACGCGTAATGCAGTGTTGCCACTCCCCGCACCGTATCGCGACCTGTAATCACATGTAAATGAGGGCAGGGAGGGTACAGGGAGGAGCGAAAGTTCGCCTGCTGTTCAACTGTCTTTACTTCATACGTTGGCGTTGTCCGTCACCCTCATTCCTGGTACATCGTGTCAAAGAAAACTATCTGTGGACAGAGGGACATACCAAACGTCTCTCAGTTTAGAATTGTCAGCCAGTAGAGGGAAATGACAAAGTACAAGAGATGAAATATTAGGCCAAGTTTTGTCCCCGACTGTACTTAAACCCGGGCCAACACACTCTCCTAAGACAGTATTCTCGTCGGCTAAAGGAGCGCAGTTGTATCGCTTCCATAACAGTTTATTTCTGTATCTGTAATGTTAATGTATTCTCTTGTTTTATTTATGTTCTTTTTATGGATATAAGAATATGTAAAAATTAATATAAAACAGTTAATAAGGTCCTAGTATGTCTTCTCTACCGACGAGATTATCTGCATACTGTAATCTTGCGTACTGTGACTAGGGGAACAACTGTATACATATACTGAAACTGTTAGGTGTATTGTGCCCGGGGAAGAACTAAGTCGACCAGAATACGGCTTCAGGTCCGGCAAATGTGGCCCAGCTCCTTCTGAGGACGCTGGCCCATTGCGTCCACCCGCTGCAGACGTCAAAACCCATTACTTGGAGAAATGGATGTAATATCAAGCCCCACTGTAATGGAAAACAACCTATGAATGCGTAATGACATGTACATAGATAAGCGATAAATATCTCACTTACACCATGGATCGGTGGCGGAGTGGGACTGGACCTTACGGCTAGGTGGGAGTTTCATTACATGTAATAAATGTACTCCCGGACTCCCCACGCCTCTCCCACATATAACCCATGCTCGCCCACTTGTCCAGGGTGGAGATGGGTTGTGGGGGGAATGGGGTGGGGAAATGGAAGATGGTGGAGGGGGAATGTGGAGAGAGAGAGAGAGGGGGGGGAGGCGAGCACTGAAGAGGAGAGCAAGGTAGAGATACGTTATCTGGGGAAGACAGGTAAATGTGAAGGGGGTAGCTAGGGTAAGAGGGACGTAGAACAGGAAATAGATGAAGAGGGAGCAAGGGAAACTGAGAGAGCGTAACAGAGGCTCGAGGAAATTAGAGAAGTGGACAGGTAAAGAAGGTGAAGGAGTGTAGCAGAACTGAAGATATGCGAATTGGATGCGTCAGAAGAGAGAAGATAAGAAAATTAGATATCTAAAGAGAGAATGTGGAAAGAGGGAGGTAGAAGCATAAAGTAGAGGAAGTTGTCGTCGTCGTCGTCGTCGTTATTGTTGTTGTTGTTGTGATGGTGGTGGTGGTGGTGGTGGTGGTCGTCGTCGTCGTCGTCGTTATTGTTGTTGTTGTTGTGATGGTGGTGGTGGTGGTGGTGGTGGTGGTCGTCGTCGTCGTCGTCTCATGATCAGCTGAATGTGAACCCTGTGGAGTGCAGGCTAAAGTTACTCTCCTGCGGTCTGCCATGCTCCCTTTTGGGAGAGAGGGAGGGAGCTGTGAGATGTTTGTACAGTCAGGTAGCAGAGCCGCCTGGTCATGTCGATGCCATCGCGTGAAGGAATCCCTTTTCAGAATCAAGAGGTGTGATTGATGTAGATAAGAAGCTGGAACAGGGATAGAACAACAGAAGAGGGTACTGAAGGAATGAATACAGAGAAGAGAAAGAAAAGTAGACGCGCAGAGAAGAGAGGAGAGATGGAGGTATGCGAAACGGACACTTAAGTATAAAGAGGACAACAGATAAGGTCACTGGACTGAAGGAGAGAGAGAGAAAGTAAGAGGGATGACAGTATAAGAAATGCACGCCAAAGGAGAACGTAAAGGCAGAGAGACTGAGAGTTGTCAAAGGTGGAAGAGTGTGGAGAGAAGGTCGAGAGAGTAGGAGAAGAAGGGTGATGAGGGTAGGAAGTAGCAGTAAAGAAAGAAGGCAAATTATAGGTACGAGGAGAGAAGTAGCAAAGGAAGGACAAGAGGAGGAAGAGAAGATAGGGGTGGGAGGCATTTAAAGATGAAGCGTGTGGAGAAGAGAGAATAGGGTAGAGACAGGGATGAAGAGTAGGTAAAAAAAAAGTAGGTGATAGCAATGTCGGTAAGCGTATTAGAGGCAGCAAAAAGAGGATAGTATAAAGAAGGGAAAAACGGAGGATTAGATGAAGGAGAGAAGATGTCAAGAAAGAAAAAACATAGACATAAGAAGAAAGAGTTCGTGAGAGAGTAGGAGATGATAGTAATGATGGTATGCTAATTTGGGGTATGAGGAGAGGGGAGTAACAGAGAGGAATGTGAGATGTCAGAAGAAGGAGGTGGGTAGGGTTCGGAGGTAATGACGAAGAAATGATGTGGAGGAGAGAGAGAAAAGTAGAGGTAGAGTGACGAAGATCCGATGAAAAAGTGGGAGTTGACAGTAATAAAGCAGGATGGTAAAGAGAGGCATTCGCGAAGACTGATGAAGGAGAGGGTCAAGCTGGGAGTGCTGGAAATGATGTATCAGTAGTCAGGGTGAGTGTGTGTGTGGATAGTAGATGGTAGAGGAGGAGAGAGGGAGGGTAGGGGTTGGAGTGTTTTAGTGATGTGTCTGTGGTAAGGGCGACTGACCTGACTGACTGCGGGTGGTAGGTGGCAGAGGAGGTAGGGGGAGTAGGACTGGGAAACCTGTAAATGATGTGTCCGTGGTAGGGATGACTGACTAACTGGATGGTAGATGGTGGATGGTAGACAGTGGATGGTATATGTGTTAGGGGAGGGAGAAGGTAAGTATAGGGCTGCTGTATGTGACGTGTCCATGGCAGAGTTGAGTGAGTGACTGTGTGACTGGTAGATGACATTATTGATGCCAGTGGGGTGCTGATGATAATAGCCACCATTACCACACCCTCATTTGTCCCACCGCGCCCACCATAATACGGGTGTCAAGGGCGATTCTTTTTGTTGGATGTTCATTTATTTTGTGTGCTCCTTGACTCTTGGATAAAGACGCTGTGCCAGGGTGTAGTGGGTCCCCTTTGTATGAGACCCGGAAGCTTATGCTTCCATTTGAAACCCAACAGATGGAGTAATGTGCCATCATAATGGAAGTGGTGATAAGTGGTGGAGCAGTGGACTTCTTACTGTGTGGATGCGAGATCCAGCCCCGACTGTGGTAGGGAACAGTTTATGGGATATGAATCGTGTTCAGTTTTACTACTCATCCACTACTCCTCCATAAAACATAAGGACATGTCATGAAAGCACCTTTGCCAATACCATCACACCAGTTGTGAAAGAATTAATCAGTCATGAGCTAGTATGAACAGTTTGTATTAGTACCCAAGAGGTCACATTTGAGCATGTGTGTCGCCATATGTTGATCGTAGAAGGACTTCTGAACCTCAGCGAATGGGCTGTTTTAGTCTAGTTTGTGCCCAGAATTGAATACATAAGAAATGATGATGTGAGGTTTCCGCTAACCTGACTATTCCTTACTGCAGGTGTGACGATGCTGTCGGCCATGGAGTCAGCTGTCAAGTGTGATGTCGACCTGCCGCTCAACCTCAAGACTCACGTAAGTACGCTGGCCACAGTTTTGTACTGTACAGTCACAGGCAATAATCCTAACTAATGAAGCGAGAATCTAACTTGTTTGTAATTTTTTATCTGTTTGGGAAGAATGCAGAAGGTTTTAACATTGATCCAAGGGATTATAAACGAACTACTCTCCTCGACAGTACAGCCATCTTACGTACAGTCGCAGCCAACACACCTGCATATACGTAATTGGAATTTTAAGAAGTTGTAAAGAAATTGACGATCTTAATTGTCACCATCTTAAAATAAAGGGCGAGATTCCGATTGTCATCTTTTTATACAAGAGACTCCGACCTGACGAAGCATGAATACGACCCTCTTGACGCATACAAGTTAATTACTGTATCAAGATCTCGTCAGATTTTGAAAGTTTTGAGACTGTAAAGAATCTTGAACAGTACGTTTTAAGTCTTTGTTGGTATTTGTATCCGTTTGCTAAATTTATGAATACAATGTCCTTTTTAATGATTATTACTTTCTACAAACAGGCAATTTTCCTTTCTTGAGGAGACTCTTCTGGAATCGGAGAGGTTAAATTGAAACTTAACTAACCTCGTCGCTAAGCTGGCAAAATCCAATTATAACTCACAGCATCATTGTACTGAAAGGGTTTTAATACTGTGTCACAAAATTCTTCGTGTGATTAATCTCCCTATACGAACTACATATTTTTGTGTGATGAGGTTTCCTCGCTTCATTGCTTATCCCTGCACACATGATGATATTTTAGGACATAGATTTCTCTCCATTCCTGCTTGCCCCTATACAGATGATAATATTTTGGGATTTCTGCCCTAAAATTGACTCTACTATGGCTGTGTTGTTGGAGCCATTTTGCATCTAATTTCCGGGTCATGTTACGGCTCTCTTGGGTGGGACTGTCGTTTGATGAGGCTAGTTACCAGGTGATTGGGTCGTTGTTCAAATAGTCTCAGTTGTTTAATCATACGTGCTGGGAGGGTTTTGAATGATGATAATGCTGCTGATGTTTGTAATTTTGCGTAGAAGCGTGAGGCATATGTATAGTTGCGATTTTAGTACTTTCGTTCCTAAATTGTACTGCACTTATTTACCTCTTCAGGATGGTGACGTATTTTTCACTTTATTCTTGCTTTTCCCCAGACGACTTTATTAGCCCATGAGAGACTATTGGAATTGGAGGTGAATACTGTGGATATTCTCATTAACCTTTTTACTGCATTATTACCCCCATAAACTAAATATACTTATTTGTAGGTAGCAGTAATATATTAGAAAAATACATCATCGTGGTGAAGGGTAAAAGATATTTGTTTTCGAAGTAAGGTATGAAACTATTTGTAATATTTTGTAAGTAATTTTCTAAGTATGTTTTTGCAGTTACTTGGCTGCAGGACGTAAAGCTTTGTTTACCGTGTAGCATTTTATTTCATTATTCCGTTATTACTCCTCAAAATTCTGTATTGATGTTTTTCCAATTATTGGGCTGTTGAACATGAAGCGTTTAATCTTTGTTTATAATGTAACGTTTGTATATTTTTGCAGTTACTCGATGGGGCCCGAAGCATGTTATATTCGTTTATTGCCTAACATTTTACCTGATTATTTTTGCAACTACTCAAACTTCTTTCCTTTAACATTTTTCCTGTTACCAACTGTGGGGCACGGGGTTGCATTTTTTTACAGTCGCTCATTCTGTAATTCTGCTCCTGAAAACACCCTTATTTATGTATTTTAGGATGGTTATGCTGGTAGGAAAAATGTAGTGCGTGTGGCAGTATTGAAGTGTAAGTTATTAACTGTTAAACCCGCGTAATGGCTAATTCCCCCCTGTGCTTCATCACCGCCCTCCATTAACAGCACCTCCCGTCCGACATGACAATGGTAAATTGATCTGATGACATGTACGGAGCCGACACAGCGCTGCACATGTACACACATACACACACTCACACCTAAACACACACACACACACACACACACACACACACACACACACACACACACACACACACACACACACACACACACACACACATATGTACACCAAATAACCACAAGGATATGTCCACTAGCCTGACAGCACTGCACATGTATAAACTGGGGCAGGAAGATATATATACATACTGTCATGGTGGCTGCAAGAGATTATGTACACTACATTGTGAAAACGCAGGTTGGAAATATCAGCCAGCTCATACCTCGAACTAAGATAGGGACCTGAATTGTAAATTCTACGGTTGCGTATGGGGTGCTGTTGTTGTTAATAACCCTTGGGAATATGTAGATAATTTTGTCATCAATCTGAAGTGAGACAGAGGGAGACTGCAAACGATATGGAGGGGTAAAGTGCAAGAGTACGTGTGAAGGGGTGATGAGTCGTAGGAGCGGGTACTGTTAATGAGTAGGAACATAAAAGCATGGAGGTCATTTCATCGATGTCACTCATCACATGATGCGGCATCAGACAATAGGTACATAGACAGATTTCTGTAATTAGGCAGCCTGGGAATAACGTTGTTATTGCACCCTTGATACTCCCTGACGGTTTTATTCTGTTTAAGTGACACTTCGGGTTAGATATATGGTTCCATAAACCCTTTCCTGCCAGAGATGTCCTAAATTGAAAGGTAGGTGGCAAGAAGATAAAAAGCACTATACAGAACGCCTAGTTTCTTCAGGCCGAAGGCGTGTATTAATTTTGATCTTGCTTGGTACAGACGATTTTATTTCAGTTCAGGAGAGGTGGATGTTAGTGAAAGGATTTTTAGAGGCTGTTGAACCCCTCCAAACGGAAGAGTAAGTATGAAACTAAATAAAACTGTTTTGTGGTAACAGGGTTGAAACACGTCATCTTAGTAAAGGCGTTAAAGACACATGTGAATAATACCGCCAGTGTCTTTCTGGTATATATATATATATATATATATATATATATATATATATATATATATATATATATATATATATATATATATATATTCTCTCTCTCTCTCTCTCTCTCTCTCTCTCTCTGCTACCCCCAGCACACACAGTCAGAGCACATACACATAATTACTACCCCATAAACACTTGGACTACACATTAACAAACCCACAAACCCACAGACGAAGGTCATTTTGTGCGGCATCACTCAAGTTCCTGACTACGGTCTCGTTTCATTTATTATTATAATCGTACTATCCCAAAGCAATGATATTTTGTATGGCTGAGAGAAAGCCTAGTGACCAGAGATTAAACCCTTGATTGATTAATAGTCCATCTCCTATGGACTCACATCTCTTGTGTTCGTCTAAACTCGATGGAAAATTGCCAACTCTTCACCTTCGCTCCTAGGTTAAAACAATACATGAACAGTATAATATGGTGCAAGTCACAAAGGGCTATGGATAGGATGTAGAGGAGTAGAATTTTCTTGCTCTGCCGTTGAGCTGTGAGAAATAAGCAACAAAAAGACAATAAGCAGAGTAAACTGCGAAATAAAAAATGCTGTTTTGCCTCCTAGGTCCATTAGAATACGCGCCCAGCACCAGACTACTTTGTTTAGCCGAGAGAAATCGTAGCACTTATTGGGTTAAGGTGACGTAAGCAAAATTTATCACCAAGTAAGAGGTACTAACAAAATTGACAAAACCACGAGATTAGGGTCCCTTGGCTTACCTGGGTACATTTTGGTTGTTGTTGTGACCCCAGGTTTATCTGGACGCGAACCATTGTTGATTTCATAATGTCCACCAGCCTCCTTTCCGAGGACTAGGAGGGAGTTGAGGAGCGCTAACATCTGTGCTTCCGTGTGAAGGCACCCCTTTTCAGAACCCCTCTGAATTTGAAAAAGAAAACATGAATTAAAATGTGTCGTTACTCCGGTTCTGCTTTACACTCTGAATCACTGAACGAAGAGTTTGAAATAGTGTAATGTTTGCGCTGTTTCATTAAGCACACATTGTGTTATGTTATGGCGTTCGTTCACCAGGCAAGGTAATGTAACATCAGCCTGAGTTTTTAGCTGCTCAGAATTACCAGCCTTAACGATACATATGGAGAAACGTTGTTAACGTCTGATGTCGTCCAGCCTGTGGCATGCGAGTTTTTTATATTTTGCACAAAAAAACACAACATTCAAGCAGATATAAAATTGCCCTGCTAGGAGTAAAAGAGGTGAGTAGCACCTCCTACCTACTAGTTTGTTAATGCATATTAGTCAGGATGTGCATAGGCATTATATTCCACCTACGGCCAAATGTTTCATATTGGCTGCCGCCAGATAATTTCATGCTCTCTAGAAAAAAGGTATAATAATAAAACGAATGCCTGTGTTTAGGTGTGATAGTTTTCCAAGTAAATAATTATGGAAGAGGCGAGAGAAAGCCTCCTAAGCCCACGAGACGGCAGCCTTGAATCTGTAACCTCTCGCACCGCTATATAAACCTAAAGGCAGACATAACTCGACTGCTTCCATTGAGGCTTAACATCGCACTGTCATGTGTGGGCGCTATATATTGCTAGAAATTAGCAGTACTGTATATAATCGTACATAAGATTTTTAATAGTACGGAATTGTTTACTACCATAATATGGACCGATGAATACATTGATACGGTATCATTCAGTACATTAGTGTGCCATGATTCTCCACAGTAATACGGAATTTCAATAATCATACAAAGACAGGCATACTCGGATGCAGACCACCCACGTACGGACCACTCACTTACACGAGACACCCGTGAAGACAAACCACCCATGCCCAGCTGCGATCAGTAATCCTTTTACAGTCAAGGGTTCCGATTTAGTGAAGCGAGATAATTACGAGTACACCCCCAACAAGCGTGAGTGGTTCTGGTTAGTTCTGTAGGATCTCATTAGGTTCTGACAATGTTTCAAGAGTGAGTAGGAGTACTGACCGCAGCTGTGCATAAGGACAAGGTTGTACTTATATACTGTCCATTTACATTCAAGGCCAAGTACCACCCACGTATACAGACTACTTACGTACACAGGGGACAATACCACGCATGTGCACAGCTGGACACAGACAACCCACGTACACATTACCCACGTACGAAGAGGGACACACCACTCACGTACACAGAGGGACACAGACCAACCACGTGCTCAGATTACCCACGTATACAGTGGGACAAAGACCACCCACGTACACAGATTACCTACGTACACTGGGGGACAGAGAACACCCACGTACACAGATTACCTACGTACACTGGGGGACGCAGACCATCCACGTACATGGATCACTTATACGTGAACAGGAACACAGATCACCCGTGTACATAGGAACAAAGATGAACAGTGTACGAGTACACAGAAACACAGACGACTCACGTACACAGGAACACAGACGACGCATTTACACATAGGAACACTAACTAGCCACATACAAAGGAACACATACACCTACGTACGCATTGGTACACTGAAATATATATAAGAACACTGACCACGCATGTACACTGGGACGCGGACCACGCACATACTGCACACATAAGAGCAAGGATCACCCTAGTACACACCGGAACACGGATCGCCCACGTACACATAGGAACACGGACCACCCATGTACTTATAAGACCACGAACCACTTATGGAAATGCATAAGAGTTTAAAAGGACCGAACCATCCACGAACGTACATAGGATTTTATGATATCCACGTGCAGTAGTGACTCAAGACACCCATGTACAGTACACAAGGATCACCCGCGTACGTAGGAATACAAACCATTTAGGGACTCGTACACAGGGACAGGGGTCACCCACGGACATGTAAAAAGAGTCATGCATATACACCGACGGAAATCACGCACGTCGCACAGACATAAACCACCCACGTACAGAAGGGACACAAACCACCCACGTATACAGGCTACCCACGAAGGCAGGCCATTCATAGATTGAAACTATCCCATGTGTTGAATTACGGGGTACTCATGAATACAAACCTTTCATGGACGAGATCAGTCCAAGAACATGTTCGATCTGAAATTCCTGTACATCTCTGGGGCTCCGAAATAATGAAGCGAGACACCAGTCCTTCAAACCCACTTGCATACGAGTATTAGCGGTTAATGTAGAAAGATATCGTTGAGTTTGACAGTTCAAGACGATGTAAAGGAACTGTTGACAGCAAGTGTACCAGTTCACCAACCACACACCTGCACATAAACCCAGGTCATCACCATGAACAAGAGACTATCCACCGACGTACATGGATAAGGGTCTGCCAAGGACATGCACAGGACACGGTCAGAGGCGTGGATGTGACAGGAACCACACACGCACAGTACACAGCTACTAACATCACACCTTCACAGAGAGACAAACCGCCTCCTCTGGGACTAACCACCTATACACAAGAGATCCACCTAAGTATATAGAACCAAGGGGCACACATGGACATGCACAGGACATGAGCACTAGCGTGAACATGGGAGGAACCACCAGCCACCCACATTCACAGAGATAAAACAGTCTTCACGTACACGAACCACCCATAGGCAGGATATCGCCCCACATAAACATAAACATGAGCTACTCACGGACATACACAGGACACGGACAGAGGAATGGACGAGAAAGGAACCACCCACACACAGTACAAAGCCAACACCACACACCTACAGAGACCCAGACCACCACCATGAACTCCCCATAGACCGTATCACCCACGTACACGCAGAAACACGGACCACCCACGGACATGCACATGACACGGACAGGCGTGGACATGGCAGAAAGCGTCAACACGGTATGAACACGGGAGAGCCCTCATTTAAAAGATTGAACAAGGGGAGAGAGCAAACACAGGAGAATAAATTGGGGGGGAGGGAGAACGAGGAAGATAAACAAATGCAGAGCGGAATATGTGCACACGACGAGAGAGAGAGAGAGAGAGAGAGAGAGAGAGAGAGAGAGAGAGAGAGAATAAGTCATGGAGAAACAGACAGGACAGAGAAAGGTATAAACTTAACTCCCGGCTCAGCATAGATAGGTAAACAAGTAGATAGATAGACAGATAGATGCATGTATGGATGGATGTACAGATAGAGATGGAGAGAAAGCAGAGAGTAATAGTTTCATTCATAGAAAGAAGAAAAGGCAGACAAAAAAAATTAAACGCAGTTCAAAACGAGAGAGAGAGAGAGAGAGAGAGAGAGAGAGAGAGAGAGAGAGAATCCCCAGTTAGCGAATAGAGAACGAGAACGAGATGAACCCAAAACACACGAAAGTTATGCATACACTAAAAGCCTAAAAAAAATATTGAGTAAAATAAAAAGGAGATTGCGAAGTGTATGCATAGAGCGAAAATGCAAACTCCACATGCATAAAACAGCCGGGTGAAGTGGAGGAAAATCTACCTAAACAGAGAGGCAACATAGATTAAAGACTCGGAAACGGGCACAAGCGAACGTTTGCAGGGACAATCTGTTCGGAAACATGCGAGGGGAGGCGAGTGTTCAAAATACTGATAGAAGGGGGATTGATTGAAAGAGAAGCAGGGGCTCACAGGGAGATGGGCATTAATACGAAGCTGATTCGAAACGCTTCACTATATGTAAAAAGAGGCTTAATCACCGGTTACATGCAGGGGAAATGCACGGGAAGGTGGATTGGAGCTGGAATGAAGGATTGCATTTGAGTCAGGGTGCAAGTGCAGGGAGGTAACTGTAGCAATTAATACAAAGCTGATCCAAAACGCTGCTTGATACTGGATCCCTGTGATTAACCCTACATATGAACAAGGCTGCATCGCAATCACATGCATCGATTCATACTGTGTGGTGGATCGGCAAGATATGAAGTACTGCAGCGACTGTTCCAGAGTAGAGATACCCGGAGTCGTGCATTAATTCGAAGCTGTTCCGGACGCTTTGCTTGGATATCGGAGCCTAGCGATTATCCTTACGTATAAATGAAGGCTACTTCATTATTATTCAAGTGAAAATATGGTGGAAAGGAAATAATTGAGATCCACGACTGCTGCTAAATTAAAGTATAAGTACAGGAAGATTAGCATTAATACGAAGGTGTTCCGAATGCTTCACACTATGTAAGAAGCAGCTAAATCACCATTACACGCTAGAAAGTGCATGGCGATAGACTGGCTATTGCAGTTGTGTATGGCTGCAACTTCGAAAAAGCTGGCATTAGAACGAAGCTAACCTGAACGCAGTAAAGTGTAAAATATATATATATATATATATATATATATATATATATATGAGAGAGAGAGAGTTTGATTACAGATACTATCAATATAAAATGTACCTGAATGTAATAGAATTCTTGCCTTTATGACCATCATGGGTTCACTATTTTGATTACCTACTAGATGTACAATCAAATGGTTATAAAAGAGACATAGCAGTTCGTTTTCGTTTAATGCAAATACAGCAGGTAATGATGCATTCCGGCCAGTCCTTGTTCATGGGCAAAACACCTGCATTATGAGAGATATTACCTTAGCCCAAGTAAGAAACTTCTCTGGCGGTTCCTTCACCGTACATCTCCGTCCTCTCCAGAAATGAGTCATGTAATTCCGCCCTTATCATAAACACCTGTGCTATATCCCTTTTGATGTGAATGATTATGAGTTTACTCTAGTTAGTACACACGCATTTTCCTTCAGTGGCTCTGGTTAACTGGCACACACTGTAACACTAATTCGTGCCTTGAATCTGAACTAATTTCGTGAGTGCTCTTATTCATTATACTGCTGTGAATTTGCGCCATAATAAAGCACAGGGCCTTGCGACGTTAGTGTAATAACATCAACGCAGAATTGTCCAGTGTAATATTATACAGATGAAGGTAATTGTAATTAAGTGTAATGCAATATAATGTAGCGCAACTCGGATACAATACACTGGCTCTGTTCTCTTGGGGTCTTGGCTGGCTGCTCCAATGAAACTGTATTTACCAAGATCATTATGTAACCCAAGCTGCCTGAATATTAAGCAACTCTTTGTGGCTTGAAATTTACTCTAAACCCCTTCACCACGAGAAGTTTCTTTATCTCCTTCGTGCAGTTTCCAGACGATGTTATTCAGCTTTGGAGAGATTTTTTCGAGCTGCAGGATCAGATATATACTTCAATAGCCCAAGCAGTATATAGGGTCTCCGTAGCTGAATGAAATCGTCTAGTGGTAGGAAGAATGAAATCGTTTGACGGAAGGAAGAATATAATAAAACGTCATCGTACTGAAAGCGTTAACGTCACAGGCACGAACACTTCTTTTTAACATGTTCTGGTTAAGGACCGCATTTTCCTTTGTTTCGGAGGCTCGCTTGCACCTCTTCCGTACCAGCTTGTTTCCGTATTTGACACAGTAATATTTCTGCGGTGATAATTATGTAAAGCGTGGCGATATGAAACTGACATTTATAACATACAGGAGAACATTATCTCCTTAAGCCCGAGGACGATCTTGTCTTTATTCTGGCTACCCAACAGTCAATATGACGCTGTTTGGGAGAAGCGCCTTGCAGCGACGGAGTTAATGAAAGCAGTATCTGTTTCCTCAAGAAAAGTCTGTCCTTAGCATGATGGCGGCAATAATAATATAACAGACACCATGGCAGTGAAGGAGCTAAGGTGTAGCATACAAAATATATAACTAAGAAATATAACGTTGGAGACCTTTCGTGCCGACAAGGATGCTACAATAAGACCAGACGATTTTACCATGTTGAACCTTGCATGGTCGCGTCTTCTCCGGTGTTTTATTACAACTAATATCAAACAATTGTATGGTACTAGTAGTTAATCATAGGAGCCTGAGAGTATCAATACAATTATTATTACCCCTCTCATTGTCAGCACAGCTCTAGTATTATGTTCCGGTTAACTGCAGACGATTTTAATCAACTGCGAGTCAGAAGAGCCCGAGAGCGTTCAGAGATATCCTTCATAGTGAACAGGTTAACACCTTCGCTACCTTGTAGGCTGTGTAAATCTACTCCTGCAACCACCAGACAAATTTATTCAACAGAGCGGAGACTTGTTGGGCAGGGGTTAATGGGGACTACATCTAACTCAGCCACATCGAAAACTCACCTTTGCCGTAGAAAACCATCCAGTAACTGCATGAATGAAATAAAAAAGGTGTTGATTTATTGTAAGGTATATGAAGAGTATACCGATGTCTTCACAGTACAAGAAAAGAGAAAAAAAGAAAATATGAGCCGAGTAAAACTTCGAGGTGGTTGTAATAATGAAAGAAGACATCTTCATACTGAAGAGGGTAATCTAGTTGTCTGACTTTGAATACTCTGAGGAGTGTCCATGACAAAATGAACATACTATCGTATCCTGAAAATTAATTCTATGTCCATTGCCTGACGACGCATCTTCTTAGCGGTGACTTCGATAAAAGGGGTTCATGGCAAGCATGAGTTAAGCAAAGAGGTAAGTGTAGTGAATGGGTTAATGAATAATCGGTATTTGTATTCCTCTTTTGAGCAAACCTAGGACGTCCTTTAGCCTTATTCTTGCTGCAACCAGAGGATTTTAATTAAATCAAAACAACCTATACCGTACCTATACCGTTTTTACTTTAACGTGGCCTAAAATTGCCATCATCTCATCTTGAATGCTGAACTGTAACAATAGGTAAGCACTTGAATATGATGCTGGTCACGCAAAAGCAGTATGGAAAGAGGGTACAGCCATAGCATTATCTGGTTCTACCATTGAGCAGTGCGAAACAAGCCGAAAAGAGGCGAAAATCTGGACAAGGTAAGATGAAGGAACTGTAGTATTCCAGGAGTTAATGAAAGCAACATCAAATCTCTCCAGTTTGAAATATATGAGCTAAATAAAAGTGTCCATAGTCAGCAAGAACAAAACAGTAAAAAAACGTCATCTTCATGAAAGGTCCATTGCGACGACGTGTTGCCTGATCATCACCTTATCTGATTTGCTCTTCGTTCGCCAGCGATTTGTTTCGTTTTAGTTTGTTCGTAGTTTAGAATGCATTTCCGATTTGTCTTTTTGATCTCAGACTATTTTTTTTTTTTTCCACTCGGATATTTTTATAGATTATTCTCTTGTATTCTTCCTATCAAATATTATTTAGTATATTTCCATACTCGCGTTTTTGTTCAGTTCATTCTCGCATATTCTCCATGTCAGTATTTATTTATTTATATACCGGTAGTTGTATTTTATGTGATTTTTGCTTGGATTGCTTCAGCTATATCCATAATCTTGTCGTTTTATATTTTAGTCTCATTTTCTTCATGCCAGACTGTATGCATTTCCATAGTGATAATGACTGCACCTCATCTGATCGTGTATTATTAAGAACTCGCTTTTCCTATACTCTAGACACACACACACACACACACACACACCGCTCGCTGGTGCAGTGGTAACGCTCTCGCTTGCCATCTGGTAGACGGGAGTTCGCGCCTCGCTCAGGTTGCGAAAAGTTTCACTGACGAAGTGGGTGGTTACTGTCCCCCTTGAGCAAGGGGACGGGGGTGTGAGTGTGTGAAGGTCACAGCCTTGCCCTTAGATCGGACTATATGAGCTCTCAGCTCCCTTCCGGGAGGGTAAAATGCTGACGATCACGACCATCAAGTGATCCTGACCGACCCGGTGAATTACACACACGAGAGAGAGAGAGAGAGACGACTAGTCCAGGAGTATACCAGCTGTGATCGTAAATATATATGCTGCCTCTAAACCTTTCTGTCACCCCTCATCTCCACTCTACCTAGCCAGTCTGAGCCGCCCTCCGTTACTTACTTATCCTCTTTATCCTTCTTGGTAATCTCTTAGTCTCTTTCATCGGCTTCATACACATACCGTCATTTTACTATTTTCTTTCTCACCTCATGCATTTCTGTCATCTTTGCTTCTACATTCGAGGGAGGAGGGTTGGGGAATATTCGAATACCTGGGTACGATGGATTTCTAAATGAACACCATGATTTTTATTATCTCGGCATGGTTGGTGGTTATACTGTAGATTGATTGTCCTACTGTTACTGGCGACTCAAAACACCATATACTATTTTTATTTGAAGATTCACGTTGCAATTTGCACATGTCTTGTTCGTTGTCACATTAGAAGACGCTTGAAGTAATTCGGTCATTTTTTCACCGAATGTCTGTTTTTTGTATATGTTTATTTATTTAAATATCAGCCATTCATTTTCCATACGTGTGACCACATCGCTTCGGTACATTTCTCGTAGCTACACTTGTTAAGTGCACTTTCAGTTTTTACGTTCGTTCATTTATCCACATTTTCATACTTCAATATACTCAATATACCAGTATTATACTTACATCTGCCAACGAAGTTGGAGGAGGTTATGTATTCACCTATTTTTGTCTGTCTGTCTTTCTGATTGTCCGGACGGTATCTTCAAAAGTAATGAATGAACTTCAATGAAACACTGTGGAAGGATGGGCCATGGGCCAAGGAAGAAGTGATTAAATTTTGGGGCGGATCCAGATCCGGATCCTGAGAATCCCGCACAATATCTGCAAAAGTTCTCAATGAATTTCAGTGGAATTTTGTGGCAGGGTGGGTCATGTGCCAAGAAAGAATAGGTTAAATTTTGGGGCGGATCCGGATCCGAATCCTATATCCACGGATCCGGATCCCTTTTAATGACAATGGCATTGGAGGAGGTATGCGCTCTCCGAGTGCTTTCTAGTTCGCATTACGATACTATCATAGATGTAAGAGAATTATTATTATTATTATTATTATATTGTCATGCCATTCATCTAGAGGCGCAACAAATCAAAATCCCATCCTTTCATACTACAGGAGACGCAGCATATCAGTAGTATCTCTCATATTTATACTCACTAATGTGCTGAGTAGCAACTAAAGATTGTAAACGAAGAACTGTACTAGCTAATGCTAAATATCTCGTCCGGGATGGAGTCTGGCGATGTACTGTTTTTGGTCGAGTTTCTTCGTTTATTTGTTTCTTTGTTAGCAGCATTACGGTTAACGGTTGAATGAAAGTACATGAAACTTTCAGGATATGTGGACACTGGTCCCAAACGGAAGTGATTAAATTTTAGAGGCAATCTAGTGACCTTGCAAGGTCAAAATCAAGGTCACGCATTTTAAGAGGGTTATAACTAGAAACCGTTTGAAGGTAAAGATATTTACAATTATCATCATACAGGAACTCCAATATGGGCTTTCATTTGACACCAAGACCTTTCACCTGGAGTGACCCTGAAAGGTCAAACTCAGGGTCACGGATATTCAGGGGGCTACAGCTCGAAACTGGTTGCAGATAGATATACTGTACAAATTATTAATATTGACAGATAACAAGTTCCATTTCATGTACACCATTACCTTAGACTTTAATTGTTTATTGACACAAATGGCAGTAACGATTCAGTATTTAACAACAATGAAATTACTGCAGTCGGATGAAGTTTGTTGTGCCTGGTACCACTTGTTCATTTTGTTAATCCCGTCCCTCTGATGACGTGTTTTCTTTTATTGACTCCTGTCATCTCCAGGTGGTTGGGTGTTCAGCTTTTTGGAGGTTTATCGCAGCTGATGAAAATATTGGATTTCTTTTTCTGATCCCTTTAGTATCACACATTTCATATAACCTGAAGAAAATCTACATGAGGCATAATTAATGCACTACAAGAAGATGTCGTCATACTGATGGAATTGATGTTGTTTTCTGGCTTTCTTGGTCACTTGAGAGAGAGAGAGAGAGAGAGAGAGAGAGAGAGAGAGAGAGAGAATATGTGGAAGTGTGTGTGTGTGTGTGTGTGTGTGTGTGTGTGTGTGTGTGTGTGTGTGTGTGTATCTGTGTGTGTGTGTGTGTGTGTGTGTGTTAAATAATTAGGTAGAAAACAGTGTTGGTAGAGAGTACAAGCGAAACTGATATATATGGCAGCAAGAGTGGCTGTAAGTATAAACCTTTTGAGCTCAGAGGTATTTTGCTGTAAGTATAAACCTTTTGAGCTCAGGGGTATTTTGCTGTAAGTGTAAACCTTTTGAGCTCAGGGATAATTTGCTGTAAGTATAAACCTTTTGGGCTCAGGGGTATTTTCATCATTTACGTAAAATCATTGACAATACTCATGAGTTTTATTGTTAAAGATCGTTATACGGTGATGATAAATGTGATCCGTAAGAACTGATAAGGACACAGAAGAATGAAAAACATAGAATGAAGAAAATTATAAATGACCGGGAAAGCGTAGGAAAATATACAGAAAAAGAGCAAAAAGGTACACATGAACAGAAAAGGTAGAGAGTGATTGGAAAACGTAAAGGCTAGTAAAGGACATAAATGATAAGAGTGGGGAAGGAGTAGACAGAAATGGGATAATGTAGGCTATACGTGAGGAAATCTGTATGCAAAAGAATGGGAAAAATGAAGACTAGTGGTAGAGAATAACGAGGAGAGAAGTGAAATGAAAGGAAAAGATACAAAAGAGTTACGGGTGGAGAAAAGATAGGAAGGGAGGAAGGAAGGAGGAAGGGAATACCAGCTGAAGGCTACAGGTAGAGGTTGGGAGGGAGGGGAGGGGACGGGATTGGGACGAGAGAGAGGGGTGGGGAAGGAGGGGGGACAGGATGAAAGAAAAAATAAATGGAGAGAAAAGAGAGAGAACGGAGGAGAAGAAAGAGCTGAAGAACGAGAGAGAGAGAGAGAGAGAGAGAGAGAGAGAGAGAGAGAGAGAGAGAGAGAGAAGTACTGGGAGGGATATTCGGAGGAGAAGAAAGGAAGGAGGGAGCTGAGGAGGGGTAGATGTGTATAGAGAAACGAGGTCGGAGTGATGGAGAGAGGGAGGAAGAGAAGCAAGAAAGGAAAGGAGGGAAGAGAAGAAGAGAGCAGGGAGGGAGGGAGAGGGGAACAGGGGAGAGAGGGAGGGAGAGAAACAGGGGAGGGAGGGAGGGAGAAGAGGGTCGAGGAGCACAGCGTCATTAAGTTGACCTGAGGCTCTCTGTGGACTCTTACCTTCCTCCTGTACTTTTGTTTTGATTTTCTCTTTGGCGTAGCTACATCCACCTTTGTTTTGTATGTCTTTCAAACTCTGCCATTGACACATCTTGTCTCATAATTTATCCCAACCAACGGTAGACCAAACTGACCTAACATCATATGACCTAGGCTAACTTGACTTTATCAGACGCAAACGAATCTGTCTCACCTAATCTTGATCCAACCTCACTTAACCTGACACAGCCCAACTTAGCCTGAACGCGTTGAAAAAAAAGAAACAAACAAACAAATCGGTTTTAACTTTCTAAATCCACCTTAACCATACCTAACCTATCACATACCACCCAGACTGACCCTGTTGTAAAACATTTCACTTGTAAACTAACTGGCGGCGCCTGTTCCAGCCTGGCTTAAAGAAACCCAGACCAACCTCATTTTATTTCACCTAGCTAACCCACAGTAAATCTAATCCAACCTAATCTAACTCCGCTTAGCCCAGTCCATCGTCTCCTCACCTCATCACCTTTCTTCACCACACCTTACGTATTCATCTCGCATGCTCACCTGTCCTAACTTCATCCTCCAGAGGACTTGGATTATCTTTACGTAAGTAAAATTGTTTGGTGGAAACCAGCTTAGAATAGCCATCCGGTAATCCAGACCTTTGCCCACTGTAAAGCGAAGTAAATTTAAACTTTTACAGGGCAAGGATTTTCATCAGCTGAACAAAATCATCTGGCTGTTGCGAGAATGAAATATATATATATTTTATGGTTCTGGCCCCAAAAGGGCAACCCACATCAGTCCACGAATCACATCCAAACCAGTTCTAACCTGCCATATCCCCCCAAAAGCTAACTGGTGGCGGCTAACCCAACCTAACCCAGACTAACTTAATCACGAGGCGTCACCCCAAACCAGGAAATTATCATGACATTGGGCCAACTGCGACCTACATTTCACGCCCCTGTAAGCCCGGCGAACTGTACATGGCATGAAATTTGTAGAGGGGGAGAGCGGCCATAAAGGGAACGAGAGAACGGAGGGTGAGGGGGAAGGGTGAGGGGGAGGAACGGAGAGAAGGGGGGAAGGAGGCTGAGGGTAGGGGAGCACCGTAGAGAGGGGTGTGAAGGGCGAGAGAAGGGGAGAGGAGAGGGGAAAAGGGGTGATGGGAGGGGACACGTTCACTGATCCCATATCCAGTTTCGCATTAATACGTGGATATACGCATGCTATTAGTATATTGATACACCCAGGCTTGTTACTGTAATGATTGTACTTGATGTGTGTGTGTGTGTGTGTGTGTGTGTGTGTGTGTGTGTGTGTGTGTGTGTGTGTGTGTGTGTGCGTGTACTTGTGTGTTTGGGTTTTTTCCCCTCGGTCATGATTGGCTGGTTAGTTTGTTAGCTGTTTGTTATGAATATGATGTATTTGTTCCTCGGTTGTTTGGGTTTGGTATAGGGGCTGAGTGGGTGCTTGTGTGTAGAGTTGCGTTTCATTCTTTTCACGACCAAATTGGCTACATTTTCCATACAAAGGCTTGCTCAGTGTCATGAT
The DNA here is from genome assembly GCF_032717465.1 of Coenobita brevimanus. Classification (NCBI taxonomy): domain Eukaryota; kingdom Metazoa; phylum Arthropoda; class Malacostraca; order Decapoda; family Coenobitidae; genus Coenobita; species Coenobita brevimanus. The sequence goes on from NC_137046.1 coordinate 53,746,914, forward strand.
AGATAGTCAGGCCTCGCTCTCAGTCCATGGTCGGTGTATCCATGACCTCTCTGCGGTGGAAATGAATCGGTTGTGATTCTGACCCTTCAGAGGTCATATTTGCCACGGGCAACAGGCTACATTCCAACCAAAGGTCACACAGGCTAGGGGCAACAGGCTGCATTCCAACCAAAGGCCATACTGGTCAGGGCCAACAGGCCGCATAACCGTCTTGATCATTTCAGATGGTAACTATCAAATATTTTTGGATACTATGAACATCAGTCCCTTTGATGTGGTGGCTCGGTATTATTCTGTGCATATCAAAGTCTAAGCAGAAGGCGTGAGGCATCCAGTATTTGTCCCCTTGAAGGAAACTCAATCAAAAGAAGCCAAAATTAAGATCGAGATGACAGACACATCGCTTGGGAAAGACTGGATGTCGTAGACAGGGGAAAAATAGGTTCAAGGCATCTGTTTTAGAGTTGTCCAGCTGAGTACATGTAAGACTGAAGGCATGTTCGATGTATGTATTGGTATAGTTATTAGGCTTTTTATATATGTATATTTCGATTAAGGAAGTACTCAAAGATCACGGCTGTAGGCGATAAGTAATGGTGGCGTGTATGTTGAGTTACCTGGAGAAACAAGTGTACAGATTATGGGTGTGTAGGCAGAGCTGAGTGGAGGTACCGGTAGACGCCACACAGGTAGCCTTTTAACTTCAAGAGAGAATTTTTTAAGGCGAATGAAACTCGTCTAGCAGTTAAGAAGATAATGTCATCACCGTAGTCAATTTTTCATAGATAGATAGATAGATATACTGTGTGTGTGTGTGTGTGTGTGTGTGTGTGTGTGTGTGTGTGTGTGTGTGTGTGTTGGCTTTCATTTCACCCAGTAAATGGCCTCACGTCGCATCTTGGGAGGAGTTACTATGACAAAATGCCGTCGGATCAATTCTTTCTCAACTCAGTAACGAACTGTTCACGACACTCCAACCTCCCTCATATACTTTCTCACTGTAACCCTCTACCTCGCTCCTTCTTTGCCACTTAGTCCACGCACTCGCTTGTAATACTGTACTTCCCAAAACTGCCCCTTTGCCTTGTTCTTGGTACACCATTTCTTCCAGCAACCGTTAGAGTTAGATATCGTAGATCTAGTGTTCAGTGTAACAAACGGCCTTAAAAGGACCATTAGATCTGGTGCCGTTTGCTTTCTTTTGTACTCTTTTGTACTCTGCTCTCTATTACGCCCTCCCCATCAGGTTATCTTTACCTCCTGATTTACCTCTTGTTCGAGTCACTCTTCTCACATACAGTATCCATCATATTCTCTACTGCATTGTTACTCTGTCTCGTTTGTTGTCTAGTTCTTTCTCTCCCAGCCCTCCCAGTCAGTCTGCCTCTGTCTTGGCCTACCTCTTTTTCCCCACACCCACCCTGTTCCATCTTTTCTCTTTTATCTAGCCACCTCAGTTTCATCTTCGTTCTTCCTACCATTCTGCTTTTTCTTTGGACTGTCTCCTCTTCTCGTCCAGTCGGCCTTACTCTCTCCTACATCCTCCTTTCTTTCCCTACATCTTCTTTCTCTACTTTCAACCTCGATCTCGGTCAGCCTCTTCTCCTTTCAACCGCCCTACTCTCTCTGCTACACCCTCCCAGTCAATCTCTCACTCAAGCATTATTTACGACACGTTCTTAAGCCACCATTTTTCTCGTCTGGCCCCTGAAGATTACAGTGGCGGAGCGAGATGGAGTCGTCCCGAAGAGGCCCCCAGGATGCGAGTGGAGGGGGTAATGACCAATCCCACCTGCTAACAACTAACTCCGATTGTTTACGATAACGAGCACAGTAATTACGCATGTGAAAAATTACTGAAGGACCTGAAGGAGTTGGGGGTGTGGGGGGGTCAGGTCTGAATAGTTCTAAGTTGAGGTAGGAGGAGGTAGGAGTGGTTGGAAAGGTGAAGGGGAAGGGGGTGAGAGGGGGTATTTTTTTTTTTTTTTTTTTTTTTTTTTTTTAATGCGAGGAAGAAGGAACCAAAGGCCATGAGCCCGCAGTAACAGTTCCCTCCAAGAGAAAAACAAAATACAATAGAGAGCCAAATTCAAGATCCGATCATTTTGAGATGCCTGGACACACTGCGTTTGAAAGACTGGAGATCATAGGCAGGAGGAAATACAGACAGAGGGAGACAGTTCCAGAGCTGACCTGTTGCATGAATGAAAGACTGGGAGTAACGGTTAACTCTTGCATTAGAGAGTTGGACAGAAAAGGGATGAGAGTTTGCTGCCAGACGGGTGCTACGCGCCCGTCGTAGAGGTGGAGGAATGCAAGCAGACAGTTCAGAGGAGCAGTGACCATTAAAGTAGCGATAGAAAAGAGATAAAGATGCAACAGTGCGGCGAAGAGACAGAGGTTGAAGGGAGTCAGTAAGAGGAGGAGAGTTAATGAGACGAAAAGCCTTTGACTCCACCCTATTGAGAAGAGCTGTATGTGGGGAGCCTCCCACACATGAGAGTTGTACTCCACACAGGGGCGGATAAAACCCCTGTATAGAGTCAACAATTGTGCAGGGGTAAAGAAAGAGCGGAGTCGGCTTAGCACACCCAATCTCTTGGAAGCAGATTTTACAAGAGATGCAATATGATCTTTCCAAGATAAGTCCCGAGTAAATGAAACCCCAAGCATGTTCAAGGATGATGCAGGATTAATCTGAATATTATTAAACATTAGTGGGTATACCTGTGGAAGATTTTGTCGGGTTGATAGGTGTAAGAACTGAGTCTTAGAAGCATTAAAGACAACCATATTATTTTTACCCCAGTCAGAGATATGAGCCAAGTCAGACATTAGGTGTGCCATAGCCTCATCCCTTGTTTCTTGAAGTAACTGTTGAGATGGGCGTTGCGGGAACCGAATGGAAAGGTGAAGGGTGGAGTCATCAGCGTATGAGTGGATAGAGTTAGATGTACAGCTTAGAAGATCATTGATGAATAAAAGGAAGAGAGTTGGTGATAGGACAGAGCCCTGAGGAACACCACTGTTGATAGATCTAGGAGAAGAACGATGGCCGTCTACGACAGCAGCTATAGAACGACCAGAAAGGAAGCTAGCGATGAAGGTACAGATAGAAAGATAGAAACCGTAGGAGGGCAGTTTGGAAATTAAAGATTTATGCCAGACTCGATCGAAAGCCTTTGAGATGTCAAGTGCAATGGCAAAGCTTTCGCCAAAGTCCCGAAAGGAGGATGACCAGGAGTCTGAAAGGTAGGTGAGAAGATCGCCAGTGGAGCGTCCCTGACGGAACCCATACTGACGATCGGAAAGAAGGTTGTGATAGGAAAGATGCCTTAAAATTTTTTTTATTAAGAATTGACTCGAAAACTTTTGAAATACAGGACGTTAAAGCAATTGGACGATAGTTGGAGGGTTGGGAGTGGTCACCCTTCTTTGGGACTGGCTGAATGAGAGCAAACTTCCAGCAAGAAGGAAAGGTACAAGTTGACAGACAAAGGCGAAATAGTTTGCCTAGGCAGGGTGTAAGCACAGAAGCACAGTTTTTGAGAACAACAGGAGGGTATGGGGTGAGGGACTTAGCTAAATAGTTCTAAGATGGGGTAGGAATGGGTAGGGGTATTGGAACGGTGAGAGGTGGGGGTGAAGAAGGAGTGAGGGAGAAGAAGGTGTGGATGTGGGGGTGTTCTAAGTAGATCTAAGATGAGGTGGGGGAAAGATGTAGTGGGCGTTTCTTCTGATAATTCTAAAATGAACAGCTAGAATGTGAAACGTTGTTTGGAGGAGAAAGGAAAGTGGGGATTGGATATGGTGCTGATGGGGGTTCTAAATAGTTCCGAGATTTGATGAAAGAAGTTTGGGAATGGGGATGGTGGAAGGGAATGGGTTGTGGGGTTGAGGAAAGATGAAGGGGTGAGGGGTAATGGAGGGTTGGAGGGTTCTAAATAGTTTTGTGATGTGGAACGTGGGAAGGAGTCTTGGGCAGAGAGAAGGAGGAAGGGGTGAGGGGTACGTGGTGTGGGAGGATTGGTCAAGTATTTCTATAATGAGGTGGAAGGAGATTCTTAGGAGGTTAGAGAGTTTAAGAGGAAGATGTGGTGGGACTGATGTAAGCCTTTCTAAATACAAGTGGTAAACGGAGAATGGGGGTGAAATGGGGGAAGTTTGGTCTAGATACAGTATAAGTTCTGTTGTTCTAAAATGAGGAGGAAAGTAGTTGTTGGGATGGTTGGAGGAAGGCAGAGAAATGTGACAAGTTTGCTGTGCATTCGTCTAAGGTAATACCTAAAAATAATTTGAGTGTGTGTGTGTGTGTGTGTGTGTGTGTGAGAGAGAGAGAGAGAGAGAGAGAGAGAGAGAGAGAGAGAGAGAGAGACGCGTGTTAGCCCGGCATTATGCCTTGAAATGATGTGTGGCTTTCACCGCCCTGTCAGTCGGTCGGGGAGTGAATAATGTAAAATGAATGTGATCTGGATTCCCTGCCGCCTGTCCGTCTGTCTGTCTTTGTCGTGAGATAATGCACTGCTCCTTTCACCTGTTTTCACCCTTCCCTTTGACCTTTTCACTGTATCTGTTCCTGTCCTCTTCTTTTCTCACCATTTCTGATCCTTTATTGTCATCTTTTCCATCTCCCGTTTTTCTCTCCAATGCTACGTTTCTCTGCTGATCTCACTGTTTCTGATCCTTTCCCTCACACCCACTTTCTTCTCATGTTGCTGTTTCGTTTCACCACCGGCACTGACCTGGTATTGCCTTTCCTGTCAGTTGTTCCTTTCTCCTGTTCCTCTTACTTATTCCACCGGCTCCCATCTCTCACCTCTTCCTCACCTTCTCTACGTTCTCTTTACCTGTTCTCACTTCTTTGTCTCGTCTCTACCTAGCATCTATTTTCATCTTCCCTTTTCCCCTTATTTCATCTGTTCCTCTAACCTATTCTCTCGCGTCTTATATAATCACTTTCCCATCATCTTTCTCTCTCTATCTTTTCTATTCCTCTCTCTTTCGTGCTCCTTCCACGCGTCATCTTCACGCTTTCTCTCGCCTGTGTTCAATAATTCTCACCTATTCCTCCCACGTGACTTTTATTTCTCTCATCCTTGCTCACCTGTTCTTACATGTCCCTCTTACCTGTTCTCTTTTGCTTTCGCTCTTGCTCAACAGTTCTCACCAGTTCTCATTTTCTCACTTGTTCTCATTCCTTTTTCTGCACTCAGCTATTCTTACCTGTTCTGTTGTTTTTCTCGCCCGTTCTCACCTGCTTCCCTTACCTGTTCTCTTTGCTCTCATCCTTGCTCACCTATCCTCATCTGTTCACTGTCTCTCTTACCCCTTCTCACACATTCTTGCCTCTGTTCTCCCTGTCCCTTGCCTTTGCTTACCTACTCCCACCTAGCCTTCTCACCTATCATTTTTTTTTCTCTCTCTCCCATTCTCACTTTCCTTTTTAATCTCTCACCCATGTTCACCTGCTCTCCTCTTTTCTTACCCATGCTCACCTGTTCTCACCATTATTCCCTTTTCCATTACCTCTACTCATCTATTGTCACCTGTTCCTTTCACCTATTTCCTTTTTCTCTCGCCTATTCTCATGTATTCTCCTCTTCTCTCACCCATTCTCATCCGTCTTTCTCACCTGTCTGGCCCGACAAATACCAATATTAACACGGAGTTGGACACTACCTGGCCCTACTAATAAGCCTGAGACTCCCTCGCCCTGGACACTTTTATGCCCACCTGCGCGTCACATCGGGGCATAATTGGACCCCTGACGAGCCTATATACCTGTGTACGTCGCCAGAAAACTCCTGCTGGGGGGCGGGGGACGTCGTAGGTGTGTGTGTGTGTGTGTGTGTGTGTGTGTGTGTGTGTGTGTGTGTGTGTGTGTGTGTGTGTGTGTGTGTGTGTGCGCGTGTGCGTGCGTGTTTGAATTTATCTTGATGCGCGATGGGGTGATAAGGTGAAGTTGCGAGGTTAGAGAGAGTATGGTGGACCAATTAGAAAAGTGTGTGTGTGTGTGTGTGTGTGTGTGTGTGTGTGAGAGAGAGAGAGAGAGAGAGAGAGAGAGAGAGAGGTTATGTGGTGGAAGTAAGGTTGAGTAAATGTGGTGTGTATGCAGAAGGGAAGATGTATGCATGAAGGTAAATGAAGGTGTTGAGAGGGAAATGGGGAGGCTATATGAGCAGACAGGAAGAGAAGGTATATTAGAGAAATAGAGAGTATGGTAGGAGAAAAGAAGGATATGCTGGAAGAGAAAAAAGGGAGAGATAGCTAGGAGAAAGAAAAAATATATTTAGAGATAACAGGAAGGTGTGTCAAGAGTGAGAGAATACCGGTATGCGTGACGTGGGAGAAATCTGTGGGCGTGGTAAGATGATGGAAGATTGGGCGAGGATTAAGTAACTGAGCACATTAGTTTGCCTTGGAAATGCTATCAATGCTTTATATCAGTACTTCATACTTCACTGGATACCTATACACACTCGTACTCTTCAGCAAATCATCCAATGTAAAATTTTCTTACTAAACTCTGTACTAAATTATATCTTTTAATTTTGTGTAGCCGCTTCAGTAACATAACGTCTGCCTTTTTTCGCAGTTGCTGCCACCAAGCGATTTGATTCAGCTTTTGAAAGTCCCTCCTGACCTGAATAAAATCGTCTGGTGATGGTACGAATAAAAACATAGTGAAGTCGTTAATTTTTCTCAATAATGGCAGAGGTTACTAGTCGTTCACACTGAGGTAATGTGTTTAAGTAAATATTTTCCCTTTCATCTGACCCAACGAAATCACTAAATATGGCTGAAAGATAATAATTATGTTTTGTCAACCCGCTTGAGAGATATAGTGATTTTCATAGAGATTAATCATACGTTAGTTGTAGATATGAAAGACATGATAATGAAAAACTATTATTTCAAGTCGCACACCTAAAACGTAGGTAAACATAAAATGAGTTTTGAGAAAAATCATAATGCTATTATGCCATAAGAAAAGGAACAGCATGAGAGTGAAGAGGCAGTGACAGGGCTAGTCAAGACGGAAAAGGTCATCAGTGAACTGGACACCGCAGGGAAGGGATGTGGAAGCTGAGGGCGAAGGTAAGGACTGATTGTGGGGAATGGGAAGGGAATGGTGGAAATGAGACAGGAGCGCAAGTGAGGGGATGGGGAAGGTGGAAAGCAGGATTAGTGAGTGTTAATTGGGCTTCAGTACCTGGGATGGAATCAAGAACGTCGAAGACGAATAAATGGAGGTGCATCCATCTGTGCTGGCCATTATGACAAGAGTTGTCCTGCCTTAGTATTGTAATGATGATGATGATGATTCCATGATAATGCTGCTGGTGATGATGATGATGATCACGATGATGATGACGATAGTGATATTGATGATGATGAAGTAAATGAAGAGGATAAAGCGAGAGGTCGTATTAATGCTCTATGAGAGAATATTAGGTAGTATTAGGTGAGTATGGAAGTTAAGAAGTCACTGCATGATAGTATTGTGATCCCTACCCTGACGTATGGAAGCGAGGCGTGGACCTTGCAAGAGGGGAACAAGTCAAGAGTGAGAGCAGTGGAAATGAGTTACTTGAGAGGAGCATGTGGAGTGACATGGAGGGACAGGTTGACGAATCAAGAAGTGAAGGAACGTTGTGGGGTAGATGTGGATGTGGTTGAGAAGATTAGGAGAAATACACTGAGGTGGTTTGGACATGTGGAGAGAATGGAGAATGAAAGACTGACTAAGAGGGTGTATGTAGGTGAGGTGGAGGGAGGGAGAGGGAGGGGTAGACCGAGGATGAGGTGGAGGGATGGAGGTTAGAGGTATATGAGGGAGGGGGGATGAGTTGGGGGGAGGGTAGTCAAATGGTGGGTGACAGAGCGACTTGGAGGCGTTTTGTCTGCGGCCACCCTTTGCGGGATTAGGGCGTCGGGCTATAGATAGATAGATAGATAGATTAGGAACATGAGAGAGAGAGAGAGAGAGAGAGAGAGAGGGAGAGAGAGAGAGAAAGAGATGTGAGTCAGTGTGAGGGTAGGGGAGAGGTTGGGAGAGGTGGGGGCGAAGCTGTCAATGTGTGGGAGACAAGGCAGCCCCCCAGTCGCCATAACGAGGTCCCGCCTGTCCAGGGGTCGCCGCCCCCCTCCCAGCGCACCCCAGGGGCCGCCACAGCTAAGCAGGGGGCACAAGGGGGAAGGAGGGCAAAAATAATCACCAGGGACACAGAAGTTTAGACACGAATAGAGTCAGTTTTATTGGTGTAAAATGAAGTTGCTCTCTGTAAACACAGCTCGTACTTGAGGAAAAAGCGTAGAAATATGGACACAAGCATAGCCAGTTTTGATGATACATAATATAGTTGCATTATGATTTACTGCTTAAGGCATAGCAACATAGATACGAATACAGTCAGTTTCGTTAGCTTATAAATGCTATCATGATAATTCTGTGCTTGGCAGTAAATTAATGTCAGAAAACGTGGAAATGCTGACAGAAGTATGTAGTAGTTGGTTGGTTTTATCTGACAGAACTTGATCACTCCTACAACTTGAATACGAAGTTGTGGTTGCATGGAAAGCGATGAGTTTTAGGTATGAGATAGAAATGAGTCTTCATGATTACTTGTGACCCTCCAATCTGACAACACTTGGTCATCAACCATGCTGATTAAGGTGGGGACTTCATAAGAATCGAACAAACTCATTATAGTCAGTTTTATCGGCATATATGAAAGCATCAGCATAATCCTCTGTTTCGAGAACAAAATAAGCAACCAGACTCGGAAATAAAAGCAAAAATTGAGTCGTTCTTGTGACAGTGTACAGTATACGGTCACTTTTATTACACGCATGAATATAGAAACATAGAGCGAGGGAAAATTATGCAAAGTCACCTCTGTTTCCCCATAGGCACAGCAACAGTAACTTTTTTGCGTCATAGGCATAGGGACATGTGAATAGAGTCCCCTTTGTTGCAGCGTGTGTTTTAATTGTGGGTAAACATTAGAAGGCTTTAACGCACAACACGCATACATGAGGCAGTAAATCACATGTACACTCCCTACCAAATCATGTACACTCATTAGCAGCTTATGTACATTTATCTCAATTATATGTATGTCTGGTAAATGGCATGTACACCGACATTTATATAGTATGCACACCTGGAGTGAAATTATGTAAGCTTAATGTTTGGCCTTACACGTCATTTAATTATATCCTAGATAACTAAATCAGATGTACACCGTTCTTTAGATCACATGTACACCAATTATGTACGCTTATTAGCCGGTTGTGTTCACCTATGTAAAGTAACTATGGCAGCTAAATTACACGCTTGCCTATTATATTATATGTACACCAGCCATTATATCACGTACGTACATTAATGCCGGATATTATGTTCACCAGTCGAAGTCACATGTACACCAGTCCAAATATAACTAATTTCTGATTCAGTTGCATACCAGTCACTATTTTTTTTTGTACTGGACACCAGGTATTTTATCATGTATTTTGTATCAATTGAAAGGTAATAATCACCATTTTTAGTCATGTATATCAATGTACTGATCTGGATTTTGAGTTTCATGTATACAGCTGTCGGCCTTTTTGTTGAAACATGTTCATTTAAAAGAGAAATAATTACATTATTCAGGTCATATCCATTGATTATTATGTACATTAATTATAAAGTGATTGTATACCGATCACTGCCATGTATATTAGTCAGTAAGACATATACACTAATGTAAATCATGTACATCAGTATAAATCAGGGTAACCATTCCACACCACGTGTACACCAATCGAGAAAAATATTCACTAAACATTGACACATCATATACAGTAGACTGTGTGTTACCAAAGCATAAATTCATCTACACAGGAATATTCCCTTGCAAGTACTGTAAAGTGCACAAGCATATGACACGACCTAAATATACAGAATATGTACGATACGTTAATCGACAAATCAGTGCTCTGTAAGTGTGGTAGGCCAGAAAACGTAAGTACACGTCATAAATAGGTGACACAGAAAAATGAGTTGTATAGCACAAGTTCACCATAAACAATAGTACACATAGAAGATAGACAACACAAGTATAATACAAAACATAAATTACAGCACTGACACTCCACATTGTACAATTACTTAGAATTACGAGTACAACAATTATACTACGCGCAGTTCAAATTATTGCATGACGGAAGTTGTTCTTTCTTGGAAAGAACAACTTTTTAGCAGGCTTTTAACCTTATATTTTTTCTTCTTTGCATAAAACCACGATGTTATTACTGTACATAACACGACTTAAGAACCCAAAACAAATGAGCACACAGTATTATAAGCTTTCTTATCAGAGCATGCTTCACATTTACGCAAATTAAGTACAGTGTGTATTATATAATAAACTTCTGACAGCAGCAATAGAGATCAGAGTAAGATAATTATTAACACTGGTATTACACAGCAGCAATAATGAAATTAAAAAATTTATGAACAAAACGGAAGTGATAATGCATAATTTTACTTAGCTATAAATTGGTGGTCATTGCAACAAAAGAGGGTGACTGACAAGGAAAACATTCAGCCAAATGCTGAGAGGCTTTGACACTAGGTCAGAAGAAAGGAGGGAAACAGAGGCAGAATCAGTCGGTGAGAACCTGATTTTCAGGAGAGAGGAACAAGTGACGGGATTTACCCCAACATGAATGAGCAGTATTATGTTAGTATGTATTATCACAAGCACATACAAGCACGACTGTTAAGGAAAGTACCCAATTAACACTACTAAACTGCGGCACTTGACCGTCGCTTTACAGATGCAAGTCCCTATTGCAGTTAAAGATGCAAACAGGTTAGAGTCCCGTGGTCAGCCATGCAGTCCTACTCGGGACCTCTCACTTGCTAGATGACAATAAGTCTGCCATGAACGTATTGTTAACACTGAGAACTGGAAGTTGTAGACAAACCTCCAGTTTATTAGGATAATATGAGAAACATGTGATGATGACAGAATATACGTGAACTTTCCATCCCGTTACCAACTACACTCTGTACTGTGGCATGCAGGATGTTTGCATTTAACGATTGCAAGTAGGAGTATTCTATTAAAAGTCGACACATTTGGGGACTTCTTACACCAGTACGTTTTCAGCTTTAATACAGCCTAAAGTACTGAAATTTTTAAGACGACTCAGAAAGCTGACACATAACGTCTTTGACAACGGTATTACGTATACTTCATAATTGCACAGCACAAATACAAGGCATTATACTTCAGTCCGCCTCTCCTCCAACAATTCTCGGTGTGAGTTTGTATGTGTTTGTGTGTGCGTGTGTCTAAGTGCTGAATCCCCCCCAAGGACATTCACTGATAACACAGCAACCAAGCAGCTCTTAGTACTGCTGTTTTGCTACTCGGTTCTACCCGTTTAATTAATTAATTCTCGTTCCTAGGATGGATGATGGAGCCGCAAGGGAGTGACGAGCACTGAGGGGTTAAGTACAAGGGCTGCTTTTTAACATGAGCGAAATTTCGTCTTGTGGTTGCAACATTTAAAAAATCGTATTGAATGGCTTCATGGAGGTATTCGAACATCTTCACTCAATGGGTGTATCCTAATATGAATAAAGTACGTTAGTTGTAACATGAAATTTAATATATACAAGTTCTGACATTTTCGTACATGAAAGTTCTTTCCCTACGCTGAATAAAATTATCTAACGGTAGCAAGAATCGAAATGACATCGCGGCGAAGAGCCGAAGAGCTTGCATCACCCGTCCTTGGCAATGCATGCAAGGAAGGTGGCCGATGTACCAAGGTAAAAAGACAGGCTCAGACAATTAGTGTGAAACGGCCGATGTAAATGGTTGCTCCCCCGAGGCGAGGCAGGTGTTGCTTCTCTCACTCACCTCACCTCACCTGGCCTCACCTTCATTGCTTGCTTCTTACCTGTTCTTCATTACTGCTCTTCTTACCTGTTCCGGAATTATATCTTCTTACATGTTCTTCAGTAATATCCGTGACCTGTTCTCGCTTTGGTCTCTTTTCGTCTGTTCATAATTGGCTTCTTAATACCTGTTTTTGATTGGTTTCCTAATACCTATTTTTGATTGTTTTTTGTTACCTGTTGTTGCTTTTAACTCTATTTGATGTCTAGTTCTTTCTTCCATCTTCATTGTTCTTGCCTCCTCTTAATTTCATTCTCTTCTCGATTAGTTTCCTCTTACATACCAGATGGCATTGATTGGCTGCTTCTTTCTTGTTCTTGATTACTGTCCTTACCGATTCTCTCTCTCTCTCTCTCTCTCTCTCTCTCTCTCTCTCTCTCCTTATATTCCCATGCTCTTGCTTCCGTCTCCCACTTCATGTCTCCTTTTCCTGTCTTATTGTCTTTTTTATTGTTTTTTCTTCATCCGCTACTCGTCTGTTCTCACCTATTTACACCTGCCTCCTCCATAATACCGTGATAGTGCTGCTTCCTCTTGCCTCCCCCTCCCCCTGCTTAAATACCCGGGACTAATTCCAAGCAAAATGCCGGCTGTAATTGACGCAGGAGTTGACGGGGAAGGCGGCGACGCAGGGCAGTCTGCTTAACTTACAGTACACTTCCCGTCTGTTATCCTGCTAATAACCTTACTGATGACCTTAGTAAGAACCTAACGAATAATCTTAGTGGTAACATTACTAATATCCCTATTAATGAACCCTCTAGAAACCTTACTAATAACGGTTAAAGAATTCACAAAACCTAATTCCCTAGTTAAAATCCATACTAATAACATTTCTATAACCCAACTAATGACCTAATTACCTTACTAATCACCCCACTGATAATTTTACCAGTTACCACTAATAAACTTGCTGATGACCATACTAATAACCTTATTAACGTCCTTACTAATAACTTTACCAATAACCTTTCTAATAACCATTTCAGTGACCCGGGTAAGAACATTAGGCATGCCCATACCAAGGCTTACTAACAACTTTATTAATGACCCATTACTAATAGTCGTACTAAAATCGTACAAATAACAATAATAACCTGATAATAACCTGAATAGCATCCCAACTAATAACCATGTTTTTTCAACAAAGCATGTTACTGTGACTGTGCTGCTAATCCAAATGATGCTTTATAACCTCTTACCTTTCATTTAAGTGAGGGAAGATAGTAGAGGTGTTGACAGTCTTACAGTTGAAGGTAATCTCATTCTAGCCGCCTAAAATTTGAAAGGTAGTGACAGCCTTACAGTTGAAAGTCCTGAAGGTGACTGAAGCCGTATGGTTAAAGGTCTGCATCATACCAATGAAGGTCTTGAAGGCGGTCACAGTTTTACAGTTAAGATATTGCAAGTCATGCCCTACAATGACTGACAAAAATTATCCAAGTAACAATCTTGCCGAAGTAACAACATTATTTTTTTATGTACTCGACCATGGGCACAGACTACACAGTTCGTTCTCTGAGGCCTAACAGGACTATTGAGTCAACAAATGGCTCTAAGCACCTTGAATGTCACCGCATGGGCACTAAAACCGACCGTCCATATTGGAAGTATACTTTGGCTTCCTCATTCTGGACGGATAGGATGGCATTAGAGAGACTGGTTTTATGACATGCCGACGCGTGTTGTGGAAGATCTGGCAAAGCTCATTTACCAAAAGTACAGCCCCCCACCCAAGTGTCCACTGGCCAGGGCTGGGTCAGGAAGCAGTCTAACACTTACACTTTGTCACATGGCCACCCAGATGACGACTGACAAATGGTATTACTACCTTCTAATGCTAACGATGTACTTACAAACGATATCTTGCAGTCTTCCTAATGTCGTAATTGGTGGTGATGTTGCAGCTGGTGTCATAAGCGGTCGTGTTACATTACGTCACTATCTTACCACGTCCTGAAAGTCAATACCTTCCTCTCCTCTCCCTCCTCAGTAACGTGACCACAGCCACCACCACTTGAGCATACTCTAACCATCGGCACTGGAGATAACGCCTGCATTGGGTCTGTCTAAATTAAGAATACTTGTTAGCATTTAGGAACAAGTCTGGTATCGTATTTTATCTCCTTACGCGACGTTTACTCAAGAAAGTATATGAAACAGATGGATAATGACAATGATAATAAATGAATAATGATAATGATAAGAGGAATAGATGAAAAGATATATTTTTGATTGGTGATGAAATTTTGTGAATAGGTTTGCATTCTGCCTGGATATTAAGGTAATTATGATACCGAGAGTTTGCCCTTTATGGTCCAAATACTTCGCTTTGCTGAATAAAATCTCCTGGTGGTAATGAGGAAGAAGTCCATATTTAATCAGCATTTCTAAGTTTAGAGGGAAGTACCTCATGTTATCGCCGCGCTCGAAGAACTGGTGATTATCTGTGTGTATATAATTAATAAATAACAGCAATGATAATCATAATAATAGTAATAATAATAATAATAATATTTCCACATCTGTCTATTGCCAGTCGCCTTAATCCCGCAAGGGGTGGCCATAAACAAATCGCCTCCATGTCGCCCGGTCCCCCGCCATGCTAATAATGATAATAATAATTATAATAATAATGGTCATTATTTTTATTATTATTATTATTATTATTATTATTATTATTATTATTGTAACAACACCAACGCCGATAATTAGCACGCACATACACACGCATGCACCATACACCAGCCAAGACACACACACACCACCCTATACCCTCATCTAAACAAAACTAACCCCCCACCCCCTTAGCAGTGGCGGTGGCTGGCGTCTCTCTGCCCCATTTGTCTAATCGTCAATAATTGTGGCCAAATTGAGATGATGGCCACATATGGATCCCCGGCAGATACTGTAACTAGGCAATTCCCGCCCATTTATCAGCAGTGTGTGGCTTGGGAGGGGTTGATGGAGGGGGTGGAGGGGTTTTAGGGGGTTGATAATGGACAATGAGTGTGGTCTGGGTAGCTGACTTACTTCGGGTTCTTCCGTTTTCTTCTTGTATTTTTTCTTTATGTCATACTTTATTCTCTCTCTTTTTTTGCCTTAATCGTATCTTTTTTCTTCGTCTTCCTCTTCGTTGTTCTTTCTTCTTCTGTTTTTCCCTCCACCTACTTCCCCTTTTGTTTCTTCCACCCATCTTTATCCTTTTCGGTCTCAGTCCTTTTCAGTAAAGATAAGTTGTAACCACTTGATTACGAAAGTTCCGTTGGTTCACCAGTAATGTTGTGTGTTAGAACGCCTTAGGAGTGAAATTATTTCGCGTTGATGTTTGACTATACTCCATTTCACCAAGTTTGGCGCCATCAGTGATGTCCTCAGCGCCCGCAGTGTTGATGTAAATTCTCTGCACTAGGTGAACTTTGATGTTTTAGCTTGAGAATCAATATATAAAGGCAATACAAATAGGTATATCCAGTACTAAGCACCATTATCAGTGCTAGAAGTGTTGAAGACATCACTGATGGTGCCAGACTCGCTGAAATGGAGTATAGTGGGCTTTACCTACCCTCAATTTGAAATATGAAGTAGGGTTGAGGTGATCGTTTTCATGATGATAATGATGATGATAGCGTTGATTAATCATAAGAGAAAACTTTGTGATTGTTCTGATGATGATGATGATGATGATGATGATGATGATGATGATGATGATGATGATGATGACGACGATGATGATGATTTCAAAACATTCCGTGTACGTTTTTGTTAGTTTGAGCCCCCCAGTGGATAATGATGGAATCGCTTTTTTTTTTTTTTTTTACTGCTCGTTTATGCGTTCTGGAACAGGGGAAGTTATATTTTCTAATTTGATTCTTTTTCAGTATTACTTACATGAATTGCGAAGTTTATCAACGGTAGAGTTTATCAAATTTGTTTTGTTAATCTAGGTATCTTGCACTTTATTTACACACACACACACACACACACACACACACACACACACACACACACACACACACACACACACACACACACACACACACACACACACACACACACACACACACACTCTCTCTCTCTCTCTCTCTCTCTCTCTCTCTCTCTCTCTCTCTCTCTCTCTCATCTCTTTTTTTATCTAGTTTCTTATGCCCCTACTCTCATTATGCTTAATCTCTCTTCATTGCCTCCCTCCCCTCCTCCTTTCATCTTCCCCTCTCTCTTTTTTTTTTTTTAACCATTCAGAGTTTTCTCCTTCTTTTTCATCCCTTCTTTTTACTCCTCCCTTCTCGTCTTCTTTATCCACTGTTTCTCTTCCCCTCTTTCGCACTTCCACCCTTCTTCTGCTTCTTGTCATTCTCTTGTTTTCTTTATTCCTAGTTTTATTATTTTGCATTTTCCTTTTTCCTCTTAGCCTGTTTCTCTTTACTTTTTTTCTTATTTTGTGTCTTCCATGACCCACATTTCTTCCTTTCCTTTTGCACGGTTATCATTTTTCTTATCCCTTTGTAATCTCTTTAATTCTCCTTTTTTTTTTTCTCCCATTCTCTTCTCATTTATTCTCTTGTGCTCCTTTCCCCCTTTCATTCTCCTTCTGTCTCTCATTTCTCAATTCATTCATCACTCCCTTCCCTCTCTCTCTCTCTCTCTCTCTCTCTCTCTCTCTCTCTCCCGTACGCCTTATCTCCTTCTTTTCCTCGTCCGCCATGTCTTTCCTCTGCTTCTTTTGTCAACTCCTTCCCTTTATCTTATTCCTTCCTTTCCCTCATTTTCTACTTTCCTCCCTTCTCCATAAATTCTCTCTTCCTCCCCCACCTTTTTCTACACCTTTTCCTTCTTCCCATGTTTCTCTGTCCTTCTCTTTCTCACATGTTTCTCATCGTTTCGTCTCCTAATTCTCTTCTTTCTGACTGTCTTCCATTCCCCTGCTACTCCCTTCCTCCCTCGTTTTTCCTCCTGTGTAATGTTCCTCAGTCACTGTCCTCCCAGTCTCTCTCTTCTTCCTCCTCTCCCAGTCTCTTCCTTCCTCCCCCTCCCAACCTCTTATTCCCCTCACTTTGCTCATCTTTTTTTCTTCCTTCTCTTCTCCCTCTGTCAGTCTCCCTCATCCCCTTTCTCTCCTAAACTCTCCCTTTTTCCCTTCTCATTCTCCCATTCATCATCCCCCTACTCCCTCCCACTCTCTCCCCACCTCAGTTCTCTCCCTTTTTCTCTTCTCTCCCTCTCCCCAATCTCTCCTCCACCTCCCTCCTTTCTTTTTTTTTTTTTCCTCTCTCTCTCTCGCTCTGTCTCCCCTCCCCTCTCCCTCCGCGCAATTTAGGACCGCATGTAACTCTCTTAATATTTAAAGCAGATAATCTTGAGATCTTTATGTTATTAAGGTCTTCTAAGAACTGCCGGGTTGTAATGCTCGGGTGTTGGCTTAGTACGTCCCTGCGTGTGTGTGTGTGTGAGTGTGTGTGTGTGTGTGTGTGTGTGTTTTATTCAGACGTTCCAGGTATGTTTTTTACTGTTTTTTTTTCTTTTTTACCGGCATTTTCTCTCTCTCTCTCTCTCTCTCTCTCTCTCTCTCTCTCTCTCTCTCTCTCTCTCTTTCTTTTTTAAACCATTAACTGGATATGGTAGCCTAGAGGTGTTTTACTCGGCCACTAGGATAGATTATTGATACTCAGGTTCCCGTGACTCATTCCCTGCAAATTATAATCGTCTGGCGTTTGGTGGAATAGAGTACTACAGTAGAGTTATCCCGAACATAGAGGGTTAATTAGATAGTAAGGGAAAAGAGAACAGTAACCATTCATATGTCTAATCAGTATTCAGGTAGGATTTTTTCTTTTCATGTGAGTCTGGGAATGTTATCAATACTTGTCGCTAAAGTACCGTTATTTCTTGTAACTCTGTGTGTAGTTCTGAGAATCTCGAAGGCTTTAAAATAAATGAGTGGATGATTGACCAATTTCACTGTGCAGTCTGATAATACTTTCTCCATCTTTTTTGTCTTCGCCCTCCTGCTTTTGAATCGTTTCCCCTCCTTGTACAATAATAAGAAAATTGGAACTACTGTTCCGATGATAATGGTCATGGTGATGATGATGATGTTCAGTTTAGCGATTCTGTGCGTCGGTATACTGTGAACATTTGATCTATGAAAGTACATTTTATAAAGCTTTTGATTATGTGTATTTCGTGAAACCTTATGTCTGTATATAGGGAACTCTTGGCGCACGTCGGTATATTATATTTTACAAAGGTCCCTGTAATTAATAAGAGTCTCCCTTGTGACTCATCTAAGCTCGCCCACAGAGGCGGGCACCATAATTACCTCGCTGCTAATTAGTCCAGGGCATACAGTACCTTTCCTCGCCGTTCTATGCAGGTCAGTCTTGGTGCACACAGGTAGCAGTAGTAGTTCTTTGATTCTGCCTAGTTTCTCCCTTGTACCCGATCCACACTCATCCACCTCGCTGCTAATTAATGGAAAACATACCTTCCCTCTTAACACTGTGCAAGTCAGTCTTGGTGCTCAGAGGGATAAGAAATTCAGTTTATTCTTCGCTTCTCCCTTCATCCTGATCCACATTGACACACGGAGTCCGACACCATCCTTACCTTTACGAGTATACAAACTAGAGTATGTCAGATGTGTTTGGGCATCTCTAACACAACATATTCTGACATTAGCTCGCGTTTGTTCATTTTTTTTATGAAGAGAATAGTTTTGAAGGCTTTTAGTCTTTTTTTTTTTTCATGGAAAAAAAAAAAAAACACCGTCCCTATTGTGTGCATATACGTAATTCTTCGCCGGTGGAATCTAGATTGCAAACTCTGCTCCAGATCACAAAGCCTTGCAGTTAATCGAAAGTGCCTGATCCGTTCTCATCTACAGATCCAGAGCACACCCTTACCCCTCTGTTAATTAGACCAAGACTCCTTGCCTCTCGTCTTTATGCAGGTGGTTCTTGATACATGCAGCTATAAGCAGTTTCCAGGTCTTTGTAGCTCATGAGTCCCTTTGTTCCTCCCCTGTGTCTGGTTCACCCTCACACAGGGAGCTCTGGTCCATCTTTTTCCCATTCCATTTAGAACAACATACACTCCACAATGCAGACACTTTATATAAACACGCATAGATAGGTTACAAGGCACTTTCTTGTTAATAAGACTGTCTGTTACTCCCTTGTGCCTGATCCAGTCTTATCCACAAAGCTTGGGCTAACACTAATTGAGATTATTTTCGATGTCCTCAGTTACAAGGGCCTCCTAAATCTCTTGATCACCAGAAACCAGCTTCTTCCCATTATTCATTATCTGGTCCACACCTACCCACAAAACTCTCAGATACAGTCTCCACCGCCGTGTGGCGCTATCCCCTGTCATATCTTTCTTCCATACTTGGGAGCAGCATGTATATGAAAATACAGTAGATTAAGTAACAGAATACTTAAAAAAAGAAAATAGCTCTATCATTCATCTTCCTGAACACAAAAGCAAGTGCGACATTGCCACATGAGCAAGGGAGGGAGGTCAGGGGTAACAACACTCTGGTGGCGTCTGTACAAGCGCATCCCAAGTCTCGGTGGCTCACAAGACTTTAGCTGCTCCCCTGTTCTTAGTTCTCACTTAGGTACAATCTGTTTCCAGGTCCCAATCCGTCACAAGACTGTAAGTTTCCCCTGCTCTTGCTCCACACTCACCCACAGAGCTGGAGCAACACTCACATTTCCTGCATGGAAGTAGTTTTTGATCGTCTCAGGTGTAAGCGCTTGTCAAGTCTCATTAGTTTACAAGACTAATTCTCTCCCGCTCATGATTCACACATTTCCACAAAGTTAGGGACAGCACTGAATGCAGGTAATTCTTAATGCCCTGTGGGGTAAGCGCTTCCCAAGTCTCTGTGGTTAACAAGAATCTAGTTTCTCCCCTGCACCTGATCCACACTCACCCACGGAGCCCCGAGACCATCTTTACCCGGTGCATAAAACCTCCAAGCAGCGCTAACCAAAATGGAAATTAAATATTACTAATTAATGAGGTGGGTGGGTGTGGCTGGAGGAGCGGCCGCCTGCACTCCACACGGGCCAGAAAGTGTAGTCCGGGTTGTAGTTATAAAAGATCTCGTCCAAATTTTACGATTAGCAAGTCTTTCGTGGTAGTTGAGTCGTATTTTTTCACTTTAATAATCACCTTAGTTTCGTTATAAGGAATTCTTGTTAGCTGTTCTATTGAAGATGTAAGTGTGAAGAAGCGATCATATATACTACTTAAGCAGGAGAAACTTTGTGAACGTGGAGCACTGGCAGAAGCTGGGGCCAAAAAGCATTGTTAATTAAGGCGGATATGTGCCAGGGGGAAACAGACGAGTTGCGTTTTGCCCAATACACATCCTGTTTCATGTGTAAATAAGATAGGAATTTACACTGCATTATACCTGTTTGACCTCGGGCGTAAATTGAGGTGCCTTCTTGAGGTTAAGCTCGTCAGGTGAGGCAAAGCGTGAGAGAAATAAAAAGCTGTGATTATATATGTAAAGTTGGAATGATTTGCCCCGCGTGTTCCTAATCTGTTCACTACAAGGACATATATATTTTTTTATAATTATTAATCGTGCTTCCATCAGATTTTCTTCAACTTCGGAAGAATCTTTAGTAGTAATGGCATTAATAAAGGCTGCATCTAACTCCTCGATTTCCATAGTCTCCATTAAAAGGGAGAAAGTCGCTTGGT
This sequence comes from Coenobita brevimanus, assembly GCF_032717465.1. Taxonomy (NCBI): domain Eukaryota; kingdom Metazoa; phylum Arthropoda; class Malacostraca; order Decapoda; family Coenobitidae; genus Coenobita; species Coenobita brevimanus. The sequence goes on from NC_137046.1 coordinate 53,767,598, forward strand.
AGAGCTAAGAATATTAAAGAAAAAATGATGTTAACTGATGGAAAGGGTTAATCATGATGTGTCCCTAAAGCATATTATCAACTTTTTCAGCCCGCGGATGTGTTTAGTATTTTATTCTTGCTGCGACCAAACGATTTAATATATCTTTGGGGCAGCCTCCCGATGTGAAGAGGTTAGCAATGAGCTCTGTGAAACTCTCCTTGAAGTTAATTAATATCGTCAGGTGGCAGTGCGAATAAAGTCAAGTAGTGAAGAGGTTAATGATGACGTGCGGGCAGTCTTCTCCATTATATATATATTTAACTCCTCTTATTCAGGACAGCAATTATATCTTATCCAGCTAACACCAGACGATTTTATAGAGCTGAGAGTGAGTCATAGAATCCTGAATGTCCATTAATTAACCTGAGATTAACAGTTGTCGTGCCATTAACCCTCTAAAGGTCGAGACAACACCGGCATTCATATTCCAGCTAATACAGGACCGTTTACCTGAGAGTGAGTCATAGGAGCCTCGGAGTGTTGAGAGGAATTCGTCGATGCAGCAGGGGCTATAAAAATACTGCTTGAGTGAGGAATCTTCATGAGCCGGTAATTTGGCATATGTTATTCATGAGATTTTCGTGTTCTTAGTGCAGGATTTTCACTCACATCGCCATCTTTAATATTTCGAATTAACTGAGCCCGTTTTTTTCTTCTTTGTTATCTATTTTTATTAATGTTTCAGATTAGTTGGGTCGTGTTTATCTCTCTGTTTTTCTTCATCTTAAAACCGTAGGATGTTGTATATTTATTTTTACGTCAGATTCATTTATTATAGATGAACATTAGCAGGAAATTATAGAGAATATAGCTTTCTTACCCTCTTCACAACGATTATGTCCACCGTACCCTCCATTCTCTTCAGCCCACTCCTTTTTCTCTCCACCTCATCCTTCGTCCCCTCTACCTGACACTCCATTCTCTCCACTTTACCTTCCATTTCACCTTTCACTTTCTCCACCTCACCCTGTCTTTGCATCCACTTCTGCCTCCTTGTCCACCATAATGCATTCTTTACACTACCTTCATCTTCACCTCTTTTCCTACCCTCACGTCTTCCCCTCCTTTACCCAATCCTGTACTTCCACCTCTACCTCCACCTTTACCTCCACCTACACCTCCACCTCAACTTTTACATCCACCTCCATCTCATATTTTACATCCATCTCCACCTCATCTTCCACATACACCTCCACCTCAACTTCTTCCAGCTCACCTTCTATCTCCACCTGTACTTGCTTTTTCCACATCCACTTCTACATTTGTCTCCACCTCTGCTTTCGTCTCTCACTTCCACCTCCGCCCCTCTACATTCAGTTCCAGCTCCACCTCTGCTTTCATTTACTTCCACCTTTACTTCCACTTCCGTTCCCACCTCCGTCTCTACTCCCCCTTCCATTTCCACCTCTGCGTTCACTTTCACTTCTTCTTCCACTTTCATCTTTATTTTTGCGTCCATCTCCACCTCTGCTTCCACATCCACCTGTATATACTGCCACTTGTATCTCCTCTTCTGCTTCCATCTCCACATCTGCTTCCTCCTTATCTCTAATTCCACTCCTACCTCCATCTCAACTTCCCCATCCCACCTCCACCTCTCCACCTCTACATGTATATACTTCCTTCTCCACCTTTCCACCTCCACATGTATATACTTCCTTCTCCACCTCTCCACCTCCACATGTACTTCTTTCTCCACCTCTCCACCGCCACGTACACTTCCTTCTCCATCTCCAGCTTTGCCACCACTACCAACGCTTCCTCCACCGCAATGCCTCCTTCATAATGCCTTCATCTCCAATGCAGTTCCTCCATCACCTCCTCAGCGCCTCCTTCATAATCCCTTCACTTCACTGATCACCCTGCACCTCCACCACCTCCACAATGCCTCCTTCATTAATCCCTTCACCGCACTCATCATCCACCAATCCACCACCTCCACCAGCACCCGTTCCACCTGATTAAACAATAATCCGATTAGAATGACGGCCAGAGAAAGCAAAACAGATCATATATATCATTTGCCATTTTTTATAAGCTAATTATTGAGTCTATCAGGCCTTATTTTTTATTTCATTATTTTTTTACTGGCGGGTTTATATCTTCCCTTGTTTTTTTTACGTGGCTGATTTTATGCATTTACTGGCGGAAAAATTCAAGATATCAAAAACCTAATTTCCATTGTTTCGTTCCCCAAGGCCTTCTCAATTTGTGGGCCTGGAGAGATGATGATGATGATGATGATGATGATGATGATGATAACGACGGCTTTACCTACTTCTGTATTTCCCTTTTCCTCTTTATGGAGAAATTAGATGTTGATGCTTATGATCCTGATGATGATGATGAGAGTGATAATGATAGAGATGATGATGGTGATGTATATGGTTTTTCAGGTACTTATATTTTCGCATTCTTGTTACCTAAACATGATTCTATCCATTTATAATCACCATCGTCTATTTTTTTTTTTTTTTGCCTTATTTTGTCTTTATCATCATGGTCTCATGTTCCTTCTGTGAGTGTTTTTTTTTTTCTTTTCCATTTCTTATGTTTCTAAAGTCATCTCTTGTTTCTCGTGGTCTCAACAATTTCGTGTTCCTGTGTTGTGTTGCTTTGTAGGTTATTGTATCTGCATTACCTTCTTTTCTTCGGTCATTGTCTTGTGGGTATTCTCTCTTCATTTCATACTGTTCTATTCTCCTCTTTCCCGTGTGGTCTATTCATTTCATCATTTTTCTCTGTTCTTTCTTTTTTTAATCTCATTATTTCATCTTGTTCTCTCCACTTTCTCGTTTATTTCCTCCTGTTCTCCTTTTCTGTCTTGTTTCATGCGATCTCTCCATTTCCTCTTCTTGTCTTGTGTGTTAGTCATTTTCAGTTGGCGATTCTGTTATTTCCGCTTTTTGTTACCTTCGTTGTGGTTATTTCTGTTCGTCTTGCTACAGTTTTGTGGATTTTTTTTTCACTCATTCTGTTATGAATTTTACTCTTAGCTTTTCACACACTCACACACACACACACACACACACACACACACACACACACACACACACACACACACACACACACACACACACACACACACACACACACACACACACCAGCATTTAAATTCCGGGGGTCTGGCTCCCAAAAGTCTCGTCAATTCTCCTCAACTCTTCGCAGTACATTGGTCATTGGAAGACGCGCCTCCTTCCCCGCCTCTATCGGAAATTACTTTTTTTATTGCTAAATCGTGCTGAAGGGACACTGCCGCCTGGGGGGAGGGAGGAGGAGGAGGGTGAGAGGAGTGGGGAGGGAGAGGGGAGGATTGGTGGATGAGGGATGGAGAGGGAGGAAATAAGGATGGTTCGTGTTAGGGAGAGATGGAAGTGTGGGAGGGAAAGGTATGGTTGAAGGGATGGGGGATGAAGCAAAAGTGTGAGATAAACGTCAGGAAAGCATGGATTAAGTGAGGGAGGGATGAAGGATTAAGAGAGAGAGAGAGAGAGAGAGAGAGAGAGAGAGAGAGAGAGAGTAGGGATGCTATAAACGAGTTAGAGAGTGTGAGAAGTAGGAATGGAGGATTGAGGGATGGATGGAAGAAAAGATAGTGTGAGTTAGCCATCTTACTGCGATGCTGTCTTTATTAGTTGATCTCTGCCATATGATTTAATCCGACGTAGGAGAGACATTTCGAATTGGAGGGATTAGATTTACTACTTCATTTTTTTTCCAGAGCTGAATAAAATTGTTTGATGGCAGCAGAGTAAAGCAAGGAAAGGCATCGTAATAGCAAGAGAGTAAGGGGGGATGTGTGTGTGTGTGTGTGTGTGTGTGTGTGTGTGTGTGTGTGTGTGTGTGTGTTTAACTCCTTCAATCTGATGACGTGTTGAATTGACTTGTTTTTGCTTCTTCCAGACGATTTTAATCATTTGGAAGGGTACTCAGCATGCAAAAGGGTTAATGAAAGCTATTTTTAACTCCACCAGTTTGAAAATTCCTTACCAAACTAAATAGTAGTAAGAATGAAATATGTCACATGGCTGAAAGGGAGCAGGGGAGGGATAAGGAAGGGTGACTTAAGGCAGAGGGAAAGAAGAATGATGACAGGATGAGGGATGCAAGAAACAATGATTGATCGAGAAGGATGGATGTATGAATGACCGAAGGGTACGGAGAGGAAGGAGGGATGCAAAGATATCCACTCGTACTTGAAAGAGAGAGAGAGTAATAAAGAAGCACATAATGAAAGTATATGTGCACACCGCCATCCAGTAAACTCACAGTTTGTATGTTTGTGCTTCTTATGTTGAGCAGTGTTCTTGTCAAAAAGATAATTTTTAAGTAACTTTGTTGTCAGAGAGGTGTGGCATGGGTAAGGTGTCTGTGGGAAAAGAAAAATGAAACTGAGGTTGGGTGGACAGTAGAGTTTTTCTCTCCTTTTTTTTTTTTTTAAATCTAACTTTTCTGTAAATTAAACTGTGTTGTTAAAGATAGCTTTCAGCGACCTGACACAATTTCTGATCTTTGACCTAATCTACTCTTTGTGGTTCAAGGTAGAGACGCGTCCTTGTGGAAAGTTTCAGCTGTCCTAGCTCTTTGGTATAATTACGACGTGCGTGAAGGACAGGCAGAAAGACGGACGGGCACACCGACTTAACATATAAGACAAACAGATGGACAGACATAAAGCCAAGTAGACATTTACCCTTGTGTTTATGCAAAAAAAAAAAAAAAAAATTAAAGCTTAGAGCCTGCAGAGTTTGTTCCCTTCAAAGAAAATAACTTAGGCAAAAGTTGCATATATATATATATATATATATATATATATATATATATTAAAGATTAGAGCCTGCAGAGTTTGTTCCCTTCAAAGAAAATAACTTAGGCAAAAGTTGTATATATATATATATATATATATATATATATATATATATATATATATATATATATATATATATATATATATATATATATATATATATATATATATAATATATATATATAATATATATATATATATATATATATATATATATATATATATATATATATATATATATATATATATATATATATATATATACGTATTATAATCATATGTGTGTGTGTGTGTGTGTGTGCTTGTGTGTGTGCGCACTCACTTAAATTGATAGATATTATATAATATACTTTGTGTTTGCTGATTCCAACCACCCTGGGTCACTATACACACTTTACCTTGCTATCGTTTCTCATATCACTTCCATCGCGTAAGGTGCAATGCTTTTTGTCCACCTTATTTCCTTAGTTCCTGTCTCTTCACTCTTTTTCCCTAATGGTTTCCCATTCCTGTTTGTATTTCTCACTTTTGAAATGTCTTTTTCTGCTAAACCATACGCTGCTTCTACCGTGACATTTATCCTCATCTGTATTTATTTCGTCCACTGGTTTATAAGGATATCCCTCTGCTGTATCACCTTGTATCTTTTCCCTCATGTTACAGTCTCCTTTTCTTCAGCTTCCTCTTCCACTTCTTCCCCATCATCATCATCAACATGCTCGTCATCCTTATCATCACCATAACCATTTCCCCTCCCCCTCCTCCTCCTCCTCCTCCTCCTCCTCCTTCTCCTCCTCCTCCTCTTCCTCCTCCTCTTCCTCCTCCTTCTCACAGCCTAAGTAAGTAAGCATCTCCCAGCACCACCAATCAACAACCCCACCTCGCTCCCAGACGCATACAACACACACACACTCCTCTTAATGTAATGCCTTTTAAATATTTCCCTGCCATTGACCTCACACGCCATAAAAATCCCCCAATACCTTCCGGATATTAGAGAGTTTTGGCAAGAGGGCTACTATTTACCGAGCAGTATTACCGGCCGGATATTAAAAGAGCTTCAGTAAGATTGCATATGAATATTGTTCGTCGCGGCATCTTGGATATTTCGGTGGTGGTGCTGGTGGTGGTGGTTTGTCGGTTTGGGTCCCCTTGTTTGTGAGGTGGTTTGTTGTGCTTCTCGTTCTCTTTGGGTGTTTTCATATGTTGTGTTTCTGGCTCTGTTTATGTTTTTTTGTTTTTTTTCGCTTTCGGCCATGTGTTTCTTGTTGTGTCTCTTGGTTTTGGCCCATTTGTTTGTGAGGTGGTTTGTTGTGGTTCTCGTTCTTTCTGGGTGTTTTTATTTTCGTGCTTCCAGCTCTGTTTAGTTGTTATCTTTTGGTGTTGCGTGAAAGGTATGAGTGTTGTATTTGCGATGTGGTTCGTTGCGTTTCTCGTTGTTGTTTTTGTTGTGTTGTGTGCGTTTTGTTGCTAGCTGTTTGTTTTTCTTGGCATGCGAAGGTTTCAGTGTGTATTGTATTTGCTGGGGAGAGGTGATTTTGGTGGTAGGGGTGCTAGTCGTTCGTTGTTGTGATAGGCGGATGTTTGATTTTCTTTGTTGTATTTCTAGTTACCATCTACTTGTGTGTGTGTTGTTTGTTGTGTTTCTGCTTTTGTTTGTTATGATTTTGTTGTCCCTGAGAATCGCAGATGGTTTATGTTGTGTTCCAGCCGTTATTTAGTCTGTCGCGTTTATTTTTCTTACTTTCTCCTTTTACCTTCCTCGGTTACCTCATTTTCAGTCATATATTGCATCCTACAAGTATACTAAGACTTGAAGTGGTAATTATTGCTCTTGCTTTATGCGTTATGTGTCTGGTGCTTAGATTTTCATGCTTTGGATTATACTTCATACTTCCTTTCCTCCCGCCTCCTCCTGAACCACCGTATCCACGCAGGAAAAAATAGTCCCCCCCTAACTTTTCTAAGGCTCGAAGGGTAAGTGTTTTGTGTTTCTGATGTGGCTTAATCCAATATGTTTAGATTATTTTGTCTATTACTTCCCTGCCTCCTATCTCGCCTCGTGAACCATCTCATTCCCACAGCCATGAGTCGCGTTGGTGGTTTGTGATACTGTTTGCTGTCCAAGCTTTGTTTCTTGTGTTTCAGGTGTTGCTTATGCTTGTTGTGTTTGTTTCTTAACTTCCACTACACCTTCCCTTTCCTCTTCTCAATGACTTCATTCCCACAGCCTGAAATTGCCTCTTTTCTTTTTAGAAGACTCTTGATTTATTGTTACATTTTAGGTGTTTAGTTTGTCATATTTTGATTTTTGATTTTTCTTATACTTTTTTTTTCTCTCCCTCTCTCTCTCCCTCTCCTCAGCCACTTCATTCTCCCAGACAAAGTTTCTTCCTGGAATTTTTCCAAAACTCGAAGGGTTTTTGTTCTTCATGCTTTGTATGTTGCATTTCAGGTGTCTCATTTATATTCTTTTAATTCATTTCTCTTCCTTCTTTTCCCCATTCCTCTCCTCAGCCACCTCATTCCCACAGACGGAAGTCGCCTCCAATGACTTTTCCATGACTGGGAGAATGTTTTTGTTGTGTTTCAGCTGTTGCTTAGTCTGTCGTGTTTAGAATATTTCTCATGCTTTCTCTTCCTCCTCAACCACCTCATTCCCACAGCCAAAAGTCACCTCCCGGAACTTTTCTAAGACCGGAACTAATTGCAGGTGGGCCCCATCCCAGGTCCCGCTGCCCGGGGCCAGAAGTAATAATATGGAAATTGGCTAAGCATATGCAGCCTAATTGAGTTATATTTCATTAGATGCTGGAAAGAGTTCGATGAGTTTTATCTGCTGGTCGTAGGGGAGAGAGAGAGGCCAGATGAAGAAGACAGAGAGGAAGAGGTTGAGAGCAAATGAGGAAGGTGTTTTGTTGTGTTGTGAAGGAGAATGGAAGTTATGAGCGAGGTGAATGAAATATGTTAGTGGAATTCTGTTGAGATTAAATTTTAACATGTGCACTACTGCTCTGTGAAAGTAAAGCCGAGTTATAATCGGTGAAATGGATTAGTGGAGGCTGTTGAGATTTAATTGTGGAAATCTTTTTACTGTTGTTTGAAGGAAAAAGAGAGCAAAGAGTGAAATAGATGAATGAGTTGGTGGCTTTCCTGTTGGGAGGAAATTAGAAGTGTTGCAGAGTCATGAAGTGATTAGAGGGTTAAAATTAAAACAGTTGAATGGCATGGTGGATTGCTGCTTGGAGTTTCTAATAAAGATATTATGAATGAAAAAGAAAATAATGAGTAAAGGGAATAGTATATCAGCGGACAAATTTAAGGGCCGAGACTGCTGATCATAGTTATATATTAGGATATTTTACGAAAATGTGAAAAGAAGGGTTATAAACAGAATGGATCGATAGATAAAACAAGCATGACTTTTGTTGAGAAGTAATGTGATTTCATGACTTGAGAAGAAATCTGTTACAATAAGAGTAGGAAATTCAGTAAGTTAACAGAAATATGAATATGTTTTAATGACTTAGGAAGAAAAGTATAGTTATAAGAGTGGGAAAAAAATACAACATTATGTGTGTGTTTTTCTAAGTTCGGAAGTAAAAGAGGGTTGGGAGAGAGGGAGGTAAATTTAGTTACGAGGATGTTTCATTCATCTGCAACGAAATAAAATCGTGAAACTAAACTTATGTAGAAAAAAAAATAATAATTCGTTTGTAGGTGTAATTTTAGCTCCTTCAAACGTCATCGTGTTGAAAGGGTTAAGTGAATTACGGCGGTGCTTTACTGAACTGCAACGAAGATTAAGGAAACAGAAAAAGAGAAAGACAAGGGAGGGGAAGGAAGAGACTGCGGAAGGACGGAGAGGGAAGAAGGGAAGGAAATACGAGAATATTGAAAAAATGGATAAAGAAAGTTGTTGCGGAGAGAGAGGGAGAGAGAGAGGGGGGGGGTTCCTCCTTTCAGAACTCAGAATTATGAACGTATTTCCTTTTTTTCATATTTAGTATTGCTTTTATTTTCTTTTGTAGCTTCCCCATGCATAGAAAGTCAAATATAGCAGAACGATTAATTAAAACCGATCGCCATTGTTCTGCTTTATGAGCTGTAAAGTCGAATTGGTTTTTAGGTCCTTTTCATGCACATCCATTCATCTACATGCAATATAAAGCCAAGGAAAAATAACCCTTCATGGGAAATAGTCATCACCATTATCATCATTACCCGAATCCTACCTAAAAATGTGATGCTTCATCATCATCATCATCATCATCATCATCATCGTCATCATTACTCCTAGAAATTGGGATGAAAGGAACAGTAAGCCTTCTGTGATTAACGAAACAGAAACGAATGCGTACTGAGTTGCAAAACAAAAACAGTAAGCTGAATATTATGAAGTGAACAGACATGAATCAAGGACAACACAGAGAAATCAAAATGTTAGCTTTACGATATGTACCGGAGATAAAAGTAAGGCGAAAGGAATTGATAACATTCCCTCAGTTCATACAAGCAGTGATTCATGCTATATATACTCTTTTTACTCAAACGTGGCTTAAAACTGCCATCTCTTCACCTTAAATGCTGAGTTGTAGCGATACATTAACACCAGAATGTGATGTTAGTCGCGAAGAAGTGCTGGGAAAAGAATGTAAAGAAGGAGTAATGTCTTTTTTTTGCCATTTGGCCACGTAAAATAAGATGTAAATAGACGAACATCTGACCAAGTAAGAGTAGAAGAAACTAGTAGTTTCTGTCGAGGAAAAAGGATACATAAATACAATGAATGATTGGGGAAACTGCAACCCAGGGAGTATTTTCTCCACCCCCCATTCTCTCTCTCTCTCTCTCTCTCTCTCTCTCTCTCTCTCTCTCCTTCACTTTGTCCAAATTACACCACGGGGGTTCCTGATTCCGCCTCCTTCCCCCTTGTTTCGCTGCACCTTTTTTTCCTCTGATTCCCGTCCCCTCTTTAGTTTCGTGTTGTTGTCTCATGGCGTCCTTCTCTTTTCTTTCCTTATTTATTCCCTTTCTTTCCCACTTCTCCTTCTCCCCTTTGTTTTCCTTCATTCCTTTTCTCACCTTTACCCATTTTCTTCCTAGGTCCTTCCATTTCTCTCCTAGTTCCCTCCATTTCCTTCTTCTATCCTTCTTTATCTTTCCATCTTTTTTCTCTCTTTCCTCCTTCCAATGTCTTTGCACCAAAATTATTTTCTTCCCCTATGTTTTTACTTTTATTTTCCATTTCTTCGTCGTTCTTGTCTTCTGATATCTTAGTCTCTCTCTCTCTCTCTCTATCTCCTCCTCCTCCTCCTCCTCCTCCTCCTCCTCCTCCTTCTCCTCCTCCTCCTCCTTTTTATCTTTATTTATTCTCTCCTCCTCCTACCTTCCTCACCCCTGCGACCTGCAGCTGTGCCGAGGGGAAGGGGAGGGACCTAAAAAAAAGACACACACACACACACACACACACACACACACACACACACACACACACACACACACACACACACACACACACACACACACACACACACACACACACACACACACACACACACACACACACACACACACACACACACACACACACACACACACACACACACACACACACACACACACTGCTTGTTATGCTACAGTTGTGTATCTGCCAGTCGAACATTATTTATCCGTTCATCTGTATATCTACATCATTTTCCGAAAACTAACCTGTGTCTCTTCATCTGTCTTTCTGTCTGTTGAAGCTGCAGTATGTAAGGAAGGCGCATTGTCAAAATCACCATACAAATGTTATATCTTACCTCGTTTAGTCTCTTACTTTATCCTTCCACTATGTCCACGGTCAGTCTCTTCTCCTTCCAGCTATACTCTTTTCTCTCAACCTTGGCCAAAAACTGTCATATCTCTATCGTGAATGCTGAGTTGTAACACTTGATTAGAGTACGAGGTTAGTCACGAAAAAGTGCTTTGGAAAGGATATAGACCCATACTATTGTCTTAATTTAACCATAAAACTATGTGAAATAAGCCGCAAAATAATGACATTCTTGGCCGTGTTAAGTGATTGAACTGTAGCAACCTCTTTCATAATCATGGCGGAGGCAGTGGCTGTGCTGTGTGACCTAGTTCTCCTTGAATCCCGTATGTCCCGACCACCTCAGCACATTCCTTTTAGCCACATTTTTTACTATATAAACAGAAAGTGCTAATAATGGCCAGTTTGGTAGAATATGATAGTAATTCAACCTTGTGGGATTTTTCGTCGTGTATATCATTAAAAAATACTGGATGGAATGGATGTTGGGCTAGAATTAATAATATGTATAATCTGGCCGTATATTCTCGGTATGTTGTATTTTTTTGGAGGTGATTATAGAGTTTGCGGTTGATGGGGGTGATTATGGACTGGATTAGATGCTTGGGAGGTGACTTAGCGGGTCCTAGTTTTTCACCTCAGCGCCCGGTGAATGCTGGAGTTTTTTTTTTTTTTTTTTTGTGATACAGGTTCTCTAATCATTGATGTTCTTCAGTTATTCTTTCTTCTTCGTCTTCTTTCAGTCACATTCTTTCTTTCTTTCGTTCTTTCCTTCTTCTTCTTCTTCTTCTTCTTCTTTCTTTCTTTCTTTCTTTCTTTCTTTCTTCCTCCTCCTTCTTCTTCTTCTTCTTTTTTTTTTCTTCTTCTTCTTCTTCTACTACTACTACTACTACTACTACTACTACTACTACTACTACTACTACTATTATTACTACTACTACTACAACAACAACAACTACTACTACTACTACTACTACTACTACTACTACTACTCTCTACTCTTCTTTTTTCCTCCTCCTCCTCCTCCTCCCTCTCTGTCTATCACTATCTCACAGAACACCCCATGAAATCACTCTTAATTTCCTCATTACCCCATTGTACTATATCCCCATAATCCCTTAATTCCCTTTATCCCATATCGTCCCTGAATCAGCATAATACCTCATGAATCCTTCCCTTCATTCCTCCTCTCAAACCCATCCCTTAAGTCACATCCCTTTAACCCATCCCTTAAACCTTACCCATAAATCGCACCCCTTAAATCTCGTCCTCTTCTTTGCCACTCAGAACCCCCCAAATCCCTATCCCTTTTGCACCACATCAACCTCCCTTAAAATCCTCCATCCCCATTAACTTCACACCATTACATTATCACCCTGGTACTCTTAAAGCTCCATCCTTTATCTCTGTAATCCCCCCCCCCTTTAATGCCGGAACACGTATTAGTTACACCCCTTAAACCCTTCACGAACCCAAATTCCTTCTTAAACCCCTACCCCTTAAATTCCCTCAACCGTCTTAATTCCACCTCTTCATCGGTTCATTGTGCATTTGTGTATGTACCGTATGTGTTAATGTGTGTGGGGGAGGGGAGAATACGTGATATGTATGTACGTGTGTGTGTGTGTGTGTGTGTGTGTGTGTGTGTGTGTGTGTGGAGATGAAAGGACTGTGGGCCGGGCGCGAGGGGAAATGAGGGAAAACCATTATAGCTTTCCCCTCTCTGCCGGCGCCATCATCATGACTTTGAGCGCTTAATAGAGTGACGATAATTAAGGAGCCTGGGAGCATGATGATAAAGATTACAATTAGATTCGTCCCTCTCCTCTTCTACCTCACCTCACCCATTTCCCATCACCCACTCTCCCAGCTTCTTTCATTCACATCTCTACAAGCTTTCCTCTTCTCTTCTCGTTTCTTCGCTTCTCATCTCTTTTCTTCTCTTCTCTTTCTTCAAAATCTCCTCCACACCTTCATCACTTTGGCTTTTCTTTCTCTGCCCTTGTTACTTTCCTTCTCGCCTCCTACCTTTACTTTCATCCTCCTTTTATCCACTTCGTCCCGTTTTTCTCCCCCTTCCTCCTCTACACCTCCATCATATCCTGTCTTCTCTTTTTATCTTGCTTCTCCCCCCCCCCTCCGTTTTTCCCCCTCTACTCTTCTCCACATCCCTTTCTATCCATTTCATCTTTTTTTTTCTCCCCTTCACCTCTCCTCCCTCTTTCACAGTTCCACCAGTTCTTTCTCTTCTCACCTCATCTCTTCTCTTCTCTCTTACCACGTTGCATCCCCTCCGGCCGCCATCCCCATTCTCAATACTCCTCTGCCCCTTTGCCGACCATTTCCCTTCCTCTCCCCCTCTCCTCCCTCCAGTATCATCTCACCTCTTTTCTCTGAACTCCCATCTCTTTGCTTCCCTCAGCCCCTGTTTCTCTGTTCTCCTCATCCCGTTCTTTCTATTTTTTCGCCTCTTTCTCTCCCGCTTCTATTCAGTCATCCACCAACCCTCTTTTTCCTGCAATTCCCATAATCATACCTCCCACACCCACAACTTTATCTCCACACCCATCCTTTCTCCCTATTTATCTCTCCGTTATTTCTTTGAACTCCCAATTTTCTTTCTTTCGCTTCCCTCTCTGCTCACTTCATCAACGTCTTCCTTGTCTCTTTTTTCCCCTGCCTGCTTCACTCTTTTCGTCTTCCATTTCCCGTTCACCCTTCTTCCCCTTTCACTCACCTCTTGCATTCTACCCCTTTTTTTTTTGTTACCAGCCGTCTTCCGTCCCCCATCCTCTGCGCCTCTTCATTCTTCCCCTCACATGTCTTCACCTATCTTACCCTCCATTCCACTCATCCCTCGTCGCCTCTCCTCCCCTCCATTTTCCCCCTTTCCAACATGACCCCACCTTCATTTCTTCCCTCCTTCCGTCTTGTCTTCCCTTTTCCTCAAGGTGTAACTCGTTTTCCCTCCCTTCCTGTCCCCTACCTCCCCTTTTCCCTTTCCCATCTTCCCCTTTCTCTTTCCTCATGCTTCCCTTCACACCTACCTCCCCCCACTCCCGCAACCCAGTATACTATAATAAAAAAGCTTAATATTGTTCCCTATTCAAGTCTTAATTAAGTGGTTATTAAGTAGTGGCAATTACCGGCGGGGACTGGGAATAATAATATATATAACTCACCCAAGCTTCATTAAATATCCGCCACTCTCCACTTTAAGGAATGGCCCGAGTTTGCATTAAATAAGTCAGGGTTGCGTTGTGGCTGTTGTAATGATGGCGTGGGTTGGGGATACGCTTCGGTCTTGTGTTTAGGCGTAACACCAGACGATTATGTAAAAGCTTGCGGTCAGGGGGTTATAAGCTGTCTCTGCTGACCATTTTGATGCCACGGCTGCACTCATTAACACCCTTCCGCTATTGAAGGACGCTTACATTTATTTAATATTGCTGCCTTCAGACGATTGAATCCAGCGCAGGTAAAAACTCTTATTGATGGAGTTACGATCTACATTAACAGCTTCAGTACGATGGCGACATGGGTATTTTTGTCCTTACTACCTCCCGCCAGGCTCTTATTATCATTAAGAGATATATGCCTTTCATAAGCGGGTAAGTACCTTGTTCAGTCTAACACACTGCGATTTTGTTTGCTGAGAGAATTCCTGTTTGATAATGATAAACATCTGTCTCGATTGGCGTTACCTTTGCCAAAAAAGCTTTTAATTCATGTATCCTTGCCAACACCTAGAGATTTTGTTCGGGTGAGTGAAATCCCAGGCCGTCTGTTGGTTAACTCCTTGAAACCACTGAAGTATTTTCGATTTGATTCTTGATATTTACAGACGATTTTACTTAGCTCGAGAGATTTTCCGAACTGCAGGGATAAGATACTTCTTTAAACCCTCCATTATCAGAAATTCTTCTTAGCCGACTAAAATCATTTGTAGATAGCAAGATTAAGGTATATATTACGTCAGCAGAGAGAAGTGGTTAATGGCGTAGGAGTGGGCGTAATGACTGAGAGATTTAAGTAGGGGATCATTAGGAATATCTGGCCAGTTCTATTAGGTCATTAGAGAGAGAGAGAGAGAGAGAGAGAGAGAGAAAGAATATAAATCATTCTAATACGCTACTAATGAGATTATATGAATCAGGTATTCCTCTATTTAAGTAAAGTGTGTGTGTGTGTGTGTGTGTGTGTGTGTGTGTGTGTGTGTGAGAGAGAGAGAGAGAGAGAGAGATGCAAATAGTTCACAGATGGCCTGGCAGAATATTTTAGCCGATAATAGAGATAGGAATGTTGATAATGTATTGTTACGAGTGATCAGAATTGCTTGTAGTAAAATCATACCGAGACAGACTAATGAGACTCTGAATAGATAACAGTAACTGATAATTGTCACATTCTTTCTGTGTGTTTGTGTGTGTGCGTGCGTGCGTGCGTGCGTGCGTGCGTGTGTTTGTGTGTGTGTGCGCGCGCGCGCGCGATTATCTTCCCCCAGACGATTTTATTCACCTTGAAGCGAGGGGATGGCTCGTCTGATTCTGTGTTAATGTAACTGTATTCCTAACCTTATCTCTGTAATGACGTAGTAATATGGCTTTTTCGCTGCTGCTCTTATTAGCTTAGGAGAGCACTGTAGTTGAGAAGGGTTAGCAAAAGTAGTAGTTAACCAGTACAATTTGCAGTGTTTCTTCCTAGTTGAATATAATCTAGTGCTATCAAGAATGAAGCATAATTGACGTTTCGGACTAAAGGGGTTAATTGTTTGGATCAGTGTATATAGTGTGTGTTTATATTACTCATATGGCGTAGAGCAATGTACAGTATATAATGATGTGTTTGTATAGTGTTGGGTTCATTAATCGATCGTGTGAAGCCGTGACGATGATGACGGTGTTGTGATGATAATGTGTGTTTGCAGGGGATTGTAATGTGTTTAGTAAGTAAACAAGGAGATGTGCGGGTGCTTACGGCAGCTGTGTATGTGTGTAAGGAGGCTATTACTGTATGATATTCAGAAATCCCTTTAGATGAGCTGATGATGGTGCTAGATACTGGAGGAAGGTGCTGCTGCTGCTGCTGATGCTGATGATAATGATGATGACGACGGTAGTGAAGGAGAAGGTTAGGTATAGGTACTTTGAGAGTTAAAAATATTTTCGTGATGAGAACAGGGGCTGGAGGGTGACGATGATGATGGCAGTGAAGATTATGATGATGAAGAGGTGAAGGAGGACTATACAGTAATATCAGTGACGATGATTGAGGTGACCGATTTATGTAGTTGCTCTGAATGTCTTTTATATATTTTGTTGTTGATAATTAGGACTAAGGGAAATTTGAAATCATTGTTATTCAGCTCTGGACAGACACTATGAAATCCATTTCTGAAGTCCAACAGTCCACGTAACATACAGCAACAGAGGATCGATCCCAGGCAACTCTCACATGTCACCAAGTATTTAGACATAAAGCCCCTGTTCCAAGTGGCTCTGGAGATTTCGTAGCACCTTTTAGCGATTTATTTTGCGTACGGTATTACAGCACAGTATCCCTTTGTGTTTTCCTGACGTAAGCGATGCAGATATTGAAATGATATACGAGAGAGTGTAAGATGTAATAAGTAAAATGAATCGCAAAGGAAGAGATGCAGCTAAGCCTCCTTTTTTTTACTGTGCATAGCGAGATATTTGTATTCCATATTCAGTGTTTTGGCGTTAGTGGAGCTGATTTTTATGACGTGTCAGTGTGGCCATGTGGAATAGCACTGAACTCCGTGATGCTGACTTCATATCCACTTTTATTTTTTTTATTTTATTTTATTTTATTTTTTTTTTTGCTGCAGAAGCTGGGATCGAACTCGCAACCGCATACAATCCAGGAGGAGGCTTCTTCCACTCCACCACTTCAGATCTTCATCTCTCTAAAAGCCATGTGTGTTGTTAACAGCCCATAACCTTAATATGTTCAAAAGAAAAACTACATAGCAACTGTATCAAATTTACTATCATTAAGTCTTGTAATTACAGTTGCATTAAGCACCTCAACTTATGTTCAGAGGGGCTCAAAAACAAGTCCACGAACTATTATTACATTATTATTTAAAAGTGAATACAGAAAAGAATTACCTCAGCCTTCTTAATATCCAGTAAGCAACGTAAACTGTATTCAAGGAGGTGTAAAAACTCGTGATCTGAGTATTTTACCTCACCACCACCAAGGGGCTTAGAGGCAGGGCAGGGGTATGAAAAACTGGGGACAACAAGAATCCGCATTAGAATATAGTAGGCTGAGGGGAAGCAAAAAACGGGAGGGGGCATAAAGAGGGAGTAAGAGGATGTGGAATAACAGATGAAGAAGAGACGAGAATTAATTATGAAGCATCAGGTATGTAGAATACTGAGGTGAATAAGGGGGGAACATCAAGAGGGAATGAATGGTGACGGGGAGTAAAGAGAATGAGAGATGAGTAATTGGCGATAATGGATTCTTAACCTGAGTGTCAGAATATGCTCAGAAAATCATATGAATGACAGAAGACATGAAAGAAGTGAATGAAAGAAGACCCTGCTGATGGAAAATAAGTTACCAAGGATTATTATAATTTGCTATAGGGTACAAAAACCCAAGTGGTGGGGGGCCCTCTTCCTGTGTTTTCCCAGCCTTAAGACCTAGCGGATGAAAATAATATCTTGTATACTAATGTTCCCGGGGCCTTGAGAGTGGCGGTATACGGGCCTCAGTAACGCCATGCTAATTTGACTTGGGAAATAATCGAATTTTTAAAGAGACTGAATTCCTGGATCTGAGTTTTGCCCCTTGTCGCGAAATTTTGAGTGTGTTTGTGTTTGTATTTTGTGGAGGGAAGAGTGGAAGTAGTTGTCGGCGTGTTGCCTAATTTCCAGTAGTTTTGAATGTATTTAGTGTTTTGTGTTTTGCTATTTGTGGGGGAAGGATATAAATGTTTTTGTTAGTTCTTTCTATCAGTTTTCGGGGTGTTTGAGTTTTGATCTTTGATTTTTAGCGTACCTGATATAATGTTTTGAGTATTTGAGAGATACAAATATTTATCATTATTGTCTGGATGTATTATCATTTCCAGTGTGTTATTTATTTGTGTTTGTTGTTGGTGAAGGGAAGGATGCAAGTATTAAACGCAGAGATAGAATTACTTGTCTTAGTGAAGGGCAGAGGCCAGTTACGTCTCAGTTCTTCTCTGTCTTCACTAATTGACCTCCTTCCTCTCTCCTCTTCCTTTCCTTCTTCCTCCTCTTCCTTGTTCACCTCATTTCCTTTCATTTTCACCTCTGACTTGGCCTCTTCTCTCCGTTAAGCTGTTTTCTTTCTTCCCTTTAATTCCGAAGAAGAAGCCATTAAAGCAGCTTGCTTTAGTTTTCCAAGATAGTCACACATACTTTGCTTAACCATAACTCAGTCCAGCCCAACCCAACCCAGCCAACCCAAACCCAGCCTATCTTAACCTAACGTGACATAACAATATAACCAAAACCAATCCAACCTAACACAGACCCTGACCTAAGCTGAAGTAACCTTAAGGAAATCGAACCTATCCTAAACTACCTAACTTAACGTAAATAAACTATGGTCCTCCAGGAAAAGGAAAATAATGTCTTAGTTCAGATATTTGCTTCTTTCCCATATTCTTTCCACTTCCTAACAACTATTTTCTCGCATTCCATCCCTCCGCCTCGTATCTTGCGCTTCCCTTGCTCCTATTTCCTTCCTTTCTTCCTCTCCTCCCCTTCTTCCCCTCCCATTTCCTGTCTCACTTCTTTCTCTTCGTCCATCACATCTCTGCCCCATATCTCCCCCCCCCCCGTCTTCCATTCCTCCAGACTCTTTCTGTCTCCCACTGTCCTACTTCTTTTCCTTCCATCTTCTCCACTGTATCTCTACATTTCCTCTCTTCCCAGTCCCTTCTTCGCTTCCCATTCTCTTCTCTCCAACATTGCATTACATCTCTCCTATTTCTCGTACTCCTTCCGTCGCCTATTTTCACCCACTTCTCTTCCTTCCCCATTCTCCCTCCCACTTCCTTTTCCTTCTTTTCCCCCTATGTCTCTTATCAGCATATTCCCCATTATCCTCCCTCCTTCTCTGCTTCCCACCTCCTTACTTCCTTCCATCCCCGACTTTCTTCCTCTTTCTCCCACTCTCTCCCTGTCTTCTATCCATTCTTCTCATCCCATCCCTTCTCCCTCCCTCTCATCCTCTTTCCCCCTTCCACTTCCTTCCTTCCTACCCTCCCTGCCTCGGCTCTGCTAAGCTATTTAAAGTCCTGGCAATGTCCGACCCAAGTAATGGAATTCAGCTCTTAATTCGGAAGTGCTTAAGGCCGGGCACTCCAAGACCAGACCTAAGCAGCCCAGTGTCTTGGATTAGGGCCACTGCAGTACTGATTAAAAGAGAGGGAGAGAGAGAGAGAGAGAGAGAGAGAGAGAGAGAGAGAGAGAGACACGGGGGGGGGGACTGGATTGGGTGGTTATGGTAAGCAGGGAGGTTTCGGGGTTAAGCAGGATGAGACTTAGGAGATATTAAACTAAGCAGGAGGAGGCTGAGGAGTTAGTAAGCTAAGTGGGGAAGCACTGAGGAGGTTGGACGGGGTTAAGCAGGGATAGACTGAGGAAACTGTAGGCTACTTAGCAGGGCTTTTTCATTTTGACCAAGCAGAGAGGTAATTACCCAAGTGTGACGACCTTGTGCTAATGTGCGGAATGATCATACCTGCTGTAGTTATCCTTTCTTATGTTTTAACCGAATTAATATACTGTACTGAGCAGATTCATCTAGGCATAAGCAGGGAATTATAATACAGTGTAGTGCTGAAGTAGTTAGAAAGTACTAAGCAATAGAGAGACGAAGTAACCTGATCAGGGAAGTGGAGAGTTAAGGAGGAGAGAATGAACCCCTTCAGTATGGGTACGCCACATTTATTTCATTCTTGCCATTCCCAAACGATTTAATTCAGCTTTTAGGGGAGACCTGGTAGCGGAGGGGTTAATGAAGCTTTTACCCATCCCCTCCAGCTCGAAATGACTTCCCTAAGCAGAATATCTTAATCTGGTGGTGGCAGGAATAAATTAAGATTTCGCAGTATTGAAAGGGATTAAACTTAGCCGAGATGAACAAAGAAGCTGCAGCGATAGAGACTGCAAGTAAGTAATTAAGCAGCTAAGTAAATAAGTAAGTGACCATGGAGCCAGAATTTCAAGCTGGGACAGGAGAGAGAGAGAGAGAGAGAGAGAAAGCGCCTGTTAAGTAGCTAGGGAAAATGCTAGAAAATGAGGTTAGAATAAAGAGGAAGTAGGTGACACGGATGCACGTAAAATGTTCGGCTATGAAAAGACATAAGGAATGTGGGAAGGAAGCAAGATGAAGAATAAGATGGGAACACCAGGAAATGGGTCAGAATGCCTTGAAAACTCACGAGGCTGCCTGGGCACCTTAGATATTCCCAGAAAACACCAAGAATATGAGAAGGAATGTCTTAAACACCTGAGAAAAACATTGAGGGGGAAGGGGTGTGTGGAAAATGGGGGAAAGAAAAGTGAAGAAACTTAAGTATTTTAGAATTTCACAAACAACACCAGAAATGGGTGAAAATATATTGAACATCAGGGGGAAAAAATGAGGAAGGGGGAAAGCGAGGAATTAAAGAAAATGATGCAGAAGAACTCTTGATTTGATGACGTATTTTATATTTTATTCATCACACCTCCTGGCAGATATATTCAGCTTTATGCAGACTTTTCGAACTGGGGAGGTTAGATATAGCCCTCACAACACCTCTGCAATTATATCTTCTTCCTAAATAGAATACAGTCGTCTGGAGGTAGCAAGAATAAGTCACTAACACACGTCGGCGGATTCAAATGGATAATTATTATGTAAATAGTTAAAATGGGTCAGAATGCCTTGACAACGTGCGAGGGAGGAGAGAGAGGAATTTTATTAGCTCTTTCACTACGATGACTGTATCTAACCCCTTGAGTTTGAATAATCTCTCTTAAACTTAACAGAACCGTCGTGGAAAGAACAGTTATGAGAAATGACAGGTGTCCTCCCGCTGAGGGTGTTTAAAATACAAACATGTTAGGGAGGGGAGAGGGTAAGCAGCCTGGAGTTTCACAGTAAACGCTAGAAAATGAGTCGGAATATTTATAAAATTCTGAGACGAGAGGATGGTCGGGGGAAGGGTGGAAGCAAGGGCAAAAGATAATCAAGTGCAGAAATACTTTGAAAGCTGAGACGAAATACTCGTAATGAGTGCAAGAGGGAGTGGAAATTTTGAAAAAAAATAATGAATTGTGAGGAGGAAGGAGAGGGAAAGGAAAATTATTGGCATAGCTGTTCCTGCGAAACACAAGAAAGCAAGTATGTGCTGAAAATTTGCAACGAAGAAATCAGAGTAGGTTACAGAAGCAAAAAAGGAAAGAAAAAGAAAAAAACATACCACAATCCTCCGAAGTGTCTGCGTGAAGAAAAAAAGATCAAAATGAGACGAACGCTGCCGAGGACGAGAAATCTGAAGGGCCGTCAGGGTTTCAGCTGGTAAGTACGAGTGTGTGTGTGCGAAAGTACGAGTGTGTGTGTGCGAGTATATATATATATATATATATATATATATATATATATATATATATATATATATATAATCACTTCTTCGCATGTGCAGGTATATTATGGATGATTATAAAATGATACTTGAAAAATATCTCCCGCTTGTGGAGACAGGAAACTTAAAGGGGAATTTGAATTCATACTAATCTCTCCTTCTGGTGGGGCAAATAAGTTTAAGTAAAATTAAAAACCACTCTCTAAAAATCTGTGCTCGTAGTGGGGGCAAAGCAAGTTAAGGAGGAATTAAAAGGAAAAGCAGTCTGAGGCAGCCACTTGTATCAGCGGGACCTTACAAGGGGGAAAACTCAGGCGGAAAACAGCGGCATTAAGGAGGATTTGCCAGTGATCTCGCTTCGGTATTATGGCGGGAGGGGGAGAGAAAAGACGACACTCATTTTTTGCACGCCGGACCTGATATTATGCAGTGGGTGGCAGCTGCTTTAACATCCTTACTTTAAGATCCTCGTTTTAGATCCGACTTTTTCAGACGATGGTAAATGTTCTGTGCTCGAGCTTTAGAATGGTATTAAGCTTAGAATGGTTTTAAGCTTAGTATGATGTTAAGCTTAGAGCGGTATTAAGCTTAGTATGGTGTTAGAGTATTAGAATCAGACCAGTTAAATATTCCTTGTTCAAGGATTAGAGTGGTATTATTTTTAGAATGATATCAGAATCTGAGCAGCCAGATATTCTGTGTTCGAGCTTAGACTGATGTTAAGCTTAGATAGGTATTAAGCTTAGAATGATTGCACGAAATAGTTTAAAATTTCGAATGTCTTCAGAATTAAGCCGACATGTGTCTCTTAGCTGTCTGTTGGGAGGCTAAGGACGCTGTTTTGCATTCTGTTTAATGGACTTAAATATTTAAAGACTGTTGGGTTTGGGTTCCAGAGTGTCAAAGATTTGTTCTGTTTGAGTGATGAGTGGTTGCACGTATGGCGCATTACATTGGACGCTGTGTGGATAATTCCCCTATTTTAATTTTCCTTCTCTTCAGTCAAGATTTTGTCCACCTCTGTTATAGTGGCAGATTGATGATGATGATAATGAGAATGATCATCATCATTATCTTCCTAATCATGATGGGCTTCATTTTTTTTTATTAAAACCTTTGTATATTTTGATGCCGAGTACCATTATACTGTAATCGTACGAATGCCGTGTAAGTGAAGTCCTAAAGTGTCGCTTTCGCAGTTATGGACGTAATGTTTCTGAAATTTGCTTGCATTGTTCGCTTAATTTTGTAACGAATATTCATGATTTGGTCCATCAAGCTTCATGTGATTTATATTGGTGATCTGTTGAGAGCTCTCATACTTACTGTTTTCTCATAATTAATTTTCTGCGTCCTACACACCCCATTTATGGTAGTAGGGTGATGATGATGATGATGATGATGATGAGGAGGAGGAGGAATTAATCATTTAAACTTTGTTAAAGTGTATAGCAGTTTCATTACTGTCCTGATCGTGAAAATATTTTCCTTCTCAGGTGTTTCGAAGTAAAAATCCTACCCATTTGTTTTAATAATTTTTAATGACGGTACATTAAAAACATCTCATTTATTTTTGACGCATGTTTTGAGACGATGTGGAGAAATCATTGCCCGAACTGTACGTGAAAGGCAATAACTGTTTTCTCTCCGTTTTACTTTGACCTTATCTTGCCATTTCTCCTTATAGAACGTTGAACTGCGAAAGGAAGATGGCATAAGACTATAGTGCATACACGAAAAAGTACTGTGAAAAACTTGTTGAACCGAATTGTTGTCTTACTCTGCCACTGGGCGAGGGAAAATAGGATTGAAAATGAAAATCTCCGCTAGGCTGAGGTGGACGAACCATAGCGTGCGATATTATCATTAGTGTTGGTACGATAGTTTGAGTTACTGCAAGGGTAGTTACCACAGAGGGCCAGTCCTGTGGTATATTTGACGGTATTGTAATTTTAGGGCCATTGTGCTTATCTGTGCATGGTAAAGGTCAGAGAGCATTGTGGCTGATGTGGTGGCTCTGACTTTAACCCTTCCATTGGTAGATTATTTCCTATTGGCGAAAAAAAAAAAAAGGTCCTTGATTATGCGGAATAATAGCATAAAATAACCCTTTTGCTGCACTAGGTCTCCTTTGAGTGTAAAAAATCGTCAGTGGGTAACAAGTTGAGATTTTTTAAAAATCGGACTCAGGGGTTGTCTTAGAAAAGTTTTCAATGTTTATGGTTGTTAGGTAAGTTCTGTTGATAACCTACTGTGGTGGTTTGGATTATTTGGCGGGCTAAATTTATGTAAACCTTATGTCTATACAAAAATTATAGAACTGAAAACTGAGAATCTGCAAAGTTTCCCCTCTAAAGAAAGGTGAACAACAGAGAACCAAAATCAGTATGGGTTGATGATGTTTCCTCGAGTGATGATGGGATTTGAAGGTCCTTTTTAGTACGCATCCTCCTTAGTACTTCATCACAGGCTGGGTCTTTCTCCGTACTGAAGCTACTGTAAATAACACTCAGGTATTCCGGCCTTTTGTGGCTTGCCGGTAATACGGTGTTAAGGTCTGATGGTCGGCTCCCGCTTGAGTAATGCTGGTGCTTTACTAACTCCACAAGTCTTTCATTTGTACCAGGATACCTTAGTACCCACTCCTCCCTCTCTCACTTCCTTATTTACTGTTTGCCTTTACTCCCCTCCTCCTTTTATTGTCTATCCTCTCACTGTCTTCTTCATCTTCTTTTGTCTTTCTCCTATCATTCGTTCATGCTTTCGCTCCTTCATCCATCATCTTTTTCAGTCTCTCGGTGTCTCACTTTACTTTTTTCCATCCTTCCATTCTCGCTGTCTCCCTCGTCTTTCTTCATTTCTTTAAAGATCACCTCCCTCCCCCACTGTCTTTCTCCTATCCCCATTCATACTACCTCCCTCCCCCACTGTCTTTCTCCTGTCCCCATTCATACTACCTCCCTCCCCCACTGTCTTTCTCCTATCCCCATTCATACTACCTCCCTCCCCCACTCTTTCTCCTATCCCCATTCATACTACCTCCCTCCCCCACTGTCTTTCTTCTGTCCCCATTCATATTACCTCCCTCCCCCACTGTCTTTCTCCTGTTCCCATTCATACTATCTCCCTCCCCCATTTCCTTTCCTTTCATCTTTAACCTCCCTCCTCTCGTCCACTCTTCTTTCATGTCTCAACATCCTCGCTCTTTATACATCTGTCCTCCCTTTTCATACTCTTTATATCATCTCTCTTTCTTAAATTGTTTCTTCCTCATCATTCAACACTGCCTGTTCCTAATTTTACCCCTCTCTTTGCTGCATTGGCTTCTTCCTTCCCCCTCCTCTCTCTCTCTCTCTCTCTCTCTCTCTCTCTCTCTCTCTCTCTCTCTCTCTCTCTCTCTCTCTCTCTCTCTCTCTCTCTCTCTCTCAGTTTGTTTTATCTCATCCTCTGTCTGCTTACGCCATGGTCCTAGTCTCTCCCCCTATTTCTTCTTCCTGCCTCTCTCTCCTTCCGCTTCTATTCTTCCTCCCCCCTTCCCTTTCCCTGCTTTTCCTTCCTTTTCCTACCTCCCTTCTTTCTTTCCCTATGTAATTCTAACCTCTCCTTTTTTCTCTCTCCTGCTTCCTTCGTTCTCCTTCTTTCTCCATCTTCCTCCCGTACTCCCCTCCGCACTTCTCATCTCACTTCTTTCCCGCCCTCCTTCTTTTCCTCTCACCTTCTTTCCCATTTCCCTTCATCTCTGTCCTGCTTTCTGTCTCTTCCCTTTGTACTTCCTCTCTCACCTCTTCTCCTTGCTTCTTCCTTTCTCTCCTTCCCTCCCTCCCTCCTTCCTTTCCTTCCTTCGCCGTTGCATGCCAATTCCCAGACGGTAAACAGGGCCAAGCTTGGAGAAAACATGGTTCGATTTTCTCCCCGCGAAGTCTGTGGGGAAGTTGGTGGCTGTGGCGTTTAATGTGTTGGTGGTACACGAGGTGGGGAGGAAGGAGGAGGGAGAGAAAAGGGCAGAGGAGGCGGAGGGAAGTGAGTCGTGTTGGAGGAGGAAAGAGAGGAGAGAGGGAAGTGAAGGAAGGATGGAGGAGATGGGAGTGGAGAAAAAGAGTAAAGTTGGTAGTACTCTAGGTGAAGGGAGGAAGGGAGGGAAGGGAAGAGGGAAGGCTGGAGAAAGTAGAGCAGCAGGAGGGAATAAGCAGAGAAGAAGAGTTGAGGCAGGAGGGAGCAATAGAGAGAATGTTGATTACTCTCAAGATTGATACAAAAGGTGGAGGGAGAGACAGAAAGAGGGAGGGAAGTGAGTAGGGAAAGAAGGATGTGAGGAAATGGGAGAGAA
The DNA here is from genome assembly GCF_032717465.1 of Coenobita brevimanus. Lineage (NCBI taxonomy): Eukaryota > Metazoa > Arthropoda > Malacostraca > Decapoda > Coenobitidae > Coenobita > Coenobita brevimanus. The sequence continues at coordinate 53,793,234 of NC_137046.1, forward strand.
GAGGTTAGAAGGGAATGGGAAAAGATGGAGGTAACGAAGAGAGGAGATAATTTTGGTGTTACCTCGGAGACAGAGAAAGAAAGAGGTAAAGGAAGGCGGGAGAGAAGAATGAGGGAGGAAGGCAAAGTAAATGAGTGAATTAAATGAATGAAAGAGAGGCTAGGGGATAACAAGAGAAAGAGAAAGTTTACAAACAAAATCTAGGATCAGCGTGGATGGGAAAAAGAGAGAGAGTACGAGCAGTGACAAAAGTATACATTAATTATCATGTTTAAAATCCCAAATAAAGAAATAAACAAAGATGAATAGGAGAATTAGTGGAGGCTGATAAAGAATAGGGAAAAGAGGAAAATCAGAAACTGAAAGGGGTCATGTATGAAAAGACGATAAAAAAGGGACGCAAGTAGAAGAGGATTAGCGAAGAGGGAAAGAGGAGGAGGGAGAGGGATGAGCAGTAGCTGGTTGAGGAGAGAGAGAGAGAGAGAGAGAGAGAGAGAGAGAATAAAATACTTGATATATGAACATCTGACGTAGCTTTTGACCTTCACGTGTGTCTTATTTAACTGGAAACTGGTCAAGAATATTTCATAACACAACAAACCTTTCAGTCAAATGTGTACGAGTAGTGTCGTTATTGGGGGGGATGGGGTACAGAGCGTATTCAACTTCATCATCATCATCATCATCATCGTCATCATCATCGTCGTCGTCGTCGTCGTCACCATTATCGTCATCATCATCATCATCATCATCACCATTATCGTCATCATCATCATCATCATCATCATCGTCATCATCATTATCATCACCATCATCATCATCGTCACTATTACCATTATCATCATCATTACTGTAAAATTCGTTTCCGCTAAAGCAAATTCCCACTGGTACAGTCGTGACCCAGAAACAGGAACAGAAAGAACACAAAAGCCAGAGCACCTGCTGATATGGGCCATTCACTCACTGTTCAAGTCCCAGGAATCATCGACCCCATTCCACAAGAGAAACGATCCATTCTGTTGAAACTTAATCACTACAGTACGATGACGTCTTCTGTGTTCATGGCATTCATTTTAGAACAAGACGATTTGGTTCAGCTTCCCGTGACCCCTTCGTCGCCAGATGTCTTTCCCCAGCTGAACAAAATCGTCTGCTGGTCGAGAGAAGAATATAAGGGCACCGTCGCACCAAAGGGGTTGGTTGATAGTTTGTGTCACATCTTTTGGTTACTGTCAATCAGCCCTACGAACAAACTGAGTGAAAACTGAGTGCCCCTTGCTGTCTGGAAGAGCATCGGTCGGACACATACTTTAAAGAGGTGCATGAGGCGGTGTGGAAAGAGAGAGAGAGAGAGAGAGAGACTGCTACCATAAAACCGATGAGATACTACACTCCGTAAAGTCGAGCTCATAATAGTATGAAGTCTTAAAAATGTGAATCTGACGCGATGACAAACTCCATTACCGCTGAATTAACCGGGGCTGAAAACCCTCTGAAAATTATGACCTCGTGAGACTGGGAACTGAAGACGACGAAAAAGCGCTTCAACACCATATGCCTTTTAAAAACTCAGTGTGAATGAAATATATATATATATATATATATATATATGTGTGTGTGTGTGTGTGTGTGTGTGTGTGTGTGTGTGTGTGTGTGTGTAAAACTTAAACCCATTGTGAGACAGAACACCATACAGCTATTGTGGTCTTATTTCTGCCAGACGACGGTATCAACGGAAGGAGGCCCATGTCTTTAAACGATTTAAGATCACATCAGCGTCTGAAACTCTCATCGGAAATTCAAAAACGGCCACTCTTAAGATCACGCCCACAGCAAAAACTTCCAAATCTCTCTGTCCGGTAAAACAAAAACAAACAAAAAATGGAAGCAAAAGAAAAAAACAGGTGTTGCAAACGAGTGGGCAAGAACAGCAGCAGCAGCAGCAGCAGCAGCAGGAGTGGGCCGTTTGTCGCGGCGCTTAAAATTTCTTAAAGTATAGTGGAGGAGCCTGCGTTGGTGACTAAGAGGAGAGGAGGCAGAGGAGATGGTTATGTGATCCCGGCCGTAATAAAGAGTTGCAAGGCAGGTCACGCGCACCCTGTCCTGCCCTCCTGTAATCCCCGACCCTGAGCCCTTCTCCTCGTTGCTTGTGGACCAAATCATCCATAATCACTTGTGAGAGGGGGCGACGACACGCTCTAAACAGCTATTACGGGGTTTTTAGTTCGGCAATGGCCATTTAGGAGGTAAAATTCCGCGGTTAATGAAGACACTCGACTAAGGCCTGAGGCGGACCCAAGGGGGAGGGAGACTGCCACGTTCGCCTTTCTCTCTCTCTCTCCCCTCCTTCTCTTCCTCCCTCCCTTCTCTCCTCGTCTTCCTTACTCTCTTTCTTCCTACTCTCTCTCTCTCTCTCTCTCTCTCTCTCTCTCTCCTCTCCCCTCCCCGAATCTTCTTACCCTCTTCCTCCCTTGTATCGGTTCTCTTCCTGTCTCCCATCTTTCCTTTTTTACTTTCCTCCTTTGTTTCGTCTCTTCTCTTTCTCCCTCTCCCCCATTACTGTCACTTCATTCTCTTTTTTTTCTGCGTCACCCTTTGTTCTTACTGTGCTCCCTTCCTTCCTTCCTTTCATTCTTCCTTCCTTCCTTCCTTCCTCTCCCATGTCTCTCTCTCCCCCGACTTTCTCCCTCCCTCTGACACTTTCTTCCTTTCCCTCCCTTTCTCATTTCGCATCCTTTCCTTCTCCTACCTTTCTTATTTACCTCATTCCTTCCAACCTTCCCTCTCCGTCGCTCATCCCTCCTTTCGCCGTTTGCTTCTTCTCCCAAACTCCTCCCACTTTTGTTATTTCCCCTCCTTCTTCCTCCTTCTTTCTCCCCTCCTCACTCCCTGTCCCTCTCGCTCTTGGCACTCCTCTACGGTATTGCCATCCCCTTGCCTGTCCATTGGCACCCTCTCCGTTTTACCCATACCCTCTTCCTCCTATATCTTCCTCATTCTTTTTTTTTTTAACCCTCCTTCCTCTTTCTCTTCCCCTCTCCCTCTTCTTTACACTTCTCTCCTGGCACTTCTTTAGATGTCTTTCTCACCCCTTCCCCTCTTCCTTACACTTCTTCCTTTCAGATACCTCTCCTCTACTTCTCCCCCCTCTCCATATCGTCTAGGCTTCCCTTCTTCATTTCAGTCACTCCATTCCTTCTGCTTCTCACCCACTCCCTCTCTCTTACTCATTCTCCTTCCCTCTCGCCTTTCCCTTTCCCTCTTGGTTCCTTCTTTCTCTCGAGTCTTTCCCTCCTCTTTCCCCTTTTCTCATTCTTCTACTTATTTTCATTCCCTCTCGCCACTCTCTTTCCCTCTCTTGGTTCCTTTTTTCCCTCGTGTCTTTCTCTTCTTCCCATTTTCTCATTCTCCTTGCTTCTCGCCACTTTCCTTCCCTATCCTGGTTTCTTCTTTCCCTCGTGTCTTTCCCTCCTTCCCTTTTCTTCCTCTCATTACACAGCCCATCCCCAAATATTTCCTTCCTTTGGCTCCCTTCTTTCCCTCCCTTCCTCACTCCCCTTCACGTTCTCCTCCCCCCGTTCCACTCGCCAGGCTCTCCTTCTGTCTCTCCACGCCCTTCCCTCCCTCCAAGCCCCCTCTCTCCCTCTCCTCTCCCTCCCACTTGGTTCCTCTTTTACCTCTCTTTGAAACCTCTCCTTCTCTACCAATTTTTTTTTTTTTCCATTCTTTGCTCGGTATCCCCCATTTCCTCCCCTGCTCTCCCTCTCCACCTCCCTTCACTCTTCTCCCCTCGCTTGCTAGCCACATTCTCCCTCTCTCTTCTTAACCGTTCCTCCTTTGCCCTGTCTCCCCTTTTCCTTGCCTTCTCTTCCTTGTAAACCCTTCTCCTCTTCTCCCACTTGGGAGGAGGCGTGGCTGAATCGGTGGAGAGGCGGGCTGCAGAATATGGACCCAGGATCGAATCCCGGCTGAGGCAAAGAGCATTAAGGATTTCAATTTCATAAAAGCAGACTTTACTGATCTACCGGAAGACCCGCCGACATGTCGTAAAAACACCCCCACCAGTACCAGTACACCAGTCCCGCACGAGACAGCCCTAGCTTGTATTTAGTATGCATGGTGGGTGTTAGCGCCGAAGTGGTGACATTGGAGGTGTGTAGGAGGACTACTGGGCCTTGGGCTAGGCCCTGAAGCCTTTGCCCACAGTCGGACACATTACATTATAAAACTTGACTCTCCTTTCCTCTCTGAACCACTCCCTGCCCCCTATCCTCTCTAAACCCCTCACCTTCCTTTCCACGTGCCACTCCCTCGTCCTATCCTCGAAACCACTCCCTCTCCCCTCTAAACCCCTGTCTCGGTCTCCCTTAAACCCCTACCTTTCCCCCACTAAACCCTTACGTCAAACTACTGTATATCCCTGCCGCCACCAACAAAATCCTTTATCCCCCCACTAAACCCCTACCTCCCCCACTAAACTCCCAATCACTTCTTCCCTCTTCCACACGACACCCCCTCCTCCTTCCAATTTCCATCTCCCTCCTCCTTCCGTCCAGTCCCCCCACACCTCCTTTAACCCCTCTCCCCCACATCCCTTACCCCTTCCTTTAGTCCCTCCTCCCCCCGTCAAGAACATACATTACCAGGTTTTTGGCCCCCTGGAAGCTGAGCCCGGGATGGGGATATTACGGTGGGCAAAGTTCCTCCTCCTCCTTCTCCTCCTCCTCCTCCTCCTCCTCCTTCTCCTCCTCCTCCTCCTCCTGCAGTGTCTCCGGGTGTCTTGTGTCTCCTCCTCCAGCTGCTGCTTTATCCTCACATGATATTTCCTCCTACAGATGTCTCCTGCTACTGTGTAATATCTACTCCATCTCCTCCTGTATCTCTCGCTGTGGTCATGACTCTTACCAGCGTCTCTTGTTACCTCTGCTGTTGTGTCTTCCGCTGTTTCTATCTCCTCCTCTTCCTCCACATTCAGCCATGTATGTGTCTTGTGGCTCTTTTTTTTTTTTCTCTCTCTCTCGCAGCTGTTCTGTATCTCCTCCTAATTCCCCCTTCTTGGTGCTCCGTCTGCTGTTCCTGTTACTGTTCATACGTCTACTTTTCCTTTACCGCTTCTGTCTGTCATCCTACTGCTTTATCTCATGCCGTGTTTCTTACTGCTTCATCTCCTGTTAGTTGCTGTCTTTCATCTTTCTCCTGTTGTTACTTTTTGTCGTCATTGTGTCGTTTTGTGCTTCGCCACCTTTTATTTCGCTTTACACTTATCTTTTTTTTTTTTTTCTCTCTCTCTCTCTCTTTCTCTCTCTCTCTCTCTCTCTCTCTCTCTCTCTCTCTCTCTCTCTCTCTCTCTCTCTCTCTCTCTCTCCCTTTCTACCTCTTTCCTGGTCATGTAATTGGGTCTCTTGCCTTTATCATTTGACATGTTTTTCCTTCTGCAGTGTCTTTGTTTTTTCTTTTCTCTCTCTCTTTTTTTTTTTTTTTTAGCTTCTCTTGATTGTGGTGCCCTATCTTCTGCTGCCATTCTTCATTCTCTCCTCTTCCTCCGCCTCCTGCGTTTAGTTCTGTGTCTCCTGTTTAAGTATTTTTATCTCCAGTCTTTGGTATTGCTTCTCCTGTTATGTCTCATGTTCGTTCCTGGGCCTCCTGTTGTTGTTACTTCTCCTGCTGTTAAAATTACGTTCCCTATCCATTTTTTGTGTTAATGATACTGATTTTTTGCTGGTTATTTTCTCGGCTTGTTTCAAAAACCAAAAAACACCCAACCTATACACAACTGTATGGTGGTAGGTGGTGGCAACCATCATCCACTCACTTGATGTAGTGCTGCCTACTTCTTCCTTAGCCTTTATCATTCTTTTTTTGTGCCTGCTCTCCTCTCTTCCTATTTCTCCCATCTTTCCTGTCACTTCTTATTGCTTTTCTTTCCTTTACAGGTGGCTTTACATTGAGTGACAAGCCAAATGGTTTCCTGTAAGCCAAGAAGTCATTTAGAGCGCTGGACAGTAACCATATAACCAAACCATACGTGCTCCCTACGTGTCAACAAGTGGGTTGATAGAGGGTTAGTGCCCCTTCCCGTAAAACAAATAACTCAAAGTCAAATGGCCACCCCTTACGGAATTATGGCGTCTGGCAATAAATAGATAGTTTCTTTATCCTCTTGCTTAGTGTGCTTTTTTCTTCAGTATTTTTCAAACTATTCCCTTGCCTTTTCTCTTCATAATTCTCTCTCTCTCTCTCTCTCTCTCTCTCTTCATCCCTCTTAGCTCCCCCTTTTCCCCATCATCTTTCCTTCCCCCCCCCCTCACCCTTCTTCCGACACTCACATCCCAACAAACACACATACGCTAGCCTCTCCCCTTCCCCTCTGCCTCCCTTCTTCTCCTCTTCCATCTATCTTTCCCTGTATCTCCCTCCCTCCCCATCCCCTTCTTCCCTCCCCTGGACACTCACACCCCGACAAGCGCACTCACACTAGCCCTTACAATCTAGCTCTCTCCTCCCTCTCTCTTTCCCTCCCCCTCCCCCTCCCATCTTCTCCCCTCTCATCTATCCTTCGCATCTCCCCTCCCCTCTAGCCATTCCCCCCTCCCCCCGGACACTCACACCCCGACAAACACACACTCACAAGCCCCCTTTTTTCCCCGGAATCGGAATTAAATCGAAATTCTATGTTCCGGAACGACTATTACCGTATGCAGTGTGGGGAGGGGAAGGGGAGGGGGAGAGATGGAGGGGAGAGAAAGTGAGAGGAGGGAGAGGGAAAGGAGAGGGATGGATGGAGGTAGGGAGGAAGGTGTTTAGGCATAGGAAGAGGGGAGGGAGAAAATGAGGGATGAAGAGAGAGAGAGAGAGAGAACGGGGAAGAAGAAGAGAAATTATAAGGGAAGGATGTTAAGATGAGAAGAAAGAGAAGTGGATGAATGAGTAAAGGCGACAGCTGTGAGACAAAACGTTGACGATGGAAGGAATGATATTAGGAAAGAGAATGTAGGTAGATGGTGATAAGGCAAATTTGTGTGGGGTAGAAAGAAGCACGAGGGTAGAAGAAAAGGAAGAAGGGAGCGAGATTAAGGGATGCTGGTGATGGTGACGAAGGTAGCGTGTAAGATAATGGGTAGTAATGGGAATGGATAAGTAATGGGTAGAGGAGGCTGAGAACTTCTGGGGAAAAAAGGAAGGTGCAAAGATGGAGAAAGATAATGGTGTGTGTGTGTGTGTGTGTGTGTGTGTGTGTGAGAGAGAGAGAGAGAGAGAATTTTTTTTTCTGTGACCGTTTCACCATTTTCTTACATTTCCCTAACACTGGCAACACATGCCAAACACAGATGTATTTGTCACGAATCTGCCAGCTTATCGATTTCCTAACACGCTGTACATCATTTTGTCATCTCGTAGTCAGTCACCGTAATCTCTTCAGGACAATGACGCCTACGCAATATCACCCGGCGAAGCTGTCCGGCGGTTTTTTATTGAATTCATAGTAAGGACGATGGGCAGACCTCAGCATCCCCTTCTAACTCAGAATGGGGAGACCTCAGCACCCCTTTCTGACTCACATTGGGCAGACCTCAGCACTCTCTCTCTCTCTCTCTCTCTCTCTCTCTCTCTCTCTCTCTCTCTCTCGAGTTCGCCCCGAGCTACTGTGTCAACTTTTTAAGAGTTAAGTACTAATCATGTTTTATGCTGTGTAAAATTGATTTTTTTTTTTTTTTTTTTTTAATTGCAGGACGCATATCTGTGTATCAAGTAGCAGTATTTATCTCCTCCACTATGAGAACGTCCTTTTTTTTTTTTTTTTCGTTCCTTATGAAGCCAAATGATTTGATTCAGCTGACGGGAAATTTTTTCAACAACATACATTAATATTATAACTTATTATACATTAAAAATATAGTCATCTCATGAGCCTACACTTCACTGCCCATCTTTGAAGACACTAGAATGCATAACCTGAATACCAGACACATTATTTGTCAGTAAAAAAAAAAAAAAAGTGACTTTACGGCACAGATGAATTAAGTTCCTTCACTACAAGGACATTATTCTTTCTTATTTGTGCTCTCTTCGGAGGTTTTTACTTAGCTTCTGCCAGACTTTTCGAGATGGAAAGGTTACATGTAACTCTCGTCAGTCCCATTACGACTGGAGATCCCTACAAAGTTGAATAAAGTCGCATGTGGTGACCTGACCAAAATGTAAAAATTTTAACCGTAAAGAAAGGCATTAACCCCTTCAGTCCGAGAACGCATTTCAAAGTTTATCATTTCTTCTACCAGACGATTTTAATTAACTTTGGAGAACACCCGAGCGTTGAAGGGGCTAGTGAATCAACGCAGTACCTTGCCTCTCAGGCTCGAAAAGCCTAACCCAAGGTGAACAATATCATCTAGACACAGAAATATTAAATACGAACTACGTCCTCTGGCTAAAGCATTAATGACAAGGAGGAATTTGCAGCTCTGCCTAAAGAATCATGGAGTGAAAAAGCAGGACTCATACTGACCGTAATCCATCTTATAAACTTTCCCATACAAGTCAAAATTAATGCAAATTTTCGCAATAACATTCAAATTGCAGGAATATGGAGCGGACAGCACGACTCAGCGTTTTTTTTTTTTTTTTTTTTGTTCAAATGTGACGTGCATACCTTATTTTTTCCATTAATCCATTCAACAAGATTATTTTTTGTTATACACTTGCTAACTCCAAATCACTTTATTCAGTTCAGTGATACTTTTTTCCAGCTTCACTACCAGGATACTCTCCTACGCTGAATAAAATTGTTCGACAGCAGTAGGGATCGTATATATATGGTGTCCTTGAACTTAAGGGGTCAGCTTTCGACTACAGGTCAAAATCAAGGCAAAACAGCACTTACCACTGGATAGACTTACATCCACCTACTAGAACTGTTTATGGTCTTCATTGCGATTTCTTTTTACCCGTCTCCGCCCAGGAGGGGCACGGGGACGAGTATTGTTTTCACTCGGTTTGTCTGTTTGTCTGTCTCTCTGCTTGTCTGTTAACAACTTTACGCGAAAACTAGTGGTGCGATTTTGACTAAAATTACAGGGGTGATAGGCTGTGGCGTTCTGATCATTTGATTAAATTTTTGGCCAAATTGGGCCAAGGCCTAGGCTGTAGGCCCCAAAAATGTATTTAAACAAGTAAACAAAAATCATTTTTTCGCTAAAACTCCTTTCAAAATCGTCGTATCGACATGAAACCAAAATCAAAAGGTGCATCTTTCAAATCTGCATCCTATAACATGCCTCATTACATCAGGGGGATCACCCCCCAGTTAGCGGTATGGGGTCAGTGTCAGGTGGATCGGAACAAAAATTTCAAATGGTATTAAAAATCGTCAGTTTTCACCCGCTTTACTCCAGATTTAATATGTGACATCTTTACCTGGATATCCTGTGGCGTTTATAAGTCAGCACTAAAATGACTGCCGGGGACGGACTTGCTGTACCTTGGCACCGCTTCTTGTTTATTTTATTACTGCTACCACCAGACAAACTTATTCAGTCTTATCATATTTAGCGGTTTCTAAAGGTTTTATCTAAAGCGTCCTGCTTGTTTCGGCCGTAAGTCATTTAGACCGTAACCTAACCTAACCAAACCTAACCTAACCAAACCTAACCTAACCAAACCTAACCTAACCTAACCTAACCTAACCAAACCTAACCTAACCAAACCTAACCCAACCAAACCTAACCCAACCAAACCTAACCCAACCAAACCTAACCCAACCAAACCTAACCCAACCAAACCTAACCCAACCAAACCCAATCCAACCTACCCTACCCTAACCCAACCCGACCTACCCTACCCTAACCCAACCTACCCTACCCTACCCTAACCTAACCTAATCTAACCCAACAAAACCTCACCCGACCTAACCTAACCCAACCTAACCTAACCAAACATAACCTAACCCAGTGTAACCTAACCTAACATAACATAACATAACCCAGAGTTACCTAACCTAACCTAACATAGCCCAAAGTATCCAAACCCAACCTAACCCAACCTAGCCCAACCTAACTAAACCCAACCTAACCTAACCTATCTAACCCAACCAAACCTAACCTAACCCAACATAACCTAACCTAACTAACCCAATGTAACCTAACCAAACCTAACCCAACCTAACCTAACCTAACCTAACCTAACCAAACACTACCTAACCTAACCTAACATAACATAACAAAACCTAACCTAACATAACATAACAAAACCTAACCTAACCCAACCCAACCCTACCTAACCTAACGTAACCTAACCTAACCCAACTTAACCCAACCTAACCTAACCCAACCTAACCTAACCCAACCCAACCCTACCTAACCTAACGTAACCTAACCTAACCCAACTTAACCCAACCTAACCTAACCCAACCTAACCTAACCCAACCCATCCCATCCTAACCAAACATAGCGTAACCTAACCTAACCTAACCCTACCAAACCGAACCTAGCCTAACCTAACCCAACCAAATCTAACCTAGCCTAGCCTAACCTAACCCAACCTAACCTAACCTAACCTAATCTAACCTGACCCAACCTAACCTAACCCAACCCAACCTAACCTAACCTAACCCAACCTAACCTAACCCAGCGTAACCTAACCTTACCTAACCTAACCTAACCCAATGTAACCTAACCTAACCTAACCTAACCCAACCCAACCCAACCCAACCTAACTTAACCCAATGTAACCTAACCTAACCTAACCCAACCCAGTGTAACCTAGCCTAACCTAACCTAACCAAACTAACCCAACGTAACCTAACCTTACCTAATCTAACCTAACCCAACCCAATGTAACCTAACCTAACCTAAATTAACCCAACGTAACCTAACCCAACTTAACCTTACCTAACCTAACCCAACTTAACCTAACCTAACCTAACCCAACGTAACCTAATCTAACTTAACACAATGTAACCTAACCTAACCCAACCTAACAACCTAACCTAACCTAACCCAACCCAACCCAATGTAACCTAACCTAACCCAACCCAATCTAACCTAACCTAACCTAACCTAACCCAACCCAACCCAATCTAACTTAACCTAACCTAACCCAAGGTAACGTAACGTAACCTAACCTAACCTAAACCTAACCTACCCTACCCTAACCCAACCCAACCCAACCTAACCTAACCTAACCTAACCCAACGTAACCTAACTTACCCTAACCCAACCCAACCTAACCTAACCTAACTTAACCTAACCTAACCTATCCTAACCTAACCTAATCTAACCCAACTTGACCTAACCAAGCCTTACCTAAACTAATTTCAGCAGTGTCGTCTTACAGAAGTTTGGTTATGTAGGCTGTATACAATTTGGGCCGTATATTGTTTAGGCCGTTTGGATGTCACAACCTACAGTAAATGACTTACGGCCGAAACGACCAGGACCAGTATCTGTTGCTAAGCTTGTACGCAAAAACAAAAACGTGAGAATATAACCTATCTGATGTCACATGAGACGGGAAGTCTTAAGCTTTTGAAATCTGGCAACTGATTGGTTGTTCGAGTGCATTAGTTAGTAACGACGTATTTTAAACAATTTTTACTTTATAGGTGACAATAGCCGTATGACGGTAAGCTTTTATTCATATAATAAAAGAGAGAGAGAGAGAGAGAGAGAGAGAGAGAGAGAGAGAGAGAGAGAGAGTCCCATAGATTAAATGAAAAACCAGGCCTTATAAAGTCTCCAAGATACTTGTGAAAGTTTCAGTTTTGCCAAATCAGCATTTTGAAACAGGTAGATGAGTTCTTTATTTTTTCCCCATGCTTAGGCAAATTTAAATAAATTATACGTCATTATTGCGACAGTACAGTAAGTAATATCTAACCTAGTAAGGCATCGGAATTCCAATGAGAGTTGACATTTTCTGAATTTTCTGAATGAAATAAAGTAAAAGAATAAAAGAAAACAAGAAATGAATAAAAATTTCACCAGAATAATGTAGTTAATACATTTTTAATATACACTCCAAAAATTATAGAGCAGACTATTGTTAGGAGGTTTTATCCATCAAGCTGTGGGATGGAACCAGACACAAAAGTTGAGAACTTTTCCATATACACGGCAGAAATAATGCAGATGTTCGCAATATTACTCAAAATGCGAGGAATATTCAGGAGCAGCACGAAACAGCATTTTACCTTTTCTGCCTGTAGATGAAGAAGCTGAGGACGTGAGCAGAGTGGCGGTAGTAATATAATATTCCCTCATAGTACGGTAGGGAACAATATGAAGGCATGCGGAGAAGAAAATGAGGTCACGGCTTAGTTAATTCGGGTCAAGAGAAGGGTTAATGGGGTCAGCAAAGGTCAGACTGGATAAAGCCATAAGAGGAAGGTAGAGAAGCGTGTGTGGTAACATGGGAACGTGGGCTGACATGTACTGGAGTATAACAACTTGGCTTCAGTGAAAAGACAAGTCAGTGACCAGAGTCAGACATCTATAAAAGATTGATCCAAGGCTGCGAGAGAGAACAGTTTGATGGAGTACGGATTTTGCTGATCTTCCACAGACCCACCAACATATCACAATAACATTTCCATCAATACCATCACAGCAGAAGTGAAAAGACAGCCCTCGTGAAAAGACAGCCCTCATGTATCCCATATTGGAAATGAATAACTGTGCCGAAGTGGTGACATATGAAGGTGTGTGGCAGGTACGATGAATGCTCGACTTCAGGAAACTAACTGTCAACTATTTAATCATACAGTATACAGTAGCATTCATTAACCCCCACACACTACCAGAGTGCTCTAGTATACTGAACAAAATCGTCTGGCTTCAACAACTTTATGAGAAATACACACTGTAATAAAGGATTTAGTTACCAAGGAGAATGAAAGAGCTAATCACTGACATTATGCAGTGAGAATCAGTGCTGGGGTCATTAACATAAACTTAATTAGTCTTATATACTCCAGGCAAGATAGCGACTATGTATTTGCTGCTTTGTTACTGTGTGGGCGTGGTTGTGGGTGGGTGTGTGGGTGTGTGTTGTAGAATGACGATTTCTTTGTAATCAGAAGGAGCACACAATCAGAGAGAGAGAGAGAGAGGGAGGGAGAGAGAGAGAGAGAATAACGCCATCATCCAAAAAGTATCAAAACACAGCCGTATCAGCCATCAGCGTATCAAAAATAATCTTAAACCATATTTACCGCTCCTCACAAGAAGATATATAACCCCTTCAGCCCATTGACATCTGAAATACTCTAATGAAGCCCACACCAGACAATTTTATTGAACGATTAAATTAAGCAGTAGTGATGGAGATACTAGGAATATATACAGTATCTAACCTCGTTGTTCAAAAAATTTCCCGTCAGCTGAATAAAATCGTTTGGCTACATCAGGAACGAAAGATAAAAGGGCGTTCTCATAGTGGAGGAGATAACTACTGCTACTTGAACCACAGATATGCATCCTGTATTATGAAAAAAAAAAAAAATCAGTTTTACGCAGCGTAAAACATGAGATTAGTAATTAACTCTTAAAAAGTTGATACAGTGGCTCGGGGCTAACTTTGAGAGAGAGAGAAGGGGATGCTGAGGTCTGCCCATTGTGAGTTAGATGGGAGTGCTGAGGTCTGCCCATTGTGAGTTAGAAGGGTTCTGAGGTCTACCTACAGTATTCTGAGTTAGAAGGGGGTGATGAGGTTTGCCCATTGTAAGTTAGAAGAGGGTGCTGAGGTCTGCCATTGTAAGTTAGAAGGGGGTGCTGAGGTCTGCCATTGTAAGTTAGAAGGGGGTGCTGAGGTCTGCCATTGTAAGGTAGAAGGGGGTGTTGAGGTCTGCCTACTGTGAGTGAGAAGGGGGTGCTGAGACCCTGTCCCATTTTAGTGCTGTATATTATATTTTTACATTTTATACTGTCTTTAATATTTTTGCACTTTATAATATTTTCCGCTGTCTTATTATTAAAGATTTTACTACGTTTACAACTGTATCTAATCTGCTTTCAGTTCGATAAGTCTGTGCTACTCTGAATAAATTCAAGAAGAGATAGAAACAATATTATATTAAGAAAACTCTTTGGTTGACGGTATGTGTCAGCTCTGTCCTTGCTGTAAGTTTAATAAAACCTCTGGACAGTTTCGCCTGGTGAAATTGTAAAGACGTCATTGTACTGAAGAGGTTACGGTGAATGATTACGAGATGACAAAATGATGCACAGCGTGTTTGATAAGCTGGCAGATTCGTGACAAATACATTTGTGTTTGGCATGTTTTACCAGTGTTTGGGAAGTATACGAAAATGGTAAAGCGGTCACTGAAATAAAATAAAGCAGTCTCTCTCTCTCTCTCTCTCTCTCTCTCTCTCTCGTCTGCCTATCTGTCTGTCTACCAATCTAGCAAGACAGAAATCCTTGCTCAGGCACTGACCACAAACTGAGGCTCTCCATGCACTCATTCTCACTCTTCAGGGCGCTGGTACTTATTGCATCAAACCCCTGCTCACCCATTCATTCACTCACTCACTCATTAATGCTTGTTTCATTCATCCATCCACCTACCCATCCATTCTTCCATGTATCATCTGTCCATCCATCCGTCCCTCCCTCCCTCCCTCCCTCCCTCCCTCCCTCCCTCCCTCCATCTATCCATTCATTCATTCATTCAATCATTCATCCATCCATCCATCCATCCATCCATCCATCCATCCATCCGTCCATCCGTCCATCCATCCATCCATCCATCCATCCATCCCCACTCCGCCTTGCACTTTTCCTGCTGAATCCTGGAACAACTCCAAGACGCGCATCACCGAAGACTGAGGGACAAAACTCCGGCTCAAAACTCCCGTAATAGGCAACAAGACCCTGATCAGAATGATATTACTGAGAAAACGCGGCGACCGGAAAACTAAAATGATCCCCTCCTCCCTTTATTTTTTTACGAAGCCAAGATATCGCTCGCTAATAATGGATTATCTTTCAATTGATTCGAGAGCCAATATAAGATGAGACCCGCTTATTTTTTTTTTACCCCTTCCCCCCCACATCATCTTATTTGCCTGACCCCCCCCTCGACCCCCTTCCTCGGATAATATTGACAAAAAAACGCACACTCGTGAAGTCATGTTAATTGAAGCTGATGTTGAGGCGAGAGGGTGCCAGGTGTCTGTGCATCGTAAGGTCGGTGGAGCCACGATGCCGCATAGGACAATAGACCCTGCTAACCTCGCCTCGGCCCCCTGCTCCAAAGTCCCCGGAATTAGTTTATGGAAATTAGCCCAAATGAAATCACAAACTACCCCTCCTCACCATCCGTCGTCGTCCCCGCCTCCCTAAGCGAGTCGTCTTGGTGATTGCCAGAGCCTGCGAATTGTGAGTGCAAGATGAGAAAGGTGTGGGGCGGTAATAGGGTGTTGCGCAGATGGCGGTGCTGCTGGTGGTGGTGTGTTGATTATTATCCCACCCGAGGGCAAGGGGTTTGCTGCAGGGTGTACTAGGCTGTGATGACTGGGTGTACGTTCAGGGTGTAACCTGTGGGGTGTGATGGGATGCTGGCGGTGAAATGCAGGGCATATGAAGATGAGAAAGTTGAGTAATAGGGTGCTGCACGTATAGCTATGGTGGTGGTGTGTGCTGACTGTTACCTTACTTTAGGGCCAAGGCTGTGTTGCAGAGAGGTAATGGTTTTACTGTGAGGCTGTATGAAGATAATATAATGGAGTGTAAAGTAATGTAGGAATGTGGGTATGTATAGGGCGGGAATATGGTGTTAGGTGTACAGTTAGGATGTACAGAAATGTGGTGGGACGGAAAGTGGTACGAGTATGGGCAAGCCGTGTGTTGGGAAACAGGGTTTTGCATAGGTGGCAGTATGCAGTGTGGACGTGAGGGTAGGGGTGTGTTGCAGGAAGGTGAGATGTGGTGTAAAGTGTGGGTGTATGAAAGTATGGCGAGATGTACAGTCGGGGCATAGCCTATTAAGCATACTGTGGAGTTCTGGTGGTGAAGTGAAGGGTGCAAAAGATCACATATGTAGAGTTGGTATGTACCAGTGGTGGTAGGGGTGTGTAACGAGGGTGTATGGGGATGTGGTGGGTGCACTGTCAGGGTGTAAGTTGTGTAAATAGGATGCTAGGAATGGAAATCTAGGGTGTACAAAAGATGCGAGAAGTGTGTGGTGGTATTACTGTGTTATCCAGACAGCAGTGGTCGTGCTGCGGTGGTTTGATGTGTGGGTTGTAATTACCACACGAAAGGACAAGAATTTGTTGCACAGTGTTATACGGAAGTGTACGGTTGAATTCTGGATACCGTCAGAGCATATATTTTTAGGTACCTCTCGGCGAATTCGCTCGACTGAGGGGAAACTCTCAATTGGTCAAATAGCAAAGAGGAGTAGAGGTAACTAACTGCTGTATCTAGAAGCATAAGACTGTATTAACGTAATAGAAGGAAGAGGAAGTAAATTTATTCACAGTACATAGGCAAATCACGGTGGCTATTTTGTAAAGAGAAGTTAATTTTAGTTGTAATGTATATTTAATATTTACACTCATTCGAGGTTGGTTAATGAACAGCGAGGTTTGGAATTTAACAGTATAATTATTACACTGCCTCCAGCCCATCTTAATACCCACGCATAGATATATTCTACATGCAATATTAACACTCAAATACATTTCACTCGCCCCTCCTAAATACACCTTCTCATTTGCGCGTTCCAAGGCAAAGCTAAAAGAAAAGAGCCTATACCTGGAAGCGCCTCACGCACGCACGCACGGACACAAGTAAACGCACACGCACACGTAAGTGCACACGTACACGTAATCACTCACACGTACAGAAAAAAGTACATACAAACAGACACACATGCAAACATAAATGCATACATTCAGAGCATACACTCATACATACATACATACATATATATATCCATGTAGACACACATACATATATACACGCATCATACATACATACATACATACATATACATACATACATGTACCTGTCTGTCCAAACACACACACACACACACACACACACACACACACACACACACACACACACACACACACACACACACACACACACACACACACACACACACACACACACGCGCAAAGATGAGGCGGGCAGATTGGTTAAAATGGGATCTCCGGGCTTAGTATATACCGTGGAAGCACATAATCATTCATGCATTAAGTGTTATTTGAGGCGTGTGTGCTCCCTGCCTTGATGTTCTCAATACTTAATGAGAGGTGAGCAGGGCAAAGATTGAGGGTGTGAGAGTGAAGTGAGAGTGTGTGAGTGAAGGTGAAAGGAGAGTGTGATAGTTGAGTGAAAGAGTGAGTGGGAGAGATGGTGGATGTGAGATGGAGTGAATGTGTGTGTGTGTGTGTGTGTGTGTGTGTGTGTGTGTGTGTGTGTGTGTGTAAGTGCATGAGCTTGAGAGTGAGAAATACTAAGTGTGCAAGAGAAAGTGTATGATGGAGAAATGTCTGTAACGAGTTAAAGTTGAGTGTGAGGGAAACAGTGACAGTGAGAAATCGCTGGTGGAGTGAATGAGAGAGAGAGAGAGAGAGAGAGAAGAGAGAGAGAGAGAGAGAGAGAGAGAGAGAGAGAGAGTGATCAGCTAAACTCCGATTAAAAAGTGGAGATCGGTGTGAAAAACGTAGGATGAGTTTGAGCCTCAAAGAACCAACTTCCCACCTCCTCACACTGGAACCCCGCTCCCCCTTACGTCTCACTCACACCTCACTTACACACACATCATTGGTACACACACCTGACTTGCACACTCCTCATTTACGCACACACATTTACTCACACTCGCCTACCTTACTCACTTCCCCTATACACACCTGATATACACACACACGACCTAAACACACCTGAATAATACACAAGCCTGACTGCCTCTCACACTTCACACACACACACACACACACACACACACACACACACACACCTGACTCTCCTCGCACTTGACTCACTCTTCACATCTTAATTAAACTCGCCTATTTCTAGCCCTCCTGATTATTTTACACATCCGGCTGGCTCAGACTTCACACACCCGACTTATCTCACTGGCATGACTCTGACACATAACTTTTTTTTCACACGCACATGACTCGCGCTCGACATCTCTCTCACACGCATGTCATTCACACCCGACTTGTCTTACACACACATGACTCACGCCCAACTTTTCACGCCCACATATGACTAACACCCAACTTTTACACACACACACACACACACACACACACACACACGACTCTCATGCTTGATTTCTCTGACACATACACATGACACACACTCGACTTGTCTCACACGCCTGATCCTTAACTTCTCTCACATACACCTGTCTCACACCTTAATTCTCTCACATATGACTCTCCTACCCAATCTTTCTGTACCTCTAGCTCCCTTTTTATATACCGGATTCTTTTTCCACAAATATATCACCTTTGCACCTCTCTCTCTCTCTCTCTCTCTCTCTCTCTCTCTCTCTCTCTCTCTCTCTCTCTCTCTCTCTCTCTCTCTCTCTCTCTCTCTTGGCTGGGTGGCTAATGGAGAGCACTTGCAGAGTTCACTGTGGAGCACCTCGATTCTCTTTCTCTCTCTCTCTTTCTCTCTCTCTCTCTCTCTCTCTCTCTCTCTCTCATTTTTAATCTCACTTTTTCTCCTTTCTCAGTTCTTACATCCCCTTCATTTCCTCTTCCTTATTTCCTCTTCCCTCCAGATTTTCCCTCTCATTTCCCTCTTCCAACACTCCGTACTCATTTACCCTCCATACATTCCCCTTTCCTCCCCGCTAACCTCTCTCATCGCCTCCACCTATGTTTCCCCAACTCCATCCCTCAATGAAGCCAAAAGACAACCACGAATGTCCCTCTTCTCCCCAGAAAAATCTCTCCCCCCATTATCTCCCCAGCTCCCCTCCCCTCCTTTCCCCTCGCCTCCCTAGAAGTTGTATTCTTCCTCACCTCCCCATAAAATTCCACCTGTTTTCTTCCCTCCCCATACGAGATTTTCAACTCCTTCACATTACTCTCCTTCCCTTCCGAGAAGTTCTCTTTCCCTCACATCTCCCCAGACAAGTCCCCCTCCTCTCCTGAGGAGTCACTCTTTCCTAACCTTCCCATCTTTATCTCCCCTTCTCGCCACCTCATCCCCATCCCTCTCTTCCCCACCCACTTCCAATCTTTCTCCGCTTCCCCTCCTTCTCAGAAGTCTTCCTCATCTTCTGAGAAGTCCCATTCTCCTCTCCTCTCCTCTCCTCCCACTCCCCGGACCCCAACACCCCTCCCTTTCCCCCCTTTGGACCCCTCCCTTTCCCCCCCTTGGACCCCTCCTCCCCTCCCCTCCAGACCTCTCCTTTCCTCCCCGGACCCTTCCTTCCCTCCCCTCCCCTGACCCATCCACCCCTCCCTCCCCATTGCCTCCCATTCCCCGGATCCCTCCTATCCTCCCATCCCCTCCTATCCTCCCATCCCCTCCTTCCTCCTTCCCACTTTTCTCCCTGCCTCCCATATTTCTCCCTCCGTCCCCATCCCACGTTACACCTCCCTATATCCCTCACTTTGCTTTCCCCATCCTCCCCATCTCCCTAGTTTCCTCTCTCTCTCTCTCTCTCTCTCTCTCTCTCTTGTACTGTAATTAAGAGAACTCCCCAAGAAAACGCCCTTAAGCTCAAAATCTTAATTTCTCTTCCGATTCCCCACTTAATTAACAATGCAATTAAAATGCCCAGTTAATTTCAATTTTCAAACTTCATTCCAGACTGATTATTCATTCCTCCTCTTGTTCCACACATTTTTGACCTCTTTACCTTTTTCCAGGGGCGCTTAATTTCCAGCGGAGAGCAACTTTGTTAATAACTTATTTGCATTCACAGGATTTTTGGCAACTCGCGTATTCAGCTACAGGAGGAGAAGCTGAGGTGCGGAGGACGACTTGGAGGAGGAGGAGGAGGAGGAGAACGGGGAGGAGAGGGGACGAGGAGGGGGAGGAAGAGGAGAAGGAAGGAAAGAAGAGGAGGAGAAGGGGAAGGAGCCGGGAAGGAGAGGGGAAAGAGGAGGAGGGAGATGAAGTCTGCGGGGTGGAGAATGCAGGAGGAGGAGGAGAAGAAGGGAGTGGGAGGAGGAAGAGGAGGTGAAGGTTGGGTTGGAAGCGAAAGAGGGGAGAGAGGCTGAAGAGGAGTAGGAGGAAAAGGAGCGGAGGGAACAGACTGGAAAGAAGAGAAGCTGAGAGGGGGAGATTGGAGAAGAGGAGGAAAAGGAAAGAACTGAATGTGGTCAAGTTAAAAGAAGCAAGAAGAGGAACTGGAGAGGGTGGAGAGAAAGAGGAGTCGGAGGAGAGGCAAGAAGAAGAATAAGAAGGAAGAGAAGCCTAGGTGGAGTTGAAACAGGATGAAAGAGGAAGAAGAGAAAAGAGAAGAGCTAAGTGGGAGGAGAAGTAGGGGGAGCAGGAAACGAAGAGGTAGAGAATTAGGAGGAGAAGGGGGGGGGCTACCTGCATTAAGAATATAATGAAAAGAAGGACCAGGAGGAGGAGGAAGAGGAGGAGAAGGAAACACAGGAGAACGGCAGATGATGAAGGTAAAGGAGGGAGATGAAGACGATGATGAGGGGAGGAGGAGAAGGATGCAGGGGCGGAAGGAAGTCGAGTTAAAAATTACGGATTTTGAGTAAAAGGAAAACTGAGGAGTTGAGGACGACTTTGAGGAGGAGGAGGAGGAGGGGAGGAGAGGAGAGGAGAGGAGGAGGAGGAAGAGGAAGATGAGGAGGAGGAGGAGGGACTTGAAAAGGTCGAATTGGATTTTGAGAAGAAGTCAAGGAGTTGAAGATGATTTGGCGGAGAAGGAGAGTAGGAAAGAGAGGGAAAGGAAGATGTGTGGCGAGGAGAGGGGGAGGAAGAGGAGTGATAAAGGAGGTGAAGGTTGGGCAGGAAGTTACTCATGGAAGTCGGACTTGGAAGAGGAAGAAGAAGAATGGGAAGAAGAAGAAAAGAGATGGAGGAGGAGGAGGGGAATTTTAGGTTTGAGAGGATGTTTTGTGAAAGTAGAAGAGAAGACGTGTAAAAAGACCCATCATAAGAGTAAGAAAAGATGGATGGTGAGGTGAAGGAACAGGAAAAAGATGATGATGATGATGATGAGGAGGAGGAGGAGGAAGGAGAAGAGAGTGATGATGACGAGGAAGATGGAAATGAAACGAAAGAAGAGGACGATAAGAGGGAGAGTAAAACTGAGAATTAAATAAAGGAACGAAGAAAAAGTGAAGAGTAAGAGGGAGAAGAGAGAGGAAGAAAGCAAGAACAAAGAACGCAACAGAAGTATGAAGAGAGGAAAAGGAAGAGGAGGAAGAAGATGGAAGAAAAAGAAGTAGGAGGGGGAGTAGGAAGAAGATGGAAGAATGAGAAGTATGAGGGGGAAGAGAAAGAAGATAAAAGAAAAAGGATGAAATATACACAAGAGGGAGAAGATAAGCAGAACGTGTAGGAAGAAACAAGCATGAGACGAGGGAAGGAAGAATTAAAAAAAAAAGAAATGAAAAGAATAGGAGTGGAATATGACTTAATTGGAGGATGAAGACAATGAAGAAACGCTACCTGAGCAAAAGAGAGGAGGAGGAGGAGGAGGAGGAGGAGAGAGAGAGAGAGAGAGAGAGAGAGAGAGAGAGAGAGAGAGAGAAATGGCTGAAAGCTGACTGAACAAAAAAAAGTATTTTTTTTTTTCACTTTATGTGCTGTATAGTTTTTACTTATATGTAATAATTTTACAACAGAGCTGGGTGAGTGGTATTAATAAGCTTATGGAATATATCGAAGAGAAAAGAAATGCATTGTGCAAAATGCGCTGTTTGAAAATCATCTTCATCCTCACTAACTACACACACACACACACACACACACACACACACACACACACACACACACACACACACACACACACACACACACACACACACACACACACACACACACACACACACACACACACACACACACACACACACACACACACACACATTTGATCACTTTCCGTTATTAGCTACTATTATTTCTCTTTTCTGCGATGTCAATAAATCAGTCAATGTCGTTCAGACAAGAACAACCCCATCCACCTTTCCCAACTACCCTCTTAATTACCTCACTCTAATACAAACAACCAGCATGACGCCCCACGCTAATAAGACACTCATTACAACATCCATGCATCTCTTAACACTCTCACTCTTGCAACTGATCCCATCTTAGAAGACAGCTTTCTTACTGGTGGGGTTAGAAACCTCATTAACCTGTAGCGGGCTCCCTCAAGCTAAATTAAATCGACTGGTAGCAGGAAGAGCAAAAACTTGATTACGTCCGTGTGTTGAAGAGATTAATCGCCTCATTCGAGTACAAACAACCAATTTTTACCCGTCTACATGAGCATTATAGCAGTCACTCCCTCCCTATACACACCATCAACAGTCCCATTCATCCAGTCCTTCCACGTGCTGCTTCTAAACTACACCATTTGACCAGGCTTTTTATTTTTTCTACCCCGTCACTAAAGCAATCAGTCGCAAGAACCTTACCTATAACATTAAGTACCTCTGAACCACCTCATTTTAGCACAGATAACGATTATCACGTGATGAAACCTGAACATCAATTAAATCATCCATATTCACTTCATGGCTAATCATTTTCATTCCTTACCTTCACTTATAAGTACTGTCAGGGACAAAGTTTACTTTTCATTCCACTGCGTCTCCACAGTTAGAGCATGTTCAACACATTCCTACCTAACGCATCGTATCAGAGAGAATCATTTATAGGCAAAGAAACACACCAAGCCTTTCGCACTTTAGGAGTATTAGCCAACAGGGCAAAAAAGAATCAAACTGGGTGAAAGATTATATGAAATTTTGTCCCTATATGTGCATCTACGGTATGCTACCGTTCAGTTATCAACAACCACTATGCCTCTTTGTGGTATGTCAGTAAAGCAGTCAATGGCAAGAATCCCATACCCAACCATCTCTGAACTTCCTTAGTCGAGCACTGATAACGATGTTCACGCCAACAACTTGAGCATTAACCTTGCAACCCAAGCAAGTCCTGTTCTTTTGTTAATGTCTTTTCAGTTTAGGGTAGACCTTTCTAACTGTAAAAGTTAGATATGGCATTATTGGTCTCTACTGTTAGAGTGCTGTCTTTAGCAGAATCAAATAACCAGATAGTAATAAGAATAGAATATGAACAGTGGTATCGACCTGAAGAGTTTGGTGACAAACGTATACATCCCAACATTAAATTTAGCCACCTATAAGCCTCTTCAGCCGTGTACAAACATTCAGTACTACTTTCTGATCGATTCAGTAAAGCAGTAAGTGGCACACATACACGCAGGAACATCACCGCCAACCTCCACTCACCTCATGCGAAAACAAACTACCATTATTACTCCATCTACCTGAACATTAGAGCAATGAACCGCACTCACACCGTGGACAGAGTTATTCATCCGCAACTTACAGTTATTAACAACCATTTTTTTTCTTTTATGTAAGGCGTCAATAAAGTAATCGGTGCCACTCACACAAGCAACCTCATCTCTCCTCTCACCACCTCTTAACCGCCTCATTCAAGCATTAATAAAGCCATACATGCACACCTTAAATAGTTACCCTAAACCAGCTTCTCGACTGTTCTCCAAACCACCAACTCGACGGCTCCTTCTCTAAACTACATACTCGACCACTCTTCTCTTAACCACATAGTCGACTACTCTTCCCTAAACCACATCCTCGACCATTCTTCTCATAACCACATACTCAACTACTTAAGCCACATATTCGACCACTCTTCTTATAACCACATACTCATCTACTCTTCTCTAAACCACATACTCGACTACTCTTTTTCTAAACCACATACTGGACTACTTTTCTCTGGCGTCAGCAGTATAATTAGTCTCATTCACACAAGCAAGAAACATCATTCCTCAGCCTCCAACCATCTCTTAACCATCCCATTCACACTCGAACATCTATCTTCATGCCATCATCTTCAGCGTGGGCAAATTCGTATATCAATATTTCTAACCAGCTACCTCTTAACTGCCTCATTCGAGCACATCCTTCTTCACTCCTACTACCTCTTAATCACCTCTTTCTTTGGCATCAGTAGAAAAGTCACTCTTACCCACATGAGCAGCAATCTTATCCCCAACCACCAGGCGTCTCTTAACCAGCTCATTCGAGCAACTACCTCATAATCACTCCATTCAGTATTATTATTAACAACCATTTTTACTCTTGCGGCGTCAGTAAAGCAATCAGTCTCACTCACACAAGCAAGAATTTCATCTCCAACCTCCAAGCACACCTGTTAACCATCTCATTCGAGCTCAAACAACCTTCTTCACTCGAGGGCTCTCACCACTACCACCTCCCACATCAGATATTCAATTACATATTTACAATTGCTCTAGGCCGATTACTTTGCTAATTAAATAAATTTATATTCACTCCATTAATTAGCGGAAGTCTGTAAAATGTCCCGCCTCCATTACCGCCGTGATTGTGCCTCTTAATATTTCATAACAAGGGAGCTCTGTTCGGGGAGTAGGGGAGAGAGGGGAAGAGGGGATAGGAAGGGGAGGGTTGGGGAGAAGGGAATAGGGAAGGGGGAAGGGATGGGAAGGAGAGGGGGCTGTTGAACTAATGTCGAAGGATAGGACGAATATAATGTCAGAAGGAGTGAAATTATGTCAAAAGAGTTGGACTGTGATACTTTCAGGGAACTCTGGGGGCAGGGGGGAAAATAGGGGGGAGGAGAGAAGAGCTGAGCTGGGGGAAGAGGGGGAGGAGCTGCGGGTGATCTATTGTGGAAAGATGAGGAGAATATGATGTAGAAAAAGCTATCATGTTGAATAAGTTGGACTGTAATACAAAAAAGGAATCGGATGGAGATGGGATGGGGTGGAAGTGAGGATTGGTAATGGGGAGGAAGTTGATGCTGGAAGATGGGGAGAAGTTGATGTCAGAACAGTTGGAATGTGATGTCAGTATCGGTGAAATTTAATGTTGTTGTCGAAATTTGATGTCAGAGTAAGTGAAATCTCATGTCTGAATGGACTGAATGTGATGTCAGAATTGTTATAATGGATGAAATTTACATCAGTGCATGAAATGTATGCGAGAATGGGAGGAATGTATGTCAGAATGGGTAAAATATGTCAGGATGTGTGGAATGAATGTCGTAATAGAAAGAATGTGTGTGAAAGAAGGGGAATTTCTTGTCAAATTGGGTAGAATGAATGTCCAAGCAAGGGGGGAACAAGATAGGGGGGGGGAAATGCAGTGTGAAAGAAGACGTGAGGTGGAGGTGAAGAGGGAGAGCGGATGAAGTGTGAACAGAGAGGCGGTGATGAAGGGGGGGGGGGAGCTGACTGTAAGGAGGGATGCGTTGATCTGACATGTAATGAGGAGTTGAGGTAGTAGGTGGTGTCAAGAGAGGATCGTGTACAGTGTACACAGTCTCTTAGGTGTGTATTCTTGGAGGCATAGGAGGTTAGCCAGTACCAATTCCGCACCACTTTGTTTTTGTATACGGCACATTAAAGTTCCCTTGCAATGTAAACACTGTATTTAAAAAGGAACTGAAAATATGCAAGAGAATGTTAAGACACAATATGTACAATAAACGGATAAGGAAGAAATGCTAGGGAGCCTCAGGAGCCCCCGAGGATATATATATATATATATATATATATATATATATATATATATATATATATACACACACAAGTGAAGGAACAATAATGGGCAGTCAGAGAGTTCAGCACCCACACCTTGCAAATGATCGAAGGATCAAACATTTAACTATGACCTGTGACCTTGACATTCTTGGGTGGTCCTTAACACTTCCACCAAGCCAGGTCTTAATTGAGTCAGAACTCTTTGAGTGGACTTTGCCATGTGACCTTGACCTTTGAGCTTTTGTTCTCGAACTCGAATCTCATCATCCTTGAGTGACCCTCTGTCGTTTCACCAAATTTAGCTCAAACAGAATCAGAAATGAAGTACAGGGTTGAATATTTGATTTTGCCCCATGACGTTGACACTTTGTTCTCAAAATAGATTCTCTTCATCCCGCATCCCTCAGTCATGTATGGTCCAAAGCGAGTAAAAACTTTTTAAGTTGGCCTTATCATGTGGCACTAACCTTTGACCTCTTGTTCTACAGAACAACAGGTCGGTATTTTGGCTGAAACTTACCACCAAGTTTGATTGCAAAAGAACAAACCTGTTTTAGGTACTTTTTTCATGCAAACACACACGGATCAAAACTTTACCCTGCTGTGTGACCCTGTCTTCGAGTGAAAGCTCTCAAATCGAATCCCTTCGTCCTTAGCTTACCCTCAGCCATTCCACCAGGTTTGGTCTAAATCGGATTAAAACTTTAAGATGACATTACCTTGTGACCTTGACTTTTGAGCCATTGTTGTCAAAAGTAGTGCATCCCCCCCCCCCTACTGATCCTCAACATTTCCACCAAGTTTCGTTGAACTCGTATAAAAGCTACCTGAGATATAATGTTCGCACGCAGACACTCGTAGAGCAAAATAATACACTCGCAGTGCTTCCGGCACGCGCGGTTGTAAAAAAGTGGGAGCATTTGACACACTTCTCGTTTTCTATATTTACCTCGTCCTCTGCAGCCCCCACTTTAGCATTTGCTTCCCCCTCATACAAATGCAGTCAAGGGCCGCTTAAAATTCCAGCGGCCAGGTTAAATTACACTCGTATAATGACATTTATAATCACCCGCTCCGAGACTTTTGCCATCTCACCCGCACACTGCTTCTGAACAATTCAATTTGCATTTGCATTTATAATCCAAGTTTGCGTCACTTTTTGGGGTGAGAGAGCCGCCGTGAAAGGTCATTTACACTCTCTAAATTAAAATCCCCACGAGTATTTATATTTTCCTCTCCCATTTCTAATCATATAAACTCTAAATTAAGAACCAGGACGGTATTTATTTCCTCTTGTTTTCTAATCATTTACCTCGCTCCAGAATTAAAAACCCTAAGCACTTTATTTTTTTTGTTACTCTTTCAATTTCAGATCATTTACTCTTTGTAATTAAAATCCCTAAGTATTTATACATTTCCCTCCGGCGCTACCTAATCATTTTTATCATTTCGCGGTCGTGGTCAAGAGAGAGAGACATTAATGATTTTGGAGTTTTGAAGATTATTAATTCGTAATATCGGCTGCATCCTCAATTAATTTTGCAGCGGGTTGTTAATTTTAAGAGTGGGAGCGGCCCAATGTGTTTTACCACCCCTGTGGACGGCCTCTGACGGGGGACGGGAAGGGGGAGGGAGGTGGGTGGAAGAGAGGGAGACTTCTGTTGGTGGTTGCGTGGTTATGTTGAGGCTGTGTGGTTGTGGTGGGGTTGTGTGGTTGTGCTTAAAGGAGTTATTGTCAGGTGGTTCTCTACAGTAAATCCTGAATGTGGTGGTGCTGGTGGTGGTGGTAAGGGAGGTCCTATTGGTTGTAGTCGGATTAAGTTCCAGTGGTAAGATGGCGGCAGATGCTCTTTTTGTTGGGTACTTTGGTTTTCGTTGTGTTATTGGGATAGTTGAGGTTGTTATTATCTTGTGCTGTGTTGTTAAGAGGGGAACTGCCCCATGGGTTTTAACTACCCCTGGGACTGTTTCTGGGCGCTCTTGGTTGGAGAACACTGTTGAGGAATGGGTTAGGGAAGGGAGGGGAGATGGTTACTTTTTTTGGATGTGAGTTGGCTTTTTTTTTTTTTAATTGGGACGGGGTTGTGGTTGCGAGATAGTTAAGTGGCTGTTTGAGGGTGTAGTCAACCATCGTGGCGCTGCTGTAACTTAATTCTTTGTCGCCTCCTCTGCAGATGGTTTGGGTGTGGGAATCCGAAAGGAAACATCACCATAATATATGGTTTTCTCACACATTTTAGACCTACAGCGGCGAGATGGCTACGAGGCCTTGCTCTAGATGTTTAATCGACATGACTGTATTGCAGATCAAATTGTTAAGAATTAACTTTCATCACAAAACTTGTACCTCTAACTTGGTCACCCATCACAGGATGCAGCATTAAGCAAGTAGATATTATATACCCAGATAAGTAAATATAAAAACATCTAAACTCCTACCTTCTCATTACGCCGAGAGAGAGAGAGAGAGAGAGAGAGAGAGAGAGAGAGAGAGAGAGAGACTAATAACTCTGCCATTGGTGATGTAATCCTAGGATATTTTATTTTTTCAAACACTTGACGATATTAAACAGTGGGAAGTTCCTGTGGAACAGATGGTTAATCTGGAGAGAGAGATAGAGAGAAACATAATCGCCTGCAGTCTTGTCTTGATTCTCATTTGATTAGCAGAGATATTGAGTAACCCCTTCCCTGCCCACCCACCCTCTATTTTTACCCCTTGGACTGAGGTCTGGACACTTTTGTCTCCCTCAGGTTACCGCTCTGTGCGTCCTGGGAGTATCATAGTGTTGTACTAGGACTGGATAGAGAGTCAGAGCTTCATGATGTAATCGAGGAAATATGTTTGCGTGGTGGACAAGTGGATGGAAAAGAAAGCAGTACCTGGTTTCTAATTTATCTTTGCATAGTTTTTGTTCTGGATGCTATTTTCTTCTTCCTCTCCTCCTCCTCCTCCTCCTCCTCCTCTCTCTCTCTCTCTCTCTCTCTCTCTCTCTCTCTCTCTCTCTCTTCCCCGTCCCATCCCAGTCTTTTGCCCCTCCATAATGGAACAAATATGATAACTCGACATTTTGGACGGGAATAAATAATGGGTAAAAATCGGCGCTCAAAAGTTGGTGCAATCTTTACCGGGAAGTAAACTCAGAGGAGCATATTAATTACAGTACTTCATGTCGTAATCTTTCAAAGTTAGGGAGAGAGAGAGAGAGAGAGAGAGAGAGAGAGAGAGAGAGAGGAGGATACTTAATGGAACGGCATTGATAAAAATGGTGAATTTGATGATCTGAGAAAGAGAGGTGGGGAAAGGATTAATATAAACGCAAGGATGATTAATAGAACGATGCTGCTGCTGCTGCTGATGATGATGATGATGATGATGATGACTAACGGTGAGAGAGAGAGAGAGAGAGAGAGAGAGAGAGAGAGAGAGAGAGAGAGAACTAAATAGAAAAGTGAAAAACGAAGAAGGGACTCGGTAGAAATGGTACGATGAAAGAAAAGAAAGGAAGACATGTAAGAAAGCTGGGGAAAAAAAAAAAAAACTACAGGAGGAAATACGGAATAGCATGTAGGGTCAGACAGGATTAAACTGAAAACGGAGACATCAGCAGAAAAAGGAGAAGAATGAGCAATGCAGAAGAAACACAAGAAATATAGAGATGAGGAAGGCTAGTAAACACCTGATTTAAAAATAATAATAATAATAATAATAATAACAACAGGGGCAAAAATGAACCTGCAGAAAGATGAGAAAGACTGGCTGAGAGGAAGGAAGAAGAGAATGGTAAAAGAAACAAAGAAATACGTAACAAATATAGAAAAATGAAGGAGAAGAAGAAGAAGGAGAAGAAGAAGACGAAGAAGAAGAAGAAGAAGAAGAAGGAGAAGAAGAAGAAGAACCAGAGGAGGAGGAGGAAGAAGAAGAGGAGGAGAAGTAGAAGAAAGTAATGAGAATCCGGAAGTGAATAACAAAATGGACAGTAAGAAAGGACACAAGAAGGAAAAAAGAGGTGTGTGTAGAAGGCTCAAAAAATGAAGAAGAGGAAGCAGACTCATGGGAGGATGATGAAGGAAGAGTAGAAAAAATATATATGCAAAAAATAAAGAAAACTGCGATGCGTGACGAGAAAAGGAGGAAGGAAGGACACCGGGAATCCGAGCAGAAGCATGTGGGAAGGATTATGAGGGAAGAAAGGAATGATAATAGGATGAATGAGAGTAGGAGAGAAGTATGTAAGAAGTAAAACGAGAAAGAATGTAATTATAACAGTAGAACAGATATACAAAAAAGCAGAAAATAGAAAGTAGAGAAGCAAAAACGAAAATTGGTAGTATGTACGAAGGATCAGAAGAAAAATATTAAGAAAGTAGATATAAAATGAGGATGCAGGATGACAGCAGCTGAGATCAGTGTAATAAATGCAGGGAGAAAAGTAAATAATAGTGACAAGAAAATAAATTGATAAATAAAGCAATAATGTTTAAATGAGGAAAAGTATAAATAAAGGAGAAGAAATTAATGTGGCGTCAGATGATGTTTTCGAAGGAAGGATAACTAAGACAGATAAAAGAGTAAAAACTTGACAGTAAATATGTAAGAAAACACCAAACAAAAAGAAAGATAAGATAGAGAAATTAATATAGGGAATGAGAGCAGAAGAGAAGTATTGCATGTAAAGCGTACTGGTAGAAAAGAAAGTGAGTACAGTACTGCTGGAAATTAAAATGGCAAGAATATAAAAGGAAGACTAAATAAAAATGAGAAAAGGGGTGAATGAAGAACAGGGGGAAAAATAATGCGTCGGACGATGATGACGAAAGGGGGAGAGTAGGGAGGGGGAGGGGTGCATGGAGGGAGGGAAGAGGGAAAGTGCAGAGAACTGATGTGGAAGGGAAGGACGGCGTAAAAGGGAAATGGAATATTGAAAATGACACAAAGTTTTTGAAAAGTGGTGGAAGGAAGGGAGGGCGTGATAAGAGGGAGGGGAAAGGAAAAATGCCGGCGGACGGACAACTAGAGGAAAAAATTGTGGAAGGGGAGTTAATGCCTGCAGGGAGAGGGAGTGGATGGGGAAGGGTGGAGGGAGGGGGAGGAAAGGAGTTGGAGGATAGAGGGAGAGGGAGAGAAGAGTAGAGGGATACATGGATAAATGAAGGGAGGGAAAGAGTAGGGGAATGCAGGAGGGAGAGAGAGAGAGAGAGAGAGAGAGAGAGAGAGAGAAGGTTGAATACAGGGAGGGGAATGGACAGTTTGTCAAGGAAGGTAGTGACAGGGGAAGGTTTAGATGGATTGCTGTTGTGAAAAGTAAAAAAAAAATAATAATAAGTAATAGTCAGCAGATAATGAGTTAAGAGAAACGAAGTGAGGCAGCTGAATGAACGGATGAGGAAAGGTGTGTGGGAAGGAAGGAAGATTAGGAGGAAGTAGAATGAAGGAGTTAAGCGAGTGAAAGAGAACTGAGAAAGGGGGGTGGGGTGGAAGGATGCAGGAGAGTGAGAAGAGGCAAAGTGGGCGAGTAGCAAAGTGGAGGAACGAAGCTGAAAGTAGATAGAGGGAAAAACTGAAATGTTTGGGGGAGTCTCTATAATGTGGGAGGACGAAATTAAGGTTGGTAAATGTAATGGGGTCTGGGACTGAGTGGAAGAAAACTGTGAATGGAGGGAGGGAACAAAAAGAGATGACGGGAGAGAAAAGGGGCAGGGATGGGAATGTGGGGACGGAGGATGGGACTGGGATGAGAGTTGAGTTTGGAAAGGTAGAGGCTAGAGATTAGGGGTTGGTGACACTAGAAAGTGGCAGGCAGCGTTAGTGAAGGGGGACTGGGGAGAACTGGAGTGAGGCAGGGATTGAAAAAACTGAAGGCCAGCTGAGGGAGATCAGAGTAAGGGAAGGGAGTGACAGAGTGAGGAGGATGGGAGTGGGAGGGATTGATGGAGTTGAAGGGAAGTGATAGAGTAAGGGAGAATTACTAAAGAAATGTATAAACGGGGGTAAAGAGTGAGTGTGTAGCGTAATTAAAGCCAGTGTGAGAGAGAATGATATCGTTTAAAATATAAGCAAATGGACAAAGCTGAGACAGGTGAGCGAGTGAATGTAGAGGGAGAGTGATTGAGAGGGAGAGAGAGGGTGGTAAGGTGTAAATAAAGCAACAAACAGTGCGTTTGAGTGATTGAGTAATAAGAAGAATACAAAAATAGAGTGGGAGTTTGTTTATGAAGAAAAAATAAAAGAGAGGATTAGGAATGAGAGTGAGTGAGTGAGTGTAAAGCCAAAAAGAGAGTGAATCACGGAAATTGAAAGAGTGTGGAGAGAATGGACGTGGGAATGAGAGTGAGTTAAATGAATGTGTGGTAAGGTATAGACACCATGACTGAGAACAAGTGAGTAAGGAAAAGAGCCGGGAAGTGAGTGAGAGTGACTGAGTGAGAGGGAAGGGTAGAGAAGAACGACGACTCCTCCCCCATCTAATCTCTCATAATACTTGCCTGATACTGAGAAAAATAGTTTGGTAGAAATGCAGACAATATTTCATACGGAGCTTGAAAATCCATTTATTTTTGTCGAAGTGAGGGGAAGGGTGGACTTTTCATTTGTTTTTAGGGCATACCTGATGTGTAGAGATTTAGTGTGGATGCAAACATGAGGGAGTGTGTGTGTGAGCGTGTGTGTGTTTGTGGATCCTCTTCAGTTACCCCTTATCGGTACAATTAGTGCAATTTATTGTAGTTAATAGAGATAGAAGAGGGAATATATACACAGCACATGCGGTGAAGAGAGTTAGTGTGGAGGCAAACATGAGGGAGAATAAGTGTGTTTGTGTGTACCATTCAGTTGTTCTTTATCATTACAAATAGTGAAAGTTATTGTAGTTAAAAGACTCTTCATAGCACCCGATGTTTAGAGATTTTGCGTGGATGTTAATATAAGGGCGAGTGTGTGAGTGTAATTGTGTATCCTTTTCAGATACTCCCAATCACCACAGTTAGTGAAGTTTTTGTAGTTTTAAAAGAAAATAATTGTACAGTACAATATATATATATATATATATATATATATATATATATATATATATATATACTGTATACCTTATATATATAAATGCTGTACATTGTATAAAGCATCTCATCTTGCTAATCAGGATTATATTTTTTATATATTGTATATGCAGATTATGTCGATGTTAAAAGGATATTAACAACATAGAAATTATTATGGAAAAGAGAAGTAACTGTCAGTACACAGGTGCGAGGAAGCCTACTGGTCCGATGGAAATATGACTCTGTGGTGTTAATGGTCAGTATTTACCGGGAGTTCTCGGTGATAATAAGTTACTTACCAGTGGGATAAAAAGTCACCCAAGGAAAATATTGTTGCCCGTAGGTTGAATGAGAGTGGACTTATACATCTCCTTGATTGTCGATGCTTGTAGTAATGCTCTGAAATGATACCATGTTAACTAAACCCTCTCATGGTCAGGACAACTACATTATTTTATTCCTGGTAACGTTACACGGTTTTATTCAGCTATGTGTGAGTCGAGTAGCCTGGGAGTGTCAATTGAGTGAAAGGGCAGTAAATGTTGTTTAAGGATAAAAATAGCATATAAAATTTATGTAGTATATCGGCAGTCTTCGTCGTGTGTTTCAGGTCTGTAACAACGAAAATAGGCATGAAAGTGTAGCCAAGAAGAGAGAGAGAGAGAGAGAGAGAGAGAGAGAGAGAGATTTTAGTTAATGAGGGTAGGAAGTGAAGAGGTTGTTTTGAATTCGTAGTCATGCAGTCAAGTGGGGTTGTTAGTGCTCCACCTCATTCTAAAGCTTAATATTTTCGTTTCATTGTCCTCTATTACTCCTCTCCCTTCCCCCTCCAGCTCCTCTCCTCTCCTCCTCATAGGTATCCTCCTCGCTCACCTTCTCAGTCGTTCATTATATCCCACTTATGTCTCTCTCTCTCTCTCTCTCTCTCTCTCTCTCTCTCTCTCTGAACCAAGTGCTTCTCTTACTTTCTCATTCCTTTTCCCTCTTTTATCACGCCCCTCCCCCCCTTTTCACTCCTCGCTCTCGACTTGATCCTTCTTTCCCCTTTTCTCTCCATGTTTTATTCTTCTTTCTTTTCCACCACTTCTCTACCTTCGTCCTTCCCCCACACGCTTTCCACTTCTTTCTCATCCTTCTTCCCCTCCTGTCTCCTAATTTTTCTTTCACCCTTTTCACTCCTCCTCATTCTCTCTCTCACCTCTCTCCACTTCTCTTTCCTCCATGTCCCCCCCCCACCTACATTCCACCTACCCCAGTGCTTCTTTTTCTTTCCAGTTCGTCTTTCTCATTTCTCTCTCTTCCTCCCCTCATTTCTCCCCTTCCCAGCTTCCTTGCTTTCCCTCCCACTCGACCTCGCTTCCTCACCTTTCACTCCTCCCTCACCCACTTCTTCCCTTTCTCCACATCATCCCCTTCCTCCATCGTCCCCGCCTAAGTATTCTTCTTACTGTTTTATTTCTCCTCTTGCTTTCTCTCCCATAATCCCCCCCTTCTTTCCATACTTCCCTCCTCCACCCCACCTCCTTCCCACACCTCCTTTGTTCCCATTCCTCCCTTAACTTCCATCTTCCTCATCTACTCCCCACCCCACTCCTCCTCTTACTCTCTCATTCGTCCACAAAATGCATAAACACGTCTTCAGATCCTTTGAGACTCGAGAGGGAGGGGGAGAGAGAGAGGGAAGGTGGGAGGGACGGGGAGGAGGGAGGGGGGGAGAGAAAATAAGCTAAGACAAGACAGAAAGAGAATGGGAGAGTGGAAAAAACGACATGGGGAAGAAAAAAAAAGGCAAGAAAAAGAGCTTCGTATTGTTTTTGTTGGCCATTTCAATTCCCGGAACGCCAACATTCCTCTGTTTGCCGCAAAGACTCTCGGACAAAATTATGACAAAATCTTCGACGCTCTCTCTCTTAATAACGTATGAATATTCAGCACAACTCGCTCAAAAGATATAAATTGCCACTCTGTTGGACCCCCTCAAAACTCGGCCCCCTCTTACTTCCCCCCCACCCCTCCTCCTCCTCCTCCTCCTCCTCCTCCTCCTCCTCCTCCTCCTTTCCCTCCCCTGTTCTCCATTTTCTTCATCCTTCATCTCTTCCTTCTTTTCTTCCATCTTACCTCCTTCCACGCCTTCTCTACGCGATGCCACTGTACTCAGTTCAATCTAGAACCCTTTTTGCCCCCCCCCCCTCCTTTTCCTTCGCGTCCCTTTCTTTTCCTTCCCTCTTTCCTTCTTTTTCTCCCTTCTTTTTCCTTCTCTGCCTTTCTTATCCTTGTTATTCCCACTCTTCATTCTAGCCCTCTATTCCCACATCTTGACAGAATTGGCCTCTTCCTACTCCCCTTTGCCTTCCTTTCCTCCCCTCTCATCCTTCCTTCCCTCCCCTCCTCCCCCCCCCAATCTTCACCTCAACTTCATCACATTCTCCATACTTCTCTTATGCCTGCTCCTTCCTTATTTTATTTCCTTCCCCTCCTTCTCCATCCTCCCCCCTCCTTCCTCCCTCACCACTTTCTTGAGCCCCTCGTTCAACCGTCTTCCATTCCCTCCCCTCCCTCTCTTTCTCCTGCCCTATCGTCTCCCCCTTCCTCCCTTTTCTAGTTCTCCTGCTCCTCCATTTGACCACGTTCCTTTTCTTCCCCTTCTCCTCTCTTCCCCCTCTATCTTCTCCTTCTCCTCCACTGCCCCCACTTTAGCTTTCCCCCTCTCCTCTTTCATTCCAACAGGCCGTCGCACACTTAAACTTAGGTGGGTCATTTTTGTGTTAAGGGGGAAAATGAAGCAAATTAGTGCTCCGAGGCAGTTTTGGAAAGTCACCCCTCCTCTCCCGTCCTCTTTTTGTTGTCTCGTTATTTCTCGCCTTTCTCTCTCTCTCTCTCTCTCTCTCTCTCTCTCTCTCTCTCTCTCTCTCTCTCTCTCTCTCTATATATATATCTATATATCTCTATATATCTATATATATATATATATATCTAAATATATATTATATAATATATATATATATATATATTGGTCTAACTGTCTGTGTGTCTGTCTTTCTATCTGTCTACCTTTCTTTATTTCTTTCTTTCTTCTTCCCACTGCTTTCGTCCTCTTCACTGCCTATCACTCCAGTTGCCCTACTTCCCTCTGCCTTATACTTTCATTTTCGTATCATCTACTGTACCTATCCTGGTTTTCTTCATTCTTCTTTCCCTTCTTCTAAGTAACTCCTTCCCTCTCCCACCTTCACAACTTCCTTTTCTTCTGTCGCTCTTGCTTCACCATCCTTCCCTCCTCCTCCTTTTATCTCCTTAATTTCTTCCCTATTTACCTTCATTTTCTTCCCCTCCCTCTTCCCTTCTTTTTTCTTCCATCGTTTAACCCCCTTCCTTGACTTTCCTTCTATCCCTCCGTCGACCTTCTTTCATTGCTTCTTCAACATCCCTCTTCTTCATAACCTCTCTCTACACTTTCCCTCACTGTTCATTCCCTCCCATATTTTTCTCCTCCCCCTTCTTTCATTATTTCACTTTCCTCCTCTACATTCTTTCCCTCCTTCACTTCTCTTCCCTGCCTTTTTTCTCTTTCACTTGATCCTCTCTATTCCTTCCTTCCATCATCCTCCACCTCTCCTCTCCATGTTCCTTCCATCCCTCATCATCCATTTTTCACCTTCCTTTCCACCCACTTCCCTTACCTACTTTCTTTCCTTCTCCCACTTTCCTTTACATGTTCCTTCCTTTCCTCCGTCGTTTCCTTCCCGTCTTCCTTCATTTCCTATCCACGCACCTTCCTTGCTTCTCCTTCTTTCCCTCTTTAAGTTCTTCCTCTCCCACTCACTGTATTTACCTAATTTCCCTTCTCTGTTTTCATCGTCACGTTCCATGTTCCCTCCTAATTATATCTTCACGTACCTACTTCCTCCTCCTCTGCCTTTTCACCTGTTTGTTGTCCCACTTCTCTATCTACATTCTTCTTTCCTTCCTTCCGTTCATCCTTTCCTATCCGTCAACAGTCCCTCCTTCCTGTCCTCCTCTCTCGTGCTATACCATCCTATTCTTTTTCTCCTCTGATTGAGAAATAAGTTTTTCAATTAATGCTACGGCCGGATCATCTTTCGAGGTTCATAATTCTGTGTGTTCTATACAGCTCTGTCTAACACTTCATTTTCGTAGCTGCTTTCTTTCTCACTCTCTCTCTCTCTCTCTGTCTCTCTCTCTCTCTCTCTCTCTCTCTCTCTCTCTCTCTCTCTCTCTCTCTCTCTCTCTCTCTCTCCATATCTTGCCTCTATTTCAGTCCTTCAGTTTTGTCTTTGGCTTCATTTCCATTTCCTTATTTTCTTTTTTTTTTCCAGTTGCCCTCCCCACTTCCTCCCCATCCGTTACATTTTTCCCTTATTTCCACCTCTCTTCCACTTACATTCTCCTCCTCTTATCCTTTTCTCCTCCTCCTCCTCCTCCTCCTCCTCCTCCTCCTCTCCCTGTCATGTATACACCCCCATTTTTCCTCTCCCTCATCTTTTTCTTCTTCTCCCCTCTTTTCTCCCCCGCCCAGTTTGATGTCCCGCTCGTTTTACCTCATTATACCCTCATTTTTCCCTTACTCTCCTCTCTCGCCATCTTCATCTTTCCTCCCTCCCTCCAGGCTGTTTTCCTTCATTTTACTCCACCTGCTCTTCATTTTTCTTCCTTCCTCCTTGCAGGCTTTCGTCATCTTTCTCCTCTCCTCTCTTCTGGCTGTCTTCACTCTTCTCTCTCTTTCCAGACTCTCTTCCTTTCCTCCCTTAGCAGCGACTTCCTCTTTCCTCCCTTCAAGCTGTGTTCATCTTTCCTCCCTCCTCCCTCCAGGTTGACATCATCTTGCCTCCCGCCATATTGCTTCATTACTCCTCCGTCATCAATCCTCTCCACCAGCCTCCGTCATTATCTTTCTGTTTCTTCATATTGTCTTCACTTCCCCTTACTGTTTATTGCCATCATTTTGTCAGTCATGATTTCTTGTGTAATCATCATCTTTTGCCTTCCGTCTTCCTCTTCTGTCGTGCATCATCATCTGTCCTTTTGTCCACTCTTCTCTTCACTTTCCCTCATCCTTTCCCCCTTTTCTTCCTTTCCCTTCCCCCTCTTCCCCTTCTCACTTCTCCCCCTTCCCCCTCTCACTTCTCCCCCTTGCCCCTCGCGCTTATCCCCCATCCCCCCCCTCGCTTCCACCCCTTCCCATCTTCTTCCACTTATCTTTACCTCCTGTAACACTCTCTGTCCCCCTCTCCCCTCACTCCCAATCACCCGTCTTCCCCTCTCTCTCTCTCCTCTCCCACCCCCCCTACTCTTCTTATTTCTATTACCCCCTTTCCCCCACCACCTTTCCATTCGCTTCACATTCCCCTTATCCTCATTCCCCCATTCCTTCTCCCTTCTACTCCCACTCCTTTTCCTCGCCCTTATTACCACCTGTAACTTTCTTCCCCACTCCCTGTCGCTTCTGCACGCACTCTCTTTCCCTCTCGCCTACATCCCTGTTACAACTCCTCTCCCTTTTTCCCTCCCTTCTCCCTTACTCCGTCTTCCTCTTCCCCCTCTCTTCTCCCCCCACTCCCTATTCTCATCTCTCCTTCCTTTCCTCTTCTCTCACCCTCCCCCTTCTTTTTCTCTTCCTCGCCTCCCTCTTCCCCTTTCTCTCACAACTTGTACGCCCAATCCGAACCCTCTCATTCCCCTTCCTCTTCTCTCCCCTTCCCTCCCACTCCCCGCTCACTTTTCCTCTCACTCATCCCTTCCCTCTCCTCCCACTCATACGTCCCCTCTCTTGTTCTCAAAAATTCTCTCCCCTCTCCTCTCTTTTCTCTCTATACTGGCAATTTCCTCCCCCCCTCCTCCTCCACTTCCCTCCCTCTCTCTCTCTCTCTCTCCACTCTACTCTCCTCGCTTCCATGTACTTGCTTTACTCTCTCTCTCTCTCTC
This sequence comes from Coenobita brevimanus, assembly GCF_032717465.1. NCBI lineage: Eukaryota > Metazoa > Arthropoda > Malacostraca > Decapoda > Coenobitidae > Coenobita > Coenobita brevimanus. The sequence continues at coordinate 53,831,973 of NC_137046.1, forward strand.
TCTCTCTCTCTCTCCTAGCTGTATTATTGATAACGTTGCATATTTGGCGTATTGAGAATTAGAAAACCACAGTTCATTATGTTCGATTCATTTAAATTTATATATTTCCATTTGATCTTCCCTGTTTTCCTTTTCTTTATTCTTTTGCCCATCCGTCATGCCTTCTTTTTTGCTTTCCTTATTACCTCCTTCTTCCTTCCCTCAGTCACTCTGTTCCTTCCTTCCATCTTTCCTTCCTTCCTTCCTTTTTCGTCATTCTGTCCCAGCTGATACCTTCTTTCTCTCTTTCCCTCCCTATTTCCATCTTTCAGTTCTCATCTTCTTTCATCGGTCATCGCTTCCCTATATCGATTCATCTTTTCTCCTTCCTTACATCATTCCTTTATGTTCGGCTTTTCTTTCTTTTTCCTATTCTTTCTTCCTTTTCCCTTATCCTGTGTTCTTTCGTTTTCACATCTTTCCCCACCTTCATGCATGTTACATACTCGTATTATCATTCTCCCCCCCCCCCTGTTTTCATTCTTTTCTCCGTTATACCCTTCTTCACCTCTTCATCACCTTCTTATTTATGTCACCTCTTCCTCTATTTTTCTTTCATTCTTTCAACCCCATCTTCTTCATTCTCCCATTTCTTTTTATCTGTATTTAAGTCATTCCTTTCCTCCATCACCTAGTTCCCTTCCTTCCTTCTTTCCTTCCTCCATTCCTTCCACTCTCATCCTTTCTTCCTCTAGTCATCCCCCATTCCACATCTTGTACTCCGTCGTTTCATCCCTTTTTTTTCGTCCTATTCTGTATTTTTCTTCAGACAGTCCTCCTACCTTGTATTTTGCCATTCTCTCTTTTATCCTTCTTCCTCATTTACTTCCTGCCAGCCTCACTTCTCTCCATTCATTTCTCCATCCTTCCTTTCCTCCTTGATTCCCTTTTGTTAACCTTTTCAACTCGACATATTTTGCAGTTTATTCTTGCTGACGGAAGACTGTGTTGTATAGGTAAGGAGAGCCTTTTTTAAATGAAGGGGTTATACGATTATTTAGCATTTATTTACTCACTATTACGAAATGGTTCTTCCAAATTAAGTCCGTCGTCTGGAGATAGCTAGAATGAAATAATATGCGTCGTTCGATGAAAGACAAACTCTTTCATCGTATTAACCCTCTTCATCCTTTTGTTTCCCTAGTCTTTGTTTTTATCTTCCCTCGTTTATCTACCCCCGTACATTCAACCATTTTCCCTTCATATTCCCCTCCTCCCATTTCTCTTCCTCCTCCTCCCTATCTTCAGAGTCTCTCACTTGTTCTTTTATTCATTCTTTCCCTTTATGCCATTCATTCTTCCTTAAATTCCTTCACTTCAGTTTTCCTTTTTCTTCCTTCCTACTTTTTTAGCGATGCCTAAGGAGCTGTTGTGATCGAGTCCGTTGTACTTCAAATATCTCGTGAGTTACTAATCCGATTCGAATAAAAATTAGCATATACATTGCACGTGTGTGAAAAGAAGTTATTCGATTTTGATGCACATTGATCAAAGGTCAGGGTCACGGATCAGCTCTGATATGGGGGCGCGGCTTTGTCTCATGAATGCCTGATCCGATTTGTATCAAACTCACCTCATATATTACATATAAAAATGAGAAGTAATATGATTTTGGTGCTAATTGACAGAAGGACAAGATCACGAGTCAGGGTCAAAGTTCGGGCGCGGCGTCGGTGTTCTCTAAGCATTTTTGATTGATGATTTTACTTCTTCCTTCATCGCATTATTCCATCTTAACTTTGTTTCTGTTCGTTACTTTTGCACTTTGTCTACATTTCCCTCACTTTCAGTCTTTCTTCTCATTCTTCCCCTCTTTCTGTGTTATCCTTTCCTATTTGCCTCTCTCGTCTTTCCTTCCTTCCGTCCTCCCTCCTTCTTCTCTCTTTCCCTCCTTCCCTGCCTTCGTCCCCCCTCCCCAAGCGGCTCCCCAGTCCACCCCGCCATCTATCCGCACGTCACAGCCCCGCCTCTTGAGATGTCATTATCAGCATCATTTATGTGGCGGCCCCGCGATTTTTCACCCGGCCCTCTCCCCCGGTTTTATTTTTCCCTCCCCCACCGCCCTTCCCCCGGTTTTTGCATTTTTCCTTCGCGTTTTTCCGTTTCCGTCCATCCTTCGGCATCAGCGAGTCTTGGAGTCGGGTGGAAATGGCGGGGTTTTTGAGCAGGGGACTTAATATTAATGACGGAGTGAGGGACGCATTTTGCCCACCCCGGGGGATTCGCCGCCTTGAGGGAGGGAGGGGACGATGAAGATGAGGAGATTAGTTGTGGAGGAGAAGGATGAGGATGAGCTTGTCTGACTTTTTCTTTGAGAGAGAGAGAGAGAGAGAGAGAGAGAGAGAGAGAGAGAGAGAGATTTATGTGTGGGAAAAGTAGAGAGTGAGTGCTAAATGAAGATAGTGACTTTACTATTTACTATCGTCACTGCATGAGAGTGGTAATGCATTGTCAGTAGCTATATACGGTAGCAGTGAATAATCATCCTTTACAGCCACATAGTTCGTTTTCTGTCTCGTACCATGAAAAAGTTTTTATCCAAAGAGAACAAGAGTTGAATTAATGTGAGGGGAGAAAAGTACAAAGAGTTTTATAGTCCTTCAAATGTAACTGGAAAGGAAGCGTTTGGCAGAGGGAAGAGGAAAGCTATATTGGTTTATGAAGGGATGTATCCTATGAAGGAAGAAGCAAGATGTTAGGTTAAGTATCAGGGCGCTGAGTCGGAGGAAGGGCTATGCAAGGACGGTGTGGCAAAGGGTAAGAGGCAGGATTATGACGTAAAAAGGCAAGAGTTAGTCTAGACAGAGTGACCTCTTTACACTCAAAGGCTACTTTCAGAGAATCTCATTCAGCTTGCGGGATATTTTTCGATCTGGAGCCTTGATTACCCCCTTCATTGCGCGAGGCTTGTTGTAAGTTGAGTAAAGCACTTGAAGGTAGCAGTAGTACACTTGAATAATGCGTCATCGTAGTGAAGGGGTTGGGGGAAGTGAATTAAAGATGTGGAAGGGTCAAGTGTGGCAGTGGCTGTGGGATTAGATGGTAAGGTAAGAAGCATGGGATATGTTGTGACAAATTGTGCGACGTGAGAGAGTCGTGAGAAGGGAGAAAGTGTATGATCAGGGAGACAGGGACAGGGAAAGCGTGTGGCAAGAGCAGGACGAGAGCGACACAGGGGATGGAAACGACGGGGAAGAGCACATGGAGATGGACAGGGAGAATGTGAAAACAAAAGGGAAAACAGAAACCGTGCAACAGGGGACAGGGCAGGGTGGAGCGACATAATATCAAGTGACGGGGCGACAGGGAGGGCGTGGCCGGGATGTGAGAGAGAGGGGCAGGGCCTGGCAAGGGTGCTAGGCTGACAAGGAGGGCGCGGAAAGAGTGCAAAAGACAGGAAAGAAGCAACAGGGAAGCAAGAGTTGGTGCGACAGGGGACAGGGTAAGAGAGACTGGGGATCAGGTGACAGGGTGACCGTAAGGGCGTGGCAGGTGTGTGTGTGTGTGTGTGTGTGTGTGTGTGTGTGTGTGTGTGAGAGAGAGAGAGAGAGAGAGAGAGGTGGAGGGGGAGGGGGAGGAACCGGCATGGGGACAGGGGCATGGTGGGGTGGGAGCGACACAGTATCAAGTGACGGACATACGGGGCGACTGACCGACTTACTCACACCAGGAAGCTCAGGAAAGTGACCTATCATTTTCATCACCATCATCATCCTTCCTTGTCACCCGTACATCATTTTCCCTATTATCACCATTCTCCTGTGTCACCCTAACATTTTCACTGTCATCATAATCATCCTTCCTTGTCACTCTCACGTCATTTTACCATCATCTCTCTACCTTGTCACACACATCATTTTCACTGTCAACTTCCCTCTGTTTCACTTTCACATCACGTTGTCTGTCACAGTCTTAATTTCCATTATTGTCCAAGTCACCATGTATCATCTTCATAAACATTACCTTAAATCGTCATCTTCCTTGTCCCCACCACATCACCAACACTATCATCTTTAATTTCCAACACTTACCTTGTCATCTTTACATTATCTTCACCGTCACCTTAATCCTCAGCACTTTCTTTTCACTCACCATTACTTTTGTCGCTTTTACCCTCCTTGTCATAGTCGCTCTTAGAATACTTCCTGTTGCCTCAACTATACCAGAAAATCCTGCTTATGACTTGACAGCATTCTTTAAGATAAATTTAAACAAAGTATGTTGATATTGAAACGATAGAAATAATCTAGAAGCGAATATTATTGTTGCTAATATACAAAATATATCACTAAGGAAGAGGCGCTAGATTCCCTTCCTAAGTCCAAGACAATGCAATCTTTTGTCTCGCTCCTCATTTGTCCAGTGCACCTGAAACCATATTTTCCCCACTATGTTTCATCATCATACTTGTCACCAGCACCACCACAATAACAAACAATTCGGAGTAATACCTTGGGTGGGAGAGATCCAGGAACGTTGTAGGTGTAAATATTACCTATTATACAACCACCAAAATTTGTCTCGAATTAAGTCTTGGGCGATACCATACCAGATTTGACTAGAAGTGTATGTAGTTCAGTAATAGAATCGTCACCATAAATTCATTCACTAGCGTTGTATCTTTTGCATTCAATTCTCACCACCATTCTGCAATCTCCTTTAACTCAGGAGAGAGATCTGGTAGAGAAAGGGTTAATTTACATCTAAATGCTTCATAATTCAAGGTCAGAGGTCAAGGTCTTTTTCTTCATATATATGGTGGGTTTACGGCCCTTGTTTATAATTCAGTTACTTATTTATTTATTTATTTATTTATTTATTGTGGAAAGAGTTTTTACAGATACAGAGTATGGTAATGATGAACTGATAATACTACTACTTGCCGGTACCATGATTTTGTGTACTTTGTTTCAGGCATTTGTAGTATGAAGATACGGGATGTATTCATATTTGTGTGTGTGTGTGTGTGTGTGTGTGTGTGTGTGTGTGTGTGTGTGTGTGTGTGTGTGTGTGCGCGCGCGCGCGCGCGAGTTCTCATGTTCTCTCTCTCTCTCTCTCTCTTTCCTCCTCCTCCTCCTCCTCCTCCTCCTCCTCCTCTTATCCCTCACTTGATCACTCTGAGTAAACACCCCCTTTTTATCATTTATTTTTATACGGTTTTAGGCACTCGATAACATGTAAACCTTCCCACCCCTACTTTTTAATCTCTGCGTCAGGTGCGCATGTTCAGTAAGTACATTTTGTGGGTGTTATGATGCTCTGATTTTGTGATTAACCTGTTGGCAACTTTTTTTTTTTCCGTGAGCTGAATAAAATCGACTGGCGGTAGTTAGAATGCGGTGGAGAAGCTTAAAATAGTGAAGGAATTTTATTTTTCCCTTCAGTAAGTCAGTTATATTCAGCTAATGGATGACCCTTCACGGTGATGGAGTTACAAATAGGCTTCATTAAGTAGTATGTAATCTCCTTACTAACCATGTTTCCTAATCTGTGCTCCCCTTTTCTCCTTCACAGGTAAGTGTTGTGTCCTGTCTTGTTCCAGGAGAGATGTTTGGTAAGTAGGAACGTTGGGAAGGACGAGATATCTGTTGTTTGTAGGGATTTATAAACTGTCACGATTAATACCGTACCTTCCCATGCAGTAGACGTAGGCCTACGAAAATGAAATACAAGAGTGTTAATTGCAATACCTGCTTGCACATTGAGAAGGATTGATATTACAGGGTCGTATTATCGTGAGCTTAGAAGCCTTCCAAGCTTCTGTTCCTTAGAGGTTTGTTTTCTTCCGTACTTTTTATCATCTTCGTGTACATATATCTCACTATCGACATGGTGTGCTGTAGTACAGATGGGAGAGTAATTAAATGGCTTTTCGAGCGTTAGTTTCTCAGTTGACCTAGATCTGTCTATTCGCTTCTTTCTCGTGTGTAATGACCTTAATATGAAGTTGACCTGTAGGATTCAGGTTTTAAACATAACAACATAAATGTGATATAAATAAGTTTTATGTTAGAGGTATTGTTGCAGTTAAGCAGATCTTGTAAGGGGTCTCATAGTCACGAAATAAAACGAAGAAACATTTCAGGGGAAATGATTTTAAATGAAAGTTACAAGTGACAGTCAAACCTCCCCATAAATTTGATTTTGTTCTTCAGTCTGCTGATTCAGACTAGAATTGTTTTACAGGAGAATATTAAAGTGCCATACCCTGAGATAAGCTGTTAAGGGAGAGGTAATAGGGAGTCTCCTAAACCAACAGGAATACAGTCCAGGAGACACTTACTGTAGATTCCAAAGCCTTAAAACACGTGGGGAAAGTCGTGCTTTGTGGTAGTTTGTACTTATGTCGGCCAAATGAATCTGTACGTACAGTTGCAGACGAGAGTATTATCTTATTAACAAAAAAAAAAAATGTATAGTATTCAGAAAAGATTGTTGAGCGCCAAAGATCTCATTACTGGGTTTAGAAAGTCAGTGTTCACTGTCTCGTTATTAACCGGTTCACAACTATAGGCTACCTGCCACTGAACTCATCCTTGGCAGTAGGTTAAGTTGTGGTGTTAAATGTCAGTCTATGAGTATATCTGTGTATGGATATATCTGTGAACTTTTGTCTGGCAGTGATGGGAGATATTTTTGTCAAAATGTTTGTCTTCATAAGTACTTTACACTGAACTTATCCTAGTAAAGGGAGTTGTGGTACCGGTATCTGTCTACTTTTGAATTTGTCCTGCGTTATGATGTCGTGATGTCTGTTAATTGTCTGTCTGTCTGTGTAAATGCATCTTAATGAGTTTATCTTAGACAGTGAATGAAGTCGTGGCTTCGGTCCAATGGTCTTTTATACTTGCTTTTATCAGACTTTTTTATTCAACTTCATAGAGAATGTTCGTACTGAAATTGGCGGACCTGATTCCGCCACCCTGAAAAATCTACCCTTGGCTCAGTAAAATCACCATACCTAGCCAAGTGGAATGCAGAGGTGTTAGGGCAAAGGGGTGAAATTAAAAACTGATCGAGTGATCTTTTGTAAACATAACGTCTGCCCTTTTTTTTCTTGTCATTATTCTGAACATGGTCCTGTGTTACTTTCCGTTATATCTAGACCCCGAAAGTCTAACTTTTTTCAACACTTCTGAAACCTGACTTCTGTCTTTCCTTTTTTTTTTTTTTTTTTTTATACTTCAGTTCTTTGTCTTCTTCCGTCACTTCTGGACCACCAGCTCCTGTCTGGATCGATCATCTCTGAACCCAGCCTCCTGTCTGTACCATATCCGTCATATATAAGCCCGCAACCCTGACTGTTATTTCTCTTCCGCTTTTGTCTGTTGACTTTCCACCTCGTTTTACCTCTGCCAGTTTACCCTCTATCTTCTTGAATGACTCTCTCTCTCTCTCTCTCTCTCTCTCTCTCTCTCTCTCTCTCTCTCTCTCTCTCTCTCTCTCTCTCTCTCTCTCTCTCTCTCATTTTTTTTCACTCACCTTTACCCTTCAGTCAGTCACTCTCTTACTCTTTGCCTCGTCCTCCCTCCCTCTCTCCTCATCCTCATCCTCCTACTCACTTCCCTCGCCACATCTCTCATGTTATCCCCACCCTCTTCTTTCCTCCCTCACTCTCTTTCTTCATTCCACCTCTTTCGTGCCATCACCCCTTCTTCCCGCTGTTTCTTTTCTCCTCTCCCTTTTCTTCCTCTCACTTCATTCCCTCTCTGCCTCTCTCCATCTTTCTCTCTATCTCACTCCCTCTCCTTCTCCCTCTTTACTTTTTTTCATTCGCTCTTCTCTTCCTCTCCCTCGTTACTCCCTCACTTCTTTCCCCATCTGTCTCTTTCCTTCTCCCTCCTTGCTTTCCTTCATTGCCCTTCTCTTACTTCCTCTCCATTTTTCTGTTCTTTCTCTCTCCCCCTCTTCCTTCTGCCATCTCTTCATCTTTCTCCATCCCTTTCTCACCCTTCCCCACCTTCTCTCCCTCTTTCCCTTCCTTCCCTCTCCTTTTCCATTATTTCCCAATCCCTCCCTACTTTGCCCCATCTCCCTTCTCTCCCTGAGTTTCACCAATAATCAACGACAAAAATCGCCTGGTTTCCTCATCGTCTTCCTCGGTCTCTCCCTCCCAATTCCTCCTCTGGCTCTCCCTCTCCCTCCATCTCTCTTCCTCTCGCTGTTCCTCCCTTCCTGTTCCTCTGTCCCAATCAGCCTTCCTTTCCTTCTTTTTCCTCTCTTCCTTTTCCAGCATTTCCTTTTCGGTCACTTCCATACTTACCTTCTCACCGCTGCTCCCCAACTCCTCTCCCATTCTTCAGTCATCTCTTTCTTCCCTTCCCTTCCTCTCTCCCGTCCTGTCTCCCTCCCATTCTCTACTTCGCGTCCCCTCCCTCTCCTTTGCTTCCCCTTTCTTGCTTCTCTGTCTTACTCTCCCTGCAATTTCCTTTGACTTTCCCCTTCTTTTCGTGTATCTCCTCTCTGCCTCACCTCCGTTCATCTTAACCTTTTTTCCTTTCTTTCTTCCTCCCTTCATCCTACCCTTCTTTCCCTGTCTTCCTCCTCCTCTCAGTCCCTCCTCCCTTCCATCTGGACTTATTCTCCCTCCTTCCCTTTCTTACTTTTCCCTTGTCTGTTCATTCTTACGCCCTCCCTTCCTTTAGCTTTCCCTCTCGCCTCTCCCCCTTTCCCCTTGCACGATATCCATCCCTGTTTACTCCCTCTTTTCCCTCCTCTCTCTGTCCTTCCTCTTATGTCACCCCCCCCCCCTCATATTCTTTCCTAGTCTTAATGCTATGCTTTGGACTCCTCATCAACCCTCGTCTCTCCCTCTCGCTCAGCGCCTTCCATCCCTCCTCATTTTCCTTTTCTATTACCCTCTCTGTGTTCTCTGTCGCCCTCCCTCACCTGTTCTGAGACTTTACTTCTTTCCTCTCCTCTTTATATCCCTTCCTCCCTCCCTCCATTCCCTCGTTTCTTTTCTTTCCTCTCTCTCTCTCTCTCTCTCTCTCCTCCATTACCTACCCTCCCATTTTCTCTCCTCTCCAGCCTCCTTCCCTCCTTTCTTTTGATCCTCTTTTCATTCTCCTAATTTGCTCCCTCTTTCTCTTCGCTCGCCTCTTTCCTTCCCTCCCTCCCTTCCTGCTTTCCTCTCATTGTCTTTGGCAGATTATTGCTTCGTTGGTTATAACCTGTCCTGTAACAAACAACTCAGAAGAACCAGTATGTCTGTTGGAGCTTGCTTTGCTTTCCTTTTACTTTCCTTTGTACTCCTTTCTCCTCTACAGTGCTCTTCTTTCCCTCCTTCTTTCCATTGTACTCCTTTCTCTTCTACAGTGTTCTTCTTTCCTACCTCTTTCTCTTTCCTGTCTTTTTTTTCCTGTCTCCTCTCCTTTCATCCCCACCCTCCCCTTCTCTCGCCTCTCCAACGTCCTCCTTCCCTTCCCGTCTTTCCTCCTTTCCCTCTCTCCATCCTCCCTCCTCTCCGGCCCTCCTACGCCTCTCTCCCCTCCTCTCTCCTTCCTCCCTCTCCACCGGCTGTCCTACGCCTTTCCTCCTCTCCTCTCCTTCCCTCCCTCCCTCCCTCCCTCCCTCCCTCCCTCCCTCCCTCCCTCCCTCCCTTCTACGTCCTCTCTCACTCTCATCAGTTTCCGCCTTTTCAGTCCGCCATTCTTCAATCCAGCGCCGCCTAATAAACTGTTGAAAACTTTGTTCTTAATCATAGCATTAACAAAATAAAATCCTCATAATCATAAAAATCAATTAATTAAGCAAAGAAGCCGGGCGGAGGAGGCAGAGAGGTGTAAGGAGGAGGCGGGAAGGAGCGTCTAGAAAACCGTCCTTAAGTCATCAGGAGATAAGAACCAAGATGCCCCGATTTTCCGCTGGTTTGATAGGTCCCTTTGGCGTTGCGGGTCGAGTCCTAATGAAAGCAAGATGAGAGGTTAGTAACGAAATATCTCTCTCATTAAGACTGCCCGAGATTTGGTGTAAAACTTGAGCAATCTGGCTGCTGAAGAGAGTCTTATATGCCAGTGGTGACGTGGGGGAGAAGGGGGTGCGCCGGGGGAAAAGATGGAGGGATAAGTAAGGGAGAGAGGGGGGAGGGATGGAGGAGTGGAGGAGAGAGGAGAGGGATGGAAGGGAGGGGAGGGAGAGGGAAGGGGGATGAAGAAAGAAGTGAGGCAGAGGGAAATGAGATGGAGGTGAGGGGAGGGTGAGGGGACAGATGGAGAAGAGGGGAGGGAGAGGGGAGAGAAATATCGAGAAGACTGAAGAAGGTGGAGGGATGGGAGAGAAGTGAGGGAAAGGGTGAGGGAGGGGAGAGATGGGGAGAAATGATGGGAAGGATGAGGTAGGGGAAGGATGGAGAGAAGTGAGGGAAAGGAGAGAGGGATAAAAGGGAGGAGAGCTGAAGAAGGAGAAATAGATAAGGCAAGAAGGGGGAGGGATGGAGGAGGGAGGGGAAGGCTGAAAAGAGATGAAGGAGAGAGTATAGGGATGAAGGTGAGGGAGGATGCTTTAAAAGAGGGAGGGATAAGTCAGGGAGGGGGTGGAGAGGTGAAAGTGAGGAACAAGGGATAAAGAGGTGGGCTGTGTAAGGGAAGGGATTGATGAAGATGGATAGATAAATGAGTGGGAGGGGGAAGGAGGGAAAAGGTGTGAATAAGGGAAAGGGAGGGGAAGTAAAGAGGGAAGGACAGGGGAGGAATGGAGGAGGAGGAGAGATGAGTAAGGAAGGAGTGGGCGAGGGATTGAGAAGATGAGAGAACGAAGGAGGGATGAAGAGAAAGATGGACAGAAAGAGGAGTGTAGGAGAGATATGAAGGGAAGGGGGAAAGGGCTCAGAGAGAGAGGGGGGGGTTGTAAAACAGTGAGAGGAGAGGTGGATATATTGAGTAGCAGTAGTAGATTAGTAGAGAGAGAGAGAGAGAGAAGGTAGATAAATGAGGTAGGAGAGGTAGATTAGTAAGGAGGAGAGGGTGACTTTTTTGGGAGGAGGAGGGGAGCTTGTGAGTTAATGAAGAGTGGGAGGAGGAGAGGTGAATTAGTGAGGAGGGGGAGGGATATTCTGGGGAGAGAGGAGGAGATGAGAGAGTAGGAAAATGAGAGAATGGAAGGGGAAAAAAGATGACAGTGGAGGAAGGGGGAGAGGAGGAGGAGGAGGAAGGGAAAAAGAGAGAAGGGGAGATAGCAGGGAAGGTAGGTATGTAATCAGGGTGGGAGAGATGATAGACAGGAGAGGTGTTTGAGGGGGAGAGAGGAGAAAGTTGCATCCGTAGGAGAGCAGTAGAGATGAGAAAGGGGAGGGAGGAGAAACACGATCTAGTAAAGAGGAGAAGGAGGAGGAGGAATATACTCGTTCAGCACCAATAAAACAAATAAAACTTTTAAGTATTGATGACCGGTGAGAAAGGAAAACAGAGCTGAACAATAGTTAAGTCATATTATAAGGTAACTGGTGAATCGTATAATGAACTGGTGAGCAGTTATATTATCAGCTGATTGATGAGTCGTACAATAAGGTGAGTGAGGACAAACCGTATAATGACTTGATTGGTGAGCCGTAAATTGAGGAGATTGATGACTTGCATAGTAAGTTGATTAGTGAGTTGTACAGTGATTTGGTTGATGTGGTGAGTTGAAGTAACTGAACTAAGTGCTTGGTTGTATATTGGCAACAGTGAGGTAGTTCCAGCTTCTAGTGAGTGCAGTTTTAGGAGTACAGGTTAATTAGTCTGGTAATATATCTTCCCTGACCCTATTCTCTCCTCCTCTATCCTCCGTTCCTTTCTCCCTTTGTCTCTTCTGCATTTCTCTTCTCCCCTTCCTTCGCTTATCCCATACTCTTCCCATTACACCTCATTTTTCTTACAGCTTGTCTTCCCTTGCCTCCTCCTTCCCTTCCTTCCTCCTCTTCTCCCCATATTCCATTTTCCCCATGCCTCCCCCTCATTTCCATTCTCCTCCTCCTCCTCCTCCTCTCCCATTTCCCTCCTCCTCTCCCATTTCCCTCCTCATCATGACCCTCTCTTTTCTTCCTCCTACTCCTCCGCCTCCCTCTTCAGTCCGGCATTCTTTCCCTGGCCTAAGATTTTTCCTCGTGTGATAACCTCTTTCTGGCAGTTTCCCTCCTCCGGCGGTGGGAGAGGGAGAGAGAGAGAAAGAGAGAGAGTTATGGATGGTGCATTGTCATGAGAAATATACAGTACTGCTGACAGTGAATAAGGGTACGCGATAGATAGACAGATAGATAGGGAGAGAGAGAGAGAGAGAGTTGGTGGCAGAAGCAGACAGGGATAGCAAGAGAAAGAGACAGGAACAGGGACAGGAACACAAACAGAAACAGTGACACAGAGGATCCCCCCTTCCTCGTCCTCCCGTCATCTCCTCTCGCTCCGTCTCACATCACAAGTACAGCCTTCGTAAATTACAACCTCTAGGGTACTCTAATTACTCTCGGCCCTCCTTAATTATTGCGCTAAATGAGAGCAGCTAGAGGCCAACCCAATTAACTCCCATTATCATACGTAAGGGCTAATTAATGATTTTTTTTTAGCCCATTCAGTACAGAGACATCTTCGATATTTTTAGTCTTGTTATATCAAGATGGTGATATTCAGCTTAAGGAAGGTTTTACAGTGTGAAGGGGGTTAGATATAGCCGTCATTAATCCTTTCACCTCCAAGGGATCTCCTAAATTGATTAAAATCGTCAGACAATAGCAAAAAGCAATTTCCAAAAATAGACGTCTTTTCATTGAAGTTTATTTTTTTCTCAGCCACTTCACAACCTCAGTTCTGTTATTAGATGCGATCTGTAGACGATATACTTCAACTTAAGGGAGACTTTTAACAGGTTGGGTTAGGTACTGTAGACGTAGTTACTTTGTGCGTTGACTTTCAGGAAATAATGGACGACGAAAGAAAACAGCTAAGAATGGTGAAAGAAAGTGGGCTGTGTGGGAGAAGAAGGGAACAAGGTTGAGATGCAGGTGGAGAGAGAAGAGGTAGACAAATTTGCAGTTGGAGGGAGACGAGGAAGTAGGCAGATAATGCAGCTGGAGGGGAAAAAAGGAGGTAGGCAGATATGCAAGTGGAGGGAGAAAAGGAGGTAGGCATATATGTAGGTGGAGGGAGAAGAGGAAATAGACAGTGAAGCAGGTGGAGAGAGAAATGAGATACATAGAGAAGCAGGTGGAGGGAGAAGAGGGGGTAGACAGAGTTGCAGGTGGTGGGAGATGATGACGGTGTTTCGGAAAGGGGGCTGTGAGTTGCCGCAGGGGTTGTTACTGAGTAGGGACAGAAACACGATGCTTTTTTTTTTTTTTTTTTTTTTTTTTTTTTTTTTTATAGAGGCCACTGCACACAGGATGCGTTGTTTGTCTATAGGTACATAGGTTGGGAGAGCGATAAAGATTAATGTTTCGTTGGCGCCGATAGGAGGTTGCCGATCAACTTAAAAGTTATTAATAATGTCAGTTAACCGTAAGCATGAAATACTGTCGTTGTAATACAGTATATAAGACTGAGAGCAAAACATTCACAGTGAGGGTCGAATTGTCGTTGACGTACGAAATTTAAGACGTTTTAATCAGTGGATATGCAGGTGTACCTATTTACGATCTCAATAAACACAAATTAATCACACTTATAGATAAACAGTCTTTCTGCATTACACGAACGTTTATGTCATTTGCACACGAACACACTACCACCATGTATACACATGGTACCCCGTGTGCACACAAATACATTACCTCCATACACAACCTCCATATACACATAAGCGAACACTACCTCCATGCACACACAAAAACACATTGCCTCTGTGTAGAAACTAACACATCACCATGTTAACATAAACACACATAACCTCCAAGTAAACACAAACAGTATTACACACACGCAACATCCATGTGCACACACACACACACACACACACACACACACACACACACACACACACACACACACACACACACACACACACACCTCGTCCATGTACACAATATATTCCCCCCTGAGACGTACACATGAGGGGTGTCGGGTCCCTCACAATTAGAGCAAGACATCTTTGATTCTCCCCCCGCCTACCCTCCGAAATTAGTCTCCATATGCCAATTTGTATGCAAATAAGGAGGATAGAAAATGCAGCTGCCACTCCCAAAAATTATGTGTTTCCTTTTTGTCCTGCGTTGAGATGTACCGTTGTCTCCGTTCTTCGTGGTGGGATGGAGAGAAAGGGATGCAGGAAAGGAAGAGAGAGAGAGAGAGAGAATGATGGAAGTGAAGGAGAGGGCCGTCTGTTTGTCTCCATCCCTATGTTGTGTAGTATTTTTTAGTCTTATCTGCTGAGGAGGGTGTTTGTGCGCTCTCTCTCTCTCTCTCTCTCTCTCTCTCTCTCTCTCTCTCTCTCTCTCTCTCTCTCTCTCTCACACACACACACACACACACACACACACACACACACACACACACACACACACACACACACACACACACACACACACACACACACACACACACACACACACACACACACACGATCATATCCATTTTTTTTTATTACATTTCAACGTTTTCGTAGACTGTATTTTATTAATTATGTAGTCTTACTGACCACAGACCCACAGATCAAATAGTTACATAGATGCATAGACCACACAGACCTCACGGCCCTTTGTAGGTGGGAAGAATCAGATACCTCACAATCAGAGGAGTGTAAGAAGAGGAAAACAAAAGGCTCTCTCTCCTTCACTCACAGACCCCTCCGGCAATCACCTAGGGAGAGAGAAAGAAAGAGAGAGAGAGAGAGAGAGAGAGAGAGAGAGAGAGAGAGAGAGAGAGAGAGAGAGAGTGTACATCTTAACTCTGAATTATATAGAATCTCACCTACTTAATGGTCCTCAGAATACCATAAAGATGACATCAGAAGTCTTTTAGAAATTTTATAAATAGGTTACTCTTGGACAAAGAAGACAAAAACTAAACACTGTACCAACTTAATGAAGGAATAAGGAAAGGATGAAAAAGAAATACCTAAAAAAATATCGTGGGAGAGGTGAGAGGGGGAGGAGGAAGAAGGGGAAGAGAGGGAAGAGATGAGGGAGATGAAGAGAGAAGGGAGGTTTAGGGTTTGGAGAAAATAGAAGAAGGGGGAAGGAGGAAAGAGGTTATTTGGGGCAGGAGGAGGAGATGGAAAGAGAAAGACAAAGGGTCAGAGAGAGAGAGAGAGAAGGGGGGGAGGGAGTAAGGGGATAGGAAAACAGGAGGAAGGATGATATGGGGAGAGTGAGGGAGGAAAGGAGGCAAGTTAGTTGAAAGTAAAGAGGATAGAGGAGGAAAGTTAAAGTAGGGAAATGAAGTTCACCTTGGCCGACTCCCATCATCATCATCGTAACAGTACCTCTCCTCCACCTTTTCTTACTTGTGTTAATACTACGTCTCGTGTCAGTGTGCCTCTTATTGTCTTCATCTGTTTACGTCAGTCATTTGCTGATAATACTTCACTAATTCAGCAGCGTCCTCTCTCTCACTTATCTCTTATCAATATTTTGTATGTGTTTACCTATTTAATGCTACATCTATCATACTTTGCTGCTCTGAAAGCCTCACTAACTCATTTACTCTCTCTCTCTCTCTCTCTCTCTCTCTTCTCTCCCTCGCACCCCCCCCGAGGGCCACCTAGCGCTGAGTTTTGCCTTCCAGGATTTTTGACCCCTCGTAATTATCATATGTTGGCCCTCCAGCCTTTACTTACACACACACACACACACACACACACACACACACACACACACACACACACACACACACACACACACACACACACACACACACACACACACACACACACACACACACACACACACACACACACACACACACACACACACCACTAATACACCTCCAAACTTACTCATGCATTTACTCTTGTACACACACAAATAGGCTCTCTCTCTCTCTCTCTCTCTCTCTCTCTCTCTCTCTCACACACACACACACACACACACACACACACACACACACACACACACATTGCTCGGCCTGTACCCTTAAAGCTTTACACATTCCAAGTTTTAATCCACAGTTCATGAAATCCCAGATTGAAGCTTCATTTAACTCTAAGTTGTTTTTTCATTCAGCGTTCTTTTCATGTTCAGTCTTTCTTTTTCCTGCCGAGCCACCCTTTCCCACACGTGCCTCTATCCCAAGTATTTCCCTTCAAACATTACACTCTTTTTTCCATCCTTATATTAGTCTCATATTGAAGCAGAGACATTATTTGCCTTGTATTTTCTCACAAGTGCTTCCTTCTTATGACTTTTTTTGTGACTGTTTTCGTTCAGTCTCCTTCGTGTAGCCTTTGCCTCCGTGTCACTTATTCTGTTCAGTCTCTTCACCTCCACCACTTGCCATTCATGCTGTAGTCATTTTAAGCTGTTTCTTCTTCATTTTACACTATTTAATCTTTGTCTATCCAATCCATCACGTCGCACTCAAGCCTTCCTCCCTTCAGGCGCAGTTTCCCTTACTCATTCTCTCTCTCTCTCTCTCTCTCTCTCTCTCTCTCTCTCTCTCTCTCTCTCTCTCTCAGGCTGTCTAGATTCAGGCTTTACCCATTATATACCTTTTTTTTTTTTTTTTTTTTTCCCACTGCAAGGTTCCCACTCCCCTGAAGCTTGGTTTTGTGTCTAGTGTAATAATGAACTTGTTAGTCATTACATTATTTTCTTGCTAATAATCTTCGTAATTACGGTAATGTAATTT
>NC_137046.1:53851265-53916265 GCF_032717465.1 Coenobita brevimanus
GGGTTGGGATGGAATGAGTTCTGTTGCGTCAGGTTAGGTTAAAATGTGGTTGATTGAGTTGAAATGGGTTGGATTGGGTTAGGTTTGGATAGAATATGATGGGTTGGGTTGGAATGGGTTCGGTTGGGTTGGGTTAGGTTAGGATAGAATGTGATGGTTAGGTTGGAATGGGTTCTGTTGAGTTAGGTTAGGATAGAATGTGATGGGTTGGGGTGGAATGGGCTCGGTTGGGTTGGGTTAGGTTAGGATAGAATGTCATGGGTTGGACTGGAATGGGTTCGGTTGGGTTAGGTTCGGGTGCACTGGGTTAGGCTTTGTTAGACTGGATTAGCTTGTGATGGATTCGATTATATTTGCTTAGGCTGGGCTGCACGGGGTTTCGGTGAAGTCAAGGTGATTTAGGTTAGATTAGGTAGTCTGCATAAGTTATACTGTTTATGTAGCAGGGTTTAGGCGCGTTAGATTAGGTGTTTAGATTAAGCTAGGGTAAGCTGGGTTAGACTGTTAAACTTGGCTAGGTTAATCAGCGTTAGATTAGGTGTTTAGATTAGATTAGGCTTGGTTAGCTATCCTCTTGCTAACCTCGCTGAAAACCCGCTGCCAGGCCACACAGCTAACTTGCTTGCCTCAACAATATTTCTAACTTAATTAGCCTCAGTCAGCCTCAACAGATTAACAAATTTCGTCCTCTCTCTCTCTCTCTCTCTCTCTCTCTCTCTCTCTCTCTCTCTCTCTCTCTCTCTCTCTCTCTCTCTCTCTCTCTCTCTCTCTCTCTCTCATTTGTGTTGTATTATAATTCATGACCTTCTTTTCTTTCCGCTCTGGTGTCAGTTTCTTTTTCTTTCTTTTTTTAGTATACTTGTGAGTCATTATGTCAGTGTGCTTATGACTTGATCTTTAAGCCCCTTCACTAGGACTCGTCTCCTTTAAGCTAAAGGGAAATGTCTGTGCGGTAATCAGAAAAAACGAATTAAACTGTCTACCAGTAGGACGAAAATATAAAGGAAAACTGCGTCGCACTGAAAGGGTTAACTATGTACCGTTTAAATCAGCTATATGCGTGTTATTGTGGGTCAGAAAATGACTTCTCAGGCAGCTATTGAGTTGTTTAAACGGCTTAAGGTGGGTGACGATGTTTTCAGTATATTCTTGCAGCTACCTGTAGGAGAGCACTCTGATAGTGAAGGGGTTACTGAAGGCTACATTTAACCCTCAAGATCAGAAAGCCTGTCCTGTGCCTGAATAAAATACCGTAGTCAGAAAGTAGCAAAAATATAATAAAAAGACATAACTACTGAATGGTTAACTACATATGTTGAGTTTTTTAAGTACGTCAGAGTATTTATACAATCTAGCTTCGCTTACAGCTCACACAGCTTCCCAATATCTCCTAGCTACCAACCTACTTCAGCCTCACTCCCACATATCCCATGCCTCACTTTGGCAGTGGCTCCGGCTCACAGTGCAGTCATATTCATCAACCCTGCTGCCCTACACCCACTACTCTTATCTCATTACTCACACTTCCACACCAGCCATGCCTCACCATCATAGTACCTCCAGTTACAGGTATATCTGTCTAACTAACCGTGTCTTACCTTCATTACGTCTCCAGATCAAACTGCATCATTACTGTTTCTTGCACACAAACTTCTGCCACCTCCACACCAATCCTACGTAACCTCACACTACCTCACTTTTGCGACAGCTCTTGCTCAATCTGCCGTCATATTCATCAGCCATTTTATCTCACTACTCCCACTTCCACACCAGTCCTTTGTCACCAAACACCAGTCGTAAATCCCACACCACCCTTGCCTCACTTTGCGACAACTCCTGCTCAGACTGCGGTCAGATTTATCTGTCTTTTACCTCATTACATTTACTGCCACACCAATCCTATCTCACGGCCTTACCATTTCTGCCTCACCCCACACCCCACCCTACTTTATCCCACATCATCATTGCCTCATCCCACACCTCCGTTCCCTCACCTTTGCGACGGCTGTGGCTCAAACTGCAGTCATATTCATCAACCCTGCTGCCCCTTCAACCCACCCCTCTTATCTCATTACTCTCATCAACTCCCCCTCGCCTCCCCTCCACCACGTCAACCCATCCCTATCCCAGGAAGCCAATTTCTTTTGCATAAATTACTTCCCATCCGGCCGGCATATCCAGCTGTTCTGAGCTCAATCCGGGATCTTATTTACTAAACCTTTCTGTTTTGTTTGTATGTATCTTTTTCCCTTTTCACCAAATTTTTCTGTCCATTTTCATATAGGCTGTCCATTACTGTCTTGAACCTGTGTTTTTTATGTATATTTTTTTACTTGTTTCCCTTTCTCCATTTTTGTCGCTACCGCTTTCTTATAGGTTGCCCATTACTGAGTTTATGTCAGTCATAATGTTCTTTTATGCAGCTGTTCTTAAATTTTTCCAGGATCGTATATACTAAATCTTTCTTTTATATATTGTTTTCCTACTCTCCTTTCCTTTGTAAATTATTCGTATGGGTTTCCTGAAGAGGCTGTCCATTACCGTTATTTTTTTTTTTTAATGAGTCGTGTTTCTTTTTTCCCGAGTTTGTTTCCCTTTCTCTTTTCCTGTGTGAATAAATTTTCCTATCCGTGTTCTTATAGGCTGTGTGTTACAGTTTTCGGTATTTACATTAGTCTTGTTTTTCCTTTATGCAGCTGGTCGGAATTCAGTCAGTCATTGACCTTAATTGTACTGTACGTTTTATTTTCCCCACCCAGAGGGGCGACTAAAAACGTCTACGAATGAGGACGGAAACGCCATTCTGCTTCGTCTTTTTCCTGTCATTTCCCTTTTTTTTTTATATACATAATTTTTTACCATTTCTTCCTATCGATTATTTTTCAAACTGTGTCTGTGTATAATCGCTTTTCATATAGCTTTTTGGTCATGGTGATGATGATGATGATGATGGATGATAATAATGATGATGATGATAGGAAGATTCGGCTGACGTGGCCTGAAATTTTAAAACTCTAGGAAAACGAAATGTTCACGAGGAAGGAATACGGAGGCATAATTAGTGGTAGGATGAATTGAGAAATACGAAGAAGAAAAGGGAAGGATAAAGTGCAGGATTATTAAAGGATGGATGACGTGGTTGGGGATGGGACTGAGTCACGTGGTAATGGAGTTTTGTCTCGCCAAACCTGGAGGAACTCTGGGATTGTGTGTTACGAAGGAGACAGAATAGATGAAGGAGGAACTGGTAAAAAATTCATCCCTTCATCCATCAAGCGATTTACTCGTCCAGTCAAATCGTCCATTCAACTATCCACCCGCTTCAGTCTAACTACCCATCCACTATCCCATTCTTCCATTCAGATACTTGTCAGCTCATCCATCCATTTACACATGCAACACCCCCCACCCTCCTATCCATCCTTCAGTCCATCCATCCAACATCTGGTGATTCACTTGCCCATCCATTCGCCCATTCATCCAGCCACCCATTTATTCTATCCACCCATCCACCACCTCATCCATCCACCACCCCATACGTTCATCCAACAACCTACCATTTCATCCATCCATCTATCCACCCAGTTTCCCCCGCTGCCGTTCATCCATCCATCCACCCAACATCTCCCTATCTACCCATCCACTCTCCCATTCTTCCATTCAGATACTTGTCAACTCATCCATCCATTTACACTTGCAACACCCCCCCACCCTCCTATCCATCCTTCACCCCATCCATGCATCATCAGGTCATTCACTTGCCCATCCATTCGCCCATTCATCCAGCCACCCATTCATTCTATCCACCCATCCACCACCCCATCCATCCACTACCCCATACGTCCATCCAGCAACCCGCCATCTCATCCATCCATCTATCCACCCAGTCTCCCCGCTACCGTTCATCCGTCCATCCATCCATCCATCTACTCAGTCACCCGCCCCCTTACTCCTTGATCTTGATACTCCCCGGCAAGGGTGTGTAATAAGCCAGAGGTAATGCATCTAATTAATGTGTGAGTAAAAGCCATTCCAGACAACGCGGCAAAAATTATACCCTCCCCCCCGTTCCGTTGCTCCATCTCCCTCCTCCTCCTCCTCCTCCTCCTCCTCTTCTTCTTCTTCTTCTTCTTCTTCTTCGTCCCCTATTCGATTTAACTTCTATCATTTCCTCCTCCTCCTCCTCCTCCTCCTCCTCCTCCATTTACTTCTTCCTCCTTTCTTGCTCTTTTACCTACTTTCTCCTTCATTCTTTCCTTTCTTTATCTTCATCTTCAGTGTTTTCCCTCTCACCAACTCATTCTCTTCCCTTTCCTGCTTCTCCTTCCCCATCCGTCCTCTTCCTCCTTCCACTTCTCATTCATCCTCCTCCCACGCCCCACCTCTATCTGTTTTCCATTCGCCCGTGCCTTGTTACTCAATTTCCATCTCTCTGTCTCCTTACGTCTCAAAAAACATCCACGTCAACATCACATCAGCCAGCACCTCCTCCTTCAACCTCCCCCCCCCCTCCTCCTTTTTCAATCCTCATACTCCCCCTGTCTTTCTCCTAGTCTTCATTCAACCCCATATCAACCCTTTTTCAACCCTCCTCTCTCCGTCTTTTTACCCCTTCTCTCCATCTCATCAAACCCCCTCTCTTCTAACCCGATCTCCCCCTTGCTTGTAACCCCCCCACTCCTTCTCGTCTAACCCCCTCTTTCTCAACCCTCTCTCCCCCTCTTCTAATCCCCACACTTCCCTCTTTCATTCTCCCCCATGTTCCAACCCCCTCCCTGCTCTTTGAATCCCTCCCCCCCTTCCTGCAGCCCCTCTCTCCATCTTTTAACCCCTCCTCCCCGTCCTTTCAACCCCTTCTCCCCCACTTCCAATCCCTTCTCCTCTTTTAACCCCTCGTTTCGCTCTGTCATCTCCCTCTATTCCCTCTTCCAGCCCCCTTTCCTAACCCCTCTGTCTCCCTCTCTCACCTTCCTCTCTTCCCTCTTTCAACCCTCTCCCTTCCTTCAACCTCCTTCCTCTTTTCAATCTCCTCTTCCTCTTTCAGTCCCTTCTTCTCCCTTGTTTGTTTCTCTCCTCCCTCTTTCGGTTTCCTCCTCCTCCATTCAGTCTCCACTGCCCCTTTAACTCTTTCCCTCACCTTCATCCCTCATTTAGCCCTCTCTCCCCTCTCCCAGCTCTCTTTTCATCACAACTCTTTCTCTCTCGTTCCATCACTTCTCTCTCTCCCCAGTAACCTCCCCATTTCTTTCCTGCCTCTCTTCTCTCCTTTCTTCGTATCTTCTTCCCTCCACTCATCCACTCAGAAGAATTTTTTCCCCCCGTCATCAGTTTCCTCCCCATCCTTCTCTCCTCATCTTCTATTCTCTTTCCTCTTACTCTCCCAGCCTCCTCTCTCCCCTTTCTTCCCAGCCTCCTTTCTCCCCATTCCTCCCAGCCTCCTCTCTCCCCTTACCTCCCATCTCCCCTCCTCTTTCAACCTACAATTTCCATTCTGCCCAGCTTTTCATCTCACCTCACCTTTCAATCTCATTTCCTTATTTCACCTCATCTTTCAGTCTTGAATTTTCCCCTGTTCTCCCAATCTCCCTTTCCCTGACCCTAGCCCCCTTTTCCCCTCTCCTCACAGCCTTCCTTACCCCTTTTCTCTCCTCCCAGCGTACCATTCACCTCTCATTTTCTCCCAGTGTCCCGAATCTCATAACCTCTCCTATTGTGCTTCTCTGCAAGCCTCTCCCATTTTCTCCCAATTAACTCATCTCCTCTCTTCTCCTCTCTCATCCTTCCTCTCTCTCTCCATCTCATTTTTCATTTTTCCTCTCTCCCCTTTTCTCAAATAACCCCCCTCTCCTCCGTCTTCCTTCCCTCTCTTTTTCACCCAGCCTTCCTTTGCCCACCTCTCCAAAGTTACCTCCCATCTCTTAGCCTCCCTACCCCCTCTCCTTCCAATTCCCCCTTCTTCCAATCTCTCTTCTCTCCTCCCCTCCGCCCCCTTTTCTCCCAGCCTCCTTCCTTTCCTCTCCCCATCCTCTTCCCAGCCTTCCTTTTCTCCCCTCCTCCCTCTCTTCCCAACCTCCCTCCTCTCCTTTCCTCTCTCCTCCTCTACCTCCCCCCCCCTCCACTCAACAGCCTCCGCTCACCAATCAGCTTCCTAGTTCCCCCTGGCTTGTTCTCTCACTACCCGGGTGTTAGCCTTACCCCTCTCCCCCCCCCCTCTTTCCCCTCTCTCACACCCTCCCTGCTTCACCCACCGATATCTCCCTTCTCACTTTCCCCTCACTCATCTCTCGCACCCCTTATTTACTCCCCACTCATTTTCCACACCCCTCACGTCCCCTCACTAACCCCATTCACCCTCCATTACCTCCTCACTCACTGCCACTCCCTCCCTACTCGTCCCTCATCCGCCGTTCATTATCACCTCACAAACCCCTCATAACCCACTTTTCATTAACCCCTTCGCCCTCATTTACCCCTCATCCACAGCATATTCGCTCCTCACTAACCCTTCACGCATCCTTCAGTAACCTTTGACCCACCTCTAACTCACCCGCATTCACCTTTCACTAACGCCTCATTCGCCCCTCATTAACCTCTTCACTCACCCCTCATTCCCCTCCAGAAAGAAATCCTTCCTCGTGTTTTGAGAAGCTCCTTTGTCTTGGTCCAGATGAGGAGAGAAATTTTGTCTCATTTCCTTCGAGTAAAAAATTTGACGTCATTAAGCATTTTTAGTGACAGTGGCGAAATTTTCAGGTTTTTGGAAGCTTATACTGAAAAGGAGCCTTATGAGGGATTATGGTAGAGGTGGAAATAGCGAGTCTTGTCACTTCTTGTGCAGGTCGTCCAAGGCTCCCCTTCTACCATGAGCCGCCTTGTTTTGCCATGTGTGTGCAAAATTTCACCCCTAATTTCGAAATTAATTTCGGTTCCCACTGTATAATCTTATTAAATTTGCATATTAATCAAGGGATTTTAATTAGAGTACACCCATAGTCTAATTTGCATACGGCCAATAATTGAGTTTCTCATTTGCATTTTAAACAAGTTGTTCTAAACTCTGCTTGCCTTTGTTGTTGGGGAATACAATGCAGGAGACCCAAGTCCACCACGTTTCTCACACCTTTCGTTCATCTTCCGCTCGTTCTCAGTCGCTCGCGCTCTCCCAGCCGCCTGCTCCTGCCCCTGCTGCTTCACCGAGGGATCCCTAGGAGTTCTCGAGGGCTCACACAGGGGACTAGTGAATATACCAGCCTGGCAGCACCTCCGGGAGCGGCAGAAGGAGCACCAAACTAAAGACACCGCGACGAAACGGAACAAAGTTGTGGATGATAGTCGAAGCGTTTCCCTTGATTAGGGTCAGCGGGCGGGGAATACATTACTGTACGTTTGAACATAATGTTTGGGCCCGGCACATGTGAAACTCTAGAGAGGACATCCAACTTCTTGAATTCAATTACATTTGATATTATCTCCACAGTCACAATATTTTAGTGGATTTAATTATGCCATGGGGCCTAAATGAGCCCGCAACTTTTCCAGCACTTTGGGTGTTCTTCCGAGCCTCCATCCCGCCATAGCATAAATGTGTGTGCGTGTCTGTGTCGTTATAGATAACATGTAATTGCATGGAATTCAGATGCGGATACGCCGTTGTAACTTGCTGTTTGGAATCTCAATGAGTTGACCAAGTTTGCAGCCTGATTATTAGTTTATACCGCGGACTAGTATTCAATTGCACCAAAACTCTTCGTCTGCCGCCACGTAAAAGATGGTGTGGGGATAAGACGAGACTTAAGATGAGTTTACGAGATGATCAGGCGGCGGCAGCGTCTTAGGTGTGTGTGTGTGTGTGTGTGTGTGAGAGAGAGAGAGAGAGAGAGAGAGAGAGAGAGAGAGAGAGAGAGAGACTGCATGAGAGGCTGTATGTGAGAGAGGAATTATGTGAGAGTGGCTTCATATGAGAGAGAGAGAGAGAGAGAGAGAGAGAGAGAGAGAGAGAGAGAGAGAGAGAGAAAGAGTTCCACTTAAGAGAAAATTCATGTGAGAGACTACAGCGTGTGTGTGTGTGTGGACAGACAAACAGATAGAAACTAGCTTGAGTGACAGTCCATGTGAAAACAGTTTTTTGAGACATTCAGTGTGTTTAAATAAAGATCAGTGTGTGTGTGTGTGTGTGTGTGTGAGAGAGTGAGAGAGAGAGAGAGAGAGGCAACTCGCTCGGGTGACCGCTAAACACCAGGCCTTCTCTCCCCAAGTCCTCCAAACTTAAACTTAATTCCCGGGGCACCTGCGGTCTGCATCACCACCACTATTTCACCACCGCTATCACCACCACCATTATCACCATTTCACCACCGCTATCACCACCACCATTATCACCATTTCACCACCGCTATCACCACCACCATTATCACCATTTCACCACCGCTATCACCACCACCATTATCACAGTTTCACCACCGCTATCACCACCACCATTATCACCATTTCACCACCGCTATCACCACAACCATTATCAACATTTCACCACCGCTATCACCACCATCATTATTACCATTTCACTACCGCTATCACCACCACCATTATCACCATTTCACCACCGCTATCACCACCACCATTATCACCATTTCACCACCGCTATCACCACCATCATTATCACCATTTCACCACCGCTATCACCACCACCATTATCACCATTTCACCACTGCTATCACCACCACCATTGTTACCATTTCACCACCGCTATCACCACCACCATTGTTACCATTTCACCACCGCTATCACCACCACCATTATCACCATTTCACCACCGATGTCACCACCATCATTATCACCGTTTCACCACCGATGTCACCACCATCATTTTCACCATTTCACCACCTGTATACCACCACCATTATCACCATTTTACCACCGCTTTCGCCCCCACCACCATTTCACCACAGCCATTACCACCAGTAATAACACCACTGTCACCATTTCACCACCGCTATCGCCACCACCACCATTTCACCACAGCCTTCACCACCAGTAACATCACCACTATCACCATTTCATCACCATCACCACCACCATCATTTCATCACCGCTATCACCACCACCATTATTACCTTTATCAACATTACTACACAACTATCACCACCACCCCCCATCAGCACAGCCACCACGATTCCATCACCACTATCACGACTGCCATTAGCATCTCCAGTTTTATCGCCACCACATTCATTTCCTCACCGTTATCACCAACACCATTATTACTGTTAGCACCACCTCTGTCACAGCTACCATATCACGCATCACCATCACCATTATCACAGTATCACCACCATCACTTTCACTACCTCTATCACCACAACTTTCTCCACCGATGACACTACCACCATTAGCAAATTGCTGTCACCGCCATCAATAGCATCACCTCTGTCGCCATCACCACTAGCACATCGCTGTCACCACCACGATTAGCACCACCTCCAGAGCATTTCATCACAGCGATCACCAACATCACCATTGTTCCACCGCGATCACCGTCTCTATCACCACCACCACCATTTCACCACCACATTACCGACGCCACCTTTTCATCACAGCATCACCATTGCCACCATTTCAACACCACTTATTACCACCGCCACCATTCACAATCACCATTTCACCACACTGTTGTCACCACTACCACCGCCATTTCGTGACAACCATTTCATCATACCCATTTCACTAGCACCGTTTTACCACCACCACCACCATTTCACCACCACATTACCGACGCCACCTTTTCATCACAGCATCACCATTGCCACCATTTCAACACCACTTATTACCACCGCCACCATTCACAATCACCATTTCACCACACTGTTGTCACCACTACCACCGCCATTTCATGACAACCATTTCATCATACCCATTTCACTAGCATCGTTTTACCACCACCACCACCACCACCACCATTTCGCCACCACTTTTAACCACCACCAACATTTCGTCACCGCTTCCATCACCACTTATCGCCACCGCCACTGTTTCGCCACTTTCATCACAGCTATCACCACCATTATTATCACTGTCGCCACCATATCATCACCACTATTATCACCACCTCCACCATTTCGCCATAGCTGTAACCACTACTATTATCACCACCTCCACCATTCCACCACAACTATCACCACAATTATTATCAACATCACCACCATTTCACCAATCCTGTCACCACCACCATTATCACTACCACCTCCGTTTCATCCAGTATCACCATCACCAAGACTGCCTTTTGACCACAGCCATCACAACCATCATTATCGCCATCATAACCACCACTTCCAGTTACTTGTAATGACCACTACCACCATCCTTACATTACCATCACCATAAGCGTCACCGTCATCGCCACTGCCACCACTGTTGTCATTATTAAACTACAATTACTGTACTGTCACCACCGCTACCACCATCACTGTCGTCTGAGGGTTAATATTACCGTATTACTACCATTATCACCGCTACTACCAATGTCAGGACCATCACCACCAGTTCACCACCACCATTACCACCTCCATAATCACCATCACTACAACCATCATTATCAACACTACCACCATCATCAGGGCAGTCACCACCTCTACTTCCATCACTGCCGCTCTTATTACCACTTGCGCCACAATTCACAGAGCGATCACCACCTTTTCACCACCACTAGCATCCCACCATTTCACCGCCTTTTCCACCATCACTAACACCATTATGAGTACAACTACTACACTTATCATAATCATCAATAACCACCATTACTGTCACTATTATCGGAACCATTACCACAGCTTCACCATTATCACCACATCATCATCATTATTGCCGCCCTCACTCCAACTTTACAGATACTACTCTCATCACCGTAGCCATATAATCATTACTTCCATTAGCACCACAGCATCATCATTCTTGTAATCATCACTTCAGCCACACAACCAATGTTGCCATCATTTCAGCCGCTCTGTTACTGCCATAATCACCGCAGCCATACCCATTCCTACCATTTTTACCACATCACCACGATTATTGTCATCGTTACTACATCCGCACTGTTACTACCATTGTCACCTCAGCCATAACCCTTGTGATCATCATCACCACATCATCATTATTGCCGTCATCACCCCACCTTTACAATTACCACCGTAATCACCACAGCCGTGACTATCACGACCATCATCACAACAGCTTTGTACAGTAACCATTACTACTATTATCTAATAGCACCATAATTGCCACCAGTATCACTGTGCTTACCATCATCACCTAAGCCATATCACCGTCGCTACCATCATCACCACAAATATGTAGCCAACAGTGCCATCGTCACCACCGCCATATCACCAGCAGCCATTTTTCTACCAACCAGATCATTATGACCAACCATCACCACAACCTCACCTTCACCATGTCAACCAAGTATAAATCTGCCACTGATGGTGGTGGTAGTGACGGTGGATGTGAAGGTGGTGATAAAAGGGGTACTGATCAGGAACTGGTGTTGGAAGCATTCGTGATAAGTGATGTAATTGATGACACAGATGGCAGTGGCTTTGATTGTAGTGGTGTTGGTGGCAGTGATATTAAGTGGTGATGCAGGTGGTCCTGGTGCCAGGACATATCTGGCACTGGTGGTGGTATTGGTTTTGATGGTATTGGTGATGATGGTATTGGTGTTGATGGTGTTTGTGTTAACGGCAGTGGTGTACTGTAAAGTGATGTTGCAGGTAATACTGGTTATAGCATCGATAGAACAGTGAATTTGATGGTGTTAGGAACTAAGATGGCAGTGGTGAAGGTATTAGAGTTAGCAGTGGTGAGACTGGGATGTTGGTATCAGTGGTGGTAGGTGGTGATGCAGGTGGCACTGGTAATATCACTGGTGTAACAGTGATGTTGAATGTATTAGTGTTAACAGTGGAATGGCTGTGGTGTTTGTAGTGGTGTTA
The DNA here is from genome assembly GCF_032717465.1 of Coenobita brevimanus. Taxonomy (NCBI): domain Eukaryota; kingdom Metazoa; phylum Arthropoda; class Malacostraca; order Decapoda; family Coenobitidae; genus Coenobita; species Coenobita brevimanus. Next base: position 53,863,250 of record NC_137046.1, read on the forward strand.
AAGGCGATACTGATAACTATGGTAGTGAGGTGATGATGCTCATTTTGGTGGTGGGTGCAGTGTTGGTAGTGGTGTTGATAAGTGCGGTGTGGTAGTGGTGTAGATAAGTGTGGTGTGGTAGTGGTTTTGATAGGTGTAATGTGTTGGGTTTTGGTAGTGTTGATGGCTGTGGTGAAGCAGTTGGTTATAGTTCTGGTTGTGGCAGAAGTAATGGTGTTAACGACGATGCAGAACACTATTGATGTTTGTGGAGACAGTGATGTTAGGTGGTGAGTCAGCTGGTATTAGCGCTAGTAGTGATGGCCGTGGTGATGAAGGTAGTGCAGTGTTGGTATAAAGACTGGTGTGAATAGTATTGGTGTTAGTTATGATGTGATGTTTAATGAACTTGGTACTTGCAGCAGCGAAGCAATGATTTTGATAGAAGTTATTTTACATGGTAATGCAGATGTTACGGGTGGTGTTTGTGATGATGTGGCGTTCTTGTTGGCAATGGTGTTAGTCGTGTTTTGGTGGTAGTGGTGTTTTGTAGCACTTCGTTAATATAAGTTGTGAACTGGTCATAGTAATGGCAGTGGTGTTGCGTAGTCGTGGTGTTGCTAGTGACAGTGGTATTAGATACTACTGGTGTTGCAGATGGAAATGGTGTCTGTACAGTACTAGCAGTGGTGTGGGAATAATGTTTGTAGTGGCAGTGGTGTTATAGTTGAAACAGCATTAGTATTAGATGTGAATTACACCGGTATTGGTAGTGTCTGTAGTGTTGGTAGCGACTGTTATTCGTATGAGAAGTGGTGTAATGGTGTTGTTGGTATTGAAAATAATGTTAGGCGATAATGATGTTTGTAGTGGTAGTGTTTGGTAGTATCTGTGGAGTTGACCAGTGTCAGCAGTCTTGGTAGTGTCTGTGGTGCTGGTAGGAGTCAGCGGTGTTGACAGTGTATGTGGTGTTAATAGTGTCAGCGGTGTTAGTAGTGTCTGTGGTGTTGGTAGTGGCAACGGTGTTAGGTGGTGATGTGGGCAGTCAAGCGCACTGGGAGATGGAGGCCAGGGAATTACCAACAATAGCCCCGAGGAAGCCTTCAGAAAACCTAATGTCCTGGCACCCATTACACAACACAAACACCGGGAAAGCAAACACCCATAGCGCAAGGGGGAAAAACACAAATACACGCGCTAAGTCAGTACATTTCGTGATTGAAACTTATCCCTGGCATCACACAAGCTGTCTTTAACACCCTGTGAAGACAACACACACATGCGTTAAGTAAAAGAAAAAAAAAAAAGAAAACCCGCGCGCACGACCTAAAACAGTATGCGAAATTAATAATACTTCCCAGGTACACAAAAGCCAACCTCTGTACCCATTGAAGACAAAGCACAATATTCTCCAAGGAACGAAGGAAAATACGTTAAAATACCGGATCTAGTGAAGGAAACCAGCCTTTCCAGCGCTACACAAACTACACAGAAATGTTCAAAAATAAAGGCAAAGAAAAAGCGTACAAAGTCAATGTATCCAGTATAGGAATCTTCCCCACTAGAACACACAAACCAGCTCTTACACGCCTGCATTGGCAAAGTACAAAGAAACAAACAGCCATGGAGCAAAGGAAAAAACACGCACTCTAAGCCAGCGTATCTAGTGAATGAAACTACCTCCCTCCTACCCGCCACCAACCACCCATCCCACCCCTTCACCCACCCACACACCTACAAACACACACACATACACACACGCACACGCTTACTACGCCATTGACAAAAACTACAAATAACGTGGAAGTTTTGGCCTGTGCAGCAGTGCGGACGGAGCGGCCTACTCTAGCGTGCTTCAGGCTCCTGCTGCTCTCTCTCACTCTCTCTCTGACTGTCAATACGGCCAATGGAACGGCCGAACATTAAGCACGAATCAGCTGTTTCGGTAATGACACTTTGCTCAATGATTTAGGAGGGAAATTACCCCCCCAATCTCTCCATCGTGGACTGGTAGACATTTCTTGCTCTCTCCTCTCCCACTCTCCACTTCTCTCCTCTCACATATACTGTACACCACCTCCACCACCATGATTGTTTATTAGCGATCTCTCCCAATTCTGGGGGAACACATTTAAAGCAATTTGGTGATTCCGAGACTAAAACCAAATATACCCGAAGCTGTTTGAGCCAAAGGGAGTGAAATACAAAGACGGGAAGGACAACAGATTACGAGGCGGCACTTGTGATATTTGCTGGATGGAGGCTGGACCGCTCCTGGTGCCACCTGGTTGCCAGTAGCCGAACCTTCGCGTTGGGTGAGAAAGGCAGAGAGAGGCTGTGTCCACTCCTACTAAATATTTATCTTTCACTCACGTCGGGGAGCAGCTACGTTCACATTTCCTCCTTCATTTCGACCTCCTGGCTATCTCATCAACACCCGGGTGCATTTTCCTAGGGGGCGAGATTAGAGTTTTGAAATGAGTTAGCAGGGGGAGTTAGAGGCGAGGGAAAGGGAGTGTCGGCCGCGCGCTCAGCAAAATTAAACGGTACGATAGCCAATGAAGAATGAGGGTGGAGGGAGGGCGAGCGGTGGTGGTGGCTGGCGGTTGGTGTCCAGGCGGCCGCTTCAACTTGGCCACATTATACGGCCAGTGGTGTCACGAGCGAGAGAATAAGGGAAATGTTTCGTGCTGGAAATGAACCTCGCTCTCGCCTCTCGCTCCCTCTCCTCTCTCTCCCCCATCCCCCTTCCTTCTCTGAGCCTCCGGACTAAACCATAACGCTACGGTGGTCGACGCTCTCTCGCGCTCCCCCCTCTCTCCCTCTCTCTCTTTCTCCTCTCCCTTTCATTACTCATATCTTAGGTTTTCGCCTCTCCTCCCCATTCTTTTCTCTCTTCTGTCTGCCAGCTTACTTCTTTCTGTGTTCCTCTTATTGCATCTCTCTCTCTCTCTCTCTCTCTCTCTCCCTCTCTCTCTCTCTCTCTCTCTCTCTCTCTCTCTCTCTCTCTCTCTCTCTCTCTCAGCTCCCCTCATCCAGAATATACCATTCCTCGTGGCTCTCTCTCTCTCTCTCTCTCTCTCTCTCTCTCTCTCTCTCACATTGACTTCATTCCTCGTCGTCATCCTCTCACCTCCCATCTCCTTTTCTCGCCTCTTACTCATTCTTCTCACTTTTCCTCTTCTTCTCGTCACATTTATGATTATTCGACAGTCATCTCTTTCCCTCACACTTCTGGCACTCTCTCCCCTCACTCCTCTCTCCTTTCTCTTCCATTCCTCTCCCTCTTTCACCCCACTTCCCTTCCATTCCCCTCCTTCCACCACCTCTCATCCCTCCCGCTCTCTCTTCACGTCTCATCCTCCTCCCTCCTTTCCATTCCCCTCTTCCTACATATCACTGTTCTCTTTTTCATCTTTTACTGTTTCCCCCCTCCCTCCCTCTCTCTCTCTCTCTCTCTCTCTCTCTCTCTCTCTCTCTCTCTCTCTCTCTCTCTCTCTCTCTCTCTCTCTCTCTCTCTCTCTCTCTCTCTCTCTCTCGTTCTATACTTCCCTCTTTCTCCTCTGCTCTAATCCTCTTCCTCCTTCTTCCTCAGTGCATTCTTCTTCCTCCTGACTGTTTTCCACTCCTTTCATTTCTCGCACTCTGCTCCAGTCTTCTTCTCTATCCTTTCTTTCACGTCTTTTCTCTCCGTCTTTCATTTTTTCTTAATTACATTGCTTCCTTCTCCCTCTTCTCACCTTTTCCATCCCTCCCATCGTATTTTTCTGTCTCCTCTCACGTCTTCCTTCCCTCTTTCTTTCCTCATCTCTTCCCTCTCCCTCCTCTAACCTCTTCCATCCCTGCCATTCCTCTCATCTCTGCTCTCTCCCTCTTTCCACGTCTCCCTTTACCGTCTTTCTTCTCTCACATGTTCCTCTCCATCCTCTCACATCTCCTTCGTCCTCTCACATCTTCCTCTCCATCTTATCACATTTTCCTCTCCTGCTTCTCACAGCACTTTCCCTTCTTTCACATCTTCATCTCCATACTCTCACCTCTTCCTTTCCACTTTCTCTCCTCATCTCATTCCTCTCCCTCTTCTTGCCTCCTCGTTTCTTGTCAGTTCTCTCACCTCTGCCCTCTCCCCCATCTCACCTTTCACCTTTACGGTCTCTTCTCTCACATCTTCATCTCCTACCTCTTACAGGTATTTTCCTTCACACATCCTCTCACATCTTCCCCTCTCACCTCTCGCTGCTGTGCTTCTGCCCCTTCTTCCTTTTCTTTTCACTCTTGTCATCCCTCTTCTTCCTCCCACATCTTCCCACGTTCTCTTCTCTTTATCCCTCCGTTTCCTTTGCCTTCTCAGACTTTCCCTCCTTTGGCCATTCCCTTCCCTCTCTCTTCTCTCTCACTTTTCACTACCCCACCTCTAACCTTTTCCTTCTCACTTCTTCTCTCCCTTCCTCTTCCCCCTCCCACTTCTCTTCCTTCCCCTTCCCACTCCCTCTTCTCTCCCTTCTCCGTCCTCTCTGTGCCGTGTAGCTCGAAAGGATCTATTGGTTTGGCTGACTAGGGATGCTGTAGTCCTAAAAAAATAGATATATAAATAAATGAATATCTAAATAAATATATATAGTCAGTCCAGTTAACACCCACCTTAGTTTGTCATGGATTGGGAGCGGAATTTTGAGACTGATTCATGAGTGCATTGGTTGAAAAATTATATATGGAATTAGTGAATGATTTTGGATGTATGAAAGGGATCAGCATGGGGAAGGGCGGCTTGGATTGCCGGGAGGAAGTGGAATGAGTACTGATGGAAAAGCTTGGAGGAGTGCCGGTACATGAGGGAGGACGACTTGAATGAGTAGGAAGGGGTAGAGGTGGGTGGCGATGGAGGAACATGGAAGCATCTTGTTTAAAGCCAGCCTGGATGAGCTGAGGGATTGGACGTCTGACAGTAAATAGATTAGCAAGATTTAAAGAAATAAGTTTATTAAAGTAGCTTTTTTGTCTTATTCTGTGCATAGACAAAACAGCTTGTTTCTTGAATCCGAGTAAGTCTCCCACTCACCAACAATTAGTAACATACACACACTCTTAGCCATGTCACCAACTGGACACTAAGTCTGCCTGTCTTTATTCAGATATGTACAAAGGAGTACAAAGGTAAAGTAAACTGCAACAAACTTGTTGATCCTCTAGAGGCTGTGTTCTCTAGGAAGGCTTGTAACTAACATATCAATTCTATGAGTCAAAGACAAGGATAGGAAAGCACATACGCTCCCTCCAGCCGAAACCAGCGGAGAATAGTGAGAAGGACTGTCATGCTAAATAGAAAAGCCATTATGGGAATTTCATTAAAAAAAAATGAAAGGAAATCATATTCTGTACTATCTTAACGTGAAAGGGAAAATATGTTCAGTCTATTTTATGTAGTTATGCCCTCCATGCTCAGTAATATATACCATTATTATGTGGGAATGTGTTATTTAGAAGTGAGCATGCTTGGTTGTGGTTCAGAAGACAAATACTTTTCTGAACGATTCTTGAAGGTTAGTATTGTAAAAAAGTTTACCACATTTGGTGGCAGCATCTTCCATATATATATATATATATATATATTTATATATATATATATATATATATATATTTTTTTATTTTTATTTTTATTTTTATATATTACAGATGCACTGAAGTAGTACTTTGCTTTCTGTGACTGGAATCGTTTTCCAACAATTTTATTATCATTACCCGTACTTCTGCGGTAGTTCAACTAATACACAGTGAAATATTTTGCAGCTGCCATGTTGTGATGTATTTAGATGATGTTGTACAAGTGAATTATATCCCCTCGTTGTTTGTGGCTAATTATGGTAAACCGATTCAGCTCTTCTCTTCTAGACTTACTTCATATGGCGTCTCTTTCAGTCAAGGTATAATTTTTGTCATCCTGTGATGTACAATTTCAAATTTCTTTGTATTTTTGTACTACAGTGACCAAGATTGGACACACTATTGCAGGTCTGAGTGCACCAAATAATTATAGCGTATACGGTGCGGACGTCTTTTTCTAACATATATTTGAATGTTCAACCTCTGAATTTTATTGAATGCTCAACCCACTTTCTCAATAGCCTCAGTACACTGTTTGCTTGTTTTCAAATCGTTTGTTATTATTCCTTTGTCATTTTCACAGTTTAAATTACATTTTTATTCCCTGTCTTTAACACTTTGCATATATTAACATTTATATCCACTTGCCATGTTTAGGCCAAGTTAAACAGATGATCAAGATCTCTCACAATTACCTGCCTTTGTAATGGCGTATGCTCTCTGTTACCTTTTTTTCTTTTATCATCAACAAATTCAGATATTTTACAAAACGGTCCTTTATCATTATCATTTACGGTCCTTTATCAGTCTCAATGATAATTATATATATATATATATATATATATATATATATATATATATATAATCATCATCATCGAGTATCCACTGCAGTACCGGCTTATCCCGACCGAAGTCAGGACGATACAACAAATATACAGTATCACTACCAAGTGGCTTAGGCTGTCTGGTAGAGATTGTATGTAGGGTGAGAAGTGCTTGTAGGTGTAACTGCAGTGTTGGAGTGGCTTTGGATGTGTGTGTAGTCTGTGAACCAAGTGTAATCGGCCCGCGCAAGCCGACTGGGTGCAGGCATGCTTTATAGTAAGCGACACTGGTTCAACCAGAGCATCCCTTGTGTCCGCCAATGCAGTACGTGGCCGGATGAACACTCCCAAAGTTTATTACCCTGGCGGGGCGCGAACCCTGGTTCATCCGTGTACGAAACACACACTCTACCACTGTACCACAGAGGCTCCATATATATATATATATATATATATATATATATATATATATATATATATATATATATATATATTAAAATCAGAGTAGGACCCAACACTAAACCCTGTGACATTCCACTTATTGCATCCATCCAGTCTGATTCTTTACCATTTGTTACAAATCTTTGTTTCCATCCTATAAGCCAGGTATCAGTTCACCTGAGCACATTGCCACTGAAACCATTTATCTTTATTTTCAGCATGGGTCTTTTGTGGGAAAGTTTATCAGATGCCTTTTAAATATTGATATTGACATTGTCAGCGGATTTGGTCCCTTCATTCACGTTATATATATGACTGAAAAATTGAAATGATTCGTGAAGCAAGAGCGATTATTCAGGAAAACATGTTGTGAATCGTTTGTGAGAGCATTTCTTTCACAGTGTTTAATAAATTGTCTTATAATAATGGTTTTTAATAACACGCAAAAAACAGATATTAAGCTAATTGCTGATTAATGTCTTGGTTGTACTTTGTTACCTTCTTTGAATATCCGGGTTACGTTTGCTAATTTCCACAGGTGTGGCCCCTTATTACTCTCCAGTAATGTATTGGAAAGTTAAGCTAAAGGATTTGATAATTCATTCCTTAAAACCGTTAATACATATGTTGGTATTTGGTTACCCCTCCTTTTTTTCCCCTTGAGTTTAGGGGCCACAGGTCGTTTATCTTTCATTAATCGTAACATTCTACATTCCTAATTATGTTTCCCTCTTCCAAAGGTACGAGGAAATCTGCGGAAACTTTACTTGTTTCTTTCTATAGTAAAAACAGAAGCAAAAAAGATGTTGAAAATCTTAGCCATTTGAATTTTATGGTTAGTACGAACTTTGGAATAACCTGGTTCTGGAGGAGGTTAAGTAAATGAGAGGTAAATGTGGTGTGAGGCTTTTTGTGTGATGGGGTGGTAAGTAGAGTGGAAGTTAATAGGTAAGTAGTGTGGTGTGGTGAAGTAGGCATTATGAGGTTGAGGGAGTGTGGAGTGTGTAGTATTTGAATGGAACTGTGGATGGAGTATATAATGATGGGGAGTATGGAGTAGTTGATTAATGGTTTGGAGGGAATGTGGAGTAATGAGGTGGAGGAAGTAGTGAGTAATGATGTGGGGAAAGGGAATGTGGAGTAATGAAGTAGAGGGAGGGCCTGTGGATTAATGGAGTAAAGAGTAATGGGTAGAGGAAATGTGGAGTAATGAGATTGATGGAATGTGAAGTAATGTGATGTAAGGAATGTGGAGTAGTGGAATAGAGGGAGGAGCTATGGAATAATGAGGTAGAAGGGGGAAATGAGCAGTAATGAGGTGGAGGGAGGGAGTGTGGAGTAGTGAAGGATATGGAATGTCGAGAAATGAGATGGTACGAGGAAATGTGGAGTTATAAGGTGGAGGCATTGTGGAGTCATGGCAGATGAAAGGAGTGTGCAGTAAGTGAACAGAATGTGGAATAATTAGGTGCGGGGAATGTGGAGTTATGAAGTGCAGGAAGTTTCGAGTCATGAGGTAAAGGTAGGGAGTGTGTATTAATGGAGTGGTGAGAGTGGAGTAATGAAGTGGAGGGACTGAGAAATAATTGAGAGGTTGAATATAATAGAGGATGAACTAAAAGTAGATGTGTGGATGGTGGAGTAATATGATGGAGAGAATGTGGAGTAATAGGATGGAGGAAGTGTGGAATGGTAGAGTAATGAAGTAGTAAGACGGAGTGAATGTGTAGGGGTATAGGAGGGAGATGAAGGAAGTGGGGAATGTGGACTGGTGGTGTAATATGATGGAGTGAATGTGGAGTGTGGAATATGAGGTGGAGGGAGTGTGGAATGAAAAAGTAAAAAGTAGGAGGGAGGGAATGTGGAATAATAACGTGTAGGGAGTGTGGAATGATGGAATAATAAGTTGGAGGGAGGGAATGTGGAGCAATAACGTGGAGGGAGTGTGGAATGATGAAGCAATAAGTTGGAGGGAGGGAATGTGGAGTAATGAGGTGGAGGGAGTGTGGTGACGTGGGCACTGGGGTGGAACTGTGGGTCTCTCTGGCCTGGACTCCTAATTACATCCACTGTCATGCTGACCAGAGCACAAGGCAGTGCTGGAAGTGCTGGTAATGGTGGCAGTGCTGCTGGTAATTGTGCTGTTGGAAGTGGTGGTAGTGGTGGTAATTGTGGTGGTGGAAGTGATGTTAGTGATAATGTTGGTAGTTTGAGTGGAGGAAGCAGAGGTAGTAGTTGTGGTGGTGGAAACAATCGTTGTGTTTGTTGGTTTTCATAGTTACAATGTTGGTAGTGGTGATGATGGAGGTAGTAGTAATGTTGGTGGTGACGATGGTGACAGTGATGGTGGTAGATGTGGTAATGGAATTTGTGATGAAAACTTGGACAGAGGAAGAGATGATGATGGTTTCGGTGGTGAAAATGTTGATAATGGTAACAGGGCAAGTAGTGATTGTGGTAGAGGAAGTGGTGGTGATTGTGGTGAAAATTCCAGTAAATGTGGTGAAGGCAGTGGTTTAAATAGAAGTGTTGAAGATACCAGTGCTGCTGGTAATTGTGTAAAAGATGGGTATGGCAGGAGTGGTACTGATGATGTAAATAATGGTGCTTCTTGGTGGAGGGTCTGGCCATAATGATTCTGGTGTTGAAAGTTGTGGCAGTTGAGATGGTGGTAGCGGGGACTGGTAGTAGTTGTGCTGGTAATTGTGTTTCTCTTAGTTGTAATTGTCGTAGTGGTTATAGTGGTGGTGGGAGTTCTGCTGATATTGATATTTGGAGTGGTAGTAGTGGTGGTAGAAGTGCTGGTAACGTTAGGAGTGGGAATAGTAATCGTGGTCCTGATGCTGATTGTGGTAGTAGGGAGTGAAACTGTTGCTAACAATGGTACTTAGGAATGGTGGTGGTGGTGACTTACGTTCTGCTATTGTTAGTAGTATCAGAGCTGCGGAAACTCGGTGGTTAGCGTACTCATCTCGTGATATGTGTCCACTAGACGGCGGACATTTAAAGTAGGTGCTGGTAGTATGTTTGTTCATAAGCTTGTTTAAGTTTGCTCCCTGTCGATTTTACCGTTGACATACTGTATAAACTCAGATTCTGACACACACACACACACACACACACACACACACACACACACACACACACACACACACACACACACACACACACACACACACACACACACACACACACACACACACACACACACACACACACACAGCCATTACGACACTCACATGTGTCGCCCTTCTTACAATCCGTAATCCCCAGCATGGGAAAGATTATTCCGACTATCAATCTCCCTCCGAGAAGAGAAGAAGGTTCAATCCTATAGGGGACCTAATGTGGATTAATACACAAAAAGACAGATGCAGGTACAGAACTGGAGTGATGGTGGTAATGACAGAGGGTGATGGAAGAGACTGTAGAAAATGTGCTGGCAATGTTGATAGTTGGAGTGGTGGTAGTAGTGGCTGAAATGTTGGTAATACCTGTAGTTGTAGAAAGAGGGATAATAGTGATAATGATGGTGAAGACAGTGACGGTAGTGAAAGCGCAGGTAATGTTGATAATGAGAGCTTCTTAATTAGCAGTGATTAAGCTTAGGGTATAAATGGTGAAGTATGACGCTGGTGATTAAGGCAGTGGTGATTAAGAGTGGGCATAGCGGTAATGATGTGTATAACCTTGAGAAACGAGTTGAAAGGAGAAGGAAACAAAGAAGGACGAATCTTTATTTGGGGTGGTAGTTGATAGGGGCCCTTTTGTTGTTTTGTTGTTTTTATTGTTGTTGATAGTGGATAGGACCAGTTGTACTTTGTTGCTGTTGTTGTTTTTGTTGTTTGTGGTACCAGTTTTTGTTTTTTGTTCCTAATAGCTGATGCGGCTAGTTGTATTTTTTTCTTGCAGTTGTTGTTGACTCTTATGGTTTACGTAATGTGTTTGGATGATACTAGTTTTTAAATGATCTCTCAGTTACCAGTCATTTGATACCAGAGTTCATTCAGGGTGGCAAAATCAAATTGTAGTTCTTCAGTGATCATTTTTCCTTCATTCGTCCCTGTCAGCCAAAATTCCCCTCCCTCATGTTCTCTTCTGCTTTAGCCTTCCATTTCCTTCTCCCTTGAGCATCCTTTTATACACTTTCCGTACCATGTCCTCTCTCACCCTATCCCCCTCATCCCCCATCCCTTTCTTCTTTCCCTTAAGCACATTCACTCTCTCCCATCACCCCCTCCTCTTTACAGACCACCACCATCACCTCTATCCCATCTTTTTTCCTCTCCTTCTTCCCCTTTCTCATCTCCCTGAGCTCTCCCCTTTCCCACCAGTTTCTCTTCCTCTCCTACCTTCTCCCCCACTCATCCATGCCCTCTGCTCTCTCCCACACCTTTCTCCCCCCCCACCTCTCATCCACTTTTCTCTCCTCCTCACTTCTCTGTCTCCCTCCCACTCCTTTCACCCTCATAATAATCTAAATCCATCCCATTTCTCCCCTATCCCTGACCTTTGCTCGTATACTTTTCTCATGTTTCGCACCCCCTATCATCACACATCCTCCCCTCTCACCCCTCTACCTCATTCTCTTTCGGCCTCTTCCCCATTCTCTCTCTCTCTCTCTCTCTCTCTCTCTCTCTCTCTCTCTCTCTCTCTCTCTCTCTCTCTCTCTCTCATCCTTCCCTGCTCCTCGTCTCTTCCCACCTCCATCTCTTTCCTCATCCCTCTTCTTCCCAGCCCCTTCCTCTTACTTCCTTTATCCCCAACTTTCACCATCACACATCTCCTCCTCATCCTTCACCCCGCCACCCCATTTCCTCTCTTCCTTCTCATACTACCTTCTTCCCCGTCTCTTTCCATCCCCTTTCGCTTTCTCCTCATCCCATACTATTCTCTCCCCGTCCTAGCCCCATCCCCCACACAACGCCTTCCCCATTACGTCTCCACCACCATCTCTTCCCCACCCTCCCCTTCCACTTTCATGACTTCACCTCCCTCTTTCCCCCCCACACCCCCACCGTCTCCCTCCTAACTTCATTCCCCCATCCCATCTGTCCCATTCTTCCTCCTGCCCAAACGCCATCATCTTCCACAGACTGTACTTCTCCTTCATGACCCCTATACCCTCTCTCCTCCCTTACCCAACACCCCAACTTCCCTTTTCCCACTTCATGCCTTCCCTCACCCCCCCCCCCACCGAAACCCCGACACCATAGAGGTAGGATGCCCGACACCCTCACCTTGCCGTTCTCTTTCATCATGTCCCCCACCACTCTTTTCCCCCTCATCCCACACACCAGTAGGCTACTCCCCCTTCTCCCTCATACCCCCCACTAACCCCACACCTCCTCTCCCTCCCCACCCATGCTGTTGCTATAAAACTTCTCACAACATATTTTCTCGCAAATCAGATGAGAAAAAAATCCCAGTCAGAGAAACTTTGCCTCGCCTCCTTATCACGAGAATGGTGCTGCTGCTCAGTGTGTGTGTGTGTGTGTGTGTGTGTGTGTGTGTGTGTGTGTGTGTGTGTGTGTTTTGCTCTGTTGGATCATTTGTGTGTTTGGGGGCTTGTTTATCTGTGTGAGTTTTTGTGTGGATGGGAATCTCTCTCTCTCTCTCTCTCTCTCTCTCTCTCTCTCACCCACCCACTTCTCCCCCCCGCATATCAGCACCTGTCATACTCATTATTTATTCACACCTGTATATCATTCCCACTGCTACATTACTGCATCATTTAGTGGTTATTAAAGTTGTCAGGCGTTAATGAGATTGCTGGGTGTTGATTATTAAGTGAACCGCTGAGGGGACCACGGCCGGCTGGACAGGTAAAGATGACCAGGTATACACGTTTGCCAGCTCATTAACAGGTAAAAGCTAATTAACCCCTTCAGCCCGATGACGTATTTTATTATTCTGCACTTGCCCGCACCAGCCATTTTACTCCATTTAGGCGGTGCATTTTGGTAGTACAGGAGTTAATGGAAGCTCAGTCTAACCCCTCCAGTTAAAAAAGAAAGAAAAAGAAAAGAAAAGCTTTCCTCTGCTCAATTAAATCGTCTGTAAATCAGGAGAATACTGTGTAAAGAATGTTTTCAGGCTGAAGATGTTGTAATGAAAAATAGTGCCTCAGATATTTCCTCCATCTCCCTTCAGTATGAAGACGCCTTTGTGAAAGTTGTCTTACTACCTCCAGCCGATTTGCTTTGGCGGTCTCTCTAGTAGGCTAGTAGAGGAGTTAGAAAAAACTTTCACGACTAATTTACCAGGAAAAAGCTGGAGATGACTCAAAGTGTAAGAAACAGGAACATGAGAAACCGAGAACAAAGTAGAGGAAAAACAGCAGATGGGAGCATCGAAGATAGACGCTGAAGTGGTGGAACAGTAGGAGAAAACGTTAAGTGCAGCTCGAGTGATGGAGAAAAAGCAAGAGAAAACGCTGAGTACAGATGCGGAAGTAGAGAAACAGCAAGAGAAGGCAACGCTTACAGACGCAGAAGTAGAGACAATATGAGGAGCAAACAGGGAGGGTGGAACAGTGAGAAGCAAAGATAAATGAAATTGGAAGAGATGTGAACAGAGAACTACAAGAGAAACAGAAAATGTAACAAAAGATGAAACAGTAGAAAGACTGTAGGGAAACAGCAGCTGTATGAGAGAGCAGGGAGGGTAGCAGAAATAGAGAAAAATGTGCCAGAAGTAAGCATTTAAATAGATAGAGTGGAGAAGAAGCAGAGAGCAATAAGAGAAGCTGAGAGTGGAACTACAGGAGGAGAGAAATAACAGGGATGGCAGCATCGGTATGGAAACAGAAGGAGATATTGGGAAATAATTAAACTGGAGGAATAGAGGAAAAGCAGAGTGAAAAAGAATGTGAAGCAACAGAAGGGAGAGAACAATGGTGACAACAGCAGATAATAGAGCAGAATTAGGGAAACAGGAGAGAGATAGAAGGAAACATTTAGACTGAAGAAGAGAAAAATCAGAAGACGGAACAGCAGGAGGAACAGAGAAACAACAGAGAGGAGAGCAGGTAGCTCGAGGAAAGTGTCAGTAGCAGCAACAGGAGATGTAGCAGGAACAGAAGGAGGAGGAAGAGGGGTAGTAGGGGGGAGGTTGGGGGGACGACGGTAGAAGTCTTCCCAACGTAGTTCAATATTGGCCGGCTCTAAGGCTACTGACACCCCATTTGTAAGTGGCGACAGGACGGGCCCCGCTGAGAGGTCATAGCCTTACTGCCGCCCCCGGATGGTTGGGTCATTTAAGGTCGTTTGAGGTCATTTGGAGGAACGTAGCCTGTATTAAAAGTTAGCTTGGGGTCCTATTGCCCTTTCATGTCCTGGTCTCCTCCAGAAATTCCATTTTTTGTTGCCTCGAATTCATGTGAATCATATTCTGGTTGCTTGAGGTCCAGATTCTTACTGTAAACTCACCTTAAATATTTTTTCAGATACTCTCTCTCTCTCTCTCTCTCTCTCTCTCTCTCTCTCTCTCTCTCTCTCTCTCTCTCTCTCTCTCTCTCTCTATATATATATATATATAAATATATATATATATATATATATATATATATATATTTATTTATTTGTTTATATATTAATATATCTATTTCTATGTTTCCGTTTATCTGTAAAGTTTAAAAGTGTTGCATTGTACGTCTATTTCCTCGATTATAAATGTACAGTATGTGTGTGATCTGTCTATCTATATATCTGTCTACTGCATCTATCTATCTGTATATCTATATCTACAGTATCTGTCTGTCTATCTATCTATCTTATCTATCAATCTGTCTATCTATCTATCTATCTATATCTATATCTACAGTACAGAGAGAGAGAGAGAGAGATTATAAGGACGATAGATTGTTCTTGAGTATCTCTATTACTGGCATGGGTAAAACAACATATTTACCATTTTCTTGTCTTTTCGTGCGTGTCTGCATGTGTACGTTTACCTGTGTATGTATGTATGTATGTATGTGTGTGTGTGTATGTGTGTGTGATTATATGTGTGTCTGGTGTTTGTGTGTAGTTTGTGCGTTCGTTTGTATGCGCGGGTGCGTTTCTCTCTCTCTCTCTCTCTCTCTCTCTCTCTCTTCCATGTCGTCGAAACACAATTTATTACACGTTAATCTGGCGGCAAATTGAGTGTGTTTGAGGGCTGATTATTGGTGAGTGCGTGGCGAGTGCGTGGGAGCGGCGGGCCTTTCAGTAGGTATAGTAAACAAGGCCTGCACACCCACGGACCTGGACGTGAGGAATTCGAATGACCGCTGGGCATAAATGAAGGCGGACACTTAAAGGGGGGATGTATTCTCGCGGGCTTGAGAGGACACGTAGCACATCTTCCATGGCGACTTGTTTTATGTATTACACGTTGATATTTTGTTTTGTAATTCATTTGTGGACACTTCAAGGGGGCAGGCTTGTTTTCTCTTCGGCCTCAGGGGACTTCTAGCACATCTTCCTTGGCGATTTAGTGTGAATATTGCGCATTAACACTCAGGCCATTATGACTTACTCTTAGCTGTACATAATCGTTTGGTGTTTGCTTAAATAAACATTACTGTGTGACTAGGAGGGGGTTAATAATGGCGATATTATAAACACTCTTAGGCTCCTGTACAGTCTCTCAGCTGAATGTAATCGTCTGGCGTTAATTGAAATAGAATAAAAGAGTTTCCCTTCCCTAAGAAGTTAAATTGTGCCCTTTAATACGGCCAGTAATTTGCAGAAATGAAATCCGTGCGAATGTTAGCATGTCATTACTAAGAAATTGGGAACGGAGATATGCCAGGGAGTCTTCTGAGCTGACGAGAATACGGCTCTTAGACGTGCCGCCAGCCTCCGGAAATGAGAGAATAAATATTTTCACTACCCACCACTCCGTCCCTTAGTGTAATTAGGCTCTCATCTAGCTATGAAAAAAAAAAAAACAGAAATTTATTAAACCCTTTTCCTGCGAATTATCTACATTGCATTATGTTTTGGTCTACAACAAACAGGATTACTCTGCTCAAGAGAAACGAAGGGCCTCAAAAATGGTAAATACTATCTTGACCAACCCTTTGACCAGAAACAGAGAACTTTGTGTTGAATTGCAGATAACGAAAGATGATTTTTTTTTTTTCAGCAGATAATATCTTACTACAAGCAGACTGTTAGGGGAGGACTTTGTGGCCCCATATTCTCGTCAGCTTAGAAGTCTCCCTAACACCTCTTCTTTTCCAGTTAATTTCTATATATGGCACTCCAGTATTCTTTTATATCACACACCACAAAAGTCAGGAGACAGGACGTGTGTGCTGGGCATTCCCCAGGTCCTGTTCTCCCCACATACTCGTTTTTAATCAGTCCATACACCACTGACCGGGCTAATGTATGGCTCGGCCTGCACATCTTTCAAAAAAAAAAAAAAATTCTTTTATATTTTACTAATGCCAGTGAAGTCGATATAAAAAAGATATGACAAACAGGTGGTAATTATTCATCAGTTCGATGACGTCTTTGATGTTCTTGCTGCCTCCTAATGATATTCCGCTAAGTGGATACGTCTTGTATTGAAAGGGTATATTTGTATAATATACCCCATCACAACCCAAAATCTCTTGTGAACTTCAAAAAGTCCTGTGGCAGCGGTGAAAATAAAATAGAAATGTCCGTACAGAGGGAGTTAAGTATAAATCCCAAGCCTGTAAGTGAACAGCAGCCCGGTGTGAGTTCATCCCATACTCTCGGGAAACGAGGGAATGCCGGCTCATCATGCGCCTGGCAGCGGGGCAGAGCAGGCGACGGCAGTGCCCAAACTATTGTACTCCAATTACTTCCTATCAAGTACTATCATTAACAGGTAAACAGGATGGGCGGTGAGTCTGTACATCATTTTGGTTCAGGAGGTTCACTTGGCACATCTTTGCGACCTTCTTTTAGTATATATAAAAGGATGTTAATAGTACTGAAAAGAAGCGATGCTAGTATGAACCTCCTAAATCTTCGCCAGCACGTCCATGTTCCTGAGTATGACTATGAGCAACACAGAAAATATCAAGGTGCAAAAACTAAAAATAGCTGAAGGTCAGATCCTGTGCTCCGTTTACTCTAACTTGTCTAAAATTCTCTTCATATTCAGTTCTGAACTGTAACAAGAGATTAACTGTGAAATACGATGATAGTTACGAAGGAGTGCAGTGGAAAGGATGTAGAGCCATAGTATTGTCCCTTTCAGCCACAGAACCTACGAATTTGCCGTCATCACGAATATGAACTGCTACGACTGTGTTCATGTGACCCTCTTAGATTCACGCGAACACGAGACTTGGTCATCTTGATTATAGATTTCACAAAATGTCACAAAGTATAAAATAAATAACCGAGGAAACGTTACTTCGTGAATCTCCTAAACCCACGAGATACTGATCCTGTACTCTGTTATAAGGTGTTCTTGGGAAGCTGTCTTGAAACTCGTCCTTGAAACTGTATATTCGTTTAATATACGTAAATATCTGTGTATATATTTATGCAAATTGTGTCGATGAGAGAGAGAGAGAGAGAGAGAGAGAGAGAGAGAGAGAGAGAGAGAGAGAGAGAGATTTATTGCATACAAAATGAGAGGAAGGTGCAAATTAAAGAGGAAATAAAGGTGCCAATGTGAGCCTCCTAAGCCCACGGTAACACGGTCCTTGGTCATCGTGGGTCAGCTCCGGTCTGGCCTCACTAACTAGCGTGACCTGATGCGACCTGACGCCGAATAATATTGGTAGTTTGTGTGTGTGTGTGTGTGTGTGTGTGTGTATGTGTGTGTGTGGATGGAGGCCAGGAGGAACGTGTGTTTGTGTGTGTGTGTAGGGAGGGGAAGTATGTGGTGCACTTTAGAGAGCACCTATCCACCCTCACAAGTTCCCTCCACCACCACACAGGTTCCTTCATTCCCATATATGTTCCCTCCACTCTCTCCACACGTTCCCTCCACCCCCCACACGTTCCCTCTACTCCCCCACACGTTCACTCCATCCCGCCACACTTTCCCTCCATCCCGCCACACTTTCCCTTTTCCCCCACACGTTCCCTTTACCCCCCCACACGTTCCCTTTACCCCCCCACACGTTCCCTTTACTCCCCCACACGTTCCCTCCACCCCCCCCCACGTTCCCTCCACCCCCACACATGTTACCTTTACCCCCACACACGTTCTCTCCACCTCCACATACGTTCCCTCCATCACTACATGCGTTCCTTGCATCTCCACTCACCCTTCTTCCACCGCCACACTGATGACCTCTTTACCCTCACACACACACACACACACACACACACACACACACACACACACACACACACACACACACACACACACACACACACACACACACTCTCTCTCTCTCTCTCTCTCTCTCTCTCTCTCTCTCTCTCTTTCATTGCTAGTGTGCCGTACGTACCTTTTACAGAACCTACATATTCAGCTTCGTATATATTATCTCATAACCAGCCTCATATCGCCTTCATATAGTACTGCTCTCACAAACCTTTGATAATCTCATCAACTCACTCTCATGTTTGCATATGCTCCTAACCCTCACATACGCCTCACATATTTTCACACTTTCCCTCACATACATCCTCTCATATAATCATCTTTCGCATGCTCACACTAACCGTTTTACCTTTTCACATATTGTATAAACTCACTCTGACGTTCACACTCAGGGATATCTACCCAGTGCCCATTACAGTGTCGCCCTGACATTCATACTCTCACATACTCCCCCTCACCCACTCAGTCTCACATCACGCACTCATCCTTACCCCATACATACCCTACACAAAACATCAAGATATAAATGAGAATTATTACGTCCACTGAAATATTACCTACATTATCTGGGCCTTCTCTGACCTTCAGCCTTCCTGTGCGGCTCACGAGCTTATCATTGTATTCTGACTCTCCCCAGATGACTACACAGGGCTGAGGAAAACCCGCAGCAACGAAAGCCATTAATCGTGAGGCTACTTAATACGAGCTTGGCACTTTTTACAAAGGCTGAGGATTTAATTTATCAAGGGAAGGCAACAAGAAGACACGATAGTGAGTCAAGCATTCCTCTTTCATGATTGCACTTAGACTATATTTTGTTTGGAGAAGAACCAAACGATTTTATTAAGCTCAGAGAAATCCTATCTGCCAAGAGAGTCGTATTATACGTGTCTTTGCAACTTTGTATCATTCTTCCGTGGCGGTTTATTATTCATTGTACACAGCACCTTAACAGTCTTTGGTATTTAATCTCGGTTCAGTATCGACATAGGTTGCATCAGTAACATAAAGGATGATAATGGTCTGTAATCTGAGAATAAATCACGAAAGAAAATATTTTACGAAATTTCTAAAGTACCTTGGAATACAAGTCATTATCAAAACCTCTCTCAATTAACCCTTACACTGCCTTGCTGTTATTTGGGTATGGTGTTCAGGCTAACATTAAATGCTATGATTAAGTTGGGTCTGTTCCTCTGGAGAAAACATTGACTCAAATGTCATCAGGTTCAGGTTGCTGCGTTTGTATGCGTGGATTATGGATATGGCTGCTTTGAGGTAGAGCTGATCGTAGTGTTTGCGGTAATGCTGCCATGAGGTGCGTGTTAATGCTGCTTTGGGTTTTGTATGAGTAGGTTTCTGCTGCTATGGTTTTCTGCTGATCACCGATGTTATGTTATGGTTAGGGTAGGATAAAATTGGATAGGTTAGGTTAGGTTAGATTAGTTTAGGATAGGATGGGTTAGGATAGGCTAAGGTAGGTTAGGTTAGTAGGTAAGTGCTGATCGTAGAGATTGTGCTAATAATCCATTGATGCTTGTGTTTGTGTTTCATTTGAGGTATTTTTGATCTTCTGAGATGTGCATTAGTCGTTTGTTAACGTCCTTAGGTTTATGTTTGTGCTGCTCTAAAGTTTATGTTAGCATGTTTATCCTGTTCTGAGGTTGTTAGTATGTTTGTGCAGCCCTGATAATTCTGTTGCTGGAATAGTGGTGTGCTGAGGTTTGTGTTGACGTTGCTCTGAATGTTATCGTTGTATTGTTGTAATGTTTATGTTACTGTTCCTGTGCTACTGAGATTATGTGTTAGTGCAGCTCTGATATTTCCTCTACTAAGTTAGTGATGCACTGAGGTTGTGTTTATGTTAGTATTGCGGTAAGGGTTATGCAAGTTTACAGTAGCCTCCTGTGCTTGTGCTCACCCCCTACCCAAACCCTCACCCCCCCAACCCCCAACCCTCCTGCCCAGCACCAGCCGTGCCTCCCCTGCATCTCATCTGGCCCCAAAGTTTGATCTAACAAGCGTCAGCATGGCGACCACATCCCGGAGTTGACCGAGACTGCAGCAGCCAGCAACATATACCCATAGTTCTATAATTACCGGGGGGCGCCTCGTGTCAGAGCTCATCCCACCTCTCTCTCTCTCTCTCTCTCTCTCTCTCTCACACACACACAGCCTATAACACGGACGGCCTGAGAGAGAGAGAGAGAGAGAGAGAGTTGATTGGTTAGTTGGTTACTTAGTGTGTGGGGGGGACTAGACTGGAAAAATCGCATTTTGTAACGTAAACATAAAGGTCTTAATGATAGGTTCACTTTACCACTATATATACTCGTGTGTGTGTGTGTGTGTGTGTATATATATATATATATATATATATATATATAGTATCCAGTCATCATTCTCTTCCTCTGCTTAAATGGATTTTGACAAGCCTCAAGTAGATACACTCGTAGTTTCAGTGAAGAAGTATCCCCATTTTCGCTGTACTTAGCCTTGTGAAATACTAAATGAAGATGTTTTAATAATCCTGTATATCTTATATCACCATATATATACCATATGGTATATTACTCATTGAACTTCAAGGCTTTAACATCAGCCAGCATCTGCAGTTGCTGAGTATTGCAAGGCATAGTGTTATTTTGGGTAAACATAACTGAGGCTCGTCTTCATATGTGTGAATATTATGTTGTAGACTGTACAGTTGTACATTCATACCACACTTACGTGAAATGTTTTTAGTTATTAAAAAATTATTTGTAGCCAGCGAACATTTTGCATGGCTGTTGTTTTCCTTGATGTCAGCTTATACCTAATGTTGTACATACTTTGATATAAACACATCGTTCAACTTATAATTGTTGCGTGCGTTTTCCCAAACACTTACAGATCTTTTACTTCAACCAAAAGAGGTAACCTTATTGAAGGGTCAAACTGAGTTGTTTCTTCTTGCTTCAGGCAGAGAAGGCTCTCTTAAGCGAAATGATCCCTACAGCAAACTAGACACAAAAAATGCTCAAGTAGGCTAGTACGAATGATACTTATTGGCTCATGGCCTACACTGCAGATATTAAGTACACGTTAATACATACACATGTATTAACTTAGGATTATTTCATAGCTGAAGGAGACACTTGGAAGTCTTTAGCGAGGTGAGCATAATAAGTGCTTTAGTCAGACTTACGGCCAACGATAGAGTACTTAATACACACATACGCATTAGCTTCGGGTCATTGCATAGCTGGACGGAGACACTTAACAAATCTTTAGCGCGGCTGGCATAATAAGTGCGTTAACCCGACACATACATTAGCGCATAATGTCCCCGGGGGCAGCTATAACTCGCGCCGGCAAGGACCTCACCGACACCGCTCTCTGCCGGCGCCTCCATAATCCGGACTCTGATGATAATTTATAATCGGATAATTTCCTGTTGGACCTCATTAGCCCGTAATTGGTCGTTCGGGCAGGGGGACTTCCTCGACCCCCTAGCAGGTGGATCGTTCTTGCTCTCGTGTGTGTGTGTGTGTGTGTGTGTGTGTGTGTGTGTGTGTGTGTGTGTGTGTGTGTGTGTGTGTGTGTGTGTGTGTGATCCTCTTGAGCCTCCACCCTTGTTCATTACCTATTCTTCTGTATCCCATGATTTATTTTTCTTCTCTCTTCTTTCTCCTCCTATCTTGTTGGATGCGGGAACATCTCCAGAAGGTAGGCTGTCATTCACTAAGGATTTCTGGAAACGATGCACTCATCTCCCACAGAAGTTAGCGGCCCTGATTCTCCTGCATCAAGTACACTGCCTGTTTCCTTTTCCATACGCAACTCCTATTTTTTTTTTTTTTCTCATTCTCACTCTTCTGTTTTCTCATCTCCATTTCAAACCATCACCTACTCCCTACTTTTTTTTTTGTTCGTCATCTTTCTTTCCCGCAGCCACTTTTCACTGAACTTTATATTTTCTCCATTCCATCCCGCCGTATTTTTGTTCTTTCTTTTACCCATTCCTGCGCTATCATTTTTGTACTTTAGTTTTTTCCCAGTCTCAGCCTTACCTTTAGTTTAGTCTTTTCCAGTTTTCACATCCACCTCCACCTTTTGTTTTTGTATTATCCATTCTCCGTCCCACCTCCTTGTTTTCCTTTTGTTTCATTTTCACTTCCATCCCAACGTATATTTATTTATTTTTTTTCCGTCTTCCCATTCCTACACCACGTTTTCTTTATCTTCTTCATACAGTCTGTGATCCTTATCCCCCATGTCCCACCTTCTATACGTTTTCCTTTATCTACCCCATCCGCTTTTTGTGTTGTCAGATTTTCAGCCTTACACATTTATGTTCATCTTTCTCATTCTCACCCCGTCATTTTTTTTTTTCTATTCTCATTTTTATTACCACACCCTATTTTTATTATTTTTTCCTCATTCTGGCTTTTTTTTTTTTGCTTAGTGCACGCTTTCATCCATACAACCTTTAGTACTTTTGTCGTGTTTTTCTGTCTTACTTCTAAAACTCCTCCTGTGAGTTTTATGCAGGGCAGTGCCGTACAGTTTTGTTTTGATATGTTTAATACTCTGGCTAGTCTAAGAGTGGAATCAATATGGAACAGCATCAGACTCAGTACATTAACTACTCTAGTCGATGTAAAATAATTCCCAGTGTTATTACCAGACTTTGCAGAATATGTACCCATTTCATTACTAGTCTTTGTAAACCTCCACCTCCCTTGGCCCTCTCGTTCACGCTAATCGCAGCGTGTATTAATGGGGAGTGAAGGTTAACGAAGAGCGTGTAAGGGAGCGGAATTGATGTGAGGATGAAGAGAGGAATACAGAAAATGAGATGGAAGTTATAATGGAGGAGTACCGGTAACCTACATGAGGGAGGGCGGCCTGGAGTGAAAGACCAGGGAGGCGATGCGGAGTCAGAGTGGAGCAGCAAAAGAGGAGGGGCTGCTTGGGGGAGGGGGGCTTTAACTTTGTGATTGGACTCTAGCAGCAAATACGTTGAGTTTTGGAAGGAACGGAGTGACCATAATAGTAATGCTAATTCTAATGAGCATTTTGTGTCTCAGCATTTCTGATTGTTTAACACGTAGGCAACATTTTTTGTGGTGTCTGTCTCCGTCTGTCAGTCTGTCAGGGATTTAACTTTGGACAGTTTTGGCTAAGAAATCAAATATTTTGTAGGTTTTTGCTGTTGACGATATTTGCTTCAGGATGGAATAAAAAGGTCATGGCGAAAAGTCAAAGACAATTGAGTGAAGTGAAATTTACCCTAAGTGGGCAGTTGGTCTGTTTCGCTTGCGTCGTTGCATTTTTTCTTTTTTTTTTTTTCTTTTTTTTGGATTTCCCATACTTGTTGATATCACTCACTTATACTCGTATTTTATGATTGCCATATACCCTGCAGTTGGAATTAACATTTTGTGTAATTAAGGCATATGTAATGGAAACGCCATTCAAAGAAATGTTACTCATTTCGAATAACATTGAAAATATAGATCTTAATAATTTTTGTCTCTAAAATTATCTTCCTGATGTCTAATTAGTGTATTTACTTACCCGGCTTGTTTGTTTTTGTCTGTCTTTTGGGTTGACTGGCCGTCCACCAGATTACGAAAAAATCAATGGGGGAAATTATTATGAACAATTTGGGAGTAGTTTCTCGTGATGAAAAAATAAAACTGTTAGGGTCTGGAAAATTTTCGCCGAAATACGATGACATTACCTTGGAAAGTCGACCAAAGAAACGTGGAGATTGGTTTCCACAGAGTTTCCCTCAAGTACAGATTGCTTTGAATTTCTTACAGGGTCGATCTCAGACACAGGCTTGTTTTTACAGTTTCTTATCAAATTAATGTACTTCATGAGTAGGGTGCGTTGAGTTTCCCAAGAGCTGACCTCACTATAGGTTGGCCTCCATTTTATTTTCGATAAAACATGACGATTTTAATCGTCTGTGAGAAATGTTAATTTGTCTTTATGACAAGTATCGTTGAACCATTTGGTTCTTGTAGATATATGTTACAATTATTTTGGGACTAACACCAGACTATTTTATTTACCGTAGCGAAATTCTACCCTTCAGTGAATTGGAAAATATCTCGGTTGACTAATTGTCGTGGAAGCATTATGTTGTTTGGTTAACACGAAACGACTGTGTTAATTTGAACGAAATCGTAACAGTTATTGGGTTAGAAACTATCTCTTTAGCCCTTCACTGATGTCAAACTACGATACATATATTTTAGCAACTCCAGATGATTTATTCCCATCCCCCTTTCTACCACCCACTGGCTTATTATTATTTTTTTTTAATACACTGTGATGTTTTTCAGCTGAACAATCATTGTCGGATAATTAATCATACATTCGTGTTTCCCTTCCCCATCCCTTCAGCTCCTTTTTATTTTTTTCATTATCCCATTTTATGTCCCCTGTCAGACTGGAGATCATAAAGACAATTGTGGATTATACCTGAAAATTGACGAAAAAGCGGCGACATATTTCTTACAAGTCACTGCCACGTCCGCAGTGTCTTCATTAAATCATGCACTAATTTTTCACCCACGCTTGACTGTGATTCGTGATGAAGAAGGGGGTCATTACGGAGACAGTTAAGGCCTGCTGCTAGGGTGATTATCGCAATTATGAATCTTTGTGCAATTATATCATTAGGCTCCGGGGTAAGGCTGGGGAGACTATGTGGTCGGTGTATGTGAGGCTGTAAAAAATATAAACTAGGCACGATATTTTTTTTCCTATTTTCATTATAATTGTCGTATTTTGCATCCTAATTCCTCATTCTGCCCAGAAGTGCACACATTAGTTCTTTCGACTTTTCCTTTTCTTTGATTGGCATCAGAGCATATATTACGCCCTTTTTTTTCACTGTTGAAAATTTTGTACATTGGGTTTAGGGGAGGAAGGTTTGTTATGGATGTACGTAAGGTAGGGAGGAAAGATTATAATTAGGTAGGTGTGGTACTATTGTCTTTTTTCATATAAGCGATCATGTACTGTACTACCTTCCAGTGGCTCATTTCCTGAAAATATACAGAATATTGAGGTCTTATTTTATTCATTTTCTTGATCCCTTGTATTACCATGAACTTTATTGGTATGCTAATCTTGCCACCGTCAAACAATTCTCAACTCTTGTAGTAACCCGAGTACTGAGGACGACGATTTATTTATTTTATTTGTGCCACCGCCAGGTAGTGTTAACCAGAATTCTGGAAGGTATCTTGTGAAAGCGTTTGTCTCTTCAGTCGATTCTCTATACCTCCGGACGGTATTATTTAGATTTTGGTGTCCCTATTGCGGTGGAGGTGTTAGTGAAGGCTGAATTCGACCTCTCCTGCTCGTTAAGTCTCCCTCCAGTAGCAAGAAAAAATGGAAAATACGACGTTGGGTTGAAGAGATTATTAAATATCAAATCAAACATTACTACATTGTCCGAAAAATTATGCTTAGTATTTATCAAAGTGGATAGCGCTTTTTTATGAGTTGGGAAAGTCTGAACTACTCTGTGTGTGTGTGTGTGTGTGTGTGTGTGTGTTTTTACATTGTAGACGCTATGTCTCATCTCGTACTTTTTCATTGTCTCCAAAAGTACAAGTAGAGCTCTTTGTTTTTATCAGTTTCGTAGTAATTTTCACATTCTGTATTATCGGTTTTCTTCATAGTTTTCGTATCTCATCCCCATTCACTTCAAGAGTATGTCTTTCTTTTTCCGTTATCTGTACAGTTTACTTGGCGATACTCCAAATGTATATAAATTGTAAAATCATTTTCCTCAGACACTGATTTTAACGCGTCCATCACAATTTCCGTTTCCACATTATGGTGGGGATCATTCTGTATTTGCTAATTTTCTTTTTTTTCTAAATGTTTTTCATGCTGGTGTCATTCTTTTGTTTCTTCACTAGTTCATTTCATGTGTTGTATTATTGTTCCTTGAGCGAATATCTCGAGATCATTCCCCCACCCTTCTTTTTAAGAACTTTTAAAGAAATTTTTGGGGTCAGTATTAAGACCGCACAGACACAATCATTTAGGGAGATGTGGCAACTCGAATCCATAGAGTGTAGCAACTGTTACGAGAAGGGGTGGGGACAATCACCTCTTTGAGCACTATAGCTCTTGGGGGAATCCTGACTGCTTGTATATTCATCTGTTGTCATGGCAGTTTGCTCACAAGTAAACAGTTCCAATGAATAAAGAGGGTTCTCAGTCTGTCTGTCTGTCTGTCTGTCTGTCTCTGCATAATACACATTCCGTCCATCCCAGCCACGTAATGACCACACTCGCATACATAGTCTACTCCCCCTCCCCACACACACACATAAACACCCCATAAAAACACACACGCTTCTTTACCGCCATTTGAACTTTTTTCCCGAAAGTTTCATCCAGATACGGAGTTAAAAAAGCTGGGACCCGTACACCTGCATACTAATTATTATAAGCAGGGTGGCGGGGGAAGGGGCAGGGACCTACCTGAAGGAGATGATGTCGCACCTGTGTACACCTGACTGTCTGCATTTTTGTTTTACCATCTCTCTCTCTCTCTCTCTCTCTCTCTCTCTCTCTCTCTCTCTCTCTCTCTCTCTCTCTCTCTCTCTCTCTCTCTCTCCGTCACTGTTGTTCTCATTTCCTTTTCTTTTTCCTGCTTTCCAACTTCCTTTCACTGCATATTTTCCCCACCTCGTATTCCTGTTTCTCATCTCCTCCTTGTTTATATTCTTCTATCCAGTATTCTTCTCTTTTCTCCCTTCCCTCTACCACTGCCCGTACGCCTGCATACTAATTATTATAAGGAGGATGGTGAGGGGAGGAAAGGGGGGGGGACCTACCTGAAGGAAAAGATGTCGCACCTGCATATGTTTGACCACCGGCTTCGTTATCATCTCTGGCGCCTTTTGTTGCCCTTTTGTCCAGTCCCTTCTTATGTCTTCTTTCACCACGTTGTTTATATTTTCCTGCCATTGTCGTCTCATTTTTTCATGTTTTCTTAGTTCTTGCCGCTGCATTTTTACCCCTCTTATTTCCTCTCTCCCATCTTCTTCATTTCCTTTCTCAACATTCTTCTCTACCCCTTTCCTCCCCTGCTGCCCCAACACCTGCATACTAATTATTATAAGCAGGGTGGCGAGGGGAAGGGGGACCTACCTGAAGGAGATGGTTTCACAGCTGTGTATGTCTGACCACATGCCTCATCATCTTGCCCTGGTTGTGTCTCTGTCGTATTTTCTCACTCTTCCTTTCTCGTTTTTCTCATTTCTTTCTTTTTCCCTTTTCCTCTTCCTTGTCTTCTCCATCTCTGTTTCCTTCTTTTTGTAAGTCCCTGTCGCATGTTCTTTTCCCTGTGCTCCTCTGCTTGTTGTTCTTCCTGTTTTCCATTTCCTTGTCTGCTCTCCACTTCCTTCTTGTCTCTCTTCCTCCTATTCACCTTTCCACCATGCCTTCTTTCATGTTCCTTTCCCTTTTATTTCCATT
This sequence comes from Coenobita brevimanus, assembly GCF_032717465.1. Lineage (NCBI taxonomy): Eukaryota > Metazoa > Arthropoda > Malacostraca > Decapoda > Coenobitidae > Coenobita > Coenobita brevimanus. The sequence continues at coordinate 53,890,906 of NC_137046.1, forward strand.
TTTTCTTTCCATTTACTGTTCCTCCTTTCAGTATTATTTTCTTCCTCACTACCGTAGTCTCCTTTTTTTTCCTCTCTTCCTTATTCTTTTTCTTCTCTCCCTCTCCACCCGCCCATTACTCTTATCTTCCTCTTTCCCATCTTGCTGTGTCCTCTGTTCTTAACATTTTCAGTGCAGTGCCACTTTTTTCTCTTTAATCGTGACTGCTGAACAGACAGTAGTATTTGAGCTTAGTGGAACTGTCTTGGTATGGAGGAGGTCAGTGGGGGAGACGGTGACCGAGTCAGTAGAAGGTTAACCTCTGCTCATTCAGTGGACGCTGGTACTGATCCCGGCTGTGACAGGGAACAGTTTAAAGGATCTGAATTTCGCTAAAGTAGACTTTAGTGATCTACCAAAGACTTGTCAACACGTCGTAAAAACACCCTTGCTAATACCAATACACCAGTCCTGTATGAGACAGCATTGTATTCATTGTGCACTGTGGGTGTTAGCGCCAAGGTGGTGACATGTGAAGGTGTATGATACGTAGGAGGACAACTGAGCTTCAGGGAACTGGCTTTTAAGCCTTTGCCGAAAGTCGAGGACATAAAGAAAAAAAATCTCATAAGGAACATAATGTACACAACTCTATCATACAGTAAATGTTATTGAGATAGTTTCTTTTCAGTATCAGTCACATATTATGCTCCAGTTATAAGCTTTAGAGCGACTCTATTAGCTGGAGTGATTAGCTATATCCTTCATTAACACCTTTACGAAATGAAGTTTCTCCTAAGTTGAATCACCTAGCGTAGAGGCAAGAACGACGATAATTGTACGCCATCGTAATGGTTTGCGCGCGCGCACGTGTGTGTGTGTGTGTGTGTGTGTGTGTGTGTGTGTGTGTGTGTGTGTGTAATAAATAAATAAATAGATAAATAAATAAATACATATATAAGCAAGTGTTACTAGTACAGTGACTGTTTCTCTTGGCAGATCAGAGCTCGTTATCTGTATGAAGTTTGTGTTATACTGTTGCGGTCAGTAGTTCCATTACAGAGGATAATGGGAAATTGGCAAGCTGACCTGTGATATCTAACTCCTTTTGCCCAAGGAGATATTTTTTCTTGTATTATTGATGCGACGAAACGATTTCTGGTCTGCGTGGGGCAGCTCGTAACAAAGGTGTTAGTGGAGTCATGCTGACCTTCACACCGTCAGACATCCTTCATAAGTTGAAGAAAATCCTCTGAGAGTATCCAGAATAAAATAGCTATGCGTCCTCTGTCTGAAAGGGTTAAACTGTTTGGAAGGGTTGGTATTTCGCTTCGTCAGCTACACATGTACATATAGTCCTGTGAATGAATTGTTGACTTCTGTTGTACCAGGCTTTCAGAACTCATAGTCGACTAAATGATGATAAAGCTACCTGTATCCCTGTGTTCCAGACCCTTCAGTGTAAGTGAGTAGTTTATGTTATTCCTCTTGTGACTTACCCGAAGAATATATTTTGCTTCATAGCGTTCCCTCATAGTGAAGGGTTTAATTAGGGCAGCATCTTAATCCTTTCAGTTGCAAAAGTCTGTTCTAAGATAAATAAGATCGTCAGGAGGTAGCAAGAATATAATTGATGCCATCGTACTTAAGAGGTTAAGCTAATGTACCTGGTCATTGTAGGCACATATCAGCAAGAGAATTAACGTGCGCCTCTTTTGAGTTATGGAGAGGTTTTGGTGGCGTGAATAAATTGAATGATTGTAGGTGATGGCAAAATGTAATTTGGCGTATCTTTCAATCCGTTTACATCCTTTTATCGTTGTATTAACCACCTCAGGTTCAGAACAACTCTAGCATTCTTTTACTGCTAATGCCACACGATTTTATTCATCTGAGAATAAGTCATATGAGCCAGATTGTTAATACTGGTAACATTACTCCTGTCATGGTCGGGACATTCGTAATATTCATGTCCAGCTAAGGCCAGACGATGTTCTTCATTCGAGAGAGTATAAGGGTACGGCCACACTTGCTCCAAACATGTGATCGACAAGAGGAAACCACGCTCAGGGTTCCGTCCAACGTTACGACTCAGGTATTGCAGCGACTTTAACTCGGTGTTTCGTTTCGTCTTGTCGATCCCATATTTCGGGCAAGTGTGGCCGCACATTAAGAGTTTGAGAGAGAATGTCAGTGCGATCACATAAGACCAGTAAGTCTTTCACAGCTCAGAGAGACTAATCCTTTGCACTGCACTGACGATACAGTTTAGTGTATTCTTGCTACCTCTGAACGATTATATTTACAAGGTAAGCAAGGAAAGATCTTTCATAATGAAGGGTTAATGAAGTCTGTATTGTTAGCCATCCAGTTTCATAGACCCCTCCTAAGTGCATAAAATAACAGGAAGATGTTGAGAATATAAAACTCGTATAAAACGTCCTTAGGCTGTAGGAGCTAAAGAGAGTAAGTGAGAGAGAGAGAGTGGGAGAAAGGTGGAGAGGGCAACAGAGAGAGAGAGAGGGATGGGGGTAAGGGAGAGGGATAGGGAGAGGGAGAGGAGAGAGACAGAGAGATGCAGGGGAGGGAGGAGGAGCTAAAATTGTGCACGCAGATCGCGGTCGTTGCCGGACGTAATTGTACGATTAATATTCTCAGCGTCCGTACAATAACAAGCAATGAGTTTATGAATTACTTGTAATTTGCCGCACCCGGACAGCTTAGCTAATTGTTTAGGAGCTTGCACACGGAGGAGCCCGGCCGCTCATACATAAATGGAGGGCGAGCAGGGAGTGTCTGTACGGCATCTCACGTCCTGAGGGGGCGAGGGCCAGCCACCGGGCCAGCATAACCAACCAACTTAAGTCGCCACTGTATGTGTCTGTGATTGGGGCTGAACCAGACGGAGTTTGGGGGAGGGAGGGAGTGCTGAAATACTGAATGCAAATAGAGAGAAGAGTCATGACTTCCTTAAGTATAATAATATATTAAATCATATACACACATAACAAATAATTCAAGTCGCCACCGTACGTGTCCGTGATGAGCCTGAAGCAGACGGAACTGAGGGGGAATGGGGGACAAGGAGCATTGTAAACTGAAATGCTGAAAGTCAAGAAAGGGGAAGATTCGAAGCTACTTGATGTATAATAATAAATTATTAAGTTCTGAATAAGCATACCCAACCATCTTTAGTCACCACCGTACCTGTGAGTTATCGGCCTAAACCAGACGGAAATGGGGAGCGCCGGGAGGGGGGAGGGTACCGAAATAATGAATATCAAACATAGGAGGATGTTAAGCTGTTTTATGCATAGTTATATTGACATTAGAGTGACATGCATGGCTCCAGGTGACTTTAACAAACTCAAGTCGCGAGCGTACGTGTCAGTGGTCAGGCCTTAAACCTGACGGAATTGGGGGGTAGGGAGAATGTGTGTGTGTGTGTGTGTGTGTGTGTGTTGTGGGGGGGGAGGGGGGACTGTTTTAAGTACTAAGTGTTGATAAGGTTTATATGGGCATAGCAACTAACTTTTATGTAGCCACCGTGCGTGTGTAACCAGGATTGGAGGGGGGGGAGATGTTGAAATGCTGATGGCCGGAAAAGGCAAGATTCACTGCTACTTTAACTGTGATTAAGTTGATGTACAGGATGGTCCGTAAATAGCGCAACTAGAGACTCTCCTGGAGGTAACTTACGTGTTGCAGGGACGGCCCAGTCTGCTGGTGTGGCCGTGAGTGGGATCAGGAAATGTTTAATAACGCCGGGTAGACATCAATAACGCCTGCTGCACCGTTCCCGCAGCACATTATAAATCACATTACCGAGTGGAAGAAGCACGTTATTATGTAGACCACCATGTATTTAGTCAGACAAAACGGTATAATTATGTATGGTCCCAGATGACTTTAATCAACCAACATTACGTCAGCGTTGTAGGCCTACGTGTGTATAATACGCTGAACAAGACTGGCATGAGGAGGGATGTTGAAATGCTGAAAGCCAAAAAAGAGATGATTCAAAGCTTCTGTAAGTGTAGTAGGATGTATATTAAGCTGATATATGTATGGTACCAGTTCAGTTTATCCAACCGGCTTAACCACATGTATATCAGGACTGAACCAAATGAAATTGTGTGTGTGTGTGTGTGTGTGTGTGTGTGTGTGTGTGTGTGTGTGTGTGTGTGTGTGTGTGTGTGTGTGTGTGTGTGTGTGCGTGTGTGTGTGTGTGTGTGTGTGTGTGTGTGTGTGTGTGTGTGTGTGCGTGTGCGCGCGCGCGTGCGCGCGTTTGGAAAGGCTGAATGCCTCAAAAGGGAAAGCTGATTAAGTGCCTAATTAAATAATAATGGGTGTGTAAGTTCCAAGTACACATAACTGGTCAACGTAAGTCACCACTGCACTTGAATGATCGGGATTTATCCATACACAGTTGGAGAGTAGGAGGGGCAAGGGGGAATGTGTTTATTGAAATGCCGATGACAGAAAAGAAAATAAAGAGCCGTTTCAAGGACCAGATCTCGAAGTACAATAGGTTAGTTTGTTCCATATGATTGTAAACAAGGAATCCAGTAACCACCACACGTGTGTATGACTAGGGTTGAGCCAGACAGAATGGGGTAGGTTGGACGTACTGAAGTGCTGAATGCCAAAAATGGAAGTCTGAAAGCTGTATTCAGGAGATATAATCTGTTTATTTGTGGCCCTTATATATTAGACTGATGGAAAAACGATACCAGGTGAGTTAAGTCAACCACCTTAAGCCACTGCCACTTGTATATTGTACGAAGCTAAACCAGACCGACTGGAGGGTTAGGGTTGGAGGACGTGTTTTTTGAAATGCTAAATGTAAGAGAAGGAGGCGAAGGGGGCGAGGAGGTTCGAAAAGCTGATTGCCAAATTAGATCAGATGGACAACCGTTGAAATTTCAAGACCCGCACGGCGCAGGTGCAAGAACAGACCAAGAAAAGACGTCACTGGATTGAAGGGGATATGAGTAGCGAGAGAACATTGCCACCCACCTCCGCCATGTTTCTGGTCTGAGTTGAATTAGACAAGGAGTAGTCCAAATGTAGTATGCCTAAGTCGAGTGACGTAATATTAATTAGTAGTTTCCAGCGTCTCAATAATAAATTCAGTATCAGATGAACATACAGAACAGAAGCCTCCTGAGTCAAACGATGGACAAGTTTTTGTAGTTATCTGTATATCAGTGAAAACTACTATCAAGTGAGCATAAAAAACAGGAATCTTCTCATTTGAATGATTGATTAACTTTTGCTCATTATCAGTGTATTGATGCAAACCAGCATCGTCAGCATACAGAACAAAGTCCATTAAGTCGCGCGATAGGTAAGGCTATGTAGTTATTATCAGTATGTTGATGAGAAGCAGAATCAAGTGAGCATACAAAGCAGAAACCCTTTGAGATGAACGGCAGATAACCTTATGTAGTCATTATCAGTGTATCGATGAAAGCCGGCATCAAGTGAGCATACAGAAGAGCAGATCCTCGAGTGTCCACCTCGTGTGTTATCTAAGCGGTGCCTGACTGTGGGGAGGTTGGGGATGCTGCATGCCCAAAACTCAGTGAAGCTGAAAATGTAGACAGGTATAGCTGGGTATCGGTGCAGCATAGCCAAACACTTTTAACGGCTGTACCCTCGTGGGATTAGGGGGCTTCCCATCACTTCAACCTCTGGGTCGTATTCCAAGTGGCGTTGGGGATTTCTTAACAAACTTTCTTTAGCGATTTATTTTACACGTTACATCTCAGTATCCTCTTGTACTGTATGTTACTGATGCTATTATGTCGATACCACAACGATTGAACATCCAAGAAAAATTTAAGGTTTAATATGCAAAACAAATCGCTATGAAAGTAGTGCAACGAAGATTCCTGTACCAGACAGAATACAGTCCTCAGTGAGAATGTTGCCACAGTGTAGGATTTCAGACTGTCCAAAATACGCAGCATACAGCAACGATTTATATGCAACTTTGGAAAAACTTTCTAATCGAGGAACTAATGAAGGCTGTATCCCCTTCACCCCTCGGATTCGACGTTTCCGGCATGAAAGGGCTAATCTTATGACCTTAAGATACCCGAGGAACTTAACTAGTTTCAGCCCATTCAATCCGAGAACGTCATTAATATTCTGTTCATGCTTCCGCTTCACGAATTGATTCAGCTTAGGGCGAGTACGGTTTCCAAAATTGAATAATATCGTCTAATGATAATATGATTACCCCCATCAATCGGAAGATGTCTTTTATGATTTTTTTTTTTTTTTAATCTACGAACAGTTTTACTCATCGAAGGAGAGATTTTCAAAGAATAGTTTCGAAACCCTTAACTGACTACTTCACTACAAGGGGTCTCTCTCATAAGCTGAATTCGGTAGTTTGATAATAGCAAGAATAAAACATAATGACGTCCTCTGACTGATGGGACTGAAGTGAAATGGAAGACATCGAGGTGAAGGAGTTAAACCAATATACATCCGATCTAACCTCAGAGAGACAAGAAGGTGCGAGGGTGGGTAAGAGTTGAAGAGGTTTGACGGCTCTGGGGTGGGGAGGCTGCAGGACGGGTGGGAATGAGGAGGTGGAAGGAAAGGGAGGAGGGGTGTCAGGGGGAGAGAGTGGGGGCAGGGATGTTGGGGGGACGGGATGCTGTAGAAGCTGCATGCCAAAAAGTCAGTGAAGCTGAAAATGTGGACGAGTGTAGGTACCGTCTCAGCATAGCCAAACATTTTACTCCGCCAGTGCGTCTCTGTTGTGACCTTTGCCAAACGTTAGAGGAATTGAAAGGTGGAGTATCCAGAGTAGAACAACGAGATTTTTGGTATCCGTGTCAGCTTAGAGCGAGCAAGACTGACATTAGGAAAACTTCAGGCTCTGATTTACTCTGCTAGCCTGCTTATTTATTTATTTATTTTCTTAGTTGGGCCATAAAAGTTTTGCAGTCTCCCCGATTTTTTTTCCCACGCAGACATAAAGGTAGAGGTTTAATATCGTGAATGCTTAAACAGGAAAGATAGAAAGCGGATTTAAATACTAGACGAGAAAATAGTGGTCTAATATATGCATCACTTGAGCATTACAGTACCTTGAGTGTAACTGTGTAATCCTGTTTGAACTCTGTTGAGGCAGTCCCAGGTAAGCTGAAGGTTGGAATGCAAAGAAGAACGATGGAAAGCTTTGTGTGTGTGTGTGTGTGTGTGTGTGTGTGTGTGTGTGTGTGTGTGTGTGGAGAGCTCGAGAGATAGATATAGGCTGATATAGTTAGACAGATTGATTGATGGATAGATAGATAGGTATGAATATATGGATTGACTGATATGAGAGAGAGAGAGAGAGAGAGAGAGAGAGAGACTGCGGCAACCTGAGATACCACAATCTGTTACCTACTCCTGCCAATGCTTTGCCCATAGATAGGGGGGGTGGGGATTTTTTCTTCTTTTTGTGGGGTGAGAAATGCCTGCTGCGGTACCGTGCTGTGTTACTGTATAAGTGGTGGTGAGGGAGAGAATATTCTGTACGTCACGAGAATCTATGTTGGTGTACATGTAGTGACGTACTACTGCACCCACCTCCTGCCTTGGCAGTGTTCTTTCTTATTTTATTTTTTCTACCACCAGACGATTTTGTTTATCTCAGGCGAGGCTTGTTTAATCGAGGGGATCAGATACAGCCGTCGCGAACTTGTTCAATCATGCCAGTCCTTTCCAAAGTTGAATTAGAGTCTCTGGATATGGTACTATTCATATACAAGGTCGGTAGTCGATTTTAAGTAAGCACACGCGACCATCACAAGTCTATGATTTACCTTGCCCAAAGGAGGTGACGCTGAAGATGCTGAATGACCTTAGTAAAGTTTCGGGCAGGAATACTGCTACCTTTTGACTTCAAACAATTATGAAACTTGCACAATTCTCTGCTAATTTCCCCTCCCCCCCAAGATCGCATTTTCGGGTTTTGAAAGACATTGTTTACTCACTCGTCATTAATCATGAAGTTTATGACTGTTAATGTCCGCGACTGTACAAAGTACCACACTAATGTTACCCTTAGGATCGATGAAACTTGATAAACATTTGAGACTAGAGAAAATCAACAATCCTGATGCCCTTGACCGTGTTCAGTTTAAAATAGTCAAAGAGGGAATTTGAAAATTCATGTTACATGATAGAGGAGGACCTTTTAAGTTGCTTAGATGAAGTACAGTAGTAATACTTTTGACTTAAAAAAGCAAAACAGAAGGGCATAAAGCGTTCGTCACGTGGGAAGGAAATATTAACTACCTCTTTGTAAGGTAGGTTCTTCCTCGTATGAATAAATTAATGTGTTCGCCTTACTATAGTCCTTGAATCATGAAAAACTTTCAAGTGGTGAAAGAGTCTGTTGACAGTAGAGACAGCAGCTCAACACATGCAGTCTTCTTAATTCTGGATGTAGCTTACATTCTAATCATTATCCAGATAAGAAGAGTTTTGTTAATAATGTATGCTGCATACTTAATTATGTATGCCGCATACGCAGCCACCTTAATCCTGTATGCTGAATATGATCTAAACATAATCCAAATAGGAAGAATTGTTTATAATGTATGCCGTCAGTTGCAATAATCAGTCAGGCTGAATATAAGGATTAGCACAGGTAGCGGCTCCGAATATACGCGACACACCTGCGCTCGCTCCCACAGCCACCCCAAGCACGCGCACCACGACCAGAATCTGAAAATACCGGATGCCCAAAGAAGATGGATGGCTATATAAGTCCCGGTAATCGGCCACTGCGCATACATAGCCGAGGAGAGGTACTGGACCGGCATACATACATAACATACTTGCATACAGTACATACACGAACCGGGGTGAATAACGCAAGAGGCTGAATTTTACTCGACATAAGCGACGGAGGACGAACGGGGAATGTTTCTTGAGAAGTGTTGGGTGAAGGGAGGTGAATGCTCAGACACGCTGTCATCACCCCCTAGTCCAATTGTTTTGTAAGTGAGGATACCGAGAGGTGAATATGTAGCAGGCCAAGGTTCGCAAGCAGACTTACGATCAAGTTCTTGTCGCAATTGTGATTTGCTCTGACAGGAAGGACAAGGGAAGCATCAGAATTGGAGCGTAAAAGACGTGAGGCAAATCACAAACAGATTTATCATTTGCACCTCGTTATTTTTTATTCTCCTTTCAGATGATCGAGAATTTCGGATAGATTCTGGTCCCTCCTTCCCTAGTTCTTCATGCTAAAAGATATCACAATTACGAGAGGGTATTGATAATAAGTTTGTGAATCTACCTCTACCGTAGATTAGAATTCAGAATTACTTCTAACCCCTGCAGTTTCAGATATCTCTCCCGAAATAGCTGAAATCGTTTGTTAGTGTGAAAATCAACTATAGTATATATATATATATATATATATATAATCACCAGAACGCATAAAATGCCCTGAAAGTTGTATGAATAATTTTGTAGCCCTTTTCACGGGGTATGCTGTTGGTTGTTCTGCATTTCATACTTTCCTCTTGTTTATAGATCATATCCTAAGTGGGAAAAGGTTCAGGGTAAAGATTATTATAAAATTTAAGTCAGTTATAACTGGAGATTATCACGTTCCCGAACTTAATAAGTTGTCCAGTTAAAATAAACTGTAAAACTAATGATTTTCCTTTGCTTAAAAAAATGTCTGACAAGTAGATATGTGAAATTGTTTAAGTTGCCTGAGAATGGAAAGATCACCCGGATATATAAAAGTTTTTAAAAAAGTAAAAATAAAGTTAATAACCTGCTCAGAAATTATCATGCACGGGCCACAAATTAAGGCGAGTTTAGCCCCCTTCCCTCGCCCTACCCCGTCCCACCCAGCCTTCTCTCCCACAGCATCTCTCCCCTCCCCTAATCCCCAATCTCTTCCTCTCTCCAATACCCACCTCCTTTTCCACTCCACCCCCTTCCCTTCCCTTCCCCCTGCCCGGTCTTCTATCCTGAATCTTCATACCCCACCACCACCCCCACCTCACAGACTCTACCTCTCCAACCGATTCTGTCATTTCCCCATCCAACTCATACCCTTAATCCTCACCAATCCCTCTTTCCCATCCCTTAACCCCCTCTCATATCCCAATCTTTCCTCTCCATCCCCTCCCCCACCCCAGTCCCAAGCTCTTCTCCCAGTTCCCCCTTTCCACCCTCCCTCTCACCCCAGTCTCCAATCCCTCTCCTCCCAACCCCACCAATCGCTCCTCCCCAACCCCTCCCCCCACTACTCCCCCCACCTACAGCAACATGAATATACATACCCTTATCTTGTGGGTTTTTAATGGTGTTCAGGTCTGGGAATATGTGAGTTCACGCCGCATAAAGATTAATTTATTAGCGTTCGTCCCTCCAGATGAGAGAGAGAGAGAGAGAGAGAGAGAGAGAGAGAGAGAGAGAGAGAGAGGTTGGAGAAGAGGAATGGAGGGAGAAGAACGTGTGGAATTAGGAAGTCCAGATGGGAAGGAGGAATGAAGGGAAAGAATAATAAATGGGGAGACGGGACAGAGGAAGGGAAGAACACACACACACACACACACACACACACACACACACACACACACACACACACACACAGAAGGTGGGGCGGGGTGGAAGAGGGATAGTACTGAGGGTTGGTTGGCTAGGTAGTAGTGATGAACAACCACTTTGACTCTTGTACGCTGACCATGGCGCTGCTGGCTGGGCTGGCTGGCTCCTCCGCTGCATGGGCAATGAGGAGAAGGGACCAGTTGCCCCTTCATCTGGCTCATTGCACGCTACTTTGACCTTACGCTTGTTCCATATTCCCTAACCTGCTCCAAAGCTGACTCAAGTGTGAAAATTTACAGAGTGACGTTGGACTGAACATGGAGTGTCCAATAGTTCCATAACAACATCAAGGTAAACGTTTGGTACAGTTCAGTCACCTTAACCTGGCCCAAATTTCCGTCTATTTGCAAGTTATTTCATATAGCTCAGTGGCAGATAAAGACAATGCTCCTGCTCTACATCTTTTCCATGGAACCTCTTCGTGACTAGCATCAGAGTCTTGTGTTTCTCTCCCGTTATAGCTCAGCATTCAAGACGGAGAGATTGCAATTGTAGGCCAATTTAAAGTGATCGGAGTATAGTAGGATAGTCATAGGATTGTTTTATATTACCTTGCCAGCATCAAGTTTTAATGTAGGTGAAAGATTTTTTGTCGTGTCATTTGATTTGTCAGTGATCTGCTAATTTTGGCTGGCATGTGAAAGGGTAAGTTGCCACTGAATCAGGTTGGACTGTATTAAACCTAGTTGAATTATGCCAAGCGTGAGGAGAGTGAATGAATGATTGAACTGGGTTTCCATCTGGCTCACTGGACGCCACTTTGACCTTACACTTGGCCTATATTTCCTTAACTTCGCCAAGGGTATTTTGCTGCCAAGTGAGTGCTACTGTTGTCTGCATTATATTAGACTAAATTGCGTAACACTGTTTTGAATTATATTCGTATTAAACCTAGGCTTTTCCTCGAGGCAATTTTCTATTGTCAGATGAGCTAAAATTGACTGAGTTAGGCTGGACTGAATTAGACTTCATTTATTGCTATGTGGCTGAATGGATGCCAGCTTGACCTCTGGTTTATGTTCACATTTTAGAAGTCAAATTTCAGGTATCAAAAATCCTAAAAGGTTACCAATAAACAATAAGTTTGCAATATTCGAAGTCAAATTTTATTGGTCATTTTAATCTTAATTTTCATTTCAATATTTCATACTGGATTAGACCATTTTTATTATCTTATACTATAGAACAAGGTCTAATCTGTGTTCCCTTAAGAGAACCAAAGAGAATTTGTTGCCAAATGTGTCTTGACACTGAATTAGATTGGATTATGATGTTATCAGTGACACAGCTGAGACTTCTCATGTTTTCTGAACATTACCAAGGGTTTTCAGGTACTGAATTAATAAATTGCCACGGTTTGTAGCTTTGTGCTGTATTTTCATAAAAACTGCAGTGTCATATTTTCTCGAAATGTATAATGTTAGAGCAATCATGAGCTATGGTTTGGTCCTGGGTTTGTTCCATGTTATCTCGTACAGCATTAACCCTAATTTACATTGTACAGCGAGTCATAAATTGTCTTTCGACTAGATTAGCGTACTGTATATTGGGTGACATTATACATGAATAGATTTCTGTGGATAATTTTGACCGATAGCTTTTACCATATGCCCTTTACAGCACCCCAGCTCATTTGAACTGTATACGGCCAAAATCTGCCATTGAATTGTATTGGATAAGCATATAGACTAACTGCACATTATGTTGTAATAGATTAGACTGGATAATGTAGACCCTGTACCCCTTCCATCGGCTAACATCAAGCAGAATCAGTGAGTGAATAGCTAAACGTCCTCTACTCACCTCCCAGTCACACCCTGAGGAAAAGTGTACTGTAGGAATCAAATGTCTTGGTTAAGACTTACAGCACACACTGCTTTTAATACTTCCAGCCCGAGAAGTCCTTCCTGTGCTGAGTTAAATCATCATTATAATCATCATCATCATCATCAGCCATAATAATGCAAAACGACATTCTCTGAATGATGTGATTTTTATGGGACTAGCAGGGGCACCCGGCGTTGCCCGGGCCTATGAAGAGAACACTCTAATCCTATTTGTTCTAGTTCAATCTTTCTTTCTACTCCAGAAAGACCATGTACCTCTTATGGTTTTGAAGAGGGAATGTCAGAGGTCCAGGAACTTTCTATTTCAGCTTTCGCAGACTAATGCACAGTATTTGTATTGTTACGGAACAGAGAAAGATAATGTACACTTTAAGTGAGAATACTAATAATCACTACTGTCCCGTAAAGTTCCAGGTTCAAAACAAAAGAGTTAGGTAAAATTACAAGTTAAAGTTTAATGCTTAAATTAACAACAAAACATTCAGAACTCATAAAGATAATGTAATGGCAAATAAACAGGTTAAATATATGGTTAACTGCAATAGCCTCTATTAACACGAAATTAGCAAGAATAAATTTATCTAAGTCAGCCCTGATAAAATGAGATACCAGATAATACTCAGTGAATGCCAGATAAATAATTACAGATACAAACTATTATCAAAAATGACTGACATAAAGAACCCCACACGAACTACAAAAACCTCACTAGGCCTACAAATTAAACTTATGCTACACAGCACAAGAAAAAATGCAACAACAGTTATACTCAAATTACACACAGCTGCTAGATGGTTGGAGATTTCTTGAGCACTCACAATAATAATATCTGTACAGGGGAGGACAGAGATGTGAACAAAATGAGGAGCAGATCTAAGTGGCAATGATGCAGAGACTGAGCTCATTATATAGGGGCCGGCAGAGCCTGATACAACTTGTAAGAGGGACGCGCAAATGAAGCCATGAGGACAGAGAGCTGATAATCCCGCTCTAAGCAACAGAGAGAACGACTTACTCTACTATAACGGTAGAAGGGGGGAACTGAGGCAGAACACGCTCGTGATCAAACATGCAGCATACTGTGCGTTAAAATTACACAAAGGATGATGAAATCATAGGCTATGTAACAGTATGCACTTGGTTACTATTACTGGTGACTTCATATGACCTCCGACCGGTGGCCTCAAATGACCTCGGAGGTCAACCTCACATAGCCCATGTCTGAACTGGAGGTCATGTGAGACTCCATGCCAAAAATTGGGCTGCTGGGTCCAGTTGTTCGAGCTTGTATTGCCGGTGACGTCAAATGACCTCCAACCAGTGACCTCAGATGACCTCGGAGGTCAACCTCACATAGCCTATGTCCGAACTGGAGGTTATGTGAGTCTCCATGCCTAAAATTGGGCTGCAGGGGTACCCGGCGTTGCCCGGGTCAAAACTGTGGACACTCTACCGGTGACCTCAAATGACCCAGATCTGAATTTTGACCCCCCTAAAACCATCCTAGGGTCACCCTGATTCAGAATATATATAGATCTGGCCCTTGGTTTGGTCGTGATTGAAGGCCAAACAAACAAACAATGCGGCTCATTTGTTACTGTAGAATTGTAGATGGTGTCTAATTCTTTCATGTCTTGTGGTATCACTAAATTTTGGTAAAATGTAGCCAAAATGATATGAAAAAGGCATCCTCGGACGTACTTTAGAGATAGAAATATTAAAGTGAAGCCAAATCAGTAAGTGGAGAAATCAGAGAGAAAGGATTGGGATCTCTGACTCTCACTCCTACTTTTCTTTAAAGGGATAATGTATCATGTCGAGAGAGGAGAAATGGGTCATGCAGGGAGGAAAATGCATCATGTAGGGAATTTAATTGTCATACAAGGAGGAAAATGTGTCACGTAGGGAAGAGAAATAAGTCATGCAGGGAGGAAAATGCATCAAGTAGAGAAGAGAAACGTATCATGTCGGGAGGAAAATGTATCATGTTGGGAAGATAAATGTGTCATGCTGGGAGGAAAATGTGCCATGGAAAGAGAAGAAGTGTGCTATGTAGGGAGAGAAAGTGTCATTTGGAGAGAGAATATGTATCGGATGGTGGGGAAAATGTGTCATAATGGCCTGTCTTGGAGTAGAAATGTATCAGAGAGCATGACACACTGTCGTGGATGAAGGAGCGAAAATGTCATGGAGGTATAGTTGTGTTATAGAAGTAGGAAAAATATGTTTGGAAATTTAATTGTGTCAGAGACAGACAGAGAGACAGACAGACAGAGAGAATGTGTGATGGAGGCAAACTGTGTCACGGTGTGGGAGGAGGGACGGCCGGAATTAGACACAGCTCGACCCCTCGCCTTCCCTTCTTGCCTCACCTACACCGGAACGTAAATAACAGTGGTAACGAGAGGGGCCACTGTTGTTGGGAGAGGCACTGTTATCGGGAGGGGCTTTGTTATCGGGAGGGGCACTGTTATCGAGAGGTCACTTAAGAGGGAAGCACTGTAAACGTAGGAGCTGTGGTAGTGGGGGAACATTGTCAGTGAGAGGACATTATCAACCACCCTGTAGGTGGTACAGAAAAATGAAAGACAGGTGTGGATCACAGTCATATCCCACAAGCATTGAACTTGACCCTTCTAGAGCAAAGGGGTGACAGAGATTATTAATTTACAATAACGCAATTCCCTTGCTAAATAAAGCGTTTGGAAGGAGCCAGAATATATCACCAAGGCGACTACCTGTCTTACAGATGATTAAGCCTATTCGGACAAAGATAAGAGCGCTAACTACACTACTATACCCCATTTATTCTAGCCTGAAGAAGATCCTTAACCTCTTTCAGGTAAGCTGGTGGCCATGTGTAATCAGATTAGTGAGTCAGTTTGACAGTTAAATATAGATTCATTTCTTATTTATAACTAAGATTCATAGACTTTGTATTCAAGTAGTGACCCAGTTCCGTCAAGTAAAAACAAACCTACCATAGAAGAGTGCACTTCGTGAATGAATGGAGGAGTTTTCAGTGTACATTAATATGGTAAATGAAAAAGGAAGTTTCGTAAATAAATGGAAAGACTTGATCTAAAAATGATCGTCAGTTACCCATACATCCTAAGGATAAACGTCCTTATGCTGTAGTGGTAAGATTATAATTAGACAAAAGAGGAGGCCTGTGTTAAATCGAGGTTTTAGGTGTGTGCGTGTGTGTGTATGTGTGTGTGTGTGTGTGTGTGTGTGACAAAGGTGGAGTGTGTGAGTGGTTCCCAAGGGGAGGTGGTATCCCTGGTCTTAAACCCTGGGAGCATTTCTAATCAAACTACACGCCTCACCGCCCTGGCCCTCACCTGGGGAATAAGAAGTGATGGCAGTGGCAAGGGGGAGGGTGGGGAAGAGAAAGTTGGAGACGGGGGAGGGGTAGAGAGGAGTATCTTTGGGTAAGGAGACAGGATGAGGGATGATAGGGAGAAAGTTGCAGGGAAACAAGGAGTAAGGAAGGATAGGGAAGCGAAGGAAAGGGGCAGAGGAGAAGGGCAGGGAGAAACCTGAAGGAAAGGGGTGTGTTTGGAAGGATGACTAAGGGTAGAGGCAGAATGGGGAAAGGATGGGGAAATATTTGAAGGAAGTTTAGAGGTCAATGGGAAGGGGCTACAGGCTGAGGTGGTGAAAACTGGAGAGGAAAAGGTTGGAGAGAGGGGAGAAGTAGCTGGGTGTGCTGACACAGGATGGGTAAGGGTGGGAAAGATGAGGTAGAGAGGAGAGAGGCAGCTGGAAAAGGAAAGGGCGAGCAGAACGTTAGGGAGAAAATGAAGGGTAGCTGGGAAAGGGAAAGGATGGGTAAAATCTTTAAAATGAGGGGGCAGGGTTGTTTAGGGAAGACAGATGAAAGAGTTAAGGAAGGATGGGGTGAAAGCTGGGGGTCAGAGGGAGGAGTAGGTTGGGAGGGGCTGGCTGGGAACTGAGAAACAAGATGAGGAAAAATGAGAAAACTGTTTGTGGGGAAGGTTGTGTGGGAGACAGATGATGAGGAAAGGGAAGAGTGGGGAGAATATTTGCAGCCAAGGGGAACGGTGGATGAGGATTGTGAAAAGTGTGGAATGGGCAGGGTATGAGGAGAGGTAGATAGGGAGCCAGTTCAGGGAATGGAGTAACTGCAGATATAGGGAGAGGGACTGGAGGGAGTTGTGAATGAAGATGAGAAAGTCTGCAATCACTGGGAAGGGTAGTTGAAGGTAGGGGGAGGTAGAGAATGGAGAATGAATGAGCGAGAAAAAAGGGTAGAGGGACTGTGGATTAGATGGGGAGTGGAGGTAGTGGAGAAGGTAGATGAATCAGTTTGGAAGTATCGGCTGGGGTGAATGAAGGTACGGGGAGGGGTGGGGAGTTGGGAAGAAATAAGAGGAAGGACGAGATGCGGTAGCGGTGGATGAGGAGGGGCAATGAAGGGAATGGAGAAGTAGAGGAGAGAGTTGTAATCAGAAGGAAGGGAAATTGAAGGAAGGAGAAGGACGGAGAACTGAGAATGAAAAAGGGTTAAGAAGGTTGAGTCAGACTTGGTTGGTTGTGGATGGGGAAGAGTGACGAGAGTGGGGAGGACTGAGGAAAAAGATTGAACCTGCAAGAAAGACAACTGAAGCAGAGAGAAGACTGAGGGAAACAGATGAAGTAGCTGTGAAGAGGGAATGAATAAAGAAGTGGAAAGATATGTAGAACTGGGGAACTAGACGTAAAAGCAGCTGAAGGAGAGAGAAAAATTGAGAATAGGATAAGAATGAGTGAGACAAAGCGGAGACTTGGTTATAGATAGGGAAGAGAAAGCAGAGAGAGGAAAAACAAATGTAGAATAGGGAAATGGTGGGTGAAAGCAGGGAGACAAAGTGAAGGGAGGGGAAGGAAGGGAAGGGGAGGGCAGGACAGGGATGGCTGTGAACTGGGAGGGGAAGTAGAGAGGGTGGGGAAAGAAATGGGAAACAGGGAGAATGGCAGCTGAAGAAAGGAAGACACGAGGGGAGGGGAAGAGGGAAGGGGTGAAAATGGGGAGGCAGGCAGTAGGTGATTGGGCCGAGGGCAGGAGTGTTTCTTTTAATGGAAGCGTCATTGCACTGGACCTTTTAGTTGGGGAGACTGGTGCTTAGGCTCTCACAAAACACACACACACACACACACACACACACACACACACACACACTCTCTCTCTCTCTCTCTCTCTCTCTCTCTCTCTCTCTCTCTCTCTCTCTCTCTCTCTCTCTCTCCATCCTCCTCATCCTCTTCCTCCTCTTTCCCCCGGCAAAACTTAGCTTGCACGCCTGAGTATGAATTCCGCACCGTTTTTACCTTTCTGATTCCAGCATTTAAGGCGAGGAGGGGCCAAAGTAAATGACAATAATTACTTTTCAATACCAGTGCATCTGCAAAATCTCAGCGCCCCTCCGATTTCACCATTTTGCCAGCAACATCCAGCCAGCCCCGCGCACCGGCCTACCTTAAATCCCATATTAACGAAAGCAGTTTACTGATTGCTCCACCCTCTTGTAAAAATGGTACTCCCCCTCATGTGCCCGCTAAAATATACACTTGAATTTAGCAAATAAAACGGTGTTACGGTGGATATAATTGGGAAATAAATCGAGGGAGAATGCAGAGAGCCCCCAAGCAGATAAATGCACTCTCTCTCTCTCTCTCTCTCTCTCTCTCTCTCTCTCTCTCTCTGTGGCTATCTATCTAGTATATATCTGTATGTCGTTCTGTCTACTTATGTATACCTATATCAATACCTGTATCTATATTTATAGGTAGAGATGGAGAGAGAGAGAGCTAGGTCGATGTACTTTAAATATATACAGTATATATATATATATATATATATATATATATATATATATATATATATATATATATATTATACAGTATTTATATATATCTTTTCCATATTATTTGTTCTTCCTTTTTCTATCTCTGGCTCCAGCTCATGGCACTCTGGTTGCCTGGGGTGATTAGAATTCTGAGGAAGGCTATGAAATATGAGGCTTGTGTTGAGAGGGGCATATTAGTGGGGCTCACCTGACATCTCGTCCGCCTGTCAGTTGCGTCAATGCAGTCGCAAATACAGATTAGTTTTATGGGTGGTGTGGAGTGTTTTGAATATGATATTTTGACACCTTGTTCTCCGATCAGTTTTCAGTACTTTAGATGCGAGTGTTCATGTGCTTAGTTAGTAAACACACGACATTTCATTCTACTAATTTCTTCACCCAAGCGTCAGATACAAATGAGTTTATAAGGGCGATGTGAAGTGTTATGAATACTGAGACTTTGACTCCTCGTTCCCCCCGCTTTCAATTTCTTCACCTTTGCTGCAGATACACACGAGTTATTATGAGGAAGTGACCAGAGTACATCCAGCGATATTGACACCGCATGCTCCCAGTTTCGTCTAATTAGTTTTTGTGGGTGGTGTGAGGTGCAGTGAATACAAACGCTTTCCTACCTCGTTCTCTGCCTATTTCCTCGCATCGGCCACAAATAATTATGTATTTTGGTGAGTTAAAGCAGTGACACTTCATTATGTCATTTTTTAACGCCCCACCGTAAAAGATAGATTAATGTTTTTATGGGAAGTGTGAAATGTTATCAAAATCGAGACTTTGACACTTCGTTCTCACTGTCGTCATTTTCATCACATTGGTTTCAAGTACGGATAGGTTATTATGAGTGATTGGTGAGAGTTGCTACTGAAATATTGACACCTCTTGCCATCAGTTTCGTTACAGTTGTTTTTATATGTGTTAAGATTACTTGAAACTTTGACACCTGATGCCCTCCTTTATTTCGTCGCCTCGACCGGAAATACGGATGAGTTTTATTAAGCAAGTAACTAGAGCAACTACTCTCAGATTGACACGTCTTGCTCTCAGTTTCATTAGTTTTTATGAGTAGTTTGAAGTGCTATGAATAATAATATTTCGACACCGTCTTTTTACGCTGATTTCCTCATCTTGGCGTCAGATACGGAAGAGCTGTTTTGTAGTAACTGACCTGAGTAGCCACTGATTCATCGGCATTTCATTCTCTTGTCAGCTTCATCACCTCATCATCAAGTACAGTTTTTTATTTTTTCATCTTTTGCACAAGTATATGTTAACACTGATAACCCGTTCTTCGATCACTTACTTCACATTTGCCGCAAATAGAGATGTGTTTTGAAGCGTTGGTCATCAGCGCAGCCATGATTACAGTGGCACTTAATTATCGCGTCAGTTTTGTCACTTTTGCGTCAGATAATTATTAATTATTATGAATGTGACTTAGGCAGCGACTAAAACATTGTTAGTTCATTCTCGCGTCAGCTGTGTCACACTGGCTGCATATATTTTATTTGTTATGGATTGAGTGATGCAGCTACCAAAACAGTATCACTTCATTCTAGTATCAGTTTCAAAACCTCAGCGTCAGATATAGGTGGTCTAATGAGTAGTAAGGTGTTACGCATTATATTGCACTGTCACTACTTTCTAACATCAGTTTTCTCATCTCGGCTCACGAGAGTAGGTCTGGTATGAGAACTGTAAGTAGTCTGAGTATACTGTATACTCAAACACCGTCACATGATTCTTTTGTCAGTTTCATCACCTCATCATCATTTAAAGACGGACCTTAAGAAATTCAGTGTGGCGTTGGGAATTGCACGTATACACCTTGATCTTGCGTCACATCTTTCGCCTTGGCTGCACATACAGCTGAATGATTATGGATGTATCTTAAGTAGTCACTAAAACATGGTTACTTCATTGTTCTCTTAGTTTCGTCACATCATCGTCAAGTATGGGCAGACATTTACGAGTAGCCAGATGTTGTGAATCCTGATGCTTGGACACCTCGTTCTTACTTCAGATTTGTCACCTTGGCCTCAAACACAGATAAGATGTGATGAATTGTGATGCGAGTCCTGCTTAACGTTGTATCCCTTTCTCAAATATCTAACCTTTCTTTAGATAAGGATATTTGGTGGGAAATGAAATTTTGCTAATGTTTAAACCTTTCAGTAAGGTGGGACTCTCCTAAGTTGAATTAAATCGTGAGGAGGTAGCAAGATGAAATTATTACAGTGCATCATTGTACCGAAGGCTGTAATGGAGACTGTTCGTAACCTCATCTCAAACTTGAACAAAGGCGTCTGTAGGGAAGAAGGATTTAAATTAATCGAGTTGAAAGAGTTAAAGATGCTTGACACATCCTTTTACCAGTTAGTTAACATGAGCGTCAAACTGAACTGACTTGTTCTGAATGAAATGGAAGATCTATCATACCTGACTTAGATTTCGTCTCTTTTGCTGCATGTTTCACTTATACAAAATCAGACAATACAGCTGCTCTGCAGTCTTTCACTTCTTCATGACAAGTATTAATCTTTTGCTACATATCAGAATTCACGATGAATAGATGGAAATTTCAGGTCGTTAGATTAAAAAAGAGTATAGTGTCCTCTTGGAACCATATCAGTTTGTCAATTCTGACGCCTTTACCTCCATTTTTCTGCACCATTATTATTAAATGTCCAGCAGGTAACATTGTGAGTTATGTAGTTATGATCCCCTGAAGTATATACTTGTCAGCTTAGGAGTCTTACTAACTCGTTTTTATGACCCCTTTAATCTGGCGATGTATTCCTATGTTTTATTTTTGATATATCCAGGCAACTTTCTTCGATTTAGCGGAGTACCCAGGCAATAAAAGAGTTAGGTAATAAAGGCTTATCTAACCCCTAAAGTCAACATTTCTCTCATGATCTAAATTTGAAGATAGTAAAAATACAATACGAAATCGGTAATGAAATTCAAGGGGTTTGCGATATATTTCGCCAATTGTACCTTGGTATTTTCTTACATGCCTTTTTTTTTTTTTTTTTTAATTAACATCCTTACGCCTTTTGTGATTCACCCCCAGCTGAACGAAATCATATGGTATCAGCTGGATCAAAGTACTTGAACTGTTCTGGCCATGAAAGGGTTAATATCGGATTAGTTGAGATAAATAACATACAGGATGGCACTAACGTGCCAGAAAAAAGATAAGGAGGATAAGGAGGGGCTAAGGAAACTTTGAGTGTTGGACACCCCCTCCAATAGAAATAAATAAAGTCCACCACTAAATCCTTTCAGAACGGTGACTTTTTTATATTTATTTATTTATTTATTTATTTTGTTTTTGCTACTCTATCTTTTTCTGTCTCTCTTTTAGCTTGAGACACTTTTCGATTTTCATGAGTTAGTTATGGCCTTTATTAATGCTTTCATTTCGAGAGGTCTTAGTGGAGTAATATCCCCTGGAGAGTTAAAGTAAGTCAAACCGTCTGATGGCTGCAAAAATGTGTAACAGGCGTCATCGTAGTGAAGGGGTTAGGAAACAAAAACCGGGAATGACTACACAGTGGCCCGGTGCTGGATTAACCCGATCAGCACGATGACGTCATTTTTATTATTATTGTTCTTGCTATCTTCAGACGATTTTACTCAGCTCGTAAGGCTTTCAAAACTGGATGGGCAGGAATATAACCCTTCACTGGCAGGATATTCTGGAAAAAACAAAGAAATCGTCAGGGCAATAAAACTAAAATACACACAACGTCTTCTGCTTAATAGGGTTGACACACTAAGGAAGTCGTAGTTACCCGGGATTATTTTTAACTTTGATTGATGGGGTTTCTCTTAGCCAAACAAAATCGTCTGGTGATGTCAACAGGTGTAAAATATCAAAATGCTTCGTAGCTGAGACAGTTTTATTTTTTTTTATGTTTCCGATTAGAACGACTGACCCATAAATGTAATCCTAGGAGTTGAGAGCAAATGAGCAGACACAATAGATACGATAGGAGAGAGAGAGAGAGAGAGAGAGAGAGAGAGAGAGAGAGAGATGAATTACTCAAGGAAGAAGGAAGAATAGTGGCAGGAGAAGCTGAGAGCAGAAGCAAAAAAGCGGAGTACAGAGCACGCGGTAGGCACAGCGTATGAGCAGACACAGCAGATAGTAATGGAGGGACGAGGAAGGACAACAGAGGAGCAGAGAAGCAGAGAACATGTTATGTGGAAGGCACAGAGTATGATCAGATAAAGCAGAGAGAAATTACAGCAGAAGAAACAGAGGACAGAAGAAGCAGTAGACAGAGGAGAACAGGAAGATTACTAGCAGAAGTGCACGAAGCAAAAAGGGTTTAAAGTAACCAGACTAACAGAGGTAGAACAACAACAGGAAAGGAATGAGAGAACGGATGAGAGCGTAAGACAGCAACGGACAGTAAGGAGGGTTATTGGTAAAGTCAAACACAAGAATTGCCAGATAAAATAGAAAGGCTCAGCAAAGCAGCATTAGACAACAGAAGAAAGCTGGAACAGACAAAACATTAAAACAGGAACGGACCAGACAACAAGAAGAAGGAAAATGACCAGTTCAGACGTAGGGGAAGACAGGCAAAGCAGGAAGTAAGATCCAACAACAACAAAAGATAGAAAAAAGCACGAGGCAGAAACGGACTACACAACGGCAAGAAGGATTATTTTTTCTTCAAACACAACAGGAGCTAAATGTAACAGATAGGAACAGGGGAAGGTAGACAAAACAGGCGTAACAGTAAAAGATAGGTGGACCGAGCAACAGCAAACGGCAATGGTTAAACTAATTCCCACAGAAGTCAGAGAGAACAGACAGAGGAGTCAGCCATCAGCAACAGAAACAACAGAATAGCAGCACAACGGGAGGGCTCCAAGCTAATGGTACAGCAGCATGAGCAACAGAAGAGACATAAACGGAAGAGTTAGACTAAAACGAACTAAACAACACAAAGATGGAGGATGGTCATGTCCGACGCTTAAGGAGCCAATTGAACAAACACAACGGACCAGGAAAAGAACATCAGAATGGGAAGGACGACGATGGCAAGAATACCAAAAGAAAGCGAGGACAGACGAAACAGTAAGAGCGAAACGGACTAGGTAACAGGAAGAGGGATGGTGGTCAAGTCAGAAGCAACGGGGGCTAGACAGAGGCCCGAGAGGCAGCAACAACAGAATAAATAGCAAAGGCCTGAGCCAGAGGAGGAGGAGGAGGAGGAGGAAGG
This sequence comes from Coenobita brevimanus, assembly GCF_032717465.1. Taxonomy (NCBI): domain Eukaryota; kingdom Metazoa; phylum Arthropoda; class Malacostraca; order Decapoda; family Coenobitidae; genus Coenobita; species Coenobita brevimanus. Next base: position 53,914,483 of record NC_137046.1, read on the forward strand.
GGACGGGGAAAAGGAGGAGAAGGAAGAGGAGAAGGAGGAGGAGGAGGAGGAAGAAGAAGAGGACGTGGACGGGCAAGAGAAGGAGGAGGAGGAGGAAAAGTAGGGGGAGGAAGGAAGGAAGGAAGGAAAGAAGGATGGAAAAAGAAAGGAAAAAAGGAGAAAGAGAAGACAAGAAAAGGTAGAAGCGAACATCAAAGGATCACCACAAGATAAACACAAGAGGAACCACGCAAGACAGACAACAATGCAACAACGGCATTAAGAATATCAGAATAACAGCAGATACGGCCAGCGCAACAGTAGGAGTAGTGCACAAACAGCATAAGAACAGGCAGACACAAATGGGATCGCCGGCAAGACCCACGTACGGCAGTGGGAAAGGTCCAAGAATAACAGCAGCAACAGATGAACAACAGCAACCAGCAACAAATGAACAACAGCAGCCAGAGCCAAAGCAATACCAAATGCAATAGGAGGAACATCTGCAGGAGCAGTGGACAGAGACAGAGTAGCATAAGAAAGGGTGGAAACAGACGCAGCAGAATCACCAAAAGAAAAAGAAAAAAGAACTAGAAGAGACAAAGTAGACCCAACAGCAGCAGCAGCAGCAGAATAATAATAGCTGCTAGTGCAAGAGCAACAGTAGTACAGCAGTAGGAGGAACAGGAGAAACAAAAGTAGTGGACAGAGAAAAGAGTACTGCAAAAAAAAAAAAAAAAAGGAAAGTAAATACAAGGGACAAACCTAAAACAAATGCAGCAGAAATTATGCATGACAAACAGTAGACCCAACAACAGCAACAGTCAAATAACAGCAGCGAGAGCCAGAGCAACAGCAGCTGCAGCGGCAGGAGAAGGAGGAGCAGCAGCAGCAGGAGCAGCAGTGGACAGAGGCCGCCCCCTACTTGTCTTGCATGAGGGCGGTGCAGCAATAATTACATGTTGGAGGGACGCCTGATTTATTCTCGTAATTTGGATTGAAATGTATGTGCATTGCTGATAGCCCGCCCGAGCCAGCGCTGAGAGGGCCGGCCGGGGGAAGCAAGGAGGGAGGGAATGGGAATGGAGAGAGAGAGAGAGAGAGAGTGTAAAGAGGAAATGGAGAGGAGGGGAGAGAGGAGGAAACGGAAAGGGCGAGGGAGATGAAGGGAGAAGAATGCTGGGAGGGGCTAAGGGAAGGAAAGGGAGAGTAGATTGGTATGGGAAGGGAGAGACTAGGAGAGAGGAATTAATGGGGAGAGAAAGAGGAAATGGAGGGGAAGGAAGAAATAGATGACTGGGGAGAAGGGAAAAGGGAACTGGGCTGGAGGATGCAAGAATGGGGGAGGGAATGGGAAGAGAGAGAGAGAGAGAGAGAGAGAGACGTGGTCAAATGGAAGAGGAAGGAGAGATCGAGAACTAAGTGAACAGAGGGGAAGGAACTCAGGGGATGGGAATGGAGGATGAGGATGAGGAGGAAATGGAGAGGGAGAAAGAGAAAGTGAGTTGACTGAAGACCATTTAGGAAAGCGAAAGAGGAGACAGAGAGAGAGAGAGAGAGAGAGAGAGAGAGAGAGAGAGAAGGGGGGAGGCAGTGCGGAAATGGAAGTGGAGAGGGAGAGGAGGACGGAGAAGGAGAGGGAGAAGGTTTGGTTGGTTGGCAAATGGAGAAGGATGACGAGCAAGAGAGCCAGGTGGAATGAGGGTAAATGGAGAAATGGGAAATGAGAAGGAGAGATGAGACGGAGGAGGAGAGATAGGGCGAAGGAAGAGAGGGTGAAATGAAGTAATAATGAGTCAGAAAA
>NC_137046.1:53918765-54076265 GCF_032717465.1 Coenobita brevimanus
ATATAGCTGTATTGTCTAAGCTTGTTCTTATTCTTCCCTTTCTTCTCCTGTGTCTTTTCTGTCCGTCGTCTGTTTGCGTCTAGTACCATGCCCTCACAATCGCCTCTCCCTCTTCCTCATTCTATCATTCCTTTCCTGTTATTGCTTTGACTCTTCGTTTCTTCCACCATCTCTCACCTCTTCCTCCCGTCTCTCTCTCTCTCTCTCTCTCTCTCACACACACACACACACACACACACACACACACACACACACACACACACACACACACACACACACACACACACACACACACATCCTCTCATCTCGTACCGAAATATTCTCTTCATCCCTCCTTTCCTCCCAAATCTTTTCAGTCCTTCCTTTTATACCTCCCGACTTTCACCCTGTCACTCATCCCATTCTGTGTCACCCGTTCATCCTACTATCTGTTATGCACGTCATATCATGCACGTAATTGATAAGCTCAACCTAGGGATCCTTACGTGACATATGTGTATTTGACACGCTTCCCCTCACACGTGTCAAAGTCGATAACACGTGGCACACACACCACAAAGCCAGCCAGGAGAAAGGACGTGTGTGCTGGGCAATCCCCAGGTCCTTTTCTCCCCACTTACTACTTTTTAACCAGCCCATACCCCACTGACAGGGCTAATGTATGGCCCGGCCTGCACTATATGTGCAGGAAATATTTGAACGAACGAAAATGAACGATAACGCGTGCCTGATCAGTCTCGTACTGTTGGGTCGATTTTACTTACTCTGGTCGATTTTAACACCCTTAGTATTATGACGGATATTATTATTGTATTTATTGTATCTATCCATCTATAACAAAAGTAAATGTCATTCAAAACGAGCCTGTGTACATTCAGTACAGTGCCTGTTCCAAATATAAGTGAATATTCCAAACGGAACTTTACTCTTGACATAAGTACCATATTCCAAACGTTTCTATACATTTCAAACGTATCACCTGTTTCGAATATAACTACCTGTTCCATATGGTACGTAACTACGTAATACAAATGTAGCTGTTTAGCACAGACGTTAACTACTTATTCCATATGTAAGCACCAATTACAAGCGCAACTAATACTACAGATTTATCTACCTAATTCAGAAGAAACCACTTATATCAAACGTAATTGCCAATACCGAAATAACTACGAAAACATAACTAGGTACCTGTTCCAAATGCATCTTATTCTAGACTTCACTATCGATTCCAAACGTAACTACCGACCACCAAACGTAATAATCAACTTCATAAAGAAAGTCTGCTTCAAAATACTATATCCTATATTCGCTCAGCCTATCAGCAAGGTAGAGGAAAACCGACACTTATACAAATTTATGTGATTGGTATCTGTGGGTATGGGGAGGGTATACCTATCAGACAGAGGAGGTATACGGAGGCTGGAGGCCCATAATTCTTTACTTTAATAATTTCTAAGCACTCATATATATGTTTTATTGGCTTGTTATTGTAATTTGTTTATGCGTTGTGCATATGTGAGTGGTAGATGATGTTTTGAACCATAATTTATTGCTGTACTTAATACTTTGATGATCTCTTAAATTTATTATTCTCTTGTCCGTAAAATTACTCAGCAGCATTTTATACTGTTAACTTTTATTTCATATGTATATACATATATATTGTATGTATTTTTTTTTTACTTAACACGCATCATTTGTGTGTTGTGTTGGACAGAGGATAGGTATGCTTGTAATAGATTAAGCTTAGGATTGGTCAGGTTAGGGTATTTAATTACGTAGAATTCTACAGTGTTAAGCAGATTCTAAGTGAAGGTGGAGGTGAGTTAATTTGCTTTAAGGTTGCTAGATTATTTTGAGACTGTTAGGTTAGGATGGACTAGGCTAGAATTTAAGGTTTGGTTAGGGCAGGGTAGGTTTGGCTAAGTTTGGCGATGCCAGTGTACTGAGAGAGAAAGAGACAGTCGATCAGGATTAGGTAGAGAGGGTAGGTCAAGGTTTGGTTAAGAATGAGTAAGGTTAGATGAGGAAAGGAATGGTTAGGTTAGCAAGAAAGCAGAATCAAGATCAGTTTTAATAAATAGTCAGATAAGATAATACAGGATTAAACTTAAATTTAGGTTTGGTTAATTTGTTGGTTAGGGATAAAAATTAATAACTTTAAGTTAGATAAGGATAAGGGTTATGGCAAAGTTATGATGAGCTTGAAAGTAATTTGAAGGGGCACAAGTAGGTTAATAATCCAAGTGAAAAGGGCACAGGTGAGAGGGCTACAGGTGCGAAGAGTATACGTGAGAGGGGTACATGTGAGAGAAATAGAGATGAGAGGGGCATAGGCGAGAGTAGTATAGATGAGAGAAGTACAGGTGAAAAGGGTGCAGGTGAGAGGGGTGCAGGCGAGAGTGGTGTAAGTGAGAGGAGTACAGGAGAGAGGGGTGCAGGTGAGTGGGGTACATATGAGAGGGATGCAGGTGAGGGTTACAGGTGAGAGGGGAGCAGGTGAGATAGGAGCAGGCGAGAGGGGTGCTGACGAAGACTACAGGTGAAAGAGGCATAATTGAGAGCGGTACAGGTAAGGGGGCTACAGGTGAGAGGGGTACAAGTTACAAGTTAGAGGGATATGGGTGAGAGGGATACAGGTGAGAGGAATAAAGGTAGGTTAATAATCCAGGTGAGAGACGGGGGGGGGGGTTACAGGTCTGATGATATGTAATTTATGTATTAACGCGGCCATGATCCCGCCTGCCTGTGAGATATGGCGCCTCGGACAGACAGGCGGGCTGAAAAATGACCATCAAGTGCGCCGTTAATATTTGTCTGTTTGGTCAGTCATGAATTAGAGGGATAACGAAGGTGGTGGGGGGCTGCGGCGAGGTAGGTGTGCTCAGCGGTCGAGAGAGAGAGAGAGAGAGAGAGAGAGAGAGACACACACACACACACACACACACACACACACACACACACACACACACACACACACACACACACACACACACACACACACACACACACACACACACACACGCACACAGACAGACAGACAGACAGACAGACAGACGAATAGGAAGGCATAGACAGAAATAGTGAGGAGTCAGAATAGAGGGAGGGAAAGGGGACGTGTAAATGTGAGTGAGAAAAGCATGGGCAGAGTCATGGAGAGAAATAGTGTGAAATCAAGAGAGAGAGAGAGAGAGAGAGAGAGAGAGCAGTAAGGAAGAGAGAGATAAGTGGCTGGGAGTCAAGGCCTTTGTCACGGTTCAACAAATGATAAATTAATTCCGATTTGCGAAACTGCCCCGGCGATTAATTTTTTGTGTCCCATTAGACAAATAGTTTCTACTTATGAATTTCTTGTGCCCTGCCTCTTGCTTGTCCAAGGTTACCAACTCAGCATTTTTCACGCTAGTTCTGTTTACATGTACATTTACAACGATGTGTTTTTAAAGACTTAAAATGTTTTTTTTATATACGAGTATATATATATATATATATATATATATATATAATTTTTTAACGTATGTTTGCATCTGTATATCATCATCAGTCTCACTTAAAGTTTAATGGCAAGCGTAATGATATTTAACCTTTTAATTATGAGATTTTATCAATTTCTTAGTGATATTCTAGAGAACTTAGCTTTGTTTTCTACCTTTTTTTTTTTAATTATTATACCCTGTATATGAAGGGAATTAAGCACCTTATACGTTCAGTTCATCACACAAAAGTCGAACCATCGGAGACTCGCTTTAGTCCACATACGCCTTTGACTGTGTACCGGTAGTTTTGAATAATCGTCTGACAAAATTCAGGTAGCTGAATCCTTGACCGCACAGCTGACAGAAAATACAGCATTGTGTCGAAACTCTCACGGCGCTTGACATTTTGGAACACAAGTCTAAGAGCTTTTTAAATATTGCCCTGCCTCTGTAGCCGTACAGTCCATTTTTATAGTAGATGCGGTATGATAATAGGACATTGACTTTTCTTTTTCAGTCACTCAGAAATGCTCAACATACCGAAATGTACAGAGGAATTATGCCCAGGACCAGTTTCATCGAACTTAATGGCCTCTGTGCTTCTTTTGCTGACCATACAGTTTAGGTCAGTTATACTTCTACATGTATGGGTCGCTGACTTAAAGTGAATTTCCAACTTTTCCAGATCCCACTTGGGTGAGTTTGGTTGGATTCTTTTAGGTTTTGACGCAGTGTCGAGACGATATAAAGCAGTTTTTGTTGTGCCATTTGATTTGGCAGCTCTAATTGTTCATGATCTTTATTGCACCCTTTGCTGTAACTGTTATCCTTCTCCTCCTGCTGCTCCTCATCTGCTTATAGTTTATTGATATGATTATATATAATGCATAAATTTGTGCTGATCTCCATATGTATGAGGGTGAGTACATTTAATCAGCAGCGGGCAACTCCCGGACAGCGGTGCTCAAACCAGTTTATCCGAAATTAATTTCATATCGAATCAGAGACGGGAGTTCCTGCGTCCGTCTTGCCGTCATCCTTGCTGCTCCGCCCTCACCCCCAGGCACCGACCCCCTCCCGAACCTAAGCCACGGATACCCTCCCGACTGCCCGACCATCTCGCAACACCAGCCCTTTCCCGACTCCGAATCCCCAAATCTGTCTTTACACCTTACCCGTTCCCGAACCCAGCCCTCTCTATTCCATCGCTCTTCCTTTCCCTAACTCGACCCTCTTTATTCCATCCCCCTTCCTTTCCCGAACTCGCCCCCCCCCCAAAAAAAAAAAAAAAAAAAAAAAAAAATTACCCTCTTACAAACTGCAGTACAGACGCCTAGGCCGGTCTACCCCATTCTCGATACCAACTACACATTGACATCAATCCTCGAACCTTTCCCGACACCAACCCAAGAGTGACGTTCTCATGACACCAAATCCTCGAACTTTTCCGAACATTGAACCACTTCAACCCCTTCCGACAAAGATTTTCCGACCCTCTCCTAAAATTTCCCCCTCCCAGACCTCCCCCTCTAATCCCTTCTTTACTCCGATCCCCCTCCCCCTCCCTCTATCCCTCCCCTCTCCCGTCGCGACCCCCTCCGAGCACCACCTTGACGAGATCGTGATGGGGCAAACGAGGTCGTGAGTGGCGGCTGCAGAAGAATGAAAACAATCAAAGCAGAGGTCAGGCCCGCTCACCCAACATGGAGCGGCCCGGCACAACGTTGATTAATCGCATCATCAATTGCGAATTACCTCCAGCGTGATTTAAGTACAATATCAGCCGGCGATCGAAATCTTCACTTTGTCACACATGATTGGATTGTTTCATATTTGGTCGGCAGCGTGGATGGGGGACGCATAATTTATGAATGCTATTGAATCCGGAATTATCCCCTCGGCCAAACCTTCTTACTGCCATTAATCCTTTCGCTGCTAACCCATCCACTACGATGACGTCTTATATTTTGTCTGTGCTTGCTATCTCCAGACGATTTTTTTCAGTCTATAATAATTTTCACATTCCACGATGACGCCTTAAATTTGGCGTAGTCTTGCTGCTACCTACCGATTTTATTAAACTTAAGCCTTTACAGTTTTCTCGTCCTTCGTCCTCTCCTCGTTAACCCTTTCAGCACGTTGACGCCTTGAATTTTATTCTATTCGTATTACATCCAGGCGATATTATTAAACTTGCTTCCATCAGTTCTTTTAGCTATCTCATCTATCTCGTGTCTCATTTTCTCGGTCAATTTTTCATCGCAGTGACGTCTGTTTTAGTATATTCTTGCTGTCTTCAGATATCTTCCGAAGGATCTAAAGCTGTTAAGGGGTTAACGAGAGCTATATGAAACCCATTCGAGAATCATCCCATCAAGAAAACTTTACTTCTTTTATCTTTGCCATCTCCTGACAGTTATTTTTTAATTAGGAACAGTGAATGCTGCATCTAATTCCATCCTGAAATATCCCATCAGTTAAACCTTCCTTCGAATATTAATTTCCTGCTGTCCTCCCACCTTTCCCTTTAATACTTTGATACGATGACTCCTTTATATTAAATTATTATTGCTTTCTCCAGACTATTTTATTCTACATGGTTCTGAAAGTGTTAATGAAAATAACTTTGAACGCGCTTCAGTTCGAAAACACCGCCCTAAGTTAAAACATCAAACTTTCTTGTGGAAGCAAGAATAAAACAAACATCTCACGGAGTATGTAGACATCGGAAAACTGCAACGTTAGGTTCCAGTTGATTACATGTAAACAAATAAGAAAAGTCTACTTTTCCTAGACGAGAAAATCCGTTTTGCACGCGCGAGCGCGCGTGTGCGTGTGTGTGTGTGTGTGTGTGTGTGTGTGTGTGTGTGAGAGAGAGAGAGAGAGAGAAAAGAGAAGAGATGTGCAAATAGAACCCCACAGACATTCCTGATCAGCAATGCATGGTGGTGGTGGGCCCACCCAGGGATCGCACCTCTCCTTGTTTTCATATTCCCTCCCCCTCTTTTCCCGATGATGTAGTGTAAGATGATGAAGTGTGATGATGTTGATTTACTCTCCCACCCCCACTCACCCCTACCTCGAGACGGGTATCATAGACGGGGGTGAGATGCTGCCAACCCTGCCTGTCTATGAATCTCTAATGCGATAAGGAGCCCCCCACTAGCCTCCTCGACACATATCTTTCTGGTGCGTCTAGTGTGTGGGTTAGTAAACAAGGGATTAGGGGGGTAATATGTGTGTGTGTGTGTGTGTGTGTGTGTGTGTGTGTGTGTGTGTGTGTGTGTGTGTGTGTGTGTGTGTGTGTGGCGGGGAGGGCGTTGGCTGATCTGCTGTAAATGAGTGAAAGAGCTCCTGCAGGCGGCCACGGAGGAGGAAAGGGAGGGAATAAGAGGGAGGGATGGGAAGGAATTAGAAGGTAGAAACGGTGAGGATGGAATGGTGTGTGTGCGTGTGTGAGAGAGAAGAGAGAGTGAGAAACAGAGAGAGAGAGAGAGAGAGAGAGAGGAAGGGAGGGAGAGAAGGAAAGGAATTAGAAGGTAGAAACGGGGCGGAGGGAATCGTGCGTGTGTGTGTATGTGTGTTTGTGTGTGTGTGTGTGTGTGTGTGTGTGTGTGTGTGTGTGTGTGAGAGAGAGAGAGAGAGAGAGAGAGAGAGAGAGAAGGGGGGGGTTAATACAGATTGAGAGGAGTAGGAGAGACTGGAAGAAAGAGAACAGTAAAAAAGGGAGGATGAGTGAGGGAAGAGAAAGAATATGGAAGGAGAGAGGAGTAGGAGTGAACAAGTGGAACTAAGGGGAGGAAAGGAATGACGAAGCAGGAGGGACAGAAAGGAACGCAGGAGAGCATAAAAATGGAAAGGGAGCTGTAGGGAGGAGAAAGGAGAAGGCGGGCGTGGAGTAGAGGGGACAGGAAAGAAGTGAAGGGAAAGGATGCCATGGAGGAGTGAGGAAGGCTTCCTCGTGGGGACAGGATAATAAGGTGTGGGAAGAGTTATGAGTGTGTTTATTGCTAACACCATCCACTTAAGACAAGTGTTATTTAGATTAACATAGATACAGTATATATTGAGGACTGATTGGTTGACAGGTAAGATACAGTTGTGTGTGTGTGTGTGTTTGTGTGTGTGTGTGTGTGTGTGTGTGTGTGTGTGTGTGTGTGTGTGTAGGTAATTCACCGGGTCGGTCAGGATCAAGTGATGGTTGTGATCATAAGCATGTTACCCTCCCGGAAGAGAGCTGAAAGCTCATATAGTCCGATTTATGGGCAAAGCCTTGACCTTCACACACACGCACACACCCATCCTCTTGCTCGAGGAGGACAGTGACCACCCGCTTCGTCAGTGAAACTTTTCGCATCCCGAGTAAGGCGCGAACCCCTGTCTCAGCAGATGCTAAGCGGGAGCGTTACCACTGAGCCAGCGAGCTGTGTGTGTGTGTGTGTGTGTGTGTGTGTGTCCGAAACTTGCAGCTATGTTCTGAAGCAGTTTGCCATAACTACATGTACTTATTTGTTACTATATAGTATAGAGTAAATGAGTATCTTAAGTCTTAACCTGTAGTATGACGCAAAGAAACCATATTTACAACTAATCTTGCTTTTCATTCTCATTTTCCACGATTTTCCTTTCTCATATCTAATATATATGCATTACTTAAAAGTTCAAATGAAATTCAACCGGGCATGATTTGATAAGTTTAGTTCTCTGAGTCATTATATTATCATTCTGTTATCTCGTAATGCAGTCCACAACAACCGCTACGATACACTTTCATTTTATTAATATTATATGCTTACTCTTAAGGCGTGATTCATTTTGTAAACCCGGTTCACTTAAAAATTCTGTAATGGTTCCAGTGTCAGTTATTGCAGTTAACGATTAGTTTCTGCGATGTGCCATAGAACTGCATTCGTATAAAAAGCCCATCCCAGCAGACCACGACCCTTCCACACACACCCACACCCACTCACCTCACCCCTCACACACTAGTCTCTCTAAGCTTTCTTCACTCTGACTAACAAGTTGTAAGCCTGTTCCTTCCAAGCCTACCATTTCTATCAGTTCCCATGAGGGGAGGTTCCATTCAGAATTGCCAATGCACTCTCCCCTTCCCCCCCTCTCTCTCTCTCTCTCTCTCTCTCTCTCTCTCTCTCTCTCTCACACACACACACACACACACACACACACACACACACACACACACACCATAGAGACTTGTGACCAACTGTTGACTCCCCCAATCCGTCGAGTACTCTACCGTGGTTTGTGTGTTGGCACTGACGATAGAGGACCCTCGTTCTTTATCTTTTCACCACTAATGATGTGTCTCACTCATTTTTCAACTGAGATTGTTTTCATACTCTTCTCTTTGACTGCTCTCAATTTTTTAAACCACCCTCTTCTAAGTGATTGGACATTATCAGTCTCGTATTGCCTGTTGTCAGTCTCTTCTCACTGGCTGTCCGTTCTTCCCAGTTGGGCTCTCCTGTCTGTTGTCCTCTGTTCTGTTCTGTTATCAGTCTTTGCTTCTTATTGGCTGTCGTTTTCAGTCTTTGCGTCTCATTGGTTGTCTTTTGTCAGTGGCTGCTTCTCTTGGCCGTCTGCTGTCAGTCTGTGCTTCTCGTTGCCTGTCCCGTCAGTTTCTTCTCATTGACTGTTGTCGCTGTTCTTTCACCTCATTGGCTAGCGCCACTCTCTGCTTCAGATTGGCTTTTATTTCATTGGTTGGTGTCACTCACTGCTTCCGATTGGCTTGGTATAGCTTTTTTTTTTTTTTTTTCATTGGTTAGTGTCACTCTTTGCTTCCGATTGGCTTTTTTCCGCATTGGTTGGCGTCAATCCTCTTTCTCGAACCTTTTAGCGAGGTGAGTGAGGCTGCCCTTGTCTGGTCCATCTTTTATGCAAATCATACACTGCCTCACCAGCCGCTAAGTGATCCGCGGCCGCTGCTATTTGCTCACATTGACAAATTTGTGGCCTGCTACGTGCGTGACTAGATAGAGAGTTGTTTTTTAGCGCGTCCTTGTTCAGTGTATTCCCATGATACTTCATGTACTATTATAACTCGAATAACTCACGGGGTCCATGGAAGGGTTAACTGAGATATTCGCGTGTTGGAGTTTAATTGTGGGGAAGAAATTCTCATTGAGTGGCCAAGTACTGTCCATTTGCCAAACGAACCTCACTCGTAAATGTCGAATCAGCCACTCTTGAGTCCCCATTTGGACGGGCATAAGTCTGCATGTCTCACTATCACGCACGCCATTGCAGTGATAAAGAAAAATCGTGTCATGCAACCACAAATGGGAGTTAACACACACACACACACACACACACACACACACACACACACACACACACACAAAGCGTTCCTCCAAGTAGGATGACGTGTATAAGGTCTATACCACTTAGGAAAATTTCTGAGCTTCAGGGAGCAGAACAGACTATCAAGCCTGTCCGGACTCGATCATATATTCAAAATAAGAATAAACCAACTCACCTCCACACACTATTACACGCAGCATTTTACGTACACACAAGCACATGCACACGCAATTATTCAGCCGTTTAGGATAATTATCGCCACACTTCCACCTGCACACGCTTCCAACACGTATGACTGGTAGGGTCTATGTGTGTGTGGGGAGTGGGGGGGGGGGAGAGAGTGGCGACATTACGATAATGGATGACATGTAATTCTGGTGTGATGAGGGGTTCTGTAGGGATGTTTGTGAATGATAATGGGGTGGTTGAGGGTTGTGGTAGAGGGGACAGTTAGTAGGTTGTTGCGAGACGAGGTTGATTAGCATTTGTTACAGGGAGGCATGAATGAGGTGAAGAAAGAATGGAAGTAGGAAGAGACGATTCGCGATTAGCTATGTACTTGTGAGACGGCAAAATGGTGATCATGGGAAGATGAAAACTAAAAAAAAAAAAAAAATGACGATTACAGATTGGTTATGGTCTTGCGAAATAATAAAATGGCAACATTATACAAAGTGAGTGGAAACTTGTCGCGATGGGGGTGTAGGGATGACGAAGGATGTTCGTGAATAATAATGGAGTAGTTGAGAATGGTGATTGAGAGGGTGGGCAGGAGTGATGAAGGGAAGATTAGAAGGAGAAGTGGTGACATGGAGATGAGATTAACAGAAGGAGTGTTACATTGGCAACAGAAGAACACGAGTGATGTGGGGAAAGAATGATAATTGGCAAAGGTTATGAGCCAGACAGGGGTTGTGAAGGTGGAGAGACGATCAGATGTGGTGATTAGTAAGGGAGATTGATTACAGGATGATCAGAATTTGTAACAAGGGGCTATGAGTAATGCGGGATGAGATCGGCGGGGTGGAGAGGGATGATTCGGGATTGGTCTTGAGCTTGCGAAGGGATAAAATGGTGATAGAAGGAAGATTGGAAGAGGAAAAGAATGACTGGGGATTAGTTACGTGTTGGATGGGAGTGGTGAAGAAATCATTTTAATAATTTTAATTCATAGATGATAATGAGAAAATTGAAAATGGAAAGGGATCTTTTGTAATTGATTATGAGCTTGCAAAGGGTAGAAAGGTAAGAATATGAGAAATGGAAGAAATGATTCGGGCTTCGGTTATGGGCTTGGGAGAGAACAGAAGGTAAGTAGTGATCGGGGAGAGATTAGGGGTGGAACAGGACGATTTGCCTCTGAAATACTAGCTTGAGAGGTGGAGAGGGAGACAAGTGATGATCAAGAAGTGATTAGAGTTGGAAAAGAATGATTGGAAAGTTGTGAAGCGGCGACAGTACGATGAGTGGTGACTTGTCGTGATGATGGGAGTGTGATGAGAGGTGCTGGAGGGGCGTTTGTGGGTGATCTTGAATGGCTGAGAGTGTGCTTCGCGAGGAAAAATGAGTATGTGGTCTAGCTGAATATAGGTAGATTGAAGCGTGTGGATGAAATTGAAGAGGAGGTATATCTTCTAAGTGGAATATAGCTGGATGGATACGTTTAGATGGAGTAATTGTCAAGTAGACGGGTGTGAAGAATGTAAATGGAAGAAAGGATCTGTTTGTAATTATTTACTTTATATACAGGAACCTCTTAAGTAGCCTACGATGACAACTTTTTTTTTTTTTAATCGTTCCTACCTAGCGGACGAATTTGAGTCAACTTGTGGAACGAACTTATAGCAAAAAGGTTAATGAAAGCTAAATCTAATCTACTTATGTCCAAAACGTCTCACCCCTTGGCTAAGTAAAATCATATGGTGAGAACGACCACAGACTACAAATGACGTCATTGTGGTGAAGGGCTTTATATTTCTCTGTATGGTATTTACTGTGTATCTTTTTTGTTATGTATGGACATTGCCTAAACAGCATACAAGAATATTATTATCGTGCCACATGCAGAAATACACTGGCATTTAAGAGGTACCCAAGAGCCTCCGAAGCCCACAAGAATAGGTCCCGTAGATTAAGAAGGTGAGTACAGAAGGGCATTTTAGTACACTGAAAGAACCTAAGGCAATGGATGTGAGTCAGGTGGAGGGTAAGGTTGGAAGGCAAATGATCTATGTAGTTTTATGACTTTATTTACCCTTTCATGATCTTAGGAACATTGGTATTCTGTTTCAGCAAACGCCAGACGATTATATTGAGAATGTTATTGTTAAGACATGGATGATTTATTAAATGTAAGTAATGGTATATGCATGGACAGGGATGTGAGTAAATGAGGATGCAGACTAAAGATGAGTGAAACCGATTACACTGTCAGAAGTATCTTGTAAGATTTACAGACAGCATAGCACCAAAAATGTCGTCAAACATTATCCGAATTAGAAAATTTTACAGGTGATTTCTGAAAATATATTTTTTAAATGATCATCCATTACAAGTTTTTTCTTGTCTGTAAAATAATTGTCTGTTTTTGTCATGGAAGCATTATGTTGTTAGCAAATAATTTTTCTTTTTCAGATATTCACTTCGTCCACATTGATATCCAGGAAAGAAATTAGGTCTTCCACGAGATTCCAACTATTATACATGCCGGTGACGCATTCGTCCTGCTGCCGTAACCGTTAGTCCACGGGTGTATTGCAGCCATGTTAGAACATACCAGTCGTTCATTTACTAAGCCGTCCTCGCATTATAATCCTCCAGACTAGGATGCCTGACTCTTAAGCAACAAATTAACAAGGATAAATGATGAATGAGTGACGCAACAGTCCGTGTCTTTCCCCATAATCATTTCCTTTCTCAGTATCATGTTGCGCTATCGTACTAAAGCATAATGGCCTCCCATCATTATATGTTTTGCTTCTACGACCCAGATGCAGCCTCTACCTTAACCCAAATATATAATATTTCTTTAACACAAAATAAGCTATATCTCAGCCCATGATTTTAACAAGTAAATAATTTCGTGTAAGCTTGTGTTGGCAACTTTTTACAAAGAGCTACCGTATGCCATATTATTCTGAAATAAAATTCATTGCTTTGTAATGAAATACTGTTAAGATAATTGGAAGGTGAATCCATAATTAATGTTAGTTCGGTACAGGCTTATTCTCATTAAAATTCAGCGATGTCTAGAGACAGTCTCAACATTGTAAATTAAAGATTTATTTAAATTACTTATTTCTGCCTTGTTGTACTGTAGGATAGATGCACATTGCAAGGGTGGAGATTGATACATTAAATGGATGTATACGGATGAGAATGTGTATAGGTCTAAATGTAGTGAATATTGTGGTGTGGATGGGAGGTGGTGGACAGGAAAGGCTTGAGGATGGGGAGGTCAAAAGGGTGAGGTGGGGAGAATGACAAGGGAACAAATAGGGGGACAGGCGGAGGGGAAAGATAACTGTGGGAGATTCTACGTGAGATTTCGGGAAGAGGTGGAGGAGTTCGCAAAGGGGAAAGAAAGAAGGTTAAGAGGTCATTAAGGTTGGGAGGATATCAAAGGCAGGAGATGGAGGGGAGGGAAAGAGTGTGAATAAGGATAAGGAGGGGGAAGAGGGGAAGAGAAGGGTGAAAAGAGAAAGATGAAAACGAGGTGTAATTCTCAGGGGTAGAAGGAACGGGGGACGGGGAAAGAGGAGGGGAGAAGAGGGAGAGAGGGGAAAGGCTAAGGAGAGGACGGGGAGGGGGTTCGTAGGGAAAGGGTGAGTTGGAGGGGAAGAGGGGGGCAGTAGGAGGGGAGGGGGAGATACTGAAGTTGCGTGCTCACTGCCACGTACTCTGTCTGCCTTCCATTAATACACCTAGACGGTAAGTGAGACTCGGTGACTTGATAATTAATTCATAACATTGGTCGCCGCACTAAGAGAGAGAGAGAGAGAGAGAGAGATTCTTATTGTTTGCTGTGGGGTTTGCCTTTTATGTTTCACCTCTGTTTTAATTCGACTTACGTTCACTTGGTTATTTTCTGTTTATATATATATATATATATATATATATATATATATATATATATATATATATATATATATGTGTGTGTGTGTGTGTGTGTGTGTGTGTGTGTGTGTGTGTGTGTTCCTGCTTTTTATTTATCTATTTCATTTTGTTCTCGTACTTTTTGCTCTGCTTGTTTGTTGATTCGTTTTCAGTTTGTCTTTTGTGTTTGTTCATGTCCTAATCATGCTTTTTCTTTCATTTCATTTGTTTCCTTTACTTACAGATTCATCACTGACTTCATTCTGTTTCTTCCTTTCACGTCATTTCAGTGTTTTGATTCTTGCGCCAATGCCTGCTGACGTCTTCCATATTTTTTCTTGTATGTATGTATTCTTATTCATAGTTTTTGCATATGTTCTGAATCATATTTTTAATCTTCTCATTTTTTATGCTTGTATGCTATTATTTTACATTCTAAGGTATGAGTGATTAATTCTTAGCTGAGTAAAATCCTCTGGACATAGCTGGAATAAACTATTAGAGTTGTCTGCTCATGAGGCAGTTCATAGTTACTCTTAGGTCTCTTTTCTCGCCCTTAGCTAAATAAAAATGTCTTACTTTACTTGGAATAAAACACTGGTGAAGACATGACTTACGATGAGGTTAACATTGTCCTTGCTTGATATTTGTTTAATTTTGAGATTGTTTCCTCTTTTCCTTCTCCAACATGTAATTTCATTTATTAATATTCTTTTGTAAACTCGTGTACTTATTACCTATATTTTAATTAATTTGTATTTGTCCTATTTTTTTTTCCTTTCATGACCATTATACAATTTTTCTCTGTGAATAAATCATTTGTATAGTTTTTTTTTTTTCTGTCACGTCTTTTTTTGTTGATTCTGACTGGCACATAATTTACTGCTCTCTCTCTCTCTCTCTCTCTCTCTCTCACACACACACACACACACACACACACACACACACACACACACACACACACACACACACACACACACACACACACACACACACACACACACACACACACAACAAAAACCATATCGCTTTGCCTTGCTAATGGCGGGCTATAAAGATGGACAGATGAATGAAAAAATTAGGAGTTGGAGGTGGATTAGTGACTGAAGAAATTTAAAGAATAAAAAGTGGCCTGATGATTGAAGAAATTAAGAATTAGAGGTGGACTAATGACTGAAGAAATGAAGAGTTCAAAGTGGGCCTGTGAATCAAGAAATTAAAGGTTTAACGTGGACTGATGAATGGAGAAATTACATAAAGAGTTAAGAGTGACCTGCTGTGGCTCTTACCGTAGCAGTGGCCGTGGTCCCGAACACAGTGCGGGACGAGTGGCGTGGCCTGCTTTAGTATGCACGGCTCCGACCATCTCCTGCCTCTGATTCTTATGCCGCTGGGACCGAGGCCATTCTGTCAGCAAGCACATGATAATGAGGCCTCGCTCCCTTCCTCTCCACCTCGCCCTCTGTGCCAGGTTCAGCTTCAAGGGAGGGTTTTTGAAATGCATCCACCTCCCTCGGGCGACCTCTGGGTGAACTGAGAGTGGGAGTGCCTGGCAATGTACTTACGTGGAGGCCTTTGTGCTCTTGTTACTCTGTATTGTGCGATCGTTACTGATTAGGGACAGATATGCATGAAAAGTTGTGGTAGTAATTCTTGGGGAAACATACTGAGAGCGCCTGTCAGTGTTCTTACGTGGAGGCTTTTGTGCTCCTGTTAATCTGTGTTGTACTATCGTTTCTGAGTAGGGACAGACATGCATGGAAGAGTTTTGACTGGCTGCCTACTGGGCGAACTGAAAGTGGGAGTGCTTGTCAGTTGTCTTATGAGGGGTTTGGGAGCAAGTTTTTGCGTCCTTGTTCTTCTGTGTCGTTGGTCGTGGGATCGTTACTGAGTAGGGACAGAAATGTTTGGAGGTCATTTTTTTCTGTCAAGGCATTGTTTACATTCCGTATGAGATTTTTAGAGAGAGGGACGTGTGTCAAGAAAGTAATGATCGTTGCTGAGGAGGGACAGCAATACTGGAAGATATTATGAGCGCCACCCCACACAGACTAGGCAAATAAGATAGATTAACCCCTCAAATCCCGGCGACGTTATTTTGATTTTATTTGTTATTGTAAACTTCAGACAAACTCTGGGTACTGAATGAGCTAATGAAGGCTTTATCTACCTCATCAAGTTCGAAGTCTTTCCTGGTCTGAATGAGTACCTATAGGTAGCAGGCAGAAAGCAAACAGTACGCAATCGCTGTGAAGTTGTTAAGCCAGCTGCTCGCATCACAGACCATGCAGGCCAGTTGGTACACCACAGTAACTAGATACTCTTAACTGCATATTGAACACAGTTAATATACAGGATGCAGAGTCATTGTTCTCTGGTACAAGCTGATATATGTCGTACCTCAGCCGCTTCACTTCGGTGGTGTACATTTTAGGTTATCCCTGTTACCTCCAGACGATTTTATTCAGATTAGGATATTTTTCGAACCAGAAGGGTTACATATAGCCCTCACTAACCATTTCACTGCTAAAGGTATGCCCTAGGTTGAATATAATCATCTGGTAACGGCAAAGACTTTGCTAAATAAAAAAGATCGGCACCGGACTGAGTGTTATCCTATATATCGGACCCATTGACTTTTCCTCTTTTTTTCAGTTTTCTTCCAACTTTTCCTTTAAGTGTTTTTTCGTTGTCCAGTATTATTTATTTCATTTTCCCATTTTTTTATGGAACTTTTCTCTTTATTATTATTTCCACTTTTCCCCTTTCCCACCGTTTCTTGTCTACATGCTGTTTCCTTCTCAACACTAATTCCATTTCTCCATCCTTCTTGCTTTTCACATTACTTTTTCATCTTTTCACCTTATTAGGCCTACTATTCTCTCCTCGACATTACTTCCACAGTTTCTTCATTTTGTCCATTTCTTCATTATCCTCTTGGTACTCCCATCTCTAAGAAAATTTCAGCTCTTAGTCCATTCCCTCTTTCCTTTCTAACTTTTCACCTTTTCACTTTATCACCATTCTCTCCCTGACATTTATTTTTCTCCATTCTCACTGCTCCTTATTTATTGCCATGCTGTTCCTTTCTCTACACAGATTCCAGTTTTTCTCTCCCTCATCTCTTCCTTTCTGATTTTTCTGATTTTCTTTCCTTGTTTTGCTCCTCTCTTAAATATGTTTCTTTTAATATTTTCCTGTTCTTTCTTCTTCTTCCTTTTCCCCTTGGCTCTCTATTCTGTATACACACACACACACACACACACACACACACACACACACACACACACACACACACACACACACACACACACACACACACACACACACACACACACACACACACACACACACTCTCTCTCTCTCTCTCTCTCTCTCTCTCTCTCTCTCTCTCTCTCTCTCATTCCATTTTACTTTCTTCTATAGACAGATTCCTCTTCTGTATTCACCTCTTCGTTTCTCAGCTCCATTCTCCCATTCTCGTCTCTGCTACCTTCTTTCTTCATTTTCTCTCCTCCCTTCCCCCTTGTCTCCTTTATCATCTCCTCGTTTTGTTTGTCATTTCTCTGCCTCTCCACCACTACTCGTCTTTCTCCATCAGTTTCCCGTTTTTATCTCCGCCATCCTCCTCATCCCTCTTACGTTGTCCATCCCTCCTTCATTTCCCGTATCTTGCTCATCCTTGCAGTCCCTTCTTCCTCCGTCGCTCTAAACTTTTTTTTTTTTTCATTTTTCTCATTCTATCGGTCACTTCTGTTTTCTACACCCTTTCCATCCCCCTTCCATCTCTCCCTTTCCCAAGACCTCCATCCTATGTCGTTCTTCCACCAGCGCTCTTCTTTCGCATTTGAATTTATTTCCCTATTCATCCTTCCATCCCATCTCCTCCACTTCCTTCTCACATCTTCTTATCTGTCTTCATCCATTTTTCCTCCATTCATCCTTTCACCTACCATAATGTAATCTGTCACCCATTCTATCCCAACCACTACTTCCTCAACCACCTTCATCCATAGTTATCATTTTCTTAGCCTCTCCCCTCCTGTCCCCGCTCACCCTTCTTCATTCACCCTTACTCCTTCTCTCACCCATTTATTTCTCCGTCGCCCCTCTACATTCATCCATTTTCTTCATCTCATCCACGCTTTCCTCTCTCACCTCTCTTTATCCATAAATACTATTTTTCTCAACCTATTATATCTCTCCCACTCCTCTCCTCCCTTCCATATATTTCATTCATCCCTTCCATCCATCCTTCCACTTCTCCATCCCTCTCTGTCCATCCGTATTCTTCCTTTCAACCAATACATTCATTTTCCTCCATTCCTCTCTCACCTTTCTTCACCCATTCTTGTCCTCCTCTCACCCATTCATCCCTTGCTCATCCTTCTTCGTCGATTCTTATTCCTCTTTTCAACATTCCATCAGCCCTCACCTATCTCCTTCGTCCTCAGTCCTCATCCATCCATTCCTCCTATACCCTTCATTTCTCCTCCAGCTGTCTTCCCACTCTTATTTACTCCTGTCCTCAACTCCCCATCCATTTCTCCTATACCCTTCATTCCTCCCAATAGCTTTTCATCTATCCTTACTCCTCTTCCCAGCTATCCATTCACCCATGCTCTCCCTTCTGCTCCTCCCCACCCCTCTCCATCCATCCTTCCTTCACATTCTCCTTATCCTCTTCATCGCGTTATTATACCTCACCACTCAGTCCATCCTCACCCCCTCCCCCTCCCCCTTCCTTCTGTGTTACGCCTCCCCACTTTACATTCCATCCTTGCTCCTCCCTCAACATTTCCTCCACCTCCCTCCCTCCCTCTGTCTTCTTTTCTCTCCATCTTGTCGTTCTCTCTCTCTCTCTCTCTCTCTCTCTCTCTCTCTCTCTCTGAACCTTATTTTTGCTCGTATTTTTATCCCTCAGCCTCCTTATTTTTGTCCTTCCTCCCTCTGCCATTCATCCCCTTCCTTCTTCGTATCCCTTCATGCCTTTCTCCTGTCTTTCATCCTCTCCGTGCCTGCTTACTTTTCTCCCATATCTGTCTCCTTCCCTTTCTCTCTCCTTTCGTGCATCCATCACCCTCCATGTCTGACACCTCCCTCCTTTCGTGCCCTCTTCCCTCCCTTCCTTCCTCCCTCTTCCTGTCATATGTCTGCCTGCGTGCTTGCTTCCCATCCTTGCCTCCTTCCCTCCATCATACCATGCCTCTCTCATCTTGTCCTAGGGCTCCTACCCTGTCTGCCAGCTTTCCTCCATTCCTGCCTCCCTCCCTGTCTACTCTCACTTGCCATCCATGCTTCTGTCCTCCTGTCTTACGGTTCTCTGCTTGTCTTCCTGCCTGCCTCCTTGCCTCCCAACCCCACCTTCTTCCTTCCCACTGTAATCTCCCACATCTCTCTCTCTCTCTTTCCTCTCATACTCATCCATGTCTGCGTGCCTCCCATCCTTTCCACCCTCCTTCCCCCTGTACTCTTTCTCCTTTCTTCCATCTGTCCCTCCCTCCTGTCATACACCTCCATGCTTGTGTGCTTTCCATTCCTCCCTCCCTCCGTCCCTCTTTACTCTTTCTCCTTCCTTCCAGCTCTCCCTCCCTCCCTCCTTCCCTCGGTACTCTTTCTCCATCCTTCCAACTCTCTCTCCCTCCCTCCCTCCTGTCATACGCCTCCATGTCTGCGTACTTCCCCTCCCTCCCTCCCTTCCTCCCTCTGTACTCTTTCATCTTCCCCGCATCTTTACTTCCTGTCATACGCCTCCTCACCTGCTTGCCTACCACTCATCCCTTTCTGTCTACTCACTTTCTCACCAACACTCCCTCCCTCCCCGTCTATCTACACACTCTCTTACCAATCCCCCTCCTGTCCTACGCCCCCTCCCCCCCGAGGTGAGGACGCAGGGCATGTGTGTTAATAAGGACCTCCGACCCCGGGTACCCGTCTTGCGGATAAACACTGCCGGACGAGGAGTGGCCGGGAATGTGACGCTGGTGCCGGGTGTGACGGAAGGATGCGGTAGTCTGGAATGTGCTGATGGTTGGATGTTATGGTGTGGCTTATCTGACATGGATGGGGTGTGACGGAAGGCTGTGACGATGGTGTGGAGAGTGGCGAGGGTGCGGTTTGTGGCCGAAGTGGAGTTTGAAGTGGGTGGGGTGTGACGGAAGGTTCTGACGCTGGAGTGGGGTGTGACGGTGGTGGGGTGTGATGCTGGTGTGGAGTGTGACGTGGCTGAGGTGTGACGAAAGGATATGACGGTGATGTTGTCTGACATGAGTTAGATTTAACGGAAGGATGTGATGCTGGTGCTGGGTGTGTGGGAAAAAATGTGATGCTAGTGGGGGGATGTGACGTAGCTAGGTCGTGACGGAAGCATGTGACGCTGGTTGGGGGATGTGGCGTGGCCGGGGTGTGTCGGAAGAATATGATGCTGGTGTGGAGTGTGACGTGGTTTAGGTGTGACGGAAAGTTGTGACGGTGTGGACTGTGATTTAACTGTGTGGCGGGAGGGTGTGCCGTGTGTGGGGTGACAAAATGATGTGATGGTATGAAGCGTGATGATGGTTGGGGGTTATGGTGTGGTAATTTGAAATAAGATTTGTTTCAGTAATAAAGCTGAAGATTTACAGACAAGTTACTTTCATCTTGTTGTTTTAGATGTTAGTGTTGGTTAAAGTAATGCTTTTATAACCTTTTTCCCGTCATTAAATATTCTCTCTCTTTTTACAGGTAAGTTGTGTTCTTCTCTTGCCGTCCTGCATCATTTGTAAGTATGAGAGAACACTAAATGTAGGTACACTGGGGTAGTCATCTCCTAGGTAATAATATATTTCCAGATGCACAGTCAACAGTAAATATCTCGTCAAAATAAATGTCTTTGCTTTGTAAATATTAGGAGGGAAAATTCAGAACTAATATACAATAAGTCGCACTTTGGTACTACCCATGCGAAAGAAGTGAGAATAGTGGTACCATTTCGTGCCGAGAAATTCATCATTTATATTGTCTATCTGTCCCATTCTCTCTCTCATCAAACTCCTGTGAAAGAGTGGGTAGAATTTAATGAAATATGGCATGTTAGTCGAGCTGAAAAATGTTAAGACTACAGGTCGTAATTACCCTTGACTAGCTATTCACAAATCAGTAGGAATATTAAGGTGATTGTAAAATTTATTTCTTCAACTAAGATCGTTCATTCCATTAATTGTTTTTGACAGTAGTACAATTTAAATTAGATGAATTAAGTTAGAAACGTCTGGTTACACGAGATAGACACTGAAGGAAATATCAATCAGATACATTTTTTTATTTAATAAAAATAAACCATGAGAAATACTTTGACTGTTGTTAGACATTAAGATCGACGATTACCGGTGCTTGTAATCCTACAGGTCTTGAGTTAGTATCATTGAGTTAGATCGTCCGGTCAGTACATTGTCTCATTTTTTATTCCTGGTAACGCAAGACGATTATACGCCGTCTGGGAGGGATGAAAGACACGAAGGCACCGAAACTAAGGAAAGATAGCGACGTGATAAAGGTGAGATAATAACTGTAGCCTTCATAGAAATAATAATACTCAGGCTGGCACTAAACGTTCTTATTCATGCATGGGAGGTTAATGGTACATAGACATGGTAAAATTAAAGAGGAAAAAGATTAGTATGACCATATTTTGCCCATGCAGTCTGGTATATAAGTAATGTTTGAAGACATTTTGTTCCTCCTTACGCCAGACGATTTTATCCGAGAAAAAAAATCGTAATGAAAGGGCTAACGACACACGACCACATTAGTCTTGTTTGTTCCAGTGGCGGCTCATTCTGCTGGAGTGAGGAGTGAGGATATTTTGTCTGCTTCATAAAATCACTAATCAGTCATGCAACCAGTGGACGAATAACACCATATACTATAAATTACGAAAGAGCTATGGGAAGCAGGGAACAATGCAGGGTAGACACTGGTAACGCTGACTGAGGCGTGCCCACAGCCCACGAGAATTGAGTTGCGTAATATATGGACCACCATGTAGAGTAAAAAAATATAGCAGTGTTTGTACTATTAATTATTACTTTATTTTTGTACCCTTAATTATTACTAGTTTTTGTACCCTTAGTTATTACTTTATTATTTGTACCCTTAATTATTACTTTATTTTTGTGCCCTTAATTATTACTTTATTTTTGTACCCTTAATTATTACTTTATTTGTTGTACACTTAATTATTACTTTATTATTTGTACCCATAATTAGTATTTTATTTTTGTACCCTTAATACCTACTTTTTTTGTACTGTTAATTATTACTTCATTTTTTGTACCCTTAATTATTATTTCATTTTTTGTACCCTTAATTGTTACTTAATTTTTGTACCCTTCTATTATTACTTTATTTTGTACCCTGAATTATCATTTTTGTACACTTAATTATAGCTTTATTCCTAGTAAAACCAGACGACTTTCTACAGGCATGGAGGGTCTAAATAACACAGGAACAGGGTAAAATTAAAGAGAGATACGATAATTCTGGCCATAATTCCCTCGCGCACCCAGCTATATGAATGCTGTTTGAAGCCTTAATTATATTCACTCCTGCTTCGTCCGCTGCCCTTATTAGTTTGCTCGTCCGCCGCCAGAGTTAGTTCCCGCCTGGTCATTTTGAGAGAGAGAGAGAGAGAGAGAGAGAGAGAGAGAAATGTATAAGTGGAATGTAAATCGTGAACTGTAACTCATTATATATTTCATTCTTCCTTTTCTTTCTTGTTCTTCTCTGAATGGCTGCACAAAACTTTGATTTTTCCTTTTCCCTTTCCATTTTTCTTCTTTCCTGGCTTAAGTCATAAATATTTTTAACTTTTTTTTGCACAACTTTCGGTTTCCATTATAGTGCCCTTGAA
This sequence comes from Coenobita brevimanus, assembly GCF_032717465.1. Taxonomy (NCBI): domain Eukaryota; kingdom Metazoa; phylum Arthropoda; class Malacostraca; order Decapoda; family Coenobitidae; genus Coenobita; species Coenobita brevimanus. Next base: position 53,941,554 of record NC_137046.1, read on the forward strand.
TCAGCATGGTTATTTAGGACCTTTTTTTTTTTTTTTTTTACATTCTTTCATATTTATACCGGTATGTTTATAATTCTTTCTGTATTCCTTTCTGTGCTTATAAATACGTACGTTTCTTCCATGTTTTCATTTTCTTTGAGATTCAGCCCTCATTTTCGTTTCCTTACTGTGTAGTTGCATAAGACTATTATAGTATTTGGGGTATCGCGTATTTATTATTTACTCTGTTTCCCTCGGCGGTTATGAGTTTTGTTACCTCTTGGATGTAATGACGTGTTCTTTTATTTCAGTGTTCTTGCGTTCTTTGTTTCAGTGTTCTTGCCTCCAGATGATTTTGTTCCAGTTTAGGACAGACTTCTCGAAATAAAGAGTTTGTCATAGCAGTCACCGAGCCCTTCATTGCAAGAGTTCTCCCATAAGATTATTAAAAATCACTGGGGGGATAGGAAGAATGAATATCATTTGATTCAGTGGACTAACACTTACGGCTCTTACTGCCCATTCTCAAATGAACGGAATCGTCTTGCATCAGTATAAATAGTATACTAGAGTTGTTCACACCATGAGAGGGTTAATGGTACCAGTAGCTAGAAGGAAAAGGTTAATTGGGAATGCTTGTAATTTTTTTTTTTTTTTTTTTTTTTTAAGATTCTTCCCTGCTTTCAGGTTTTACAGTAATCGGTTCCTTCTTATAGTTTCCTTAACTCATAATATTACTAGTTTTACTTTTTCCCAAGTACTTCTGCTCAGTGTCTCCAGTTTCCTTGCTGCTCAGTTCCTTGACATTTTCCGTAACTCAGAACGTTTTTAGATTTCTAATTCTCAATTTGTTTTTCATTTTTCTGCTCACTGAATTCAGCTTCATCGCCCCTCAATTATTTTTTCCCCTTAGCCACATCGTTCATTTTTTTCACGATAACATTTATGTATTGTCTGACGACACATCCTGTGGGAAATAGCTCTTAATAGTCGATCTGTGCTCTTTTACCTTTACTTTGATGAGTGTCGAAAGTACCCTCTTACTACTCTGTAGCTCGTAGTCTTTGGTTCCTCCCTTTAATATACCTTAACTGCCCATACCCTACCCACCTCTAAGAACCACTTCATTCCTTCAGCCCGAAGACGCATTTTATCATTTCTTCTGGCCCACTTTAAACGATATTGTTTAGGAGAGACTTCAAACTGGATAATTTAAATTCTGCCTTTGTTACCCCTGGCTGTACAGGAATTCTTTCCTACGCTGAACAACATCGTCTCGAGGTAAATAACATAAACTAATATAGCCTATAGCATAGTTGTGAAGGTGTTAACCCCTGCAGTACGTGAAACTTCGAAAGCTGAATAAAATCGCCTCGACGCAGGAAAAGCCCAATCTAATACATCATGGTAGTGGAGGCGTTAACCACCCTGTAAATCTGCTCGTAGCCCACATGGTCGCTCCTCACTCCTGCGATACGAGCTGCGCGGTAATCGATAGCTGGTAGTGTGGCGCAACAAGAAACACCGGGTATATGCTAATGCGCCTTCAATTACGGTTCATCTGCATTCGTAATTATATGCGTCCCTCACCCCCGCTGCAACTCGTATAGACCCGGAGCGCTGGGGGTCTCGGGATGGGAGGAATTGGGGAAGACTCAGAAGTGGAGACGAAGAGAGGGAGGGATCCATTGATAAAGCCACCTACCCTCGTTCCCCCTTTCTCCTCCCCAGCCTCTTTTCTCAAGGCATTCCTTTGGCACTTCATCCCATTCTGTTCAGTTTAACACCACTTCATTTTACAACGGTTTATTCTGCTCCATTCTTCTCTTCTACTCTCCCGTCTTCCTTACAACACTTCACTCCGTTCGACTTTCTCCCGTTTCTCCTTGTCCTTCCTCGTCTCCCGACTTAATTCGACTAATTTCTTCTCTCCTATCCATTCCCTTCTTTCTCACCCCACGCTTCATCACTCCTGTCTCCTCCCCTCCATTATCCTACCCCACCTTTCCTACCCTACCCTACCTTACCCTACCCAACCCTACCCTACCCTACCCTACCCTACCCTACCCTACCCAACCCAACCCTATCCTACCCAACCCTACCCCACCCTACCCTACCCTACCCCACCCTACCCTACCCTACCCTACCATCATCTTAGTGCATACCATATTTCTTTTTTCCTTCCGTTCCTTGCCACTGTCTTCAACAGCCTCCCCATCTACCATGTCATTCCCATCCTCTGTTATCCCCACCCCCACTCCTCCCCATACCCAGCCCGTTTCCAGCCCCACCCCCCAATATCCACTTCTAAACCAGCTACTCTTCTTTTTTCTTCAGTTCCTCACCTCCGTCTCTCACATTCTCTCCGTCACCCCCACCCCTCCCCACCACCTCCCCTTCTTCCCATTCCCCGTCCGTCCCTCCTCACTTCACCCCACTTTCCTTTTCTGTACATCCATTTTCCCTTTTATTTGTTTCTCTTCACACGTCTGCTGGATCGCTTCTCTTCCCCACAAATCAGTGCCCCATCTCCTTACCCTCTACCCCACCCCTCTGCCTATTACCCATCTCTCCTCCCCGTCCCCATCCCCATCTGCCAGTAATCCCATATACCCATACCTTTCTTACCCCAGTCCCTTGACCCTTCCTTCGATATCCGACTTCCCTCCCACTCCCATCCCTATTTCCCCATTCCTTTTCTCCCAGTCAGGGGGTCATATCTCACCTCTTCTCTCCTCCTTCCCTCTCCCCTTCTTCTCCCCTCCCCTCCTCTTCACTAGCCCTCCTCTCCGCTTCCCATCTCTTCCATTCCTCCTCCACTCCCTCCTTCCTTTCCCCCATCCCTCCGTATCCCTCCCTGTTCCCTCTTCTTCCCACCCCTCGCCCCCTGTAAAAGTGATAAACAATGACAACGGCGATAAAGCAGAATTATTCCTTCGGTTCCCTCCTCCAACACGGGTTTACGGCTCCCAGTTATTATGCTAAAGCCTAGATACTTTTACCTGATAATAGCTGAAATGTGGACCCGATATGGACTTTAGACCTGGAGGGAGGGCGGCTGAGAGAGAGAGAGAGAGAGAGAGAGAGAGAGAGAGAGAGAGAGAGAGAGAGAGAGAGAGAGAGAGAGAGAGAGAGAGAGAGAGAGAGAGAGAGAGAGAGAGATGGGTTAGGTTCGTATTAGACTAGGCAGTTTAATTAGGCTTGTTTAGCATAAATTACTCTGGGCTAAGTTTTTGCTCCCTCCCCTGCCCCCCATCATGCCCCACGCCTGTAAAACCAGTATCTTGTGCATCTCCAACTGGGGAACTTGGACTGATTTTAGTTTAATTTTTTATGCATTTTTTATAAGCCTGTGTATTTCCAACTACAGGTTTTGGAGAGTTTTAAATCACTTTTTTTAAAATGAAACCCTGTGTTTCCAACAGGGGAACTTTTTTTATTTTTTATTTTTTTAGGATTGGATGATATATAGATGGATGGGCTACTTTTTTTTTTTTCCACCTTTGCTGTAATACATCAGATTTACAAGTAACAGGACCGTTACTGGCGTATAATGAGGTCATTTCCTTGTAAAGCATTAATTGTACTACAAACTAAACATTTGGATCTGTTAATCTGTAAATAGGGATTCTTTTTTTTTTTTTTTTGAGGGGGGGGGGGTTGCTTGGGACTCCCGTCATTCACTCTTTTGATGCATGACAACCGTCAGGCGAACCTGCACTGAGTGAAAGCCGATTGGTGTCTCGTAGCCCTGAAGACCATTTACTAGGATGGTGTGTAACTTTATAACCAAAAAGACCCCTTGTTTTCTAATAGCGTAAGGCGCTCCAATCGAATGTGACCCATAAGAGTTTACATCCGAGGATAGGTTGGGGTTTATTGCTCAAACAATGCCACTCAAAGATGAGAGACTAATCACCCTCGTGTTATGGGGCAATAAAAGACTGAACGAATTATTTCCTTTTATCTGACTTTACACGTGGATTAGGAAACCTGATTCTGTGTTCAAAAATTTCCCGTCAAGAAGATTTGAATCCCCCCTCCCTCACGATCTCAACCATTTATCCACTTGGTCATATCCAGGTCTGTTTTTATGTTCCGGTACATACCGTACTGGGTTATTCCCACCATGTCTGCTTCACACGTACACTGGTACGGCACCATTTTGGAAAGAATTATGTATGGAAAGGCACAGACGTTGAGTTTCTCTTAGTTTTGATGGATGAACCAGCAGAGGGTAGTGAGAAGTAGTGTTGTGGAATATACAACGAACGACTACCTTTAACCATACACCAGCCCCCAGAACTGGCTTCGAGTGAGGCCTCATGCTGTATAGGTCTACACTTCGGGCCGCACACTTGTATATCTCCGGGATTTAATTTTTCATTATCAGGGGTCTCTCCTGCAGAGAACAAGTTCCCTTAGCGGTAGCAATTCTTATTTGAGTGTGTGTGTGTGTGTGTGTGTGTGTGTGTGTGTGTGTGTGAGAGAGAGAGAGAGAGAGAGAGAGAGAGAGAGAGAGAGAGAGGGCAGCACCCAAGTGTCTGATGTGATGTGATGTGAAGTAAGGTGCAGGTGTGTGGTGGGCGACATGCAGCCGTGCAGGTGATCTCACGCCTGGTCGGGCCTTCTAATGCCTTCTTTACCTTTGTCTCCTCAGACTTCGCCTTTTGTTAACACTTTCAGGCGCCATTGACCCTCAGCTGAATAAAATCGTTTGATGTTAGCTGAAGTAAAATATTAGAGTTATCCTGAAAATGAAAGAGTTGATTATGCTCGTATTAACACTGAGGCTCCTATGGGTCATTCGACATTCAAGCTCCTGTGGCCCATTCTCAGCTGAACTGAAAGTATGACGTTAGCTGAAAGAAAATGCTAGAGTTACCCCGACTGTAAGAAGGTTGAGCTGCTAATCAATGAATCGGCACATCCCTATTTTCGCATCATCGGTGGCCTTTGACAGCGTCGTTGGTGAACGTGAGGACCGTAAATATATATTATAGGGATGGGTATGGTACCAAGTGACTGTACGGTGGAACCGATCGTTTGGATTTGAATTGAGGCTCGTATTCATAAATTTACGAAGCATAATTTGTTTCTATTACTGCTTTTTTATACCATCATCATCACTCACACACACATACTAAACACTTCACAAATACTCTGGAATGAACGTTAAATTGAAACATACGTTCCAGCAGTTAATCGGTATCTAGTGACTATGTACTGCTGAAACATGCTTATCGTAAACATTGTTCAGGATCTTTGATTTATACGGGCCTTGTCGTAGTCATGCTGGTGAAGGATGTGTGGACGTAGGTAGCCATAAACTAAGTGACTGTGGCAGCTGTAAGAATAAATTCAAAAAGGTATGATAATGAAGAGGCAAAGCAAATCTAACTGACTCTGGGAGTAATTTATATATACGTGTGTGTGTGTATATATATATATATATATATATATATATATATATATATATATATATATACAGTATATAGATATATATATATATATATATATATATAGATTTATCTATCTATCTATCTATCTATCTATATAATACCCGTTGAGTTAGGCAATTTCCTGTTAAAATCTTTGAATGCCTGGATTACTTTCAGCTGAACAAAACCATGTGGTGTTAACTTGAACAGAAAACCTAAGTAGGCCCATACCAGCATAAGGCTTAACCGTTCCTCTTAAATAATGTGTTTTTTTACTGTATACCTCCTGACAACCACTCGATTTCATACGGCGAAGGTGTGAACTTAAGCTTCAAATGAATTAATGATGAGTGTACTATAGGTAACTCTTCCAGGTGGTTATGTGTCTCATCAGACGAATAAAGTTGTCTGAAGGTAGCATACAAAAAAAAAAAAAGATCGCATTGAGAAAGTTAACTCCTTCAGCCCAAGGATGCTGTTTTTCTGGTGTCCTTGCATCCTCAGATGGTTTTACTTGGCTCTTTGGAAACTTCTCACGTTGAGAGAGTTAGGAACAATCTCCATTAGACTCCTTCACTGTAAAAGATCTCCCGAAAACTAAGCAAAAATTGTCAGGAAGTACAGCGAATCAGCTAAAAAGTAAAAGAAATAAAACAAGCGTCCATGTATTGAAAGGTTAGGGGTTGATTAAGATGGTTTGGACATATGGAAGGCACGGGGAGTGGAAGAGTTAACAGAGAAGGGTGCATAGAGGCGAAGTTGACGGGAGAATGAGGAGAGGGAGACCGAGGAGGAAGTGGAAGATGAAGTGGAGATGAGTGCATGAGGGGAGGCGAGGGCGGCGTAGAGTGGCGGTAGGGGGAGGGGTTGTGATAGGGAGGCTTGGACCCGTCGTATTTTCCATATTACAGGTTATTATTCTCTCCATTGTTACTGATGTTATTTTGATTTCGATATAGGTGGCATAAATAACCTAAAAGATTATATAAACAAACAGGTTACTGGAACAGACTGGCAAGAAAGAGGCGATAGAGAGCCACTTTAACCAGCAAGAGTGCAAACCTTGGAGGCGTTTTTGTTGTGGTGACCTCTGAATGAATTCTGAGATTAGACGTTTGGAGATAGATAGATAGATGAATAGATGGCTGGTTGGGTGGATGAGAGAGAGAGAGAGAGAGAGAGAGAGAGAAATTATTGCAGCTAGAGGAAGGCCTGTAGGGGATGGAATGATAAAATGGAGGAATGCATGAGGGAGAGCGGTTTAGTTTAGTTGTATACTTCCATAGATTATTATACTTATCATAGTTTTTGTTATACCGGCCATTTTAATCGTTGTAGTTTAAGATGTATTATTGATATCGTGGTTACACCTTCTAGTGTCATTATTCCAGTTTAATATTTTCATCCGTAGTGTTATACAGGTACTTTCTAGTCTAACCCGCCCCTCACTGGATGCGCTGTCAAGTAATGGAGAAGCGGATAAATAGATAGACAGGCAGGTAGACAGGTGGATAGGATAGATAATTTGGCTGATAGACAGTGGGTAAAATGGATTGAAAGACAGAGGGAAGAACAGATTGATAGACGAAGATAATAGATAGTGGAAATATGTAAAGATGTGAAATATTTTTGTCATTCATTACACCTTGAATTCCACTTAACTTCACAGTATCCCATTGCACTTTCTATCCATCCATCTACACTCTCTCTCTCTCTCTCTCTCTCTCTCTCTCTCTCTCTCCATATCTCTCCCCTCCCCTCTGCCGGCCTCGCTCTCTCACACTTTATACGTCTATATTAGGAGCTATTTATCTCTGTCTCACGCGCTCCTGTTTTCCTGTCCGCGTTCTGTCCAAGCTGAGGGTAGTTTTGGTGTTTGAGGATTCGGTCTGTCTAATTTGTGTGTCTGTCTCACTCAGTTCTCTGTTAGCTGGATTTATTATATATCTGATTTCTTCGGCCAGCTGTCAGATTTGTACTGTTGTCTCTTATTTCCGTACTAGTCAGCATTGTGTGTGCCTGATCTCTGTCTAGTTAACTGTCTCCTATCTCTCTTATTTTTGTCTGTAGTGTATTTCTCTGTTAGTCGAATTTTTGTGTGATATCCGTTTCTAGTGGTCTCATTTTTTGTCTCTTTTCACATACTGATAGTCTGATTTCTTTATTCTTCTTTCTGTTAGTTGGATTTTTGAGTGATTTCCTGTCTGTTCCTTATTTGTCGTGTGTGTGTGTGTGCGTGTGTGTGTGTGTGTGTGTGTGTGTGTGTGTGTGTGTGTGTGGTATACAGTATGTCTTCTTATGCTTTAAAATTCTCTCTCTCTCTCTCTCTCTCTCTCTCTCTCTCTCTCTCTCTCTCTCTCTCTCTCTCTCTCTCAACCACCAACCAGTATAAGATAATTTTTCCTCCTCTTCCCTTCCCTCCCCTTTATCCCTCCCTGTACACGTATCTATGCTTATTTATCTCCCTTCTCCTCCCTCCCCCTTCTCTCTCTCTCTCTCTCTCTCTCTCTCTCTCTCTCTCTCTCTCTCTCTCTCTCTCTCTCTCTCTCTCTCTCTCTCTCTCTCTCTCTCTCTCTCACCCTCACAATAACCTTCCTCCTGTCCCTGCCTATTAATCTCTTACCCACATTCATCTCTCCCGGCCTTTATCACCTCCTACCGCCCTAATTCACCCTCTCCTCCGCCCATCCTTCTTCCCACCTTCATTCCTCTCTCTCTCTCCCTCTCTCCCTTTCTCTCTCTCTGTGTCTTTCTCCTCCCACACTCTCTCTCGCACCCTCCCTCTCTCCCTCTCTCTCTCTCCGTCCATCGGCTCTCCCCTCAACACTACATCTCTCTCCACTTTCCCATAATTCTGGTCACTGGCTGATGTAGTCTTGCTTAACTCTCTCTCTCTCTCTCTCTCTCTCTCTCTCTCTCTCTCTCTCATTCTCAGTATTTTTTTTCTTATTCTGACATACATATTACAAATCCCAGTACAAGTTATATTTTCCTTCACCTCGTTATCAGTAATAATCTCAGAGCCGTAATGCTTTAGTACTGAGATTCTCTCTGTAAGATCATACTTTCCCGGTTTATTCATAAATTCAAGGCACTTCCATATTTTTAGAAACATTAATGATGTATAAAGTGGCGGTATTAATATTATACAAACAATCGATCCTGATATCATTAAGGTGTGATATAGAAAATGAACAGGTAAGAAGGACGTGCTGGGGACCCTCCTAAGGACACAACAAAACTGCCTTTAGATATCGGTTAGTTTATATCTTATTGGATGTGACGTACTACAGTTTTTCCTTATATTTATACATATTTTATTATTTCTTCTAACCGTTTGGCCACAAGAGGCTCTGAGTACAATCATCTGATTGTACTGGGAATAAAGTATGGAGCTCCTTTTACATGAGGCGTTAACCTTTTTCATTACAGTCCTAGATTGTTCTTTCTTACTTCAGACTGTTTTATTCAACTGCTTCTCAGATTATATTGCATAGTAAAGAGTATATCTTGCACCTGCAGTTTGAAATGTGTCTTCTGTGCTGAGTGAAAGTGTCTGAAGCTAACAGTAACAGTATGCAGAAGTCCTCGAGGTGAAGGGCTTATGGAATATTTTTTGCCTTATTACTGCATTGGTTTTTACTTCCTGTGTTTCATTTATTCACTGTTTATAAATTCCTCCCACTGTCCTCCCATCTCTCCTCCTCCTCCTCCTCCTCCTCCTCCTCGTTTCAGTTATTTTTTTATTATCCTTCTCTTTTCTGTTACTATTCTCTTCCTTCCTCCTCTTTTTTTCTTTTTTTATCAGGTCTTCATCTTTCCCCATCCTCTCGTTTCCCCCCTTCCCTCTCCCTGTTGCTTCCTCCCGTACCTTCTTTCCCTTTTCTTCTCAGTCTTCCTTCTTCCTTTTTTTTTTTTTTTTTTACTCTTCTGTGTCCATCCCATTTTCAGAATCCGTCCCATGCCCCTCTCTCATCTCTCTCTCTCTCTCTCCACACACACACACACACACACACACACACACACACACACACACACACACACACACACACACACACACACACACACACGCACTGCTTCAGCCGCCCCTCTCTCATCATCTTTCCCTCTCTCTCCCTCCCTCTCTCCCATATTCTCTCTCTCTCTCTCACCCTCTCTCTCATCTCTCTCTTATGTCCCGAGCCTCCCATTTTCATTCATCACCTGTGCAAAAATTGAACAGATGGTGTGACGTAGCTCCTCGGACCCATATTCTGTCTCGATTACTGCACAAATTTCGGCCCCTGCTGCTGTGCCGAGGTGAACGCTGAGCAGCAGCAAAAATTATGGATGGTCGTGCTTAGTTTTGTAAAAGTCTGACGCTTTTGTTTGTTGTTTGTAAATCTGACTGTAAGAATCTTAGGACAGTTTAAAAGAAGCGATGCAATGAGAACTGAGCATCTTTTATATATATATATATATATATATATATATATATATATATATATCATCATCATCCGGACCTCCTTTCCCACCCTAGGACAGGGTGAGGAGTGTGTGTGTGTGTGTGTGTGTGTGTGTGTGTGTGTGTGTGTGTGTGTGTGTGTGTGTGTGTGACTGAATGACTAATAATATATGTTTTGCTTAGTATCGGATAGCTTGACTGTATGTATAGTCAGTTGAACTTTGACCTGCCCTTTGAACTTGACCTTTGACCTATTGTTAAAAAAGAAAAGATAGTATTCTTCACTGGATGACCCTCAGCTTCACCTTGTTTGGTAAAACTAGGATAAAAACTGTTTGAGTAATTTGATTGCCGGAACTTTTCTGACAGATAGCTCTTTCTTAGCGACAATGTTCACGTCTGTTAACGAGAAATGTACCGATATTCTAGTGAGTTTTAAACGGGTTGGGGTATTCCAGAAATTAGTATGAAGTGTTAGCGACATTCCGAAGCACTTAGCATAATATTAGCGATATTCTCGATTTTTCTTTGTAGATTTATGCCGGATATTTTTGCACAGTTTTGGTTTTCTGTTGTTCCTTACACAGCTGTAGAGATTCTGTGGATTTTTAAAAATAGTTTTAACGAGATTCCATAGGATTTTCTAGTTTCTAGTTTTTATTTAGCGAGATTACAGCAAGTGGACGTTTAGTGACAGTAGCGACTGAGGTTGGCAATTCTGTTTCATCTCCTGATGAGTACTGCACTGCCGGAAGACTCGCACAAACAGTAGTGCTCTAGTCCATATGCACTACTGTTTTGCGTTGATATTGACTATTTACACACACACACACACACACACACACACACACACACACACACACACACACACACACACACACACACACACACACACACACACACACACACACACACACACACACACACACACACACACACACACACACACACACACACACACACACACACACACGGCCGGCTACTTCCGGGGTAGCGTTCGAGCAGACTGTATTTTACATCACAGAAAAATATGACAAACTATTTTTTTCTCTGTGAAAATAGTAGGGGTATTACTCATCCCCTCGCACCCCCTCCACTATACCACGGGTCCTCCTATGCCTCTTTTTTCCCTCACTAAGCCAGTCCCGTCGCCGGTCTGGTGCCACTATCTTCACTTTCTTCTGCACCTTCTTCCTATCATCGTGTCACAAGTCCTCTACACACTCCTCTTCCCCTCATCCTGTCTCTGTAAGTCGCCCTCCTGATCACTCGTCCCTTTCCCCGAGTCACATCAGTCATATCTATCTTCTACGTCCCCCTTTTCTCATTAGGTCAGGCAAATTATCGTCCTCCCGTCATTTATTAACTTAATCATCCTCCTACACAATCTTCCCCACCCCAACCTGTTTCCCAAGTTCTTATCTGCTCATATTGGCACTGCAATTGGCATCCTAATCCCTCCTGTCACTCAGACCTCCAGCTCACCTGCCTTTCCCGCTCATAATCTCACTCATATCATCCTCCTACTTACTAATTCTTCTTTACCCATCCTTTCACTCGAATCGTCCTCCTACTTACTAATCCTTCTTTACCCATCCTGTCACTCGAATCGTCCTCCTACTTACTAATCCTTCTTTACCCATCCTGTCACTCGAATCGTCCTCCTACTTACTAATCCTTCTTTACCCATCCTGTCACTCGAATCGTCCTCCTACTTACTAATCCTTCTTTACCCATCCTGTCACTCGAATCGTCCTCCTACTGACTAATCCTTCTTTACCCATCCTGTGACTCGAATCATCCTCCTACTTACTAATCCTTCCTTACCCATCCTGTCACTCGAATCGTCCTCCTCCACCCTCCTGTTCCCCCCTTTTTGTCGTTCATTTCATCTCATTACGCCATTCTAGTCGTCGTCCACTACCCATTTCTTCCTCTCGTTTTGTCGTTCACCTCCCCTCACATAGGTCATTCTAGTCATCCCCCCACCCAACCCTTTTCTTTCCCTCTTCCAAGTCGTCCACTTCTCATTAGGTCATTCTAGTCGCTTTCGTACACCCTCTTCATCCCCTCTTGTTGTCGTTAATTTCCTCTTTGTAAGTAATTCTAGTCGTCCTCCTAAACCATCTTCTACCCCTCATCATGCTGTTCTGGTTGTCCTTCTCCCCTCATTAGTTACTTCCATCGTCGTCCTACATCATCTTCTTCTTCCCCTCATTTCATTCAGGTCATCCTTTCATTCATCTCCCTTCATTGTTGATATTACTTCACCTTTGTCGTCCTTTCATTGGGTTAATTGTCGCTTTCCAGTGTCACCATTCTTTTCCCCTTGTCGACTCGTAATCTTCACCACGAGGACGTAATTTTTGCCTTTAGTGCTGCCCCCAGACGATTTTCCTCAGCTTGGGAGAGATTTGGACATGGTGTGGTTAAATATATTCTTCCATAACTCCATCACGAGAGATCTTCCTTTAGTTCGTCTTAATCGATTGACGCCGACATGAATAAAAAGATAGACTTCATGACTGTAAAGAGGTTAAGTCGTCTTCCTCCCCCTTCTCGTCGTTCTAATCAGACCGTCATCCCGCTCACTCATCATCCTCGAAGTATATCATTTTAGTCATCCTCATCTTCCGTGACCTCCTCCTCCTCACAATATTACCTCATAATTAGCCCCTTTATCTTCCTCACCACTACCACCACCACAGCCACCACTGCCACTACCACCACTTCTCATAATTTGCCCCTTACGTTACATACCACCTCCTCCTCCTCCTCCTCAATTGAAAGTTGCCTTGGTAATTTATGATTGCAATAATCTAGTGCAACATTAATCAAAATGACAGCAATTAATATACGCCGTGATCATGCATATTTTTCGGCCTGATGGACACCACTCCCGGCCATCTTCCTTCAGCGTCTCCGATTTCATGCACTAAGACTTGGCTACGATTAGGCAGTCTCTCTCTCTCTCTCTCTCTCTCTCTCTCTCTCGTCTTTTCTTTTCTTTTCCTTTTCTTTTTTTTCTTGGATGTTGTGTAATTTTTTAGCACACTCGGTCCTTCCCGTGTTTTACCTGTCAGTCCTTTATTTTTTTATTTTTTATTTATTTTTTTTTATGTGTCCGACTCTGGGCATAGGCTTCACAGCCTGCTATCAAGGCCCAGCAGTCCTCCTACATACCATACACCTCTACATGTCACCTGTACACTTCTCCATCAATTATTTTCTTTTCACACTTCGCCACTTTCCCGGGTTGCTTTGCTGTCCCGATTTAGGCTCATCTGATCAAGGACTTCTGCATGGCTCTTGTGACGTGACTGTATAACATAAGATACAGTAGTGTTGCACCTCACTTTCATCTCATACTACTGCACTATTCATTGTCAAATCTCATACGTGCTTCACACTGCCATACCATACACTCTCCTTTCACATTTCATACTGTCATACCTTACACTTTCTTTTCACACTTCACAGTGCCATACCTTACACTCACTTTTCACACTTCACATTGTCATCCCACACACTGCCACACCTGGCATTCATCTCTTAATATTACACCACTAAGTGCCATATCTCACACTCATTCCACACTGCCATGACATGCACAGCCATATCTCATGAACTTCACACTGCCACATCACACGCTGTCGTATATCGCACTGGCACGTTCTCACTTCCACTCCAGATAAACTCTCTAGGCGTCACATCATACTCTCATACCTCTGACAAATTTCACGTCGTCACGCCTCACACTGTCACACCTAACACACATTGAACATTACCACATACACACTCCCACACCTAATATTCATTCCACACTGGCGCGTCACAACCATTGACGCAACTTACACACGTCACACCTGCTCATCTTACATTGCCACACCACACACCACCACACATAACTACCACACCTCACTCACACCACACACAGTACCACATCTCACAGAGCCACATGATACGCTACCACTCCTAACCCTGCCACATCTCACACTACCACACCTAACCCAGCCACACCTCACAGACGATTTTTTCCAGTTTAGGAGCGACCCCCACCGACTGAATGAACGTGCTAATACTACTTCCATCTACTCGAGGCTTTCCATTGTATCGGTGAACAATAGGCTTCATCTCTACCCACATAGCCTCTCCAGCCGGCCATGTTGTGTAACGCTACCGGCCACCTCGTCATCCATCACCCGTTGCCTTATATGGATGACCATCAGCCACCAGGGACTCATTACTCGTCACCTGCCCACTGATGAATTTTAGCTGTAAACAAAGGTCCAGCCGTGCCTAGTAGAATTAGTAAAGTAAACAGTCTTCTTAAAGAACTGACCCAGCTTACCTTCAGATATTGCAAGCCTTGATTAATCCCATCATCACTTACAACGGAGGTTGAAGTAAAGCTTGAGTTCTCTGCCACATAGTTGAAAGCCTGTATACATTGATTCATCGTCATACTTTGCAAACATACCAGCTTCAGGGTCACATATTGCAAACTTATGAAGGTCATCGTGACTGCAGATTTGTTCAGCTCATTGTTCCATTATGCAGACTCGTTTAGTTCATCGTCATACACGCTGTTTGAAACCTGTTGAGCTTGCTGCATTTCATACCCGTTAAGCTCATTGTACTATGGCAAACCTATAATGGTTAGCATAATATACTTTAAGCCTCATAATTTTGTCACATCTTTTAGGACTGTTAATTCGTCGTTACATATTACAAACGTTGACGTATGAGGTTGGGCTTATTGTCACATATTACTGGAAAACCTAAAACGAACATTAAACTCTTCATATAAAATTGATAGCCAAAGTTTAATCCACCATCTCATAATACTACGCTTAATATGCAGACTAAACCCAGTGCCACATATTCCAAGCGTGCAGGAATTAATCAGTTAAGTTCATCTTTACATATTGCAGTGTTTGAGATTTCAGTAAGCTAGTATACAACGAGGTTCTGTCCAAAGCTAAGTAAAATCTTCTGGACAGAGAGAGAGAGAGAGAGAGAGAGAGTCCCTCACATCTCCTCCAAGCCACTCGATCTCTTTCATAATCCTGGGACCCCACCTGTAATTCCTCGTGCTGATCTGTTTAAGGTTGATTTTCTAGGGCTGGGGAAAGCCTCTCTCTCTCTCTCTCTCTCTCTCTCTCTCTCTCTCTCTCTCTCTCTGGCCTAATTGCGTTTGTCCTATTAGCATTTTTCCCCCCTGGTAATCCTTTATAATAATCTGGTTTCATTAATCTGCCGCTCTTGCATTAATTAAGCTGCTAGTTAATATGCTTTTGTGGCGGCTAAGTCTTGGGCCCAGGTAATGCTATCAGTCGGGGTTGTGTGTGTGTGTGCCCAGGATGAAGTGGTGTATCATGATGTACTAGTGTTTTATTGGTCAGAAATTGGCTGCACTGATAGACAGGTAGGTAAATACTATCGTAGATAGATAGATAAAAAAGCAAGAAAGACATCTGGATGTGTAAACTATATATGACATGTATACCTATGTATTTATGGTGAGCAGTTGAATATATATATATATATATATATATATATATATATGTGTGTGTGTGTGTGTGTGTGTGTGTGTGTGTGTGTGTGTGTGTGTGTGTTTATTTATCTTATATATAGATAGAGAACGTTCAAAAATTAGCTGCAAATTACAGTAGATAAACAGATGATTGATGAAGACATATGTTAACAGGTGAATATTATGCTGCCCGACAATTTGTTGTTCGCAGTTTTGCCTAGACGTGTGTGTGTGTGTGTGTGTGTGTGTGTGTGTGTGTGTGTGTGTGTGTGTGTGTGTGTGTGAGAGAGAGAGAGAGAGAGAGAGAGAGAGAGAGAGAGAGAGAGAGAGAGAGAGAGAGATTTCCATCTCTTGCTTCTCGTACCTTCCCTCTTACCCTTCTTTCATCAGCTTCTGATATTATCTTCCTTTTCTTCTGTCTCTTTAACTTTTCTTGCCATCTTTTACTCTCTCACTTCGTTTTTAATGTACATGTCTTGATGAATTGTCGCCAACTGTTCCTTACTGATTCCCCTTAAATCCACCTTTCTTTACGTTCCTCTCACCTCCTGCCTCTTTCCAGCCATCCTTTCACCACACTTCACCAATTTCCATTCATGTTCCACCTCCCATCAGCCTCCAGCGATGCATCCTTCACCCTCCACTCCTCCTCAACGTATCTTTAACCTCTAGTCACACCACCTCCCTCCACCCGTCTCCACTTCCTTCCATCTCCATTCCTTTCCCACCTCGCCTTAACCTCTAGTCATACTTCCTTCACTCTCCAGTCAACATCCACATCCTCCCAATGTCTCATCCTAACTCCACCACCCTCCAGTCCTCCTCCATCATCCTCCAGTCGTACCTTCAATCTTCAGCCATCCCTTTCTCTCCCTTCCTCCCAACAACACTCCTTCCACCTCCATCCAGTCTCTTGTTACACCTCCGCCCACCTCCACCTCCTTACAGTCCTCCTTCATATCCCTCTTAATCTGTCTGCTTATACCTTAAAAGTCCAATCAAATCCTCCACGTCCCTCCAAACCCCTCCCACCTCCCTCCAAAGCCCTCTCACGTCCCTCCAAACCCCTCCCACATCCCTCCAATTCCCTCCCACATCCCTCCAAACCCCTCCCACATCCCTCCAAACCCCTCCCACATCCCTCCAACCCCCCTCCCACGTTCCTCCAAACCCCTCCCACGTCCCTCTAGACCCCTCCCACGTCCCTCCAAACCCTTCCCACGTCCCTCCAAACCCCTCCCACGTCCCTCCAACTCCTCCCACATCCCTCCAAACCCCTCCCACATTCAGCAAACTCGTCCCACGTACCCACAATCCTCTCCACATCACAGCAAATCCCTCCACATCACTTCATATCCCTTCTGCCTTCCTTTTGACCCTATACCTCCCTCCAAGCTCATCCACACACTTAGCCCCCCACATCCTCCCCACGCTTTTTAATCTGTCTGTCAATCCCTCCAACCCCCCGCCCCCTTTTCCAAACCTATCCGTCTCCCCAAATCGCTCATTCAAACTGCTTGCTCATTCCCCGCACCTTCACCCAGCGGACTTGTCTATACTCACTCAGACCTAATACACTTTCTTCCTGCCACATCCACAGTTCTCTTCATTTGTGTCCTGATATCTCTAGCCACCTCCAGACCGGGCAGCATCCTTATTACCTCCCTTCAATTTCCCTCCAATCTTCTTTCACGCTCCTCCATGCCTCTCCATCTTGCATCCTCCAAACCCCGTCGCTCTCTGCAATCCTTCTCGTCTCGCTCCAAACATCTCCAGCTCTCATCTTTCAAACCTTTCCACTGCCTTGCCTCCAAACCCTTCCTTCACATTTTTCCTTCAAATCCACCTACTTTTCTTTCTCGGAACCCTCTCCCAGCTTCCCTCAAAACCACTCAAGCATCCCTCCAAACCCCTTCCCCATTTCCCCAAACCCATCCACCTCACTCCAAAGCCCTCCAGCCTCCCTTCATCTCACTCCAAAGCCCTCCAGCCTCCCTCCACCTCACTCCAAACACCTCCTGCCTCCCTTTAAACTCTTACTTCTTCCTCCAAACTCCTCCTTGTCTCCGAACTTCTCTAAACCTCTCCACCTCCCTCCAAATTACTCCGGCTCTCTTCAGTCTCATCCACCTCCCTCCAAACACCTCCCTCTGCACCCCTCCAACTCCGCGTGCTCATTAACCCCCATCTTTACCGGGGCTCGGACATGCCGATACTCACCTCCACCTAATCCACTTTGCATACCGTCCAATTTTCAGTGATTATTCCATGGAGTTTTTTTTTTATTTTGTAGTCGTTGCAGTTGGTTGTCACGAGAGAGAGAGAGAGAGAGAGAGAGAGAGAGAGAGAGAGAGAGAGAGAGAATATATGCGAGGGTCAGCCAGAATCACCCCCAGTCTTTGCTTTTTGCCATCGCAAATGAGAGGCCAGAAACCAACATTTACATTTTTTTTTATTTTAATTTATCTTGACGAATACGGTAGAGTCATAAATTACTCGTGGGCCATTTCTTCACTTGCCTTCATTAGTGATTATCATAACTTAACCAATAATTACCGCTAAATAAGGGAGAGAAAAATGGCGAGGGAGATGTGAAAGGCGTGTGAGGAAGAGGAGTAGGAGGAGCAAGAGGAGGAGGAGGAAAAGGAGGAGGAGAAGGAGGAGGAGGAATGCATAGAATTTAACAAGAGGAAAAGGAAGGGAAGAAGAAGAGGAGGGAGAGGAGGAAGTGTAAAGAGAGTGAGAAAGAGGAGAAAAAAGAAAAGAAAGGAGCAGGAGGAAAAGAAACAAAGAAGGAGCACTAAGAATGTGAAAATTCCCCAAACCTCAAAAGGCTGAGGACAGTAGACAGAGCCTAAGAGGAGAAAAGAAAGACAAAGGAAGTGGAAAACAAGAAGGGAGAAAAGGAGGAAGAAAAGTGACCAGATTTTTACCCATTCAACGGGAGGACGTCTTTTACATTGCGTTCTTATTTTCCTCAGACGAGTTCATTTGGCTGTGGAAAGAAGGTTTAGATGAAGAGGTCAGATGTAGTTTCCTTTGAACACTTCATTACCTAAGTGCCTTCGTAACGTGAATGAAAATCGTCAGTTGTAAGTCAGAATATAATAAAAGTCGTTCTCAAGCTGGTGTTAAAATCAAGGAACACACCACAGTCTTTTTCCCTCCCCACTTCTTCTTCCATATTTCTATCTCCTTCCCTCCCTCCTTTTCTTCCTTCTCTCTCGCCCTCCCTTCTTTCACCCCTTAGTTCCCTCCTACCCCGTCTTTCCTTTCCCTTCTTGCATCAGATAGTACCCATCAAGCCCAGACCAAAGCCAAGCTGACTCAGACAGGGAAACGAACAACGTACACCCTGGCCAGCCATTTCGCCTAATTGCAGTTCTCGGCGGTTGTTTATCTGCTATTGATATTGAACACACACACACTGTAGCATTTTGATTATACATCTTGAAACGCTGCATAATATTTTAGACATGACTCCCAAATTGGTAGTCTTTTGGACCCGGGAGATGTATGGCCGGGGAGACGCGGGTAAGTTGCCCCGTACTCTGCCTGGCATGGGAAGGTTCGTAGCACTTCCTCCTTGGCGATTTATTTGTCTGATGCTCCATAACATGCTCTTGTGTGTTACTGGTGCAGGTTGTGCTGTTACTGACAGAGATATAAGTAAGACACAGGAATTGATGTGAATCGTGTAATGTAAATAATTATGGAAAAAGTGCTGCCAATAATAGTACATTTGAAGGTCAGTATGTCGTATTCTTGTTGGCATAAAAAAATTCGCATTGCACTTGTTCATCGGCCATTTAGTTTGGCTTTTATCATTTAATATCCTCTTGTATGGTACTGATACTAACCGCGTCGGTATATAAGTACGGTAACACACAAGTGAATGTTTAAGTGTATCTTGCTAAGTAAATCGCTAAGGAAGACGTGATGCAAAATCTTTCTTGGTAACGAGAACAGGGCTGAGGGCGGTGCTCTCCATATTATCATCGTCAGAGCACTTACACTTGCGTGCAGTATTCCACTTTAGTACTATATGTTATGTACACCGTTTTAGTATCTACGTAGTTTGTATCAATAACATACTAGACGATATTAAGGTGTAATAAGACAATTAATTTACTCAAGAAGTCCAAACTCAACAATAATGCGACCCAGTGAGTGGATGGAATCTTCTCGTTCGTGCCTCTCCCTGTAGTTCTTCTGTAAAGGTGAAACGTGTGAGCACCAAAACTGTCCACTTGGCTGAAGATGCATATCGATTACTTAACTTTGCTTACAGTGAAAAGACGCCAAATTTTACCATTAGGCCGTAGGTGTAACTTGATTACTTCAGTGAGCTTTATTCCGATTACTTTAATTGGCGTGCAGTGAAAAACGCCAGAATCGTCCACTCACCAGCACGTGAATCCCGTTTACTCTAGTATGAGTGAACAGAAGGAGTCCAAGTTGTCCGCAGTGCCTCAGGTGACACCAGGTCAGTCTTATAAGACATGGAAATGAATAACGCCAGAGTTTTTCGCTTATCTACTGGCGACTAAACGTTAACCCCTTGAATTCGGTGGCATATGGTTTTTCTTGCTCCCTCCAGACCATGCTGTTAAGCTTTGGGAAGACGATTTTTAATAGTAGGTTCAGAGGCCGTTCATATTAACCTTTGCACGGCATGATTTTTTTATCCTTCCAAAGATGCATCAGATCGTGTGAAGGTAGCAAGAATATTTAAAATGCGTCACCGGAGTCAAGGAATAAATATCTTCTAGGTGCGCGGACGAGTCACGTCATCGAATCCACCCCTAATCTAGATAGTAGTATTTCAGCCAGCGGGTCTTAGGTACAGCCAGGGACAAAAGTCTGCCTGCTGTTATATTCTTTCTACTTAACACCTGGGAAATGTTCTTCGTGTTTCTCCCTTGTACATCATAGTAAAGAGCTTCTTCATCTGTGGGCAGAGAAACATACCAGACCTATCACTGCTGAGGAATATTAGGCAACAGAGGGAAGCGAGAAGAAAGGGTAAAATATCATGTGAACATTTGTGTCTAGCTGTACCTGTTTACCCAGATGTCCTTGATGATTGGTAGAACTGTGAGCCTCATTGGTAAAACTGATGAAGACTTCACGATCTACCGAGAGAATCAGTGGTTACAATAGTACTCGTATGACAGAATTTTTGTTTTTTTAAGTTAGCAGTAAAGAAATTGGTATGTGCTTTGTGAAATTCAGTAGAAACATGGACTCAGAGACGACGAGAGGCCACTCATAAGCTGAGCAACATGAAGTGATAGCGGCAGGGTTGCATCAGCAATCTCTTTATATTGTTGATAAACTGTCAGAACCAAATAAAATCCTGCATAACAAAGTAGTAAAATTCAAGCGGATTGCAAGGGTTGGCGTCTTATTTTATTAGTTCTAAACCTCTTATACAGTATGTAAAGGGATTATTGCCTTCGACTGTATAGTACACAACTACACACCCTGTCGGTGATGTACTCTCCAGTACCTTCATTAGTCCAACCCTTATTCCCACCTCGATAATGAAGTGAGTTAGGATCCACAGACTAAAAGAAAATATTATAGTGGAAGACCAATAAACAGCATGCCCAGTGATGTGCAATTGGCCACGTAGTCAGTGGCACATCCCTCAAGCGTACGGAATCCTGGTGCAACTATCCTGTGGCAAGGATAATGGCCCTGTTATCGTCCTCAGTAGTTGCAGGAAAGGTCTCATTACCTACCCTATGCTCGTCGTTAGTGTCGGTAAAAGGTCAGTATCTACCAGCCTTCTTCAGTAGTGAGAATAAGAGGATCGTTACCGGCCCTATGCCCTCTATCGCATCAGTAAAGAACTCAGTACCTACACACTGAGCCTTGGTGGGAACAGTAAAGGGCTCGGTATCTACCCTGTCCTTCTCAGTAGTAACAGTAAAGGGATCGGTACCTACCCTGTGCTATTTGATTGTATCGTCAGTACTTACCCACTGAGCTCTGCAGGTAAGAGAAGGAGGGGTGCGACGTATTCATAAAGGATCTCAGATACTTTCAGTAATTAATCGATCTCCGTAGAAATTAGTGTAGTGTCGGAATAGGTTGTTTAGTTGTATTTTTTCATTTGATAGATATCCTAGTTTGATTGTAGAGTATTCGGCAGACGTATGAGTGAAGATAAAGATGTAAACAAGCAGTCTTAAACATACGTTAGAATTAAGAGGAAAAAATGCATATGGCAGGTAAAAGTATATACAAGCTATCATACACCTAGCTTAGATCCAAGAAAGTTTATGCATTGGGCCCCAGGAAGCCAGGCACCGAGGAAGCCACCCAGGCAGACTTGGGATGATAAGAGTGTGTCCATGCAGGGCTAATGACGTGTGGAGCAGCGGGAGTAGCACCACCACACCCAACACACCACCCACACATCCCTCACTACCACCACCACCATAGCAGTGACGCATCCCTTGCTACCAACAACAGTCACTCCTGTCTCTACCACAATATCACCCTCCCTCTTACTACCCCGAACACAACCTTGCCCCCTCCTCGTTACCTTTCTCATTTTACCACAACCCCACCTTGCTCACACCCTACCTTTGCAACATCCCTCCTACATCTGTCTCCCACAACTGCCACAATAACCCACCACTTACCACCCCTCGCATAGCCTCCCTCCTCACCTCTCTCTAATATAGTTAACACAGCATCCTTCTTTCCTTTACTACCATCAACACAACCCCCCTCCAATCTCCTCTCTCCCACAGACAACAAAACAACCCCTCCTTCCCTATTGATCACTAGCGCAGCCTCACCCATCCACATCTCTGTACCACAGTTACCACATCAGCTTACTGATACCATCACAACCTCCCCCCGTGTCCTTTAGCACATCTACAACAGCTTGTCCTTCGTAACTACCTGCCACAAAACCTCGGCCCCTTCGTCCCTTCGGAATGACAGCTGCACCCCTTATTACCAGTTACTTCCTCTGCCCTTACCACCACTACAACCCATCTTTCCGCTTTCCATCCCCCACCCAGGCATCACAACCCCCACCAAGCACCATCGCTGCCCCAACAACTGCCCTTCTCCTCGACCAGCACCACATTCCCTTCTCCCTCCACTATAATAGTAACCTCCCTCTTTAACCTTTTCCTCCTTCACCCATCCCCTACCACCACAGGAGCAATCCTTCTCATCTCGACCCCACCACATTACAAACCTTCTGCCCCTTCCATCTTTCGCTCAGCCACCACAACAATCCTTCTTCCCCCAGCTACCCCTCCCTGATCTCCCCCACGACAACCCCAACCCTCTCCCCCCTCTAACTCCTCCATGACTCCCCTCCTCTCCTGATCCCCTTTCCACCTGACTGCTTCCCTTCCCCCCACCACCACCACGGTAATTCCCCATCCCTACCTCTCCCGCCAAACCACAAACTCCTTCCCTATCTCCCCCACCACTACAAACAAGCCCACTCCCACCAACTCCCTCACCACACCACACCACAGTCTCCCTTCCCCTTGATTCCCCACACCATCATCTCCCCACCACCCAGCCTCGCCTCCATCATTGGCAGTCTAGTCAGCCCTCTCCACTGAATGGATAATGACCATTAGATATCTTCCCAGCACCACTCGATTTATAAATACACCCATCCCCCCTCCCCCCTCAGAAAAAAATATCGAATCCTAATAGGGTTTGGGGTGATCTTAATGCTATGAATATATTAGTGATCTATGCATTAATCCGCTTCTCGTGGTCGTCTCACTTTTATCGCGTGTGATTACCTGCTGCTTCTTAGCATGTCGAGCCTGTACACAACACCACACGCCTCACGATCTTCTGACCTCTTCAGTACGAGGTGCCCTGCCAGAACTGGATAAAACCGTCTTCCAACAACGAAAATATAAAACCCAAGTTCAGCCATCGTAGTGAAAAGACGTATGTGCAACTAACATAATTTACTGGATGTTTCATGCTATATTACTTTCATGGTACTGGATAAGGAAGGCCCTTATATTACAAAGGTTAGGAATAATATACTTTAATTCGGTTGGAATATGATATATTATATCTAGCCACCACCAGACAGTTTTACTCACCTTACTGCATAAGAGAGCCCTCCCATTAATGGGTCAGAAACCTTCTTGCGTAGACATAACCATCAGCAGCTGGAATGTTTACACACCATTTACTTGTAAGAATAGCGTGGGGAGACAACTAATCGGAAGTCATGGCACGTTACTCATTAAGGCCGGGCTTACAAATTGGCAATAAGGCCGTATGAAGGCTGATTACTCACTGTGATGTTTTGATAAATGCCGTGGCCGCCACCTCAGCCCTGTGGCCGGTGACAAAAACTGGGTGGTGACCTCCCAGGGTGGGCGTGACGGGTGGCCATCGTGCCTCGCCCTGATGTACAAGTGAGACCAGCAGCTTCACAATCTCGCCCCGGTGGAGTGGAGGTGACAGGATACCCGTGTTGTCCCTCCACGATTGTCTTATCGCATAACGAAGGGAATGGTGAGGAAGAAGAATAAAGGTGGATTTATTGTTCTCCACTGCACAGATACCTAGCACCTTGACGGAGCAAGAGGTAAAGAAAAAGAAGAAAGGCTACCGTTATGGCTATACCACAAAAATACCCATGTCGCCCCTCCACGATGAATTTATGTAGTGCTTCTGGCAGCATAGGGAACTGAGGCATAGCAGAGAATCGCTCTTGACTTTGGTAGGCTTGATGCTTAGCTGTGATGCACAGCCAAGACCCACAGCTCACATATCCTACACGGTCGAATGGTGACAGAATATTCGTGTTGCCCCTCTAGGATTACCTTAACTTGCGCTCCAAGCTTAATCTGTGACGGACGGTTTATGTACTGGTCAGGAGTCCGTGCCAAGAGTCGAGTTGTAGCGTATTATGTACACAGTAAATAATAACATATTCCTCAGCTCCTGCCTGCTTAATATATGGTACAGATGCTTTCAGGTAATAGGATTCAGGCAGCCATATGCAGCTGTTTTTCTTTCGGTGTGTTGCTTGCTTTAACCCCTTCATTGCTTTTACTTTTTTCGTCTACTGTGATTAACCTCATGTAGGAAAAGATTAAGGAACTTTTGGTTGGCTGTTATCTGGCAGAACTGGGTCACTCCCACCCAGCTTAAATACAGACCTGTGGTTGTATGAAGTTCGATGAGCTTGAATTATTAGGTGGGAATGGGTCTCTTTGGTTGCAAGTCAAATCAACCTTCCAGTCTAGTTACACTTGGCCATCATCTCGGTTGGAAAGGGCCAAGGGTCCTTGCCCGGTTAGAATCAACGCGGTATAAATTCATCCCACACACCGCTGAGGACGTAAATGACAATGGGTATGTGAAGCAGCCGTGAGAAAGCCTCGAAGTTTTAAAATGATTAGTTTTCATCAAGCAAATGGCCAACAGTGTTAAAAGAACTGAGCCATGATCCTTGTCTCATCACACACACACAGCTAGCAACGACAAAAAAAGAATGAGACCGCGAATACTCGACATAGGTATGGTAGATCCATGAGGTCGTCCTAGGAACGCAGTACATTTCTTCTACGTTTTGAACATGTGACTAGCTACGAAAGCTAAAATTATGAACATTTTTAATAATTTCATCCACTCACCACCCTCACACTGCTGTGGATGCAAATGGCGGTGAACACGTGGGGCTAGAGTAACTCGTATGTGATATCGTCCCATGAGCACTGTATCCGTTTTTACCAGATGAACTGCTTAAGAATGTAAGATTATTCAACACGAGCTCTATCCATCACGCCCCCATATTGCAATTTGAGTAAAAAATTAAGGACCCACGAGGTCCAAGAGAAAAGTACAATAGTTTTCCCATGAACAGTGAGTATATTTTCAACATGTAAACTTCATGGCTAATAATGTTAAAATTATGCAACAGCGTCGTTAGCCTTACCTAATACACCACATGGGTTGGACAATTGACGCAGAGATAACTGATACATGTGGGCGTTCCAAGAGTATTGTCATGAGCATTGTGTTTGTCTACAGTGGAAGATGAACTAGCATGGAAGTTTCAAATTGTGCACATCTGTCTTTCGCCTTATCCAACACACTCCACATTGGACATTTGATGCAGGAATAACAAATCTGTGAGGTCATTGCAATGTGATTTACCTCTGCTTTCTGCCGGTGAAGTTGCTAAAAACGTTTAGATTGTGCACCGCTGTCTCTACCCTTCTCCAACACAAGCACACATTAGCAGAACATTTGATGCAGGAATGATAGATCCACGAGGTCGCCTCAGAGCCCACATGTACCCCACTAGGACCTCCCACAGGACAGAGAGGTATTGATGGCCGACTCCCCAGCGCTGATGTGTGGCCAAGAGCTGATTGTCCGCGCGCCTTTGATGGAGTATAAGTTGTGGAATATGTTAAGAGCCTCCCGGGACCCTAATCTCCAAGTGGGCATGGACAGGAGTGATCATAGTTTAAGGCCATGGCTCTTTGATGCATCGACTGGGCTCCACATTGCCTTGTCTCCATTACCTTAGCACTGTATTTGGTTGGCAAGAAGGGAGTTATATTTAGCGGTGTGTGTACCTTGTATCATGTGTGAAACAGTAATGACAGTAACTTCAGGACTTGTTTATATCTTGCATAATATAAGGTCCCGTTCTCTGATGCATCGGCTGGTCTCTACATTGCCTTGATTCCATTACTTTCAGCCGCGTTTGGGTAGCATTGAGGGAGTATCGTAATGGCTTCTGTATGCATGTTATTTATATTTATCATTGTTTAATTTTACCACAATTTTAGGTCCGGTTCTCTTGTACATCGATGAGATTCTATACTTCTTTGATTCCGTTACCTTTTTAAAATTTTGTTTGGATACAAATGAAGGAGTTATCATTATGGTCTGTGTATACTTCTCAATGTTTACGTTTTGCATACTTTAAGATCCGGTTCACTAATGCATTGATGAGACTTGGTCTTGATTTCATTACCTTAAAACCATGTTTGGGAAACGATGAGGAGGTTATCCTCGTTGATTGTATATAATTACTGTTGTAAATATTTCTCTTTGTTTATATTTCCCATAGTTTAAGGTTCTGGTGCATCGATGAGATTCTATACTGTATTGATTTCATTAACTTAAAGCCATTTTGGGGTAGGAACGAGGGAGTTTTTTCCGTGATGGATCAGTATTTCCTTGTGTGTGTTTGTTTTCCACATTTTAAAGCTAAGATTTGACGAATCGACTAGCCTTTATATTGCCTTGCTTCCATGACCCTAGAGCCGCGGACGGGCAACGATGAGCTTTTTATATTTATTGGTTTGTATATACCTAAAACGTATGTGAAACAGTAATGAGTAAGTTTTTGTTTATGTAGCTCATTTATTTTAGGGTCGACTAGACTTCATATTGCCGCCTTTACTCCATTGTCTTCAAGTCGTGCTGAAGGTAGTATTGAGGGAGTATGTTAAAGTTTGTGTTTATTTTTAATGTTTTAAGAGCCATGTTAATTATACATTCAAGATTAATTACTGCAGATCAGTGATTGGAGCTGCAACGAGGAAGTAGCTGTAGGGATCTGTACACCCACTCAGACCGGACGGGCTCCTGAAGCTGAATATAATCGTCTAGCTGTTGTCAGAATGAAATACTAAGTTACAAATGGGCTTAAATGAGGTATTTAATATAGCAAGAACGAGCTCTTCTTTACCTTAAGGTCGTGTGTGGTGTAGCCTAGCAATGAAGTATTGATTTAAGGATGTTCTCATACTTTCACTTCAGTGCGCCCAACTCTCGGTGCAGTCTTAGTCCTCCACAAGCATTTGTGGTCAGTAATTTGGGGTTTGGACATATGAATCGTGGTTCCAGCTTATGCAGGGGGCTCGAAAATCGCTGGTCAGTTTAGCGAGATCTCGTAGTGTTCTGACACGTTTCTGAAACGTATTAGAGAATTACTGACCGCGGATGTACACAGCAGGTCAACTCTACACCAGTCTCTGTTACTGTTTAATACCTGCAAGCAATTTGCAGTTTTTCAAACACGATGTGTCCGTCTATCTCGAAATGCTTGACTTCGTTTGAAAGGGTCGATTGTTGCAGGTCCCTTTTACTTGCTCACACCCACACCCACACATCCACACACACAGTAAACAGTATATATATGGAGCCTCTGTGGTACAGTGGTAGTATATATATATATATATATATATATATATATGGAGCCTCTGTGGTACAGTGGTAGTGTGCGTTTCGTACACTGGTGAATCAGGGTTCGCGCCCCGCCAGGGTAATAAACTTTGGGAGTGTTCAACCGGTCACGTATTGCATTGGCGGATACAAGGGGTGCTGTGGTTGAACCAGTGTCGCATAAAGTATGCTTGCACCCAGTGGGCTTGCGCGGGCCGATTACACTTGGTTCACAGACTACACACACATCCAAAGCCACTACAACACTAGAATTACACGTACAAGCACTTCTCACCCTACATACAATCTCTACCAGACAGCCTAAGCCACTTGGTAGAGATACATTGGCTGTATCGTCCCGACTTCGGTCAGGATAGGCCAGTCCTGCAGTGGATACTCAAACGGCTGATGATATATATATATATATATATATATATATATATATATATGAAAAAAAGTCGTCTAGACTTGAGGGTGGATGGAATCATGGGTCCGGCACAACCAATAGCACAACTCACAAGCAGCAGAAGATATAGCCAGGGATAAAAGTTCGTCTACTAACCCACTGCGTCTATTTCACGGTAGACTTGTCCGTCACTTTCCTAATTGACCCATCATATCTACGGGAATCATCTATGGATTGAGAAACATACCATGCCCATCTCAGTCTGAGAATATGAACCATCATAAGAAACTGAGAGGCAGGAGATAATATTATGAGACGAAATTTCGTCCCCGACAGTACCTAAAGGCATGATCCACTGAAAATGCTGTACCCCATCGCGATGCCATAATAAATTAACCTCAAACTCATCCTTCCGAGATTATCCGGCTCATAATACCCGCTAATAGGCCAAGCTCCAGCATTTATAATTTAACTCTGAATTTTTTTTGGACAGGATAATGTGATGTGTGGTCTGACTAACACATTTTTTTGATAGTCCATTTTTTTTTTTTTTTACTTGCCAGGGTTCTCGTGTATATAACTATCGCTCGTCCTGAATAAATAATGTGCGTTTTATGTTTCTCTAAGCCTGACCTGAAGTTAAACCTTAGTCTCAAGGGAGTTGATGCTTTAGCTGTTATGTCTCAGATTTATTAATGTATGTTTATCCTCCTCTCTTTCTATGCTTATCTCTTTTATTTTACACACACACACACACACACACACACACACACACACACACACACACACACACACACACACACACACACACACACACACACACACACACACACACACACACACACACACACACACTCTCTCTCTCTCTCTCTCTCTCTCTCTCTCTCTCTCTCTCTCTCTCTCTCTCTCTCTCTCTGTAAAATGGCGGTATGCGTGTATGCATCTCCGTATCTGTATATCACTGACTTTGTTAGTTTTCTGCCTTTATATCATTTTATCTGCAGGCTGCCTGATGCTGCATCCTACAAGAGCGTGATCTCTACATATGAACCCCCTCCAGCCATTTTTGTCTGTACTAAGTAACGACATTGCCTCCCGCTCATAAACGGGTGTCTCAGTCACATCTGCCCGCCTTGTTCATGGCCTACCTCGTCCTCGTTTTCCAGCCACAGCACTCTCGTACTTCCTTGTCTTCACTCCCTCACCCTGTTATTCCGCCTCCATCTTGGTCTTCGTCCTCCTCTAACCAAGGCACTGTCGTACGTCCTTCCTCATTATACTCTTCCACTAGGTCTTTTACTTCATTTTCAGTATACCGCTTCTCCTTGCACTAACCTAAATCACATAGCCTACTTCCTAACACCAACATGTCCTTTATCGAATGGAATATAATGAAGCCTAACATTTTTACCCATTATATTTAACTTCGAACAGAGCAGTGCTTGGAACGGTACAACAAGGAAGAAAGGTTGCTGGTTCCTTGAAGGCAGCGATAAGAAACAGGGAAGTGAGCATGGAAGTGAAAAAGTTATTATATGACAGTATTGTGATACCAACTCTGATGTATGGAAGTGAAGCTTGGACGCTGTTGGAGGGACACAAGTCAAGAGTGAGAGCAGTGGAAGCGAGTTATTTGAGCGGAGCCTGTGGAGTCACATGGAGAGACTGACTGACAAATGAGGATGTGAAGGAGCGTTGTGGTGTGGATGTGGATGTGATAGGAAGCATTAGGAGAAAGACACTGAAATGGTTTGGCCACATGGAGAGGATGGAGAGTGAGAGACTGACGAGGAGTGTGTATGTGAGTGAGGTGGAGGGGGAGAGAGAAGGGGAAGGCCAAGGATGAGATGGAGGGACGGAGTGGAGAGGTATATGAGAGAGGGAGATGTGAATTGAGAGCAGGGCAGTGAAATGGCGGGGGACAGGGTGACGTGGAGGCGATTTGTTTGTGGCCACCCCGTATAAGGGATTAAGACGTCTGGCGATAGATTGGTAGACAGATAGAACAGAGCACCATCATCTGCGCTCTGTCAAAACGAAAATTCTTAAGCCCATCCTCCTGATAGAATTATTATTATTATTTTTTTTTTCTGTTCGTCACAACAACCCCATTGTCCGTGGTCTGTCCAATCGCACTAAGCTTTAAAATATATAAAAGTGACGGAAGTATCATAAAAATAACGTGTTTATGAAGTAATGTAGGAGAGTGCCGTACTGTTATTCATAATGCATGCATAATACAGGTAAAAGGCCACAAAACCACATTATTTTTTACATGAACCCTGAAATGAAAATATCACCGGTGTAATTGCGGGGGAAACATATGAAAAAAATAATATGACTTAAATTTGAATATGTATTACAGTCACTGGAACATTTCATCTATCTCTATAGTATTTAAAATGAGTTGAAATGTATCATGTATCACCATCATCCCCTCATCACAGGAGCATCAGCGTTTAAAATTATAAGCTCGTTCTTAGTCATGTTTGCAGCGTTATCCCTTTAACATACCGTATATTTACTTATTATTGTTGCAATCACAATACCTTGATCTCTTTACTACGATGACGGGATTTCTGTTTTGTTCTTGCTACCGCCAGACGATTTTATGTAGCTAAAGAGGAGACATCATTTCACAAAAAAGTATGATGTATAAAGGAAAAAAACAACAATAGCCGTATGGATTCGTTCGAGGACAACTTTTGAACTCAGAAAGTTACAGCTTCAGGAAAAAGTGAGAAGGGCCATCACGCAGCGTACACACACACACACACACACACACACACACACACACACACACACACACACACACACACACACACACACACACACACACACACACACACACACACACACACACACACACACACACACACACACACACACACACACACACACACACACACACACACACACACACACACAAAACTGGTAGGGAAATTTTATAGAAAAGGACGACAGGAGTACGTATTTTACTGTGTTTTAATCGGTAGAAATGATGTCAGATTGAACAGGAAGTGCATAGCCGTAGTGGCATAGCTGCTGTATTCTACGTGTTTAGCATGGGATTAGAAACTAGCTAGTTATTCAGGCGAACTTTATTTGTTAACAAATGTTGGGACTGTATTACTGCCAACCACACTTAAGGCATTTCATTTCATATGTTACAGCATGATTGAAGCCTGGTGGTAGGATAGGTAGCGTAGACGTCTACCTTTCCTCCTGACCTGGGTTTGATTCCACCGGGAGGCTGAAATTTAACAGGGTGCAGTAGCATATCATGCCATCTGTTTTCCTTGTGTTCTTACGTGTTTTCACCATGCTGGAATTTGGTCGGTAACATATACTGTCACTCACAAGCACAGCCATTCCATCACCAGATTCCCGCATATACTTCCCACCGTGCCTTCTAAAGGTTGTCCACATCTATACTCGTACGTGGAGGAGTGGGTGTGGGTGGATCACTTCTCCAGTGATGGAATGGTGTTCATTGACCGTGAAGAGCAGTTGCCCTTAATGACTAATAAAAGGCTACTTGTGCGTGTATTCTGTAGTAGGGCTGCCCGCCCATATCAGGCGCGCAAGTAGGCCGCTAAAGTGCATTCAGGCATACAGTTCAGTTAAGGAAGAAGTGCTTGAAAGGATATATCTATTTTGTTGCCACTTTTTGTATCAGCAAATTAAGATATTTTACAGTGCATCTGCAGTGTCATTTATAAAGACGAAAAAATTGATAGGGTCCATACCTGAACCAACGTTGTGACATTAAACCTTTAAAATTCATTGCGACTTTTCCGTTCACCCAATTACAACTCTTTTTTTTTTTTTTTTCGCCTCCCTTTAGCCAGTTATCAGTCTGCCTGAGAACATTGCGACTGGCATCGTGAGCATTAGGTTTCTCAAAGTTTTGGTGAACATTTATCGAATTGTTTCTGAAAATCGAGAAACTTTGTGTCCACAGATTTGATTCATCCTACAAACTGTAAGGTTCCAAAAACATGCTGCAGATCAATAATGGGAGTGTGTGTGTGTGTGTGTGTGTGTGTGTGTGTGTGTGTGTGTGTGTGTGTTCTAAATATTTAACTAACTTTTCAGTGATAATGGTTTCTAACAACTTGCGAGCTGTAGGTGTTAGGCTAATTGAGCGGGAACTTGTTGGTTGCTATTTATTATCCTTTTGTAGAAATGGAGGTATGTGTGCTAACTTCTAGTCTCGAGGCACAGTGTCACTTCTTAGCGATAGGCTGAAGAGCAGAGTCCAAGTTTCCACTAACCCCTTTAGTAGGTGTTTACTCTCGGTATACTATTGCTCTTGTTGAACTCTGATTGCACTTCTCTCTTTCTGCAATACAGTACTTTAGTTTTATTACCACTCTTTTCATAATCTCACAGCACTCTCGTATTAGTACAACCTGGTAGTAATCCCACCGTACTCTTGTATACAACACTGTCATACTCACAAAGTACTGTCGTGTTACTACAACTCCGGACGTACTGTCAAATTACTGTCGTATTACTACCTCTCTGGTTGTATTGTCAGGCATACGCGCATTGCTAGTAATTAGGTCGGACCTAAGTCAGACTCACCTACTACCACTACTATGGTCGTACTTTACATGTACTCTTGTATTACGATTATTCTGGTCGTAGTATATTATGCCCTCTCTTTTTACTGTCCCGTTTATTTAATATTCTCTCTCTCTCTCTCTCTCTCTCTCTCTCTCTCTCTCTCTCTCTCTCTCTCTCTCTCTCTCTCTCTCTCTCTCGTTTTACTGCACCTCCAATTAGTCTTGCCAATTTGAATACTCTGAGTCGGTGATTGCCACTCCGACTGTCCCGTAGTTTGCATACAATAAATATGTGTGTCTGAACATGAGGAGCTGGCTTCTCTCTCTCTCTCTCTCTCTCTCTCTCTCTCTCTCAAAACCAGTCTCCAGAGAGAGGAAGCCAACATGAGTTATGTCATGAAAAGGAAGGAAACAGAGAGAGAGAGAGAGTAGGGTAAAAAAGTAAGAACCGTTTGCATAATTTCAGGGTACTTTGAGTTGTTCTCCTCCTTACAAAGTCACTGTTGTCTATTGCAGCCTATTCTAAATAAAACAGAAATAATGCAAAATGCACGATAATCTAAAAATTGGGAAAACTAATCCAAGACCTAAACACAAAAATGGACTTTGAGCCAGCAGTCACGAGGATTGCACTTTGGTCTTAAAAATGTTTCCAGGTCGTCAGATATAGTGTTGATGATGACACTAATCCCAGGCTCATCCGATTGTGAACTTGGTGTACTGATGGCTGAAGCTGCCTTTCTCCTGCAATCCACCATCCTCTTTCAGAGAGGATGGAAGTCGAGGTACGTTTGTAATTTGTATATCGGGGCAGCGAAGCCGCCCAGCTACATTGATGCCAACACCGGTAGGAGCCAGTCACCAGCGCTAGTAGAAATAGTAAATGTACTAAACATTAATGGTTATAGCAAGTCCCACATTACCTCCTTCGAGACATAGAGACCGGAGGCTTGATCACGGCAGTTCGGTGCCTTTATTATTAAGTCATTGCCATCATGCTAACTCTTCTTCCCTTCAACAAAGATGGAGATGAAGACATGCCATAATTATGGAAAAAAAAAAAAAAATCGAAGTCAGTAAGGGAAGAGGTGCTAGGGAACCTCCTAGGCCCACCATGCCTCGACCCCACCTCCCCCAATCTCTTCAGTTAGGACGTGACCAGACGAGCCTTCACAGCGACTTACAACCCCAGACCCTCCTCGCTTATTACGCAATGGGAAATTACTCGTGGAAAGGTTGTAAAATGGTGTCGAATGGCGGAGGTGAGCACACCGGCTAGTTACCCGCTGAAATATAGAGCAGCATGGACCTGTGGTTTGGCTGAGTCATGTCTGCTTTATGGTACCCTCTTATAATGTATTTAGTGTTGCCGGCTGGTGGTGATAAAGTTACTTGCACTGCTCAGTGCTCGTCCCCACTTCTCTGACCTATACAGCGTGTATATAAAATGCTATAAATAAATTTTATATATGAATCCCAATACGGTATATAAAGCCTCGTATGCAGAGCCTATGTATAAAAACCTTTATATATACAGTAAAAGTTGTGTTGGGCCATCATGCTTCGTCAGTGACTAAAGTATATTTATTCACCTCAGCCAAGTTCATAAAAGGTTATGGAAAATTAATTAATCCTACTTCTCTTGTAGAAAGAAGTATAATCGTGGTAAAGTTAATGTAGACAGTAAGCATGCTCGTACTTACATAATATAAATAGATATAGATAGAGAAACTGATAGACAGAAAGATAAATGAATATTATCACAGCAACAGCCCAACACAGCACATTTATAATAATCACCACTAACATGCCCCGAATTCGAGTCCGTCTGTTGCCAGGAACTGTCTGTTGATTCATTTTCGATAGCACCACGTTCATTGCTCTTCCAAGTGGCCCTGCTGACGTCGTAAAAACATCCTCACTAATACCACTATACTAGACTTAAATGTCATATCTCTGGTACATTACAGTAAAGATGGTGGGTATTAGCGTTCAAGTGCCGGGTGGCGTGTGAGACTTGCAGAGGATCAGCCAATTGTTGGTGTGCCGTAGGTGGACTACTGAGCCTCGAGGTCGGGCTTCTTAGCATATGCCGAGAGTCTGATACATTAAAAATAACTACTCAGCAACATTAGCAACAACAATAATATCAGCCATTCTGTCACTTAAGCTATTATCACCATTATTTCGTACAACAACAACATTTACCAGACTCTGCCACCACAGCCATCATCACTCCCACAAGCCACAACTACACAAATGTTACAGGCTCATTATCATTACAAACATTACCATCTACAATAACATGAAAACTACAGTCATATCCACACCATTAGCAGCTTCATTATCACCACATGTAACACGATCATACAGATACAAGAACAAACTTAATCACATCATTAACAACCTCATTATCCTCATCATCACAATAAATAATTTTTATCATTAGTAACAAGAACAACCACAACCACATCATTAATAGCCTCATTATCATCACAAATAATGTCATCATTAGTAACAAGAACAGCCATAACTACGTCATTAACAACCCACAGATAATTCCATGACCCATACCAAACTCGTTATCCCCAGGGTATGATACCATCACCAGTAACAAGAACAGCCAAAGCCACACCATTAACCTCGCCACCGCCTCCGAGCAGCACAGCACAACACCAACCACCATTAACAGACTCATTATCACCACTACTACTCAACAACACAACACAACACCACCACCATAACTATTCAGGCCATTACCATCCCCCCCTCCTTCCCGTCCTCCTCCAGGCCCCTTCATCTTGTCACTATTATGAATACCACGTCATTAAGGATCAAGCTATTAGAAACGTTAATGAGCGCACGGGGTGATATGTCGGCTCTGGCACCTTCCTCTCCCCGCGATATCTCTAAATACCTCTACATAATGGCCTTCCTCCCGCCGGCACGTAAAAATCAGTTTATCTTATTATGAGTTAAGATCAGGGGGCCCTCCGTCGGCTCATTGTGAAGGAAGAGAGGCGTCCCCCTGAAGATCTATGTATCTCATTATGAAGTCGGGGCCGCCAGCTCAGGGGAGAGAGAAAGAGAATGTGAGGAAGAGAGAGAGAGAGAGAGGGAGGGAGAGAGACGTCACACCTTCCGTAACTAATGTAAAGTAACTCATTTGAATAAATACTTTTACAGCCCCCAGGTTAATGAATCTCATGAGTCTGGCTCCCTGGCCCCGACGTGCCGGCCTTTTGCGTCATTACGGACTCAGCCACTCACACACGCTCTGCCTGACTCACGGCCTGAATGAGGCAGGCATGTGCAAGGATGTAAGAGTTTGTACCGTAGGTGTGACAACCTTTTGCTCTTCATGCTTTGTGAGTTTAAATAATAATATTATGTTATTAGAGCAGGGTACAGTGATGATTGCCCCACAGATTGATGCATGTAAGTGGCTTGCAATATGCGTTGAAGGTGGCACCCCGAAGTATGACTGTGAGAGGATCACCGCCAATAAATAAACTATATATATATATAATTTTTTTTTATGATAATGAATGGATGAAGGAAAAACAAAGGAAGAAAAATAAGTCCATGTGCCTAAAGGCATCCTCCATTCATAAAATACTTATAACAACTGGATTTAAATTCGAGAGGATTAAATGTATGTGGGAAGCAACTCCCAGGAAGTGAATTCCAGATAGTAGTAGTTCTGGGGATAAATGAATTTTGATAAGCAGAGGTTCTGCATTGCGGGGGAGAGAGAGTGAGTTCATGGGCGCTCCCACCTGCCCGAGTATTTCGGGAGAAAATGTGAAGGGGAGGCACAATTGAAGCCAGTTCATCAGAGCACTTACGGTAAAAATATCGATAAAATAACGCTAAAGAAGCAACATCTCTACGTACTGATAATGGAGGAAGGTCCTGCGTTATGGCAGGATTATTGATTAATCTAATGGCTTTATTTTAAATTTTGTCCAACTGTCTCAATGCATATGTATATAACACCTCTTTTGTTGTCCCGTAAGATGCATAGGCACCCTGAGCTAGGTTACTTGGTCCTGTCAAGGCGATGATAATAGTCACTTTCTCCAGGGTGTCATAAGTTATAAACAAAAATCTTCTCTCGAATATAAGCCTTTTTGGGTTACATACGGTTTCGGCGCCTTCACCTTTGAGACGACCAGGCGAATGCTTACTTATGTGGTTACAGCCCAGTGTAGTAAATGATTCCTCTGCTGTTGTACATCCACTTGTCCGGTATTTATAATATGGTTCGTAATTGTATGGTTGTAATTTTTGTTGTTTGTGGTGGTAACGAGTTACTGAGTAAATTCAGCCCGAGAACGTACTGTGCATTGCAACATATTGTGTCCAAGGCTTCCCTACCTTGTATTTTACTCTGATCAACACACGATGATTTTAATCGGTTTGGGAGAGGACTATAGGGTCGAAGTAGTAAGTAACAATCTTCGTTAATGTTTTTTTCTTTCTGGGGGGGGGAGGAGAGGAGAAATAGTAATAGTAATGGGCTCACAATGGGCATAATTAAGGTCGTTTGCATCTTAGGTGAAATCACTGATGATCATGATGGTGCCCTGTCAGTGGTGTCGTGTCGTGTGGTGGTGTATGTTTGGTGTTGTGTTGTGATGCTCTGTTGTGTGTCCCTGTGTCGTGTAGTGTGCTGCTGTGTTGTGTTGTGTGGCAGGTGGGTAGTCCAATGGTGGTGGTTTGGGTGTTGTTTATGTTGTTGCTGATGTGGTGTTAATAGCCATTGTAACGGTATTATTGTATTTGTGGCATATACAATGGTGGCGATATTACATTCACTTTTGTTGGCGTGGGGCTGGCCATGAATGTTGACGGTGGTGGTGGTGGTGGTGTTTTGTGGTGAGGATGAATGGTTGTTGTGGTGATGGGAGTGAATGTTATTGTGGTGATGGGATGAAATAGTAGTTGTAATGATAGGGCGACTGTGGAGGTGGTAGAGGTGGTGTTTTGTGGTGGGCTGAGTGGTGGTGGTTGATGTAATGTTGTTCACTGGTTGTTATAGTGATGACATGATAATGATAGTTGTGGTGATATGATAATTGTGGTGATTGGGCGATAATAGTAGTTGTAACAATGATGATGACAAAAGTTTCGGTGTTGGAGTAATTCGGTAGTTGTGGTGATAGGCTGACGATGTTAGTGTTTTTGTGGTGAGGCTGAGCGTCTGTTATGGTGATGAGGGTAATAGCGGATATGGTGGTGATGATAGGGATAAATATGATAGTGGTAAGGTGTGTGGTTTTATTGTGAGAGTGGTAGTTGTGGTGATGGGACGAAGGACCAGTTTTGGGGAAATTGGTTGCTATGGTGATAATTAGTGGTAGGTGATGATGGTAAGAATTAAAATGACAGTAGTATGAGGCATGATGTTTGTAGTGAACAGGATAGTTGTGGTGATGATGGTGTTGAGTTGGATGAAACTGTTGGTGATGATTGTGATTGTGCTCAGTGGACAATAGTGATAGGATGCATGATGTTTGCTGCGGTTGAAAATGGTTTTGGTGATGTGAAAATGATGGGTTAAATGTGATGGTGGTGGTGGTGGTGGTAGTGATGAAGTTGACGAGCGTGGTGATGATATTTTGACACTGGTGTCGGGAAACCTGTGATGAAGTTTTAGCTGTTTAGATGGTGGAGTGGAAGTGATGGGATGACAGTGATGATGGTGGTGGTGATAATGATTATAGTGGTGAAGTTAGTGATAGGAAACATGATGTTTGTGGTAGTGGTGATAATGGTAGTTGTGATGCTGGGATGAAATTGTGGTTTTGGTGATGCGGCGAGACTATTGTGATGATGACGGTAATGGTAAAGGTAGTAGAGATACAAGTAGTGCTGGTAGTGATTATGATGGTAATAGTGGTTGCAATTGTGTCAGTGAAAGCAGTATTTGTGATGATGTAATCGATAATGATGCTGCTGGTGTTGGTAGTTGATGATGATGATGAAGATGATTATGAAGGTCTATGATAATGGCGATGGAATTGGTAACAACATTAGTGTTAATATAAATAATAATGTGGGTAGTCACTGTATATATCGTGTATGTGTTTGATTAGAGGCTAGTAATAGAGGTAATGATGATGATGATGATGATGAAGATGACATATTTTGTGGTGATGACGGCAGCAGCAGCGCCATTACTTATACCATCAAAAATAACAGCTGTTAAAATGATAAAATTGCCATACAGCTGCCAGACTTTATGTGATCCACTGCAGGACCGCACCTTCTTCTGAGGTATAGTGACAGCCATAACTAAACCTACCCCTTGTTGGCCATAAGTTTGATCTTGAAGGGGTGCCGTGCAGGGAGAGCGGTGGGTATGAGTGTCGAGGTGTGTATGTGTCAGTTTGTTAATATTTACAACAGATAGGGATTAAACAAGGAGTACCATATGATCATACATAACCATAAGCACCCAGTACTGAGTAGCTGCCGTGGATGGATTTCAGACACAGGCCCAGCACGGCAGGATAACACGATACTGTACCACTGAGCCAAAAACTATTTGCGACGCACAGCTAAGCATCCCCCAAGATCCTGGCGATTATCATGGCAAGAATATAATTAATGCATGATCTTGATATTGGCCAGGTGTTGAATTGGTGGTGTTGGAGAGAGAGAGAGAGAGAGAGAGAGAGAGAGGGGGGGGCTAGTGTGTGTTTATTCAAGTACAGTATGTGAGAAAGAATTATCTGCATGTAAATGTGTATATACTCGTAGTAGAGCACTATAGTGTGTCAGGGAGTATAATTGATTTTAGAGAGAGAGACAGACAGACAGACAGAGACAGAGACAGACAGACAGACAAACAGACAGAGAGGGAGTGAAGCTAGTGTGTGTTTATTCAAGTACAGTATGTGAGAAAGAATTACACGCATGTAAATGTGTATATATTCGTATCAGAGCTCTTTAGTGTATCAGGGAGTATATATATTTTCGGAAATCATTAAGTTGAGAGAGAGAGAGAGACCGTGTGTGTGTGTGTGTGTGTGTGTGTGTGTGTGTGTGGAGGGGGACATTATCGCCTGTGTGTGGTGTAGGAGGTGTTAAAACCAGGGAGGCCAGTTAAGTGTAAAATAAAAAGAGGTAATGTGCTCAGGGTGGTAATGGGAACTGGGGTGGTGCGGAGGAGGGAAAGGAGATGAGATAATGTGATAGCGTTAGGGTCAAGAGAGAGAGAGAGAGAGAATTTGTGTGTAAGACATAATTCATGCATAATTTTTTCATAACATTTATGGATAGAAATGAGTGTTTACTCGTATAAGCAGACGAGAGAGAGAGAGAGAGAGAGAGAGTTTGGTAATATTAAAGAACTGTCATAAAATCACAGTTAAAATTTTCTTGCTGAACCCGTTGAGGAGTGGTTTCACCCTTTATGTGTTATTCTGCTGAACGCCATATGACTTTATTCACCCAAAGGAAATTACTACATCTCAAAGAGCAAAGAAGGTAAGTATATATATTCTTTACGTTGAATCAGACGCGAGTTGAAATAATGTAAGATCAAAATGTGTGAGTGTGAACTAGCGAAATCTTTCCCTGAAAAAATTCTCTCCTGTATGAGATTATGAGATTAGAAAGTGTGAGAGTCTATGCTGTCTGTCCATCTATCTATCTGTCAATCTGCCTATCCATCTATCTGTATTGCCAGACGCCTAATGCCAGGGTTCATTTGTGGGGTGGCCGCGACAAATTTGCCTCCAAACTTACTACTCACTCTTTTTACATCTCCACATCTCTCCACACCTCTCCGCTCATTCCCATTCCCTCATGCAACTCCAAGCTTCCTTCCTTCATGTTCTCCTCATCTTCAGCCTTCCATCTTTTTCTTGGCACTATATTCTCGTCAGCTTAGGGGGTTTCCTAGGACATTTTCCTTACCAATATATTTCTGCGTATGGCGACTTAGTATCATCTTGTATGAATGTTCTCTTATGTGTTCTTTATGCATTCTGTGTTTACAAACGCAGAAATTACCTACAAAAATAATTATAAGCTGTAGTATCTAGTGTAAATCGCCAAGGAAAATTTATTAAATCTGTCCCAAATTGGAAAGATATATACGACATACAAAACAAAAAGAAAAGCAAAAGTATCTTATGCACAATAAGTCGAATAGTTATAGGTACTACGAATCCCCATTAGCTGGCCGGAATACGTCCACTGGGATTCCTCTCCTTGTCCTTTAGGCTCCTCTGTGAATACTCAGCAGCACTCTAAAGCAACGTCAAGCCGCCCTCCTCCATGTACAGTTGCGTTAACACTCATGGGTTTCGAATTAGTTAAGCGAAATGACTGAAGTCATCCAACGTACTTGCATTGTATGGGTTAGATAATTAATTCAAGATCTCATTAGGAAATTACAGGTTTGCACTTCTTGGTTTCGAACTAGTGAAACAGGATTTTGAACTCTTCCTTCCCACTTGAATTTTATGTGTTAATTTGGTAAGGTGTCATTACGTTGCGACAAGATTTCCAAGCAGTGTAAGCGTGCTATTGACCGCAATTGTACCCTTTGCCTTCAGCTCTCCTTTCCGTTCTTGACCATCCATTCCTTATTTTCTCACTTTCTCAACAGGCATTTCTTGAATCTCTCCCCCCAAAAAAAAAAAAAAAAATTTGTAAGGATGATTCTACAGATTTCTATTACTGCTTCGCAGTGATCACGTTTTTATATTTCATGTTACCTCCAGATGGTTCTACTCAGCACAGGGGAAACTTTTCCAGTTCTAGGGCTGAGACATTGCAATTTTTATTAATCCCTTCAGTGACTGAGTTCCAGAAGAGATTAACAAAAGACGTGTCTCTGCTGAAAGTCTGTGATGATATTGGTTCCAAGCGTCATTACTTCCATCTGCTTCCATATATCTGAAAATTATATTGATTTCAATTCATACCGATGTTATTTTTATTCTTCCTAACCACTTCACTCCAGTGACGGCTTTATTGTATCCTTGATATTTTCAGAGGGTTTTATTTAGCTTAGGGGAGACCTTTCGAACTGGAAGTTAGCTCTACCCTTCTCAGACCTCTTCAGTAAAAGAGGCCGTCCCTAAGTCACACAGAATTGCCTGGAAGTAAAAATACACCACTAAAGACGTCATAGGGTGGAAGGGATTATATAACTGTGAGAGAAAGAATGTACAGATATGAAGGATAGTACACACACTCGAAATTCTTGATACTGTGTTTCAACTTTTCTTTTGTAGTGTGACGTGTTTTGTTCTTGCAACCACCAGACGATTTTATTCTGCTTAAGGGAAGACATGTTATATCGAATAGGTTTAATGCATCCTCGGGCTGAATTAAATCGTCTGACTGCAACAGGAGTGAAAAATAAAAAATCGCCCTCGTAATGAAGAGGCTAAAGCGGAGCGAGAGTCGGGATAAATGTGCTGTTGTCTGTACTTGCATATTACATTCATGAGATGACTGGAAATTGTATCTCCCTCACCTTACGTATTACAAACGGCCAGATGATAATGCTGGCTTGAGGAGTTACGAAGCTTTAGTACCAGTATTCAGGGATGTAACGCTTAATATTTCAAGAGATTTACTATTACTCCTTCAGTCCCAGGACGTCGGTTTTGTTTTTATTCCTGTTACTGACAGACGATCTGATTTGCCAGGGAGGCCGTTCATTGTGGAGATTGTTGGAAAATGTACATCTCTCACCTTATTTATAACAATCGGTCATATGAAAATCGATTAAGAAGTTACGGAATTTGAGTACCGGTAGGTTAGGGATGTGACACGTAACATTTCAGAGATTTAACATTCCTTCATTTTAAGGACGCTTTTTTTTTTTTCTTTTTTTTTTCAGAGTGGAGATTGTTCGCTATTGTACAAGTTGTCAAATGAATATGCTGGGTTGAAGAGGTTATCAGCAGAGTGTCAAAGTTTGCCACTAATAATTCAGGATTGTAACACTAACTTTTCGCTGATTTTAACATCATCTCCATTTCGAGGACGCCCCCCTCCCCTTTGTGTGTGTGTGTGTGTGTGTGTGTGTGTGTGTGTGTGTGTGTGTGTGTGTGTGTGTGTTCTTGCTACCACTGAACTTTTTTTTTTTTTTTTTTTTAGCTTTCAGGGCGTGTTTCATAGTGGATGACGCTAATGCAGACTATTTCAAACCCATTCAGTGAGAGGTTTCCCAGAGGTTAAATTGAGTCAGCTGAAAGTAGCAGGAACAGACCTTAACTTAGTGAATTGGTTAAGACCTGTACAGTAAGGTGAGTTAATTTGCTGCTACTTAAGCGATTCTGTTTACGTTAGGAGAGCCCCTTGTCAATACACGGGTTATTGAAGGCTGTATGGAATCCTTCTAGATTGAAAGGCTCTCATAAGTTGAAAGAAATCATCTAGTCAGGAAATTCCATTTGATAGTGACTGCACGACAGTTCGTTAGTAAGAATTTAACCCTTTCATTACAAGGGAATCTTTTCTAAACTGAATGAATTCGTCCAGTGGCCACAAGAATATCTGAAAAGGTCTCACTTTAGTGGAAAGGAGTATAAAGGAAGGTAAATAACCAAAGATCTAACAGTCCTCTCGATTGTATTACTCACACGACAATGTGGTATCTGATTCTTTGAGCTAAAGATACGAGAGTAAAGCAACAGACCCTGCAAAGTTAATACGGTTAGCGTCTAACTCCTTAATATGACGTGTCTCAGTCTGAATATGTAATCTGGCTTTAGCAAGGAAAAAAAAAAGTAATGTGCAGAGTTAAAGACCCCACCTGACCCCTTTATTATGAGAGGTTGCAGAAGTATGAATAAAACTGTCCAGTGATGGCAAGACTTACAGTTAAAGACAGAATCGTATTAAAAAGGATTTATCTTCTCGATGATGACATTTTTAATAATATTTTTGCTATCTACGTAGGATTTGATTGATCTCAGGATATTTTTTTCTAGTCGAGAAAAGGGCTGGCAGTTATCGAATACCGCCAGTTAAAAAAGTTTCTCCTAAAATGAGTAAAATCTTCTGGTATTAGCAAGTAAACAAATCAAGGTGCCCTCATACTGAATGGATTAAAGCAGCAGCCTGTGTTTGCCATGATGATAAAAGCTCTGCCAACTGCTAGCCGGGCGCGCCTGGGGCCAGAAGATTATTCAGGTGTTTGGGTGTGCGCGTTTTGTTAAAGTTGGGTGTTTTATGTGTGTGAGAGTACAGTATTTGTGTGTGTGTGTGTGTGTGTGTGTGTGTGTGTGTGTGTGTGTGTGTGTGTGTGTGTGTGTGTGTGTGTGTGTGTGTGTGTGTGTGTGTGTGTGTGTGTGTGTGTGTGTGTGTGTGTGTGTGTGTGTGTGTGTGTGTGTGTGTGTGTGTGTGTGTGTGTTTACTTTTTTAACAGTGTGTGGCCCAAGAATTTTTAAACCATCATCTTTTAGCATACTCTTCCTCTGTTTATTTATTTGTAGAAGCTGTGCATAAATCGCAGTTTCCATCACGCTAATGATACCAATAATGCACGGGCTATAATAAGCCTGTCGCTCATGCCTCACAATAATCAACGACCTCTTAAAAGGAGGAATATAGAAAATGGGCTCTCTCTCGCGTGGCACGTAAGTTGTTTTGACCCGTATTTCGCGGGGCGGCCGACAGGTGGCTCTCGTCTCGCCCTGGTCAGCTGTTCAGGAGGGAGTGAGGGCGGCGCGTGGAGGTGGTGATTACAGGCCCATAAACACGGACTGAGGAGATGAATAAAGACGATTCCGAGGTGGATGGAGGGACGGGAAGGGGCTCCAGTAGGATGTCAAGGCGAGATGGCGGTGATGGTGTGCGATTGTTGGGAGAGAGTGAGTGATGTGAAGAGATTGGTGTGATGGCGTGAAGTGATGGAGACTTAGGTGGTTGGGAGAT
Source organism: Coenobita brevimanus (assembly GCF_032717465.1). Classification (NCBI taxonomy): domain Eukaryota; kingdom Metazoa; phylum Arthropoda; class Malacostraca; order Decapoda; family Coenobitidae; genus Coenobita; species Coenobita brevimanus. Next base: position 53,986,051 of record NC_137046.1, read on the forward strand.
TGAGTGGTATAGAGTTGCAAGAATGTGGTTTGCGGTAGTTGGAAGAGTGTTTGTAATATGTGATACGGTGAGAATGATGTGATGGTGTGATGTGTTGAGGTCTGGATAGTTGGAAGATATGGTGGTATGTGAAGGTATGTGATGGTGTGATGTGTTGAGGTCTGGATAGTTGGGAGATTTGGTGGTATGTGAAGGTATGAGCTGGAGGATTGTGGAATGAAGATATGCTTTGTTTAAGGGTTGCATGTGTGTGAGAATCTGGGAGACTGAGAAGTGGTGTAGTGTGTTAACTGAGATATGACTATTGATGTTTGATGGTATCTAGACATAAAAGCAAACAACTGATTCATTGTCTGTACGAGACTGTTTGCCACTTATACTGGGACTAAGGATAGTATCGGACCTTTGAGAACAAGAAAAACTTTACTGCAGTTGAAAGTTGAAACAGACAGAAAAAAGAGGAAATCACGATGCAAGAGAGAGAGAGAGAGAGAGGGGGGGGGGAGAGAGAGAGAGGGGGAGAGAGAGAGAGAGAGAGAGAGAGAGGGGGGGAGAGAGAGAGAGAGAGAGAGAGAGAGAGAGATTCAAACCAGGAGCGAGCAAACATGGAAGTTTCGTTTTACCGCACAAATTATTATTATTATTATTATTATTATTGGGGGGGAAAGAGGGAGGATTTGTCATGGGACACTGTAAATTAAACGTAGCAAGTCACTTTTAAGCGGATCGAAAAGTCTTACAAATTTATCATGCAACAACACAACGACGAGCTAATTATTATTTGGTTGTCGAGTTGCATCAGTTGGGTGTCGCGCTGCTTCTTGATTTGCCCGGAATGAACTTGAACTCGTACTTTGAACTACTAGAATAAACTTCTTTTTCTTTTTTTTTAATGAAGACTGCGATTTAGTTCATTATTTTTTCCTTTAGACGATTTTATACGTTTAGGGTGACCTTTTGTAGTATCCCCGAAACTGGATAGTGCGTTTTGGTGCTGACAGGAATTAAGAAAAAAAAAAAAAAAAAAAAAGGAAACTTAACGTGAAACCATGTTGCCCTGTAATAAATTCCGAGTTCCGTGATTCAGCATAACTCTGCATATCATGAACCACAAATGTGCTTAATAATATGAAGCATCACGGATCACTCTGCCTCACAACACAACGAGTGCTGGTCTCTCATGACGTAACTAACCTCAGATAACTCATTGCACATCACAGTTAACACATAATATCTCACTGCATACACTTCTAGCACAACATAAGTTTGAGATAGCACACGTCGATATGTATCACACTGCACGCACCAGTCTTATAACGCTCTAGATAGGCTTGACTTTAGGAACTTAACATTTGGCTGCGAATGACCAAGCCCGCGTTATATTTTGGTTAACTCCTGATATCTGTTTATGCACAAAAGCTCAGGACACTAATAACGTGGTATTGCCCTGGTTGGAGGGAGCTGTTCACTGAAACGTCACGGTTCGAATCCAAGAGATGGCCGAAGGTTCCTGTCATGTTAACTCCTGCAGGGAGATAGGGTGGTCTCTTAAAAAATTTGCATGAAGAAAGGTAGCCTAGCCTTGGGCCCATAAAAGGTTATAATAAAGTGGCAGTTTTTTCGTAATGTGGTTTCTCCCAGCAGCAACGGACTATTTTATTTGGGTCATAGGAAAACTCCACCGGCCAAAGGGCTTTAAGTGCAGCGGGCAGCGGAGGTTATCCTGTTATCGCTCAGCGCCTGGTTAGAGCGAAATTGCCTCTTTAGATAACCCGAGCTGATTACCCCTTAATTATCGGTATTGCAGTGAGATAATGCGAGAGAGAGAGTGAGGTTACAGGCGCCTGGTCATTGCACAGGAAATCATTGCCGTGCCGGGAGCTTCTAGTCGTGTTCATTTCCTCGTATATCGGTGTATCGGTGTCTCATTTTCGCACGAACAATTAACATTTACATACTTTGGATTCTCACGAAAGCACGATTTTAGTATTATGTATCTGCTTCAAGAATTTGTTTGTACCTAACAATTTCATTTCCATCACGTTGTTATTTTTCTTTGTTCTTTCTTTTTCTCGGTATGTCTGTTTCTACCCCACGGAGTCATAAAATACCTTAAGAGCCATTATCTCTCCATGAACCTATTCAGTCCTGTGTTGGCTCATTTATTTTCCGTTAACTCATTGTTCACACGTTAACTCCTATCCTTTGCTTAAAACATGTCCTCTAAGTAATTTTTGTGACTCACATCCTTTTCCCTTAAATGATATCCCTTCTGTTAACTAATCTCTGTTCGGTCATTTCCTCCCTTTTAACAAATTTCTTCTCGTCATTTCCATTACTTCATCTCCTCCCCCTTAATTTCCTTTTCGTTATTATTTCCTCTTCATAATCATTTCCGCTCTACGAGCTCCTTTACCTCACTCACTCGGTCTTCCCACAGCATCTCCCTTACACTTTTCACTTAATTCCTCTCCTAACGCCGTTTCCACTCCAACTGGCATTTACTACATCCACAAACTCATTATCCATTTCGCTAGTCTATGTGAACTCAGTACTACTCGTCGAGGTCGTTTCACATTCATTTCTACTTCAGCCGTTCATTATCACCCGGCGTGGTCGTTTTCATCTCATTCATCCCCCACCGTTATAGTGTACAACCAAGAACTCGTATCCTCTCCCTTATTTCCAGCACGCACTCATTTCCATCCTCTCATTTCTAGCACTATCTCTTCCACTTTCCAGCTACGACCACCTACTACTCATTAACACAAACATTGTCATTTCCCCGAAGTCATTACCGCATCTTCTCACTTCCACTCCAGTCACATCTCTTCCCTCCATTTCCACTCAAGAACTCATTTCTAAGAACTCATTTCCAGCTAAAGCCTATTTCCTCACAAGAACTGATTTCCACCCAAGGAACCTACAGTATATTCCACCTCATTTCCACCTAAGAAACAGATTCACTACCTCATTTCCGCCCAGGAATCCTGTATCTCCATCTCATTTCCACCAAAGGAACTATATCCCATCTCATTTCCACCAAAGGACCCTGTATCCACCCCAGTTTCACCCAAATAATCTGTATCCCAGTGTCATTTCCACACCATCCTCCCCCAGCCACCACCACCACCACCACCACCACCACCACCACCACCACCTCCTCCTCCTCCTCCTCCTCCTCCTCCTCCTCGGACAAAATAAATTATTCCCATTGTCTTCGGAGATGAGGTGATAGAGGCAGCCTTGTAGCCACGGGTAAAGAATGAAGGAAGAGGGGGAGAAACCTGGCTGGATGATGAATTTTAACCTCTTAAGCCCGGGAATGTTTGATTTTATTCTTGCCACTGTGGTGCAGTTTTCGTTCGTCTCGCAGGGAAGGGGGTAGTTGTAGTCGTAAGGGCTATATATAACTCCTTTACTTCGATAACGCCTGTCCCCAGCTGAATAAAGTAACAAGAATGAAGTAATAAAGACGTCCCCTGACTGAAAGGGTTATATCATGCCTGTCATCAGTATTTCGGCTGTAATTCAGTCCCTAGCTGCTGTAACCTTCTCACTACCGTTTTTTTTTTTTTTCCTATTCCTGCTATTTCAAGAATGCTTTAAGGCCAGAAAAGAAGTTTTTGCCGTCTGGGGATTAGTTATATCCCTTTTAAACCCCTTCAGTACTTTGGTGCCCACCTAAATTAATAAAACTGTCTGATAGCAGCGAGAGTGAAATAAGAAATGACGTCCTCAGACTGAAAGGTTTAATCCATTCTGTAGCCCTATCCGTAGCTTATGAGGAGCTTGAAGTAAGGTGCGTGGGAGATTGTTATTCCGTTATACGATACAAATGCTTAAAAATGAAAATGGCCAAATCAGTATTATTACTCAGATTTTTAAATTGCAGCCAGTTAAAATTACTAATCCCATTATTTAACTGCTAATGGAAACTTGATTATGGTATAAATTGGTGAAGATCCATTACCAATGCCAGAAGAGGACGTAATGAGAGAGGGTGGTTATAATGATGGGCAAGACTGGGCTATTGGTAATCTGTGTATATTGGGGAAACAGTGGGAAGGAGGGGCCTTGGCGTAGTTTTTTCAGGAGGATTTGATATTAACATTTTCTTTTTAACTGATATATTTACGTACTCATATATTTGAGAGGGTCATGTCTCGTTATTTTATTTTCATAGTTTCTCTTCTAAAGGATTTTGTCGTGTATATCTCGGGTCATTGTTGTTGTTTGTGTATGTGTGTGTGTGTGTGTTTGTTTGTTTGTTTGTTTATTTGCTTGCTTGTGTGTTTTGGATGGAAGAAAGAGAATTTGGTTTACTTTGTCAATGCTGTATATTATCTGGCGATTCATTTGGACTGCTTGTACAGTGGGCAGTTTCTTGTTTTGGTTTCTACATATACTTGCTTTTCCTGTCGCTGCCATTTATATTAATTCCTTATATCTATGATTGTGTTTTCAGTTCCATTCTCACTTATTTTCACATTCCCACACTTTTACGTCTCCCTCTCCCGTTTTCCTTCCTACTCTCTCACCTTGAATTCCATACCCCCGCCCTCTTATACCTCGACATCCATACTCAATCCCATGATCTTATCTGCTCCCTTATCACCTACTTTTTCACACCTCCCCTGGCTGATCTGCATTGCCCTTCTTAGCTTACCTTGATTTCCTCTCTCACCTCCACTACCCGACCCTCGTATTTCCACATACACCCACTACCCGACCCACATTCTCTCTCAGACTTTCACTACCCGACATAATTTTCTCTCCCATCTTCACTACCCGACCCTCATTTTCTCTCACACATTCATTACCAGACTCACACACTCATTGGCTGACATTTTCTCTCAAACTTTCACTAGCCGACCGTCATATTCTCTCACGCTTCACTTACACCTTTTCACCTTCGATTTCACTTTAATCACCACTCCCGTCTCTATTCATACACCTTGACTCTTCTACATTCTCCGACTTCCACTCACACATTCACTCCAGGCTACTTTTCAGCCTTCTGTACTCGCCCTTGCAAGTGTTCATTCCTTTTTATTTTCTACATCGTTACCCTCAGATCCAGTTTCATAACCTCACTGGTAATTCTGCTCCTGTTTTCACTTCCATAATCGCAAATTCCCACACATTCAAGCCTATATTGTCAGTACATCTACACTTCCCTCTCCGCATTCAAATCCCCACACCCTCATTCCCATTTCCAACCTTTTCCTCACATGTTACTCTTACACTCTCTCCTACCTCATTCTCACCTCTCATACTCCCACCATACCATGCCATACTCCCACCTTACCATCACATTAACAGCACCACCATCACTACCTCACCGTCATGCCACACTACCACCACCACCATCACTACCTCACCGTCATGCCACACTACCACCACCACCATCACCACCTCACCGTCATGCCACACTACCACCACCACCATCACTACCTCACCGTCATGCCACACTACCACCACCACCATCACTACCTCACCGTCATGCCACACTACCACCACCACCATCACCACTCCCTCCTGTATTCCCACTTCCATACTCCCAGACTTTCTCACATCCCTTGCTATCCTCCATCCTTTCCCACCTTCTCTCTGTTTCTTATTTTCACTCCCTTTATCCCATTTTCACACACTTCCGCCCCCCCTCACTCTAATTGTCATTCTCATATTCTTATACACACTCTACTTTATCACATCCTCCCCTCATTTTCCCCACTTCAGAGTCTCATCGTCTCATTTCTGACTCCCATAGGCTACTTCATCCCACTCACATACTCCCATATTCTCACACATCCCTTCCTCTCTCTCTGCCTCCCCTCCTCCCCTCATTCCTTGCACCCTCACTCCCATAACCCCATCTCTCTCATAGCCCCTTCCCTCCCATAGCCCCATCTCTCCCTCCTATACTCCCTCTTCCTCTCCTATACTCCCTCTCACCCACAGTGTGCTCTCACCCGTCCTCTAACCCCCACCATCTCCTCGTCCATTGTAATCCCACTCGTACATAAAGACACGCCATAAATCCGGCTTCAGATCAACACCGCTGCGCTGAGATAGCCGTGGGATTAGAGGCGATGGTAGTTAATGAGGCTGGTTAAATATCCCGGTATGCACTTTAATGATATCCCACGACCCAGCCACCTCGCCTCACCTCGCCTCCCCGCCACCCAACCCTCATCCCCTCACACCTGCCTCACCCCTCGTCTCTCTCCTCGCTCTTCTTGTTTATATACTTTTTGTGGTCCTTTTCCTTCTTTTTATTATAATTTTCTTCGTCGCCATATCCTATTATTAACCCTTTCCTTTTTATATATTATTTTCTATTCTATCTTTTTAATCGCTTTATTCTTTCTCCCACTTTATACTCATTATATTCCTTCTTTTTCATCCTTTCTTTCACATTTTCTTTCCTTTTTTTTTTTAGTTCTCTTTAATTCCTACCATCCTCCTCTTTTTTTTTTTTCACTTTCTCTTCCTCCTCCTCCTCCTGCTCCACCACCACCACCACCACCTCCTCCTTCTCCTCTTCCTCCTCCTCCTCCTCCTGCTCCACCACCACCACCACCACCTCCTTCTCCTCTTCCTCCTCCTCAACTCATCTGAATCCGCAACGGCAAGGGGGCCGTGTTGTCACCCTTACGGCGGGTCGCAATAAGGCCGCCAACCCCGGGGCCCAGACGCACATAAATCCGACCTTATTTGAGCGCCGACTTAGAGTGAAAATGGCTTATCGCTTGACATATTCCGGGCAGTCGTTAAGTATAATGGTAAACACAAGCCTGTAAATATCGGGCTGACGTTTAGACTCCCCCTTGCCTATAATTACCCACCATAAACAAGCAGTTTCGGACGCGACTATGAACTCATTAATGGTGAATTGCAGAGCTGTAGAGATACGAGCTCGCATAGACTAATGATGTTCATTGTCTGCGCTGAATTGAGAATGAGTGAGAAAGCATCAGTGATGATAATTATCAGATGCGAGCGCCCGGACTGCTCCACCAATCAGGAGGCGAGCTGGCGCCAGTGTTGCCACCACACCACACTAAACACCATAACCACCATCTCCACCACCACACCACATGAAGCACCATAACCACCACACCACATTAAGCACAGTAATTACCACCCACCACCAGACTCAATAGCATAAACACCCCATCCACAACATCACTACACTACATTGTACCATTACACCACATTAGCACCATTACATTCACTTGCTTAACACAAAACCATCCCACTGCGCCATTGCCATAACTACATCATTATCACCACACCACGGCTATCATTATCGCTCCTAAAAGCACCAACATCGTCACACAAAGCAGCATCACATCACCACAGAGTAGCACCACCAGACCACTGCCAGAAACACGACAGCACACCATCGGTACACATTACCACACCATCACTTCAAAACCATCACCACCAAACAAACACCATTACTCTCACCACATCACCATCATAATCATTACCACCACATATCACGTCACCACACAGCAACATTACATCGTAACCACACCACATCACGATTTACCTCACTACCACCACACACACTACAACAAACCACACCACCACTACATAATCACATCACACTACCTCACACTATCCTCACCAAGCCAAACTAAACCAAACCATCACACCACACACCAGCACACCAGAACCGCACCCTGACCACCACACAATCACAGCACACCGGAACCGCACCCTCACCACCACACAATCACACCACACCACCACCACACAACCCACACCAGGAACTCGACCCACTCACCCACTAAGACCTAATAACCGCAGTTTTAACACGTCCTACCGGGTCTCAGTTGCCAGACCACCTTACGAGAAACTTCCAGACCAAATTCTTATCTCACGAAAAAACCTGCTTATTTACCCCAATTGCAGAGTAAGTAAACGTCTTTTCTTTGGGCCGTCACTCACCTAGCTAGGATGAGAAATTACGCTTTAAGCTAAAGAAAATCTTACGAAAAATGCGCGAAGACGTAACTCCAGCCCGCAGATTGCCAGGTCATTCGCCCGCCAGCCTCAGCGCCGAAATTAATTATCGACGTAATTAAAGGTTGGAGATAATTAGTTATAGATAACAAATTACATGTCTTATTTTCGAGATAGGGAGGGACGGGATAATGTATGTAAAGTACGCTTATGGAACTGTGGCTGAGAGAGAGAGAGAGAGGGGGGGGGGCATGAAGTGAAGTGAGAAGGAAGAGTAGGATGGTAACAGAGAGAGAAAGAGAGGGAGGGGAGGGGGGAGCGTTACCCGACGAGACACCACTCTCATCCTGAAAGTGGACTAGCTTCGGCAGGAATTAAAATTGTCAAGATTTCTCGCGCCCATAACCTGTGTAGCCGGGGACAGTATTTGTATTTGTTTTGATCCCTCTCCCCCCTCTAGAGATTAATTCCTGTCTAAGAGAGCCCCCATGTAATTAAGAAGCTCTCCAGTCCTAAAAGTCGCCCCTGAACTGAATCAAATCGTCTGGAAGTTGTCAGAATAACCCCTGCAAAGATTTATTCCGGTCTGAGAGCTCCCGAGTAAGTAAGAAGCTCTGCAGTTCCAAAAGTCGCCCCTAAGCTGAATAAAGTCGTCGGGAGGTAGAAGGAATAAACTTTAAAATATCAAGTTATCGGCGTGAAGGGGTTGAAGAACGTCCCCGGTAGCGTTTCATGGTCGAAAAAATACTCGTCGCCTCTTAGGAGTTTGGAGGCCTTGCGTGAAAGACAGGGTCGCTGTTCTGAGAGGGGCCGTTATCCACTAGACCACCAGGCGTGAAAGGAGGAAATTAATCGTAAGAGGAGAGGAGTAAATTAGGCTTAGGAACAGAGGAGTAAATTGGGCATAACAAAAAAGGAAGATATTATAGAGGAAGTAACTAAACGTAAGAGGATTATATTAGACGTAAGAGGATTACATTAAAACATGAGGAAATTAGCCGTAAGAGGATAAATTAGACCTGAGTATGAAATCAGTCAGAAGAGGAGGAAATTAGACGTAGGAAGAGGACATTGGACGTGAGAGGATGACAGTAGATATAAGAGGAGGAAATTAAGTGTTTGAAAATTAAATCAGATCTAAGGGGAAGAAACTGTACGCAAAAAGCGGGTAATTAGATGTAAGTGGAGGAAATTAGGCGTAGGAGTATAAGAAAATAAATCTAAGAAGAAGAGTTGGAGGAAAACAGACGCAGGATTATGAAAGTAGACGTAAGAGGAGGAACTTAGACAAAGGAGGAGAAAATTAAACGAACGACGAATAAATCAGACGCAAAGGTTGTAAAATAACATAAATAACAGAAGTTAAATGTAAGAACATTTAGTTAGATATGAGTAACAAAAATCACGTAAAGTAACCTTATAGACACATTATGTAAAAAGATATTAGATGTAGATAGATGATACGACGTAAAAGATAGAAACCGGACGTAACATGAGGCAACCAAATGTGAGAGTAGGAAATTATACACAAGGTTAGGGTCTGAGTACAGTAAACCCCTAAGCAGGAAACCATCATCTGACCACCCAGCGATAATGACACACACCTTCACCTATTCATTCTGCATTTAAGCTTGAAAAATTCTCAGTTGCAGGCAAAGGAAATCTACACAAACGTTAAAGCATTCATTAAATTTCCCGAAAAGAAAAATCGCACTACATTCTCAACCATTAGAAATTCTCCCCTTGGTACGGGTAAAGAAATTGAAAAAACAGTATACACTGTAGTTCCGATTACAAAATAAATGACACAGGTAGGCAACATTCATTCGTAACTCAAGTCCACGAAACTCTCGCCTTCGAAATCCCCACCTTGTATCATTCAGACATTTGAAATCATCACATTTTTAAACCTTCGCTATGATCTCCACGTAAGTCAAGCCTTCGAAATTCTCACCTGCCATTCACATTTTTCGAAATTTTTTCCTGTAATCCAAAAATCCCAGATTTCTTTTCTTATATTTTTAATCCTTCAGAATCTGTTAAGCTTTAAAAGTCATCACCTCACATCATTCAAGCCGTTGAAACTCTCACCTCATTAAGCACTCTTCCGAATTTTCATCGCATTATCCCCCATAGTAATAAAACTAAAGTCATCGCCTTACATAATTCAGGTTGTCGAGACTCATTTCACATCAAACTTTCGAAACACGTATCACCCAAGCATTCAAAATTATTTCCTCATGCAAGCCATCACTTCACACAGTTCAATCCCTCCAGGCTCTCACATCGTATCACACCTTCGAAACTCATATTTAATCATTCGCAGTCATCACCTCACATCATTCAAGCTTTGGAAATCGTCACCTCGTATCATCCAAGCCGTCGAAACTCTCACCTCATTAGGCATTACTAAAAAGAATCCCAAATTAATACTAGCCATCCCTTAATGTCCACCTGGCACACAATGGCCCCCGACAGATAATGCAAGAGTTAATTTATGTCTCTCAAGTTCCATTTGTCCTTGTTTGCAGGTAATTTGAAATGGGGAAGTGGGGGGCCATTCAGCCGTCCTTAATGAGGCTGTTTGAGTGAGGCTAATGAGGGGGAGTTGGCAGGTAAATGTTTGTAATTAGGGGGTTGTGTGGGGGGATTTTGCGTGTGTGTGTATGTGTGTGTGTGTGTGTGTGTGTGTGTGTGTGTGTGTGTGTGTGTGTGTGTGTGTGTGTGTGTGTGTGTGGAGCGTTATATTTGTGTTTGTGGGGTGGTATTCGGAGTTTGTGTGTGTGTGTGTGTGTGTGTGTGTGTGTGTGTGTGTGTGTGTGTGAGAGAGAGAGAGAGAGAGAGAGAGAGAGAGAGTGAGAGGGTAATGGATAAGTTTTGGTCTCGGGGGGGGGGGAGGTGATGAAATGTGTACGGTGTCGGGGGATGTGTAGATAGGTGGGCCATGTATGCAATAAGAAAGAAACGGGTAACTGATAACGTATATACAGATTCGCACCGCTTTTTCTCTCCAAAGACCTACTCTCCTCACCATACCAAAACTATTCTTTCACAACCACCTACCTAACTACCACAGCCACACCCCTCTTCAGCTGTCCACCCTATCCATATTTGCCTCCATTTTTTCAAAACCTTTCCACAGCCACCACAATGCCACCTCAATACTAACACCACCACCATCACCATACATCCTAAACTACACTACACCATCACCAAAACTCTCTCTCTGTAGTGTCACTACACAACACCATAAAATTGCATTACCACATTAGACCACTGCTACATCACCCACACAACACTACACCAATATCACCGTTACAACCATCATCATACTGTGCCTTACCTCACATCACCTCCAGACGACTTTCCCACAAAACACCAGCCCCCACCACCACCATCTCCACGTCATACCACACACTACCATCACAGTCACCACACTATGTCACCACAGTACACACAGTACACCACTTTCGCTTACCACCACAAACACTCTCGTCACAACCGACACAGTACCACCACCACCACCACCACACCAGCGCCATACTACCTCTTTGTCCCCTCATCTATCATATCATTATGGTACCACACTGTACTCATTCTGTACCACGCCATCTCATACTCTACCGCCATTTCCATCCCACCTTATCACACTTCTCCATCCTTCACGCCATCCACACCACACACCCCACCACATCCTTTTTCCCTTCCTCCACAACATCACTGCAGCTCTCCGCCTCCACAAACTTCCCCTCACCCTTACCGCACAGGCACGCAACTACCATATCACCACATTTCCCCTCCTTCCCCATCTAGTGTACTATAACTACAACTTCCCTTTTCCCCCTTTCACCACACCACTACCACACACAGTCCCACATCCACAACCCCCATCCCTGCCTCCACCACACAATTATCACATGACTCTCATTCACCACCATCACCACTCCAACTCCCATCGTCACCATCACAATCCCACCGTACCCTCCATCCAGCACCACACTTACCTTCACACTACCACTACCACCACCACCACAAATTTGCTATCTTTCCATCACATCCCCACCACACTTCATTCTCCACCACACTGCCTCTGCATTATCATCACACCTTCACCACACTCCTCCCTCCTCAACCTCACCGCCCCCAACCTCCACCACGCCACTACATCCACACCACCGCACTATCTCGACACAACTGTACGGCCACAACCACACTGCCCCTTCCGCCTCCACACCACCCTATCCGGACTATCGCTCTTTTCCTACACAACCACACCACCCTTCCACATCATCACATTCAAACCACCACACTTCCCGCCACCATCACACCACACCCCTACTTTCTCCCCCACCTCTGTACCATCGTACCACGACATCCAGACAACCACACTCTTCCTCCACAGGCTCACCACCGTTCCATATCACCACATCCACACCACTACACCCCTCCCCCCACCTTCACACCACACTTCAACTTCCCTCTTCCCCCTCTGCACACGTTCTCACCACTACCACACCCTCCCTCCCCGTCCCACCTCCGCACCACCGCAGCCACACCTACAAACCCACCGCATCTACATCACCACATCCACACCTACACTCCCACTGCATCCACATCACCACATCCAGACTACTAACCTCTCCTCCACCACACCACCACTCCTCCACCACGCCACCGCCGCCGCCATCGCTAAACACGCTGGTGATTTTGATGCACAGACTGTAATGAGATGCCATTTTTCGCGCGCTCATTTTTTGTTAATTAAGGGGGGACTGCTCCATTTTTTTCGAGACGCCAGCCGCCCTTTTTGCGACACCGGCCGATAATCATACACCCAGTTGGGCCATATTTTCACCCGCATATTTATTTGCATTGATTTTATTAGGCAAGGTGATCCCGGGCTATGATTCTTGCGCTCTCGTCCATTTTGGATTCTCGCACATTTTCCTCGTTCGCATATATTCCTCTTCCACCATTTTCCAGTTGCTCTGATTTGAAGGATTTTTTTTGTTCTTGGTTGACGATACTTCTCTCGGTAGTCATTTGCATCGATTTTACAAGGCTAGGTGATTCCGGGGTGATTCTTGCTACTGCCCAGTTTCGACTCTCACCCGTTTTCGACTTTCTTCATGTTCGATTATCCCTTCCCTCTTAATGAAGTGATCTGTGGTATTGTTTTCTGCAGCTAATATTTCCTCGATTAATGACAGGATTGATTTTATAGAATAGGTGATCCCGGTGTGATTCGCGCTGTCGCCCATTATCGATTCTTGCGCATATTTGTCGTCGTCGTTTTCAGTTGTCTCTTTTAGTAATCAACTAATTAAAGGTGATTGATTTCGATTATGTATTGGATTGACTTTTTTTTTTAGGCTAGGCGATTGGACGTAATTCTTGTTTTTTTCACCCGTTATTGATTCTAGGTCATTTTCGACTTCCATCGTTTTTATTACCGGATTTTGATTGACCTTATTTCTCTCACATATAATGGATCGGTTTTATAGGCTAGGTGAACTTGGCGTGATTCTTCCTCTCGCCCATTTTGGACACGATCGTTCTTTACTTGCAACCCCTGTAATGAACTGATTGAGGCGATTGTGTTAGTTTTTATTTCCATGTGTTTATAGTCATATGTCATTGTATATGTACGGATTGATTTTTAGTGACTGGTATCATAATGCAAGTGAAATAGGTGTGATTATTCTATTCGCCCATGTGCGACTTTCTTTCCTCATGATATTTTGATCAGAAAAGATTTTTTTTTGGGGGGGATTTTGGTTTGCATTGGTTTAACGTGTTTACCATATTTTCCTCGCTTTTTTTGCGGATTGATTGCTTGACCAGTTTATCATGGTTTATATCTTTGTCTTGCTCTTCATCGACTATCTCTTTTCTTGATTTTTTTCTCTTGGTCACAATTCCCTCGATGATTAATGGATTCATTTTAGAAACCATGCACTTCCTCTCGCTTAACACCATGCTGACTTCTCCCTCCTCCCCGTTGTAAACCACCTGCGTCAGAGTGGATTGCATAACATCATCTGACTTTAGCCAGAGATAAATAGAGAAGGCGTCATTGCACTGAATGAAGTATTGGGGAAGGTTTCTAATTCCATCTGTCGATAATTTTTCCGTTAAAGTAAAACCATCCCGTAATGAATCCGCTATAGGGTAGTTTCCAGATTCGTTACTGTATTTATCCCTATACTCATCCATTATTTATTTGACAGGGCAGGTGTGAGCCGGAAGTCACTCTCGCTTCGCTCATTTTACACTTTTTCTCCCTCGCGTTAAGTCCGTAATGAACTGATTTGAGGCAGTTTTATTTTTGTTTCGAGGCGTTCATTTGTGACATCAGGTGAAATAAAAAAAATCATTACCCATGGAAGTGAAATAAACTGTTCACTAGCGAGGGAAATTTATGGAGTCCAGAGTTGATTTTTGTCTAATTTTTGTTTTCTATTTTTTGGTCAATGCTTTCCGAATCAGTGACGTAAAATTCCTTACGATTCAGCTTAATTTTCCGGCTGGTTGTGTGGTTCCTGGGAAGGGGTTATCAGAGTGTATCATTGACCGCTTTTATTTACTAACTGTACTTGATTTATGGCCTTATTTTATGTTGACAATGTGTCATTATATGTACATGAAATTCATGTATCCCTTACGTTTGTGTGCTTAATTTATCGTTACTTTATCAGTACCTAATAAGCGCCCTTATCAGTGCTTAATGGTTGACCTCTTTTATTTTGGTACTGGTGTTCCTTTTCATTGTTCATAATTTCTGTTCGTATTTTGTACGCCGTTAAGGTTTCATTCTTCATTTGTACTTAGTTTCTCCTTATATTATCAAAATATAATTAGTCTTTATTTCATTGTAGCTACACCATGTAACCGTACTATCATCGATAATTAATTTCCTCATATTCTTTCTCTGCTTAACCTGTCGATACTTAATCAGTCAATTCCGTTATGTATATATGTATCTCTGTCTTTCCATAAATCGCTCAATCTGTAACATACTGTAGTATCACTAAATGTTTTCTTGATTTAAATTTTTTTGTAGGTTTTTTT
Source organism: Coenobita brevimanus (assembly GCF_032717465.1). Lineage (NCBI taxonomy): Eukaryota > Metazoa > Arthropoda > Malacostraca > Decapoda > Coenobitidae > Coenobita > Coenobita brevimanus. The sequence goes on from NC_137046.1 coordinate 54,001,099, forward strand.
TTTTTTGTGGTTACTGTCAGTCATACATATATAACCAAATTTTGGCGCCTGGTGGTTTAGTGGGTAGCCTAATTATTGTGCTCCAGTCGGATTGAGCCGGCGAAGGTTTATATCCAAGGGTTGGTTCGGGTTTATTACTCACGTAATGCCACTCAGGGATGAGTGAGGGTGGTCACTTTCATCTTAAATGTCAGGACCAACTGCCTAGCCCCGGGCTTCTACGCTCCTCATGGGGCAATGTAGGACTGGATGATGGATGGATGGCACACACACACACAATATATATATATATATATATATATATATATATATATATATATATATAGTGTGTGTGTGTGTGTGTGTGTGTGTGTGCGCGCGCGAGCTTATGTGGACGTAATGAAGCCATTCCTGTGTGATTATAAAGAACGAAATTTAAAATAAACCAAATGTGTAACAGAAAAAACTGGTGAGAGAGAGAGAGAGAGAGAGAGATGCATCCCACATCCATGGCCTCCTAAAAAGCAACCAACCACACCTCTTATTAATGATCCAACCGACAACATGACCGTAATGTGACCGTGTAAGTAGAGACCAGTTTCCCGTAGGTCTATTGTAGGAGGGACGACCTTGTGCACGAGGGCGGATTAGCCTTGTTTTTCATTCTCTCTCTCTCTCTCTCTCTCTCTCTCTCTCTCTCTCTCTCTCTCTCTCTCTCTCTCTCTCTCTCTTTCTCTTTCTCTCTCTCGTTATTTATTGATTTCCTTACCTATGTATTTTATCAATTGATCTACGGTACTTATCAACCCTTGATTTATACACATCCACACACCTACGGTCGACAATGAAGCAGGTACACACACACACACACACACACACACACACACACACACACACACACACACACACACACACACACACACACACACACACACGTTGCAGTTCGTTCATTTGCATAAGTATATGTATTTGTATAGTGTATGCAAATATATATGAGCTTGGAGAGGAATGAGAAGAGGGTGAAGAGGGGAGAGGAATGATGAGGAGGGGAAAAGAAAGGGGGGGGAGGAGGTATTGAGGAAGGAAATGGGAAAATGAAAAAGAGAAGGATAGGATGGAAATGGAAGGAAAGGAGTGAAATTCCTGGAGGTAATGGAAGGATAGAGAAGGGGAAAGGAGAGGATAAAATGAGGGAGAAGGATAGAACTGAGAGGGGAGGAGAGTCAAGGATAGAGGAGAATGGAAGGGTAAGGAGAGGAAAGAGGGAAGAAGGGAGAGAGAACATGGAAAATAAACGGTTGTGAGAGAAGAGAGTAATGAGGGAAGGAGAGGATGATATAGGGAAGGACAAAGGGAAATGACACAGAAGAGGTTAGAAAAGGAGTGAGATGGATAAAGAGAATCATAGGTGGGAGATGGAAGGAAGTAGGCGGGGAGAAAGGTGGGAAAGAAGGAGGGGGGAGGGAGTAAAAGAGGAGAAAGGAAAAGGGGAGTGGGAGGGGATGCAGAGTGGAGTGGGGGAAGGGAAGGTGAATGGAAAAGAGGGGGGAGGAGAGGGACTGAAAAGGGAAGAAGGAGAAGGGGAGGGCGAGGGGAGTTAGAATGGAGAGGGGGAAGGGAGGATGAGAGGAGAACAGAAGGGTAGGTAGGGGATGGTGAAGGGTAGTGTAGTTAAGATGGGTGGAAGTTACGAGAGGGAATCGTTAATAATGGTACTGCAGTAATTAAGAACCGTGTTATGAGTGCAAACTGCTCCATCAAGCCTCCCTCTCTCTCACTCGCTCCTGGCAGCCCACATCCTCTCTCACTCCTCATGTTGCCCATTATGCCTTCACTATTCACTGCATATGTAAGATCTCTCTCTCTCTCTCTCTCTCTCTCTCTCTCTCTCTCTCTCTCTCTCTCTCTCTCTCTCTCTCTCATTTTTTATATTGTGTGACTGAGCAGTAAGTTTTTCTGTTAACATTAAGACCTGATCTCTGCGATGAACTGTAGGGTCTGTGTGAGCTGTATTTATGTGTAATACTCACTACGTTCCTTATCCCTTCCTCTTCCAATCACGTTTTTCTATCAGCGTTTAAGACCTGATTTCGTTTCGACCCCAAGGTCTGTGTGAAATAAGTCTCTCTCTCTCTCTCTCTCTCTCTCTCTCTCTCTCTCTCTCTCTCTCTCTCTCTCTCTCTCTCTCTCTCTCTCTCTCTCAGAAGGGTCTCTGATTTTGAGTTGCTGTTACTCCTTCAGGGCCCACCCGAGCGAGCATATAATTGGCCGACTCCCCATTAAGATAACCCGATATCGACTGAATGATATTAATGAGCAATGATATAACGCGGGGCACGGCGGCGTAATCCCACATGCAAATTAGACCCCTTCCTTTCGTGTCGTCTCTCCACCAGATGTAAATTTTGTCTTGCGTGCCACTTAGCCGAGCCCACAAATCACCGCAAGTGTAAATTATCCCGGCGCGAGTTGGATCCGTCACCATAAACAATATCCGCGATGAGGCACCCCGCTTTTGCAACATAAAAATCATCCGCCATAAAAATGCACCGTTTGCGAAATTTACGACGCCCGTTCTGCGCCACTGAAGGCTTGGGACCCCCTCTTCCTATCCCCTCTCCCCATCCTCACCTTCCTCTCCCTTCATATCTGCCCCCACCCTTCGTTCTTCCCCTCATCCATCCTTCACCTACTTTTTTCCCCTCACTTCGTCCGTACTGCTATCCCCTCTATTTCATGCATCTCCTTTCATCACATTCTGCCGCCCCCCACCTTCCTTTAACCATTCTCTCCTTCTTCCCCTCCATCCATCCCCCACCTATCTTCTTCCCCTCCCTTCATCCCCACGTTCTTTTCTCTCCCATCTTTCTCGCACACCCTCTTCAACCTTTTTCACTAATCCTCCTCCTCCTTTACCTTTCCCCTACGTCTTTTCATCCCACACCTCATCGCTTTTCCCTCCACTTCCTCAGCGCTCCCCCTTCCCTCCAGTCTTTCTTCTTCCTGCCACATGCACCTTCAACCCTTTGCCTCCATTCACCACCACCCACTCAACCCTTTCCTCTCTACCTCTCCCTTTCCTTTCTGCCGATCTCTTCTCCCTTTAACTATCCCTTTACCCACTTCCTTTTCCCCCCTGCCTTCTTTATCAACGGCCACTTCGGACTCTGGCATGCATGATTTAATGTGTTAATATTTTGGTCATAATGCTGACTGAGATAATATTTAAGTCATAATGCTGACTGAGATAGTGCTGAATGAGGCATAAGATTTCGGAAGTTGTTAATTTAGTGTTGGAACATTTAAACATTATTAACACTTTTAGTATGAGAGATAATTCCTGTATTTGATATAATCGTCTGGAGAAAGCAAGAATAGATTAAAAGACGCCATTTGCTTAAGTGTTTTTCTACTTCATTGTTATTTTATTATAATGTAGACTAAGGTAATGAGTGTTTCTCTCTCCTGCAGTCAAAGGGCTTTTGATTACCAGGACATTGTTTGCACTTTCCTTTCTCTGTCTCCGGATGATTTTATTCAGGTTAGCAGAGACCTTTCGAACTCGGGATGGATATAGCCCTCATCAACCCCATCACTACGACCGGGTTCACCTAATCTAAAGGAAATAGTTTGACGCTTCTTGAACAAAATTGAAACAACCTCCTCCGGCTACTTGAACCAGTTATAACATGCAAGACGTCCTCTGACTGAAAGTGTTAAAGGAGTACGATGAGAATGATCAGGTATAGTAAAGTTTAATTGTAATGCTCTGAACAGAACACTTCGGTACTAAAAAAAAAATCATTTGATACTGGTTGAAATTAAACATGCACCTGTGGCTGTAGCAAAGTATTGCTTGTCGAGAAAATGAAAAGCACATTGACTGCTAGAATTTCCCTCAGCTAAATAATGTAGTCTGGTTTTAACCTGAGGAGAGAGAGAGAGAGAGAGAGAGAGAGAGGTAAAAATGACGCCTGGGTGGTACATAACCTCACCCCCCCACAAAGGAAAAACGATTACAACGATTAACACCTTTGACCTGCGGTACATCTTCACCTTCCAGACATGATGAATCCCAAAATAAGGCAAAGGTGTGACCACAATCCAGGCATCATACGAGAAGGTTAGGCAGGTCTCATATCCGGGAACCCCCGGATATAGGCTAACTTGGGAATAACTAGGAGATAAAGAATAACTTTGAGTATGAGTACGTTTCTTTATTTTCGCATAGTCAGTCATTCGGATGGCCACAGTATTGTAACTATTGGTTAGAATAAGGCTATATGATAAATATTTATATATGTGACAGTAATATGTGATTTTGAAAATGAACAACTATAATGAAGCGCATTGGAGTAACCTGTAAAAATGTAAATGTTTTGGAAGAACTTTGAAGATATTTGAGTGTTCATTAACTTGGTGTAACCTAGATCTATTTGAAGGCCTGAATAACAGTAGAAATGTAATGCTATAGCTTGGAAAAACTGTAAATGTGTGGAATAAGTCTAGTATGACCCGACTGCAGATGCACCTCACCCTTCCAGACCTCCAAGGAAGTTACCTGTAGTGATAATTAATTCCCCAGACACTACATACGGGAAGCCACTTGTCTTTTCATTCCGCTTCTCATGTCCCTGCTCTCTTTTTTGTTTCTTCTACTTTAGCTTTTATCCCGACACGGCCCGGCGTCTTGGGTGGTAAGGTTCAGCACTTGTCACCGCCTTTGGTTCCGTTTTTCTGCAGTAAAACACACACACACACACACACACACACACACACACACACACACACACACACACACACACACACACACACACACACACACACACACACACACACACACACTTGATAATGTCATTTCTGTTCTTGCTATACACGTAAGTAGATGAATTTTTTCAGTTAACGAGTAAAGGGGAGACGAGGAAAACTATCGCAGTGAAGAGGTTAAAATTACAATCACCATTAACTCCTCCATTATAATTAGCCTACAATTGTTTACCTTTATTCATGCAGCAGCCAGACAGTATTATTCAGATCAGGACTGAAAATTTATAGTTGAAAATATTCGCTTGATATTAGGCAGAAGATCTCGAAATCGACCTCAAGACGATTACTGATCAAGAAAGGACTTGTAGGCCTGACGAGTTCATCAGAAAAGGAACACATTTTAGAGGGCTCCCGTGGCCATAAAACACCCATAAATACCATCACCCGCACTGATAATCATTTTGTCTGCAATTGGATTTTTGTATCAAACCGTGCTCCTGTTTTACCCACCGCCACGCCGCAGCCGCCATGGAATTAGGGAGTGAAGGTAGTGGGCCGGAACTGACGGTGGTGCTGCCCCTCGGTACCTGAGTGCTCTCGTCCTCTGGCTCATTGTGGTGTTACCGCGGAGGTTTTGTGGTTGGGTGGCTAATTATGAGGGTGTTTGGTGATTTTGGGTAGCACTGTTGTGGCTGGGGTGACTTTGTGGGGTTGGGGTTTTGTGTTGATTGCAGATAGGTAGCTTGTTATGAGGGTTTATCGAGGTTGTTGGGGTGATTTGTGTGGTGGGGGGGGAGGAGAGGGGGAGTTATTGTTGTTCGACGAAATGTAGTGATTGCGTGAATAATAGTTTTAGTGGCTGCGTTACATGGATTTTGTTACTTTTGTGATTTGGAGGTAGTTGAACTGTTTTTTATGCATCTAACTCTGGACTCCTCATACAACATGGTACTTGAGCACTAATTCCTCCGATCATCAGTATTATACACTTGTGGTATCACATTCAGGTCTGGTGTTAAGGTATTACTGGCGATGTTTTTATGACGTGTTGATGAAGCATTAAGGATGGGCAGTGTGAAGGGTGATATCGAATTCACACATACAGCCTGTTACCAGCAACAGCTGGAATCGAACCCACGGCCACAGTTCCATATTCCAATAGCCCACCTGTTTACCCATTCCACCCCTCCACCCAGTTGTTGTTGTTGTGGGGAGGGTCATGGTCGTGCTTTTGTGGCTAATTGTGCTGCATTTGTGGCTGCTTTGGGTTGTGTGGCTAACTGTGGCGGTCGTGACTGAATATGGTGGTTGTGTGTGCTAATTGGTGGCCACCCTTGGGTACCCGTTTGGTCTGGGGTGCCTGCTTGTTGCGCTTGTGAAATTGATGTGGTTGGAGTTGTCGGAATTGGAGTTTTCTTGTGATTTGGTGGGACTTTGCGAGCTGTGGTGGTTGTGGTAAGAAGAAGAGAAATAGGCTAGTATGGTTTGGGTAAGAGTAAGCCCGTTGTGGTTGTTATAAGTGGTTCTATGGAAGGTTGTATATAAAGATGGGGCTCAGATTAGGGATGTGATTCTGGCAGAGGCTTAATGGGAGCGTTCACAAACTCCTAAAAGTTACCTGATAATTTGAAAAATAAAAATGCGGCCAAGCTATTGTTTGGTACCGGTAGATTTTTTCTTTATCACTTTCTTCATAAGCATATTTTTATGAACATATTTACTCCGTAAAATGAGGAAATGGAGCTTCAGTATGATAAAGTTGAAAGGAATCACTAAACAACCTAATATACTGTCAAGCCTAGAGACAAATATTATTCGAAGCTTAAAAGCGAGTATTTACATTCTCATTCATGTCTTTATATATAGTTTTAATCAATTAAATTTTTCAGACATATATATCTATATATAACACTAATATGAAGTCGTTTGGTTGCAAAATGTTTGTAGGAATCAGATGAAGATTATATGCTCACGGCCACGTTAAGCTTTGTTGTTGTCTTCCTGGAAACATCGGTACAGTACTTGCGATTTCGGTCGGCGGCTTCGTCTTTGCATGATCTCGGCGTCATAAATTCTCTCTCTCTCTCTCTCTCTCTCTCTCTCTCTAACTAACTAATAGTCGGTGCATTCTCTTCAGCATTTGACAACTAAATGAAAAGCGTTTCAAATTAAACTTGCAGCAAGACTTGTAGTATTATGTGATGAATGCCAACGGACCACTTGATTTAAGTATTCTGGTAACTTTTCTGCAGTATTTTGCTTATTAAATCATGTATAGAAAACTGGTATAGTAACCAGTGATTACAGTACTGAAAAATATGTGTAATCTTCATCACTAAATATCATGGAAGGGATTTTAGAATATATACGACTGCGAGCAGGGAGAAGTTGACCGAGTTATTGATTAAATTACCTGGCGATCACTGGCAACTCCTGAGTGTGTGAACCCTTCCATAGTTCCATTAACAGTGTGCATTTTTTGTTTTGTTCAGGATTATAGTGATATGGATATGGCTGTGTTTAACGTAACTGACTACTATATTTGTAGATTCTGGTAAACTGATTTAGTAGCGACGTTGAAGGTAGTGGAGTCACTTATACGTTCGTTTTCGTGATTTATGAGCTGGTAGAGGTTACGGTATTAGTTGTTGAGACCGTGATTTTAGATGCAAGGGAAGATGTACAAGGAATTGTAGGTAAATAAAAAAAACAATGTTTATTATGGGTCAAGTTTCACTGAATTTATGAGTTGAACGTAATAAAGAGTAATTGCCCTGATCATGGTTGTAAATTCTAAATGTGGTAGTGATAAGTGTCTGACCCATGTGAAGTAACTCAGATGATGGGCAAATGCAGACCTTACTGACCCTTTCACTACAAGAGAGCTCTCCTTACCTGTATGTAATAGTCTGGTATTTCTAGGTGTCAGTTTTGTTATTGAATATTGTTGCTGTTGTATTTGTTTTCCTTTATACTATTAATATTGTTGGAGCTTATAATATTAATATTGTTTGGTGATTGTAATTTGTTGCTGTAGTTGTATATAGAGGTGGTGGTGTTCATGATGGGGTTAACGATCGTGGTGGTGGTGGCGATTGTGTGTGTGTGTGTGTGTGTGTGTGTGTGTGTGTGTGTAGTTACACTGGTGAATGTTGATGTCGATGTCAATGTCGCTGTGGTTGTGATAAATGATTGAAGTGGTTGTGGTTGTGTGTGTGTTGCATTTTCCTTTGACGGTGTTGTAGTTGAGGTGTATGTACCTAAGTGAGGGAGCAAGAGGTACACCCAGACATACACCCATATTCTTGGTACCACAGAGGAGGAGGAGGAGTAAAAAAGGAGGAAAATGGAAGAAAGTGATAGAGAAGAGGAGGAAGATGCAAGCAGTCGGGAGGGTACTGGTAGATAAAGAAGAGAGAGGGGTAGGAGGGATAAGGTAGAGAGGAGGAGGCAGGGAGACGGAGGTGAAGGAGAGGGAGGTAAGAAGAGGAGGAGGCCATAAATAAGAGAGTGGCGCAAGTCTTGACGGAGTATATATAACGTCCATGTAATCTGGGTATAATCTCACGGGCCGCTAACATATACTTATGCAAATGCTGACTGATATATCGTGGCTAATATTATATGCACGTAAGAGCCCAAATCCATTTACATTGGTTAATGGCGAAGGTATAACAGATACGAATGGAATAACTTGGTCTAAAACGCAATTAGTTCGCTGATGTACGCTCCGCGCGCTTAAGAGGAGAGAAAAAAAAAGTAAATAAAATGCTTAAACCACATTCACGGACGTCCGATTTATTTACTGCTGAAAAATGCATCAACAAATTATCTTAAAATGGAATCGTTGGGCCGCTGGCGACTCTAGGTGCTTACTCTCTCTCTTCCCCCCCCCCTCTCTCTCTCTCTCTCTCTCGTTGCAGTACCAACCAGGCCACTCAACAATGCAACAGAGCAACAAAAACAGGTCTGGAAAATAATGATACCAATATCCAAGTCTGAGATGAGGATGGTGGCGTTGGGAGAGAGAGGAATAAGGTGAGAAAGGGGTGATAATGTGCCTCATGGACGACAGTGACGAATGGAACAGCGCCGTACATAAAGAGGGATGTGCTGTATGACGTCTTAAGGAATAAAATTACGAATTTCGAGAGGTGTGTGTTTGAAATGAGAAAAACTGATCGTAAAAGTCGGAACCAGACAAGGAGGCGGAGGAAAGGAGACGGAATCAGCAGAAGTACACAATTCAAACCTGTTAGTACTACGGTGATACGAAGTAAAGTGAGAGGAGAGCCTCAGGTCATTAATTATTTATATTCATTGCACGTAATTGTTTGTTCCCAGACTTCATCCTGGGTGGCCGCGACAAATGTGCCTCCAGTCAGTACCACCAGTCATCATCACCCTCCTGCCACTTCAGTAGTGCGACAGGATGAATTATCCGATGATGGAAGACAAAGCCTCGACACATTCACTCATCCCTGCATCATCCTAACTCTGTGTCCGACGTAATCGGTCGAAAAGATCAAGTGCAAGCGTCTTTGATCGTTTTGTGGATATGAATCAGGGAAGCCTCAGGAACCCTCCTTCGTCAGTGCCGCGCGAGATATGAGGTTGCCTGCAGTCCAAGCGCTGGACGATGGCACAGCTACATCTTGATACCAATACAAAAAAAGAGGAGGTATAGTTTTAAAACCCCGATACCCATCGGTTTTAGCCGCTTTTTATGTTACTAAGGAAAACACGTAGATAGTATTCTGTCCACCATCCCCTGGAGTAAAACAAATACGAATAATATTAAAAGTGAGAGAAGTAAAAGCACGACGACTAAAATTCCCTGCATGAGGCAACGAAAAAACGAAGTTGAAATGCTTGCAGAATACATGACCAGACAAGTAAAACACCCTAATGGATGGAAACAGAGGGAAATGATGGCAAAATACTCACTGTTTTAACAAAGTCCAATAATGCCAGAACTAAGGTAACAAAAGCCATTTGTAAAAATGTTCGTGCATAGGGAGAGGGAGGTGAATTGGGGACCACAAATAAAAGAAATCAGCGGGAAAACCATGAGGGAAAATAATGACGCAAACTAGTAAAACAAGGTGGAGGGTGGATGAGGGAGGGGGTCATTGCAGCATAGGGACAGAAATACATAGATTTTTTTTTTTTTTTTTTTTTTTTTGAGAGAGAGAGAGAGAGCGGGAACCACCCACTCACAGGATATGACGCCTTGCATTAGACCTGTATCCTGGTAGATATATGGATTGATAAGTTTTTTGTTCAACAGTGGTTAATGATTGGATTTATATTTAGAGCGATGTGGACAGATAAAGTAACAGATCGCCAGTTAGATAAAGATAGGTAGATAGGTAGAATACACAAAGAGAGAGAGAGAGAGAGAGAGAGGCATGCATACATTATACATATACATACATCATGCATTCATAGAGGGATAGGATTAGGTACAGATGCTGATAAATAGTTAGGTATATAGAAAGATAGAAATCCCGTGCGTGAAAAAAAAAAAAAAAGGGGGGGAAGAATGAAAGGATTAAAACTCCGAGGCAACAATTGTTTAGTGAAAATCGTATACAGAAAATGCAAAATAAAGGCGAATAACAGAAAAACCAACTGTACAAAAGTAGGAAACACAGTAATACAGTTACACAAAAAGCAGAGAGAGAGAGAGAGAGAGAGAGAGAGAGAGAGAGAGAATGAAATAATAGCAATTGTAATGAAAACAAGAGCACAATATTTACACAATGTCATGCGCGCGCGCGCGCACGCACGCGCACACACACACACACACACACACACACACACACACACACACACACACACACACACACACACACACACACACACACACACACAGACGACAGCAATTCCGTTCACAGTGGTAAGAGTAAAGCTGAGGTAAAAATCACAAGCGCATAACAAGTTGCATATGGTGAGAAGTATGAAAATAACTGAAAGTTCAAAATGAAGCCATTATCAGGAAAACAGTGGATAAGCGTCAGAAATCTGTGCATGAGAGCAAGAAGGAAGCTGATGTGAAACGATGATTGTGTGAGTGCAGATGATTAACATTAGATTTCTTTAGGAAAACTATGGATAAAAGAAAGAATCCAGGAAAAACGGTATAGGTAGATAATGCACAAAAAAGATGGGAATAGATAACAGAGGAAACAAATCCACCGCACAGAAATACGGCAGGAGCAAAGGTGAGGTGAAATAGGTGACTGTAAATGACACGTCTTACAAGAAAATAGTAGCCAAGGAGTAAGGAAGTCTAAATCTTGAACCAAATAATAAGAAAACCGAAGAAGCAAAAGCTAAGATGCAGGAAATGAGAGCATGATGGCGGGAGAAAAATTAGCTGACAGAATTTAGATAACAAAATTTAATGAAGTTAGTTTGAGAAAATTGGGAGAGGGGAATCAGATTAATAAGAAATAACAGGAAAATCGAGAAATGTAAATAGCAATTTTGTGGATGAGGGCCGGAGAGAGAAAATGATGAGGGAAGGAGGGATTGAGGGAGGGAAGAAAGAGGGATCGAGGAAGAGAGAGAGGAAGAGATGGAGAGAAGCAGAGAGAGAGGGGAATAGAGAAGATAGGGGACAGGGAGAGAGGGAAAGATGAAGAGAAGGCTTGATGGAGGGAGGGGTGAAGGGCAGGAGAGAGGCATGGAGGGAAAAGAGAGGGAGCAATGGATGGAAGGGAAAATGAAGAGAGAGAGAGAGAGGTGAGGGGAGGAAAGTTGGAGGTAAGAAGTAAGGGAGCGATGGAGGGAAGGAGAGAGGGAGGAACGGAGAGATGGAGGGAAGGAGAATGGAGAGAGGGAGGAACGGAGAGATGGAGGGAAGGAGAATGGAGAGAGGGAGGAACGGAGAGATGGAGGGAAGGAGAATGGAGAGAGGGAGGGAGAAGGCAGAGCGTGGGGGTAGGGAGTAGGGGATGGGGGGCAGGAGGTAGGACGTACGTAAGGCAAGTTCATTAGCATGCACCCCGCACCCCAAATATAGGTTGTAATTAGCCCAATTAATCTACAAATGATATACGACTTGGCATCATGGAATATTCATAAGTAACTCGCTATTTCGTATAACATTTAATGCAGAGGTAGGAGAATTGCAAAGTGGTGTGTCCGGTTAGTGTGCGTCTCGGCTCTTCGCGTTTTTACCTACTTGCAATCTCACTCCCCCTCCCCCCTCTCACTTCCTTTTTTTTTTTAATTGGAGGTGCATTATCAGCAGTTTAATATATATATGAGGTAAGCGTTTGCCATTAGGTAAGGGTGCTTGCTGATCGAGTTGTTGTTTTTTTTAGTTTACCGCTATTAAGGATCATTGTGGTAATTATATACGTGATAAATTAAGAGCCCGAGTCCTCCTCTCTTAATTATAAATCCTCGCCTCCCTTTCTTCGAGCCTTAATTATATAAATATAATTGGATACACATCGCCTCGCAACCCATTAATTCTCTCCTCGTTCCTCCTGCCGGCTGAGTTAAGGGCGTTCGATACCCTCCTTGCAATTACAGAGGAAATTTTAAATGCAAAACAGTAAAATGTCTTATCTGCGCCGGGGTTACGGCCGCTCGTTATCTTCGGGTGACAAGCATTAAGATCAGCCTAATGCCCAGGTATGCCAGTAACCCACCTGCACCCACGCCCTTCCCCTCCGCCCCCTTGCATTGCCCACTTATGTCCCCTCACTCCTGTGCCGTATGTATGGAATTCACATAGAATATTCCACTCCTGTGTCACGTAACACATTTTCATCCAATCATTGTCCTGCCCATTCATGTGCTGACCTGCCCTTCCCTGCCCTGCCCTGTCCATTTTTGTCCTTTACTGTGCTACACCTTTACGTTGCCCTTTTATGTCCTCTTTCTTTCGTTTGTCACATGTACAGTAGATTTCGCTGACGCCCCTCCACTTTTATGCCCTGTACTCCCCTTAGCCTCACGCCTTGTCCTACAATCTATCCCCTTACATAACACGCTAAATTACCTTCACTTCTGTGCCCAACATTCCGACTGTACTCATATCCTGCCCTGCCGTACCCTGCGATGACCTGCCCTGCCCTGCCCTTTACCTCTCCCACCTTGCATTGCCCACTTCGGCTCTTCCACTCCTTCCACAAGTACTTATACCCATCCTGCTCTCAGCTCTGTTTGCATTGTCCAGTTAAATAATTCCATGTCTATGAAATCTAACCTCTGTTGCACCTATGCCCTGCCCTGAATGCTCTATCCTAATATACCCTGCCCTTCCCTCCCCTGTCTAGCCTTGCCCAGCCCTACCCTGCCCTGGCTTGCCTTTCGCTTCACTGCATAGCCCACTTAACTTCCTCCCGTCCTGTCCCACGTATAGGGTCTGCCATTCCTCACCTGCAAGAGTTACCTGGTGACGTCTGCCTTCAGGGGGATAATACATCTTTCCTGGAACAGTCATCTTTCGTTCTTCTCTCTTCCACTTTGCTCTTCAGCCTTCTCTTGGTTTTTCTTCTCTCCCTTTCACATCTTCTCTGCTTTACTCGTTCTGTCATCTCACCTTTTTTCTTTTCACATCTTCTCTGTTTTACTCATTTTGTCATACCACCTCTTTTAGTTTCTCATCTTCACTTCTTTACCCACTTTATTTTCTCATCTCATTTCCTCTTTTCTCATCTTCTCCGCATTACTCCTCTCTTGTCACTTCTACTTTCATTATCTCTCTTCTCTTGCCTTCTTTCTTATGTGCTGTTTTGCCCATCATATTTTCTTATCTCTACTTTATTTTCCTCTCTCTCTCTCTCTCTCTCTCTCTCTCTCTCTCTCTCTCTCTCTCTCTCTCTCTCTCTCTCTCTCTCTCTCTCTCTCTCTCTCTCTCTCTCTCTCTTCTAACCTCATATCATCTCTACTTAATTCTTCTCGTCCGCTTGTTTTTGCATTCTTTTTATTTCTTTCGTTCTTCATCTCGCTTTAATGCTAGCATGTGTACATGCTTATTTGCCGTCTTACCCTACTATCTTCTCTTCTCTTTTGTTCTTCTCTCGTCTCTTTTCTCTTTTCTTCTCACCTCTTCTCTCCTCTCCTCCCCTCTCCTCTCCTCTCCTCTCCTCTCCTCTCCTCTCCTCTCTCTCTCTCTCTCTCTCTCTCTCTCTCTCTCTCTCTCTCTCTCTCTCTCTCTCTCTCTCTCTCTCTAAACTACACAGTAACTCAAGCAAAACCAGACCCGTGTGTGAGAACGTAGGTGTGCATGAGGAACCGTCTGGCCCCGCTTGTCTCGTCTATTGGAGCAGAACAGATAACATTTGAATCCTCATTGACGCTGGAGGCTCCTTGGTTTTGTGTACTTGTGTGTGTAGTGGGAGTGTTTAGTTTGTGGTGTCAGTGTGAGAGGGAAGGGAATGGGGTAGTATTAGGTGGATTATGTTTTCATGGTGTGGGGGTAAAGCAAGGTGTTTGTGTGTGTGTGTGTGTGTGTGTGTGTGTGTGTGTGTGTGTGTGTGTGTGTGTGTGTGTGTGTGTGTGTGTGTGTGTCCTTTAGTTGGTCGGACCTGTGTGTATATTTACTAATGGGTCGAATTAGTGTGTGCACGTTCAAGTGTACGTGTGCCTTGAAAGTTGACCTACTATTATACACCCCTCCCCGCCCTTCCTCCTCCCCTCCCCTCCCTGCCCTTCCCCCTCCCCTCCCCTATTCTGCCCTCTCCTATCCTGTCCTCCCCTATCCTGTCCTCCCCTAGTCAGACTTTTCCTCCCCGTCCCTCCCCTCCACTATCCTGTCTTCACCTATCCTGTCCCCCCAATTCTATCCTCCCCTCCCCTATCCTGTCCTACCCTATCCTGTCCTACCCTATCCTGTCCTCATCTGTCCTGTCCTCACCTATCCTCTTCTCCCCTATCTTATCCTCCCCTAGCCAGTCTTCCCCTCCTCTCCCCTCTCTTGTCCTCCCCTCCCCTCCTCTCTCATCCTCCTCTTCCCTCCCCTCTCTTATCCTCCCTCTCCCCTCCCCTCTCTTATCCTCCCCCTCCCCTCCCCTCTCTTGTCCTCCCCTCCTCTCCCGTCTCTTATCCTCCCCTTCCCTCTCCTCTCTTATCCTTCCCGTCTCTTATTCCCTCCAGTCTCCTCTCCCGTCTCCTTCCCTCCCGTCTCCTTCCCTCGCATCCCCTTCCCTCCCCTCGCAGCCCTGTCCTGCCCTTCCGTATCCTGTACTCCCCTAACCCACCCTCTCCTCCCCTCCCCTAGCCTGTCCTTCTCTAGCTACCCCTCCCCTCCCCTCCCCTTCTTCTTCTAGCTTGTCCTCCCCTTGCCAGCCCTCTCCTCCCCTCCCTTTCCCTGCCCTGCCCTGCCCTACCCTGCCCTACCCTACCCTACCCTACCCTGGTCTGCCTTACCCGGTACTGCCCTACCCTGTACTACCCTGCCCTGCACTGCCCTACCCTGCATTTCCCTGTCCTATCCTGTCCTGCCCTGCTCCGTGTTACCCTGCTCCGTCTTACCTTGCTTTGCCTTACCCTGCACTGCCGTGCCCTGCCCTACCTTGATGTGCACTACCTTGCTGTGCCCTACCTTGCCCTGCCCTACCCATGGTTCCCTGCCCTACCCTGCTCTACCTTACCCTGCTTTCCCGTATCTTGTTTTTCCATACCCAGCCCTCCCCCCCCCTCCCTTTCCCTGCCTTACCCTGCCCCTGCTTCCTTGCCCTGCCCTGCGCCCTCACCTCTAACACGGCCCCTGCATGCTCAAGTGGCCGATGGCGCGTACTGCGGGTGCCATAATACCATAATGTTGTGTAAATACGCTCCACTGGCCGGGTAATGAAGGCGCTACCGATCTGTTATTCTGCACTGCTACCTCACTTCTGTTCGAGCCGCGACCAGCCTTTAAGATCACTCTCTCACTGCTCTCCAGCCCGCGATCGGCCTTAAAATCAGTCCCCAGGGTGATCGGATTAGGGTTACAGGTCGGACGAGGCTTGTTAAAAAATTAGCTCTGTTTTCTCGTTAGGAATTGGACGGCTACTTTATACCTGGGTGCAGGAGGCTGATTGATAATGCAAGGTTGAGGCCCCCGGTTAGAGAGAGCGCTTGCATTAGAAATACATTGGAGGCAGCTGGGGCCTGATTATATTGCAGTGATGATTTTTGCTTAGCCTAACTACACCATGCGAAGAGTATTCTAAGCCTTTTAACCGTCTGACGACTAAAATCATGACTGTTTTATTCTAAGTGCGTTCGGATGATTGTGTTAATCTTGGCGATGACATAGGCTATAGTCGTTTAAAGATTAGAAAGTCCCAGCTGACCCTCTAATGACGACAGATATCTTTTACTATTACAGTCGTGCTATCACTTGAAGATTTTGTCCTGCTTAGGAATGAGCTATCGTCGTCTGAATGTTAATAACAACAAATGTTATAGCAATAATTGGATATAAACGGGTTTGTTCTTTTTCCGGTACGTCTTTTTTTTTTTTTTTAGATGAATAAAATCGTCTAGCGTAATTCATAGTATCATGAAAATCCTCGGACTGAAAGATTTAAGAATCCACTGAAGACAGCTGCGGGCAGATGATACTGCGATGATTCTTTGCTTAGCATAACTGACAGCAAATTAATCCGCTGTTTGATAAGGTTCATTGGTGTTTATTGCATTCCTGTTGCACCTGGCAGCTCGGGTAATTTACGGCGATCATGGCTGCAACAAAAAATAAACCGGCAGGGGGAAGTTACGAGGAGAATAATGATTGGACTCGGGACGATTATGTAGATTTATATAATGACGAAGATTATTATTACAATGGTTACCCGACATCCTGGTGATTAGAAATTCTATGAGAAAGTATATTAAACGGTGAATTTATTTACGGTTGCCCCCTGATTAGCATTGTGGGCCTCCGTGTGGGTGGCGAGGGCGGGAAGTGTGGGTATGTTGGGCGCGATTCTTGGTGTAGCAGAAGGTAGTTTGGGTTCTTTGGGTTTGAGTATGGTGGGTTTAGATGCGTCGGGTGTGTGTTGGGGTCAGAGTGTGTGGTGCATGCGACTCTGGGTGCCGCAGGGGCGAGTCTGGGTCTTGGTTCTGTGGATGTTAATGCTGTGGTTGACACGGGATAGTTTCGGAATGTGTGAGAAGGTAAGGGGCGTGTTTTGAGTGGTTTTAACTGGGTCTGGTGTGGGTTTGGGTATTGTGAGAGTGACTATTGTAGGTGCGGCAAGAGCAAGTCCGAGTTATTGAGTCTGGGATCTGTGGGTCTAGGTGCCTTGGGTCTTATTATTGTGAGTCGGGGTGTTTTGGGTCTGGGTGTTGTGGATCTGGATGCTATGGGTCTGGATGCTGTTGGTTCGACTAAATTGCCATTGTGTGGGTAGCAAGGGAGGGACAAGTGCTGGATGTTTTTAAGGGAACTGGAATTGTGGGTGTGACTCCGGGTTTGCGTCTTGTATTGTTGTGTGAATGCTGTGGGTGTGATGTGAAAAATATTCATGATGTGAAAAACTGTGTATTTGAAATCTGATGCTGTATATACTAGCTGAGTATCGAATGCACGAGGTAGGATCATATACCGTGTATATATATATATATATATATATATATATATATATATATATATATATATATATATATATATATATATATATATATATATATATATATATGGAGCCTCTGTGGTACAGTGGTAAAGTGTGCGTTTTCGTACACTGGAGAGAGGGGGTTCGCGCCCCGCCAGGGTAAAAAACTTTGGGAGCGTCCTCCTGGCCACGTACTGCTTGGCGGACATCAGGGGTGCTGTGGTTGAACCAGTGTCGCATACTATAAAGTATGCTTGCACCCAGTCGGTTTGCGCTGGCCGATTACACTTGGTTCACAGACCACACACACATCCAAAACCACTCCAACACTATAATTACACGTACTAGCAATTCACACAGTCTCTACTAGACAGCCTAAGCCACTTGGTAGAGATACATTGGCTGTATCGTCCCCACTTCGGTTGGGATAGGCCGGTCCTGCAGTGGATACTCAAACGGCTGATGATGATGATATACTGTATGTGTATATATATATATATATATATATATATATATATATATATATATAATGTGTGTGTTTGTTTGTGTGTGTTAAGAGGACACATGTATGCATTTGTGTGTGTATAAGCATGTATATTTTGTATGTGTATGTATAGTTGTGTAAATGTGTTGTATACTTATACTTGGATCAGTACGTGTGTGTGTAAATGTATGCTTGCTTCCAGTATTTTATGTGTGTACGTACGAATGTCATGTAGGCATGTATCAGTGTGATATGGTAGTTGTACAGGATGTCCGTATGATCGCTTATGCATGAGCTTGTAAATACATGTGTCCATGAGTATGTATCCGTATGGATGCTTTAACATTATGTATGTGTACGTGACTGTGTGTGTTTGTGTGTACTTATGAATGAATGTGTGTGTGTAATAAGTTGCGGTCTCAGTACACTTAGCGTACCTTCTGAACTTGCCGTATTCCAGTTCCACCATTGCTGTGCTCGCTTTGTGACGTGCGCTGCCTTGCCATCTGACCATGCCTTACCCTCACCATGCCTTACCCTGCTTGCCCCCTTTCCATGCCTTATCCTGCCTTGCCCTTTGACCGTGCCTTACCCATTGGCCGTGCCTTTCCCTGCCTACCGTTTGACCGTGTCTGAGCCTGCTTCACCCTGCCAGCTTTCTGACCTAATCTTTTCCCTGTTTTCCCCACCGTTTCTTACCTCGCCCACCTCACGATGTCTACTTTTTGACCCTGCCTTACCTTGCATGTCTGGATACCTTACTTTGCTTGTTGCCGTCTCCTGCTTTTCCTCTGTACGTGCCTAACCATGCCTGCCGTCTGATTGGACTTTATCCACCTATTCATACCTTCCATGCCTTACCTTGCCAGAGCTTAATTTTTGCTTCACCCTGTCTACCCCAGTGTGCCCTACACTGCCTCACCCCGCCTACCCCAGTGTGCTTTACCCTGTCTCACACACACGGCTGGGCATCCGCGTGTGATTATAGGCTGACCACTCCAGCGGAATATATGGACTTTGCACCATAATGATATACCCCGCACCTCTCACACCTCCTTCTCTTCCTCTCCAGACCCCTCCTCCTCCTCTTCTCCTCCTCCTCCTCCTCCTTCTCTTCTTCTATTCCTCAGAGAGAGAGAGAGAGAGAGAGAGAGAGCTAGCAAGTGCGTGTGTGTGTGTGTGTGTGTGTGTGTGTGTGTGTCAGGATCCTGGTGTCCTGTGACGATTGTAAATATATACCAGGTATATATATGTAGCCCAGGATCCTGGTGTCATGTGACGATTGTAAATATATACCAGGTATATATATGTAGCCCAGGATCCTGGTGTCATGTGACGATTATAAATATATACCAGGTATATATATATAGCCCAGGATCCTGGTGTCATGTGACGATTGTAAATATATACCAGGTATATATATATATATATATATATATATATATATATATATATATATATATATATATATCCCAAGATCCTGGTGTCATGTGATTGCCTGGTACGAGTTGCAGTGACCTTGATCTGTGCTTTGCATACACACAATTGAGAATTTTGTGTGCGCATCATGCCGTCCACTTGCGTTCTACCTTCCTACCCACACTTTATGAGTGACAGCGAGTGATTTTATAGGTTTATAGAGGAGTATTGAATTAATAACAGCACGATAATAACTTTGTGTATCTTTCATTGTTACCCGTGGATACCAATACAGTGCGCTTTGTGAATGTGTGACGAGCGAGCGAGCGAGCGTTTGTACATACGCCTAATATCATGGTTTCATACTGGTGTAAACTTTCAACATTTCTGGTGAGGTAGTTGAACAATAACAGAAGAATAATTAAAATATTAACTTTCTCACGTTTATTTTTCTATCACACACACACACACACACACACACACACACACACACACACACACACACACACACACACACACACACACAGCAATATATGAAAGTGAAAAACAACTCATACCTCTCACGTGTCACTTTCATCGTGCTTTAAATCGATTTCATCGTGGAGCATGTCATTTGAAGCCCTCGGTACATTCCCTTGGGAAGCTGGGATTCCAAGGGGCTTCTTTGGTCTCATGAGTAAATATATTACCGAAAACAAAATTTATTGAATGTCTCTACCGCCTGCTGAAATAATCTCTTATCTGTCTCACACTGTAGAAAAGTTATTGGCCACTGAAAACCATTGCGGTCGGGCCGGACCGGGCCGGGTCATGTCGGGCCGCTCGTTTCTCAGCTGAACATAGAATAAACATCGCTTCGCTGTGCTTGCTAACTTCGGTCGCTGCGCACGCTCGCTCGTAACAAGTCTGAGATGTTAGAATTATCACCACTCCCTATTTTTAAACACACACACACACACACACACACAACCTGCATGACATAAGTAGGGATACGCGTCTGCTCGTGTTATCTACTGTAATGTCCAGTGCTGGTGAGGGGTGGAACTACTTCAATGACTGTCTGGTGTACTAATCATCACTGCACCAGGATGTAAAGGAAATAGTTTTACATCTCGCTGGCACTGGATACTGCAGACAAAATGGGTAAATAACTCTCCTTATGAACGTGACTGTACATGCACATACACACACACATTTACACACACACATATGCGCAAATGCACAGTATGTTCACGTTCATTCTTTTACACAAACAAACAAAAGCCTCCCACTTACACAACCCCTTCACAAACAACCTACTCTCCGCACACACATGCGTGTACTCCCAACCGCGAACACACACACACACACACACACACACACACACACACACACACACACACACACTACCTTGGCCCCATCCTGCATTATAACATCATATTATTTAAAAGTCCCAGACACG
Organism: Coenobita brevimanus; assembly: GCF_032717465.1. Classification (NCBI taxonomy): domain Eukaryota; kingdom Metazoa; phylum Arthropoda; class Malacostraca; order Decapoda; family Coenobitidae; genus Coenobita; species Coenobita brevimanus. The sequence goes on from NC_137046.1 coordinate 54,021,755, forward strand.
TAATGACTTTCCACTGCTTAACATTCGCTCCCGCTGTGGACAAAAAGGCCGGCCGGAATATAAGTTGGTCTCATTTTACTCGTGCTTTCTGTCCTCGTGGATAATTTGCAGGGATAATGTGTTGTGAAATTTCTCGCATGTTTAATAAGTGGTGGAGGGTTGGGCTGGGAGGAAAAGAGAGAGAGAGAGAGAGAGAGAGAGAGAGAGAGAGAGAGAGAGTTTTGCCGAAAGTGGTGATATTAACATGATTTCGTAGTGTTGATATAATTAGTAGTCGTGGTTTAAATGGTGATTGCAGTTGTCATGAGGATAATGCGGTGATTAGCAAGAGTTCGTAATGATGAAGTGGTGAATATGTCCAGTAAAGATGTCTGAGGTGAAGTGATTAGCGGCAAGTAAGGAATAGGAAGTGAACTGTTGAACTCCATGTCAGGACCATGAGGTAAATGGTGATTTTATGTTAAATGGTTGTTGGTTAAGAAATTATTAAGGGATATTAGGAAACCTGAGGTGTTTTCATTAAGGTGCTTTCGAGTACGCGATGATTAGATGCAGTCAGTGCGTTTGTGAAGTGTTGATTGGTTGCTGTGGAGCTGAGTATTGTTGTATTATGTGTGTCAGAGGAGTGGGAATGAACTGTAGTTAGGTATAGCAAAATTATCACATACGAGTAAAAAAACGTCATTGTATTGACAGGGTTAAACACAGTTGAGTATATGTACCTGAAGACGTCTTACCTAGGATGATTAAAATCTTCTTACCTAGGATGATTAAAATCTCCTGTTGTTAGCCCACATAAGTTTAAAAATGACATCGTCGGCTTGATGGGATTCCAGGAAGTTCTCAGAAGTAGAACCGGAAGTTCATTAACCCTTCCAGCCGTCCTAATAGTCAGCCTGTCAACTATCCAACTTGCCAGCCTATCAGTCACACAGCTAGCCAGCTCGCCTGACGACCACCCTCCCTGCCACACAGACATCTACCGAAATCTCCTATCATCCACACAGCCATGTAGTTAGCCTACCAAATCAGTCAACCAACCAGCCTTCTTACCAACTAAATATCCGACCATCCACACAGATGACTAGACCACTAGACAAAACCACCCTACCAGGCCGCTCGACCAGCAGACCGAGCCATGCGACCAGATGACCAGTACCCTGTCCGAGATCCCGACACTTTATCACACACACCACGACACAAAAGCCTGGTCTCTTAGCTATTGTAGGCCAGGTACTGTATTGCATGCGTGAAGGGGAGAGGTGTTTTTATTGGTCGTTATCTTCGGGAATAATTTAACTTTACGAAATATTACGCTAAATCATAGGTAATATAAACTTAGGATAACCTCTGGGCTTGTTTGAAATTCACATTGGGTCAGAATTTAATTTAACTCTACGATACGCTGAAATTATAATTTAACGATAAGCCAGAATTTACTTAAGCTAACTCAGACAGCATTTTGACTTTACGATAGCTCAGAACGCACTTTAACGTTACGATAACTCTCAGACAATGTTTAAGCATTAACGATACATATGAAATATTTTAACTTCACGATATCTCAGAAATTACACGAAAATCTCAGATAGCTTGCAGAGAATGTGGTAACTACGAAAGCAAACAGTAAACACTATTTCAACCCCTTCGCTATGAGTGAGCTTTCCTCAAACTAAGTCAAAACCTCCGACAGTGTTAAGAATGAGTTAAATATTGCCCTGTTCCCAAGAGAATGCAGGATGGTCTCCACACGGCCATAGTAAACCTCATCTCACGAAAGTTGATAAATTCTGCGGAATTGTGTCGCCAGACTTTATTAAATGTGTGTTGTATTGCATATCGTTTGATCCAATAAAGCCCTTAAAATGTACTGAATGAAAAATATGTATATATATACTGTACATAAATATTTGCCGAAGGAACAGTTTTGCCAAACTTTAAGTGAATTGGTGAAGAAATGAAAGAATGCCACCAAGGTGAAAAGTGTTAGATTAAAAAAAAAAAAAAAAAAAAAGAAGGGGACGAAGAGGAAGAAGAATGGTCTGCACCGTAATGTGGAGACCACGAGTAACCAGGATGTAATCATATTGAAGGGGCTAAAAGATATTGTTTCTAATCCCACCATCACAAAAGGCCTTACCTAAGCGAGTTAAAATCGCTTGACAATAGTATAGTAAAAATTCTGTTGCCGCCAAGCGATTTTATGCTTGCTTCCACAAGGCGATTGTGTTGCCTCCGCCAACGAAGTTGGAGGAGGTTATGTATTCACCAGTGTTTGTTTGTTTATCCAGACGATATCTCCAAAAGTTCTCTGTGAATTTCAATGAAATTTGGTGGAAGGGTGGGTCATGGGCCAAGAAAGAGTTGCTTAAATTTTGAGGCGGATCCGGATCCCCCAGTATCCCATACAGTGTACGTTCTCAATGGATTTCAATGAAATTTTGTAGAAGGGTGGGCCATGGGCCAAGAAAGAAACAATTAAATATTTAGGCGGATTCGGATCCGGATCCGGATCATGATCCTATGTATCCTGCATAATATCTTGAAAAGTTCTCAGTGAATATCAGTAAGTTTTTGTGGAAGAATGGGTCATGCGTCAAGGAACACTTGATTAAATTTTGTGGCGGATCTGGATCCTATGTATTCCACACAATATCTCCACGGGTCCGGATTCGGATTCTTTTTTATGACAGTGGCAATTGGCGGAGGTATGCGCTCTCTGAGTACTTCCTAGTTCTTTCTGCAACTAGACGATTCTATTCACGGTGGCGCTAAACGATTTGAAAAAACTTAGGAAGGACTTACTAAAAGAAGATGATAGAATTATTTGTTATAGTTCTAATAGTGATTTGAATTACCGAGGATAATATTTTTTTAGTGACAATAATAATTGTTGAGTACATGCCTCATTCTAACAATTTATCATTATCTCATCTCGAGTACTTGATAAATACATTGATATATGGCCTAGTCTTACACTAATAAGTGCAATATTCTGTATTAAAATCCATTATCACTAGAAAAACAATTCCAGGGTTCCGATACGCCAGGGAATTATAATGTTCCTTCATCAGTAGATAAGTGGTGGATATGCAAAGTAGACCTTGTGTAAAGAGGGAGAGGAAACGTAAATGAAATTAATAAACACCGGAGCACTGTAAAGAAAATTTTTAATTTGGAAGCACTTGATAGTGCTCTTCCATCATGGAAGAGTGAGTGGCTATGCAAAGTAGGCCAGTTGTAGAGAGCGAGAGGATACCTTACACCTTTAAATAGCTATGCAGAGAGATTAGAAGGTGTAAAATATAAACTGAATATAGTACTCTGAGAAGCTAATGAATGAAAGTTCGCCAATAGGTAAATATGGGTGGAAATAGAGTGGGAGAAATATGTAAACAAAGTGAATAAAAGCCGTAGCAATGTATAGAACACAGACGAAGTGGTCTGATAAGCCAAGAAATTGTTTTTCTTCGACAGCTAATAATAGTGGGCGGATATGCAAAGTAGTCACACGTAAAAAGGTGATGAGAGCGTACACCTTTTAAATAGCAAAGTAAAAAGATAAAGGCCATAAATAATAAACGGAGTACCATGCCCGGATAAGGTAGGAAATAATAGCAATCCGTCAACAGTTAATAGTGGGCGAATGTGTAAAGTGCATTGCAGGAGAATACTCAAATAAAATGGATAAAAACGTAGCAGTATAAAGAACAACATAAATGGAGTACTGTGATAAGCTAAAAAATGATGGTAATACCCGATCAACAGGAAAATAAGTGGATATGCAGATCAGACCTAGTGAAATTAATGATAGGAATACTCAAACATATTGGATATGAACCAGTGTAAAACGAATACTTGAAAGTGTGCAAGCAAAAACTAAGATGAATATGCAAAGTAGATCTCGTGCGTCTGTGAGAGGGATTCTTATATCTTGTCCTTAACCCCTTCAGTCAGATGATTTTTTTTTTCTTTTCATTCTAGTCAGGCCCCCAACAGAGAATTGTATTCTACTTAGGAAGGATCTCTAGTAGTTGTTGTTGCTTTTGCTTAACACCGATCCTTTTGGCCGAGCAGACCCGTTGCCTAGAGGTCCTCCCACAGAGTCAGGTTCAGTGAAGTATTTGGAGGCTTGACTCCCGGATGAACACAGCAGCTTCTCTGTATCCAGGGTGCGCACCGCCACCATGTGAAGACTCCTTGCCTAGTTGTAAAGCAGTTAATGAAGGCTATATGTATCCCCAGTGGTTCAGCACGCCTCCCCAATGCTGAAGAAAAGACTGTAATCCAAAGGTAGAAAAAATGGCAAATAGATAAATAACATAACTGAAGCTGACTAAAGTAGTTGCTTGCTAAATAAAATATGACATGAATAATTTGATAGGCTATGTGGTATCCTGTAACTACCTCTATTGGTACGTTGATGGGTGTGCAAAATCAACCCCTGTTTGATAATGAGAGGACTCATTGCACCTTATTTTTAAATCATTAATAGTAGAGTTATAAGATAAAACTTGAATATTATAAACCATAAAACAAACAATGTCACTACCTCTCCATCAGTAGCTGAGTGAACTGGTATGGATAATAGGTTTGGTGGCAAATGGTAGATATATACACTAATAGAAAGTTATACCCTCATTAACCAAGAAATGATGGAACGATGTTAACCTCTTCAGAGTTAATATATTTCCCTATTCCAGGTCCCACAAGACAAGTTTATTCATATTAAGGGAGACTTTTGTAGGTCCTTAATTTTGTAATGTCATCTGGTGATCTCCCGAGTTGGATGAGAAATGCTTCATGGTAGTGAAGGGATTAGTAATGAAATGATGCTTTGCGCCTCATCAATAACAAAATAGTAAAGATAAATTGCTGTAAAAATGAATGGAACAGAGTTTTCTGATAAGCCATTAAATGCTAATACACTTCCATCAACAGCCAAAAGGCTGACTATGCAAAGTAGATCTTTTGTGATAAATGGAATACTTAACAACTGGATAAAAAGCAATGTGCAATGCATGAATGAAATCATCGGGTGAGCCAAGATATGACGGTACCCCTCCAGTAGTATGTAAGTGGATGACTTTGCAAGAATAGACGTAGCTTTAATGATGAGAACGCAGAAAACACCAAAACAATAACATAAACGGGACACTGACAAAATAGAGGAGTGGTAAGACACCTCCCTCAGTAAAGTAGTTGGCTAGTTATGGAAAACAGTTTTAATGAGTACAAAAGAAAAAGGCAAAAAGCCTTAAAAAAAAAACATATATACAACACTGGTATAACCAAGAAATGATATAGTCAAGAAATGCTAATCCACCTTCGTCAATAAAGTGAGCGGCTGTGTATGCAAAGTAGGCGTGTTGTAATAAGTGAGGGAGTGAGAGGAGAGGAGAGGGGAGCCCCAGCCATCCCTCGAGGCGGCGGGGCAGGGCAGGGCAGCGTTGAAATATTAATAGCCAGCGTTAAGCATCTCATTATTCCACGTAACTAGGTCGCCGCGCCGAGAGAGAGAGAGAGAGAGAGAGAGAGAGAGAGAGCGGGGTAAGCTCCAGCAGGCTACCTACCTGCCTACCTTGCGTGCTCCGTTATTCACTCACTCTTCTGTCATCAGTGCATATTCATAAGTACTCGGTTCCTTACAAACTTGCTGACTGACTAACCAACTGATTGAATAACTTACTAACTTACTGCCTGACAAACTCTCACTCATTCATTCCTCACTCACTCACAGGCACACAGGCACACCCGCGCACACATTTTATAATCAGTCGTTGACTTGTATTAATGATCCATAAAGAATCGAGTTGTCAGTTTGTATGTTGACACTGATGCCAGCATATTCTTTGACTATTTTTAGACATCTCTTTGATATTGTTATATTCTCTTCTTCCCTTCAGTTCTCCAAATTATTCAACACTAGTGCCTGCCCGTAAAAATTTGCAAGACTAATTAATAGCCTTTCCATTCAAAACATGTTTGCAAATACCACTATCTTTGTTACCATATCCTAATTGAGACCATAATCACCAATTCTGAAAAAAAAAAAAAAAATGATTTTTTGGCATTTTTATGCGTGTCGCAATTTCCGACTATTTCGCGCGATCGCCGTTTTCTTTTTCTGACACTTCCTGGATTTACTCCGACCCGATGCAAAAAAAATTTGGTCGATATCTATTACTGTTCTCGTGAAAGAAACGAACAAACGCACAGACAAACATTTTCGTGTGTTTTCCGACAATTTTGCGCTGTTGCTTCGCGCACGACCGCCATTTTTTTTTTTTTTCCGACATTCTCTGAACTTACGCCGACCCAATGCAAGAAAAATTAGATCGATATCTAGTACTGCTCTCGTGAAAGAAACAAACAAACGCACAGACAGAAATACACATGCACAGCTTGGCTTCTCTCAATACTTGTCGTCTTCTAATTTTTTAAACTTTTATTATCACTTTTTTCCACTTCTGGCTATTCCCTCATTGCTCTCTCCCCTTTTTAGTAACTTCTTAATCTCTTGCTCTCTCTCTCCCTCTCTTTCCCTCTCCCCCTTGCTCATTATTGTCATCTTTCCTTCTCTTTTAATCCTCATCTCCCCTCTCCCTCCCCTCCCCCAGCCTCTGCTCTTCTCCTCCTTCCCCTGTAAGCTTTCCCTCCTCTCTCCTCTTTGACCATTCACCTATTCCCGTTTTCTCTTCCCCACTTTCCCCTTCACTCCTCACCCTCTCTCCCCGTACCACCTCTCCTCTCATCCATCACCCTTTCTCCCTCTTCATCTACCCTTCCCTTTCAACTTTTCCTCCCCTCCACGTTTTATCTCTTCTTTTTCTTCTTCCTGTATCTCCACCCTTGAATGATCCTTTCCCGCCCCTGCCTAGCCGTCACATTATCTCTTCTTCCTCTCATTTCCGCTTCCCTCTCTCCTCTCTCTTCTTTGTCATCCGCGCCTTTTCTCACCCCACCCTTTTTCCCGTCATCCTCTCTCCTTCAACCCCTTCTCCTATGTCTTCTTTTCCTATTTTCTCCTCATTTCCCTACCTCCCCCATTTTCTTGCTGTTCCCTCACTTCTCTCTCCCATTCCATTTCCCCCGTCTGCGCATCCGTCCCCTTTCTTCCCTCCTCTCTCTCTCTCTCTCTCTCTCTCTCTCTCTCTCTCCTCTTCTCCCCCGCCCCCTCTTTTTCCTCAATTCCACTATCTTCCCATCTCTGTCATAACCTTCCTGTTGCTCTCTTTTCCTCTCCTTCACTCATCAAAACACTCTTCTTTCTTCCACTTTCTCCTCTCCTCGTACTTCTTCTCTAACGTCGTTTTCTTTCCTATTTCCTCTCCTCTTTATTCTTTCACCTAACCCCTCTCTCAGACTTCTCTCCTTTAAACCCTCTCCTTCCCTCCCGATTACTTTATTCTCCTTCCCCCAAGTCTCTTCTCATACTTTCTTGTATTTCGTCTCTTCCTGTAGCTCTTCCTCTCTTCCTTCTCCCTTCCCCCTCCCCACCCCTCCCTCCCAACTCATCTCCCTCCTTCACACCCTCGGAATCTTCCCCAACCCATGTCTCTCTTACCTGCCCTCTCCGTCACTCTCACCCATCCGGCCTTCTCCCACATCCCATTCTCTTTTGTATCCCCTCCCTCGTACCGCACCCCTTTTATCTTCCATCTCCTCCACGGTCCCACACCCGTCTCCCTTCCCCCATCCCTCCCAACCCTCTCCCCTCCCCTTCCTTATTCCTCCCGAACCTCTTTTCTACCCCTTACCTACTCCTCCCCAGTCTCTCCCCCAGCCTCCCCTATTACTCCCCACCCTTTGCCCCAGCCCTCCCCCTCCCCAGCCTCTCGCCCACCCCTCCCCATCCATCACCTGAGCGACGTGATAATTCTTCAACCTGCTGCCTGATCGTCGTAATACTCGGGCGATTATGCGAGTTTCCACATGATAATTGGTGTGATAACAAGATGAGACTGAGAGGTGGACGTACGTGTGTGTGTGTGTGTGTGTGTGTGTGTGTGTGTGTGTGTGGTGGGAGGTTGGTGGGCTGGACAGATGCACGCAAAAGCCATGCACTCACTCACTCACTCACTTGCAATCATCACGTACATATACGATTGTGCCATGTATTCACCTTGATACGTAGTTTGAATACATTTCATGATACACACACACACACACACACACACACACACACACACACACACACACACACACACACACACACACACACACACACACACACACACACACACACACACACACACACACACACACACACACACACTTAACCGCTCCATATCAGAAGCGCCTCGAAACACGCACATACACACAAGCACCTCAGCCGCACACGCCTCCACTCACACAGACGCACACGCCATCTCATTAGTGTGTGGGGCGCTAAGTAGTGGCGAGAGGGATATTGGCCACATTACATTAACCGGCCGCGAATGCCTTGCTAAGTGGCCCTCGTCTCCCTAATTACGCATTGTAGATAATTTCGCCCCAGTAAAGTGAATCCGGCCTCTTGCTTGGCTTAATCGGGTGGACGCTGCGGATTTAGCTGCTGATGTGCTGATTTTGAGAGATGAGAGGTGGGGATTTGTGGGTTTGCCTTTGGACTGGAGATTTTGAGAGATGAAAGGGGAGGGGGGAACTGTGGTGGGTTAGCTTCTGATTTGCTGATTTTGAGGGATGAGAGGAGGGGCTTTGTAGGTTTGCTTTTGAGTTGAGGGCGAAGGAAACGTGTGGGTTTTTAGAGATTTGAGTCTGATTAGAGTGTTTTCACCTTATTTTTTGCTTCCTTTTGATTTGAGTGTTCCGACTTGGGTGTTTGTTTCTTCATCATGTACGGTATTTTATATCTGTTTGCTTCTGATTTGCGGTTGCATGATTTCTATGCTTGCCTGTCATTTGTGTGCTCGTTTCTGATTTGAGTTTTTCTTTTTATATGGATATTTGTTTCTGATTTGGGTATTTCTTCTGATTTGGATGTTGGTGTTTCTTTCTGATGTGGATGTTCGCTTCTGATTTGAGTGTATGGTTCTTATTTGAGTGTTTGTTTCTTTTTTGGGTGTTTGTTTCTGTTTGGGTGTTTGCTTTTGATTTAAAGGTTTGCTTCTGATTTGTTTTTTTCTGTTTGGGGTGTTTGTTCTGTTTTGGGTGTTTGCTTTTGATTTGTTTGCTTCTGATTCAGGTGTTTGCATCTCTGAGTTGCCTAGTCTTGACACATTTTGCTTCTAGTTTCTGTAGTTTTTACATGATTGATGTATGTTGGCAAATGGGATCCAGCCGCTTGCTGCCTTAATGTGGACTCAGCGGTTAGATGATTTTCAGGCGTAGAAAGTAACTGAACTACAATATAAAAGACGTCCTTGGACTGAAGGGGCTTAAAGGATATCAAATTAAACAGGGGCATTTGCATGTAAACGTTTGGGTACCTAATTTAACTGTTGAATTTGGCCATTGTGGTAACTGAGTGGGAGATATCAAGCATTAAATTAACACATATATTAAGCAGGCTGTGCGAAAGAACCTTGATTTCCTAGTATAATAGTACATCAAATTAATCATGAAAACTACAGTATTCCGTGCAAGACAGTATTGCGTGTAAGTGTCTAATTTGCTGATGAACAGTGTCGAAATTTTGGGTGGGAGGTGATTTAATGAGATAAAGGCTTGTTTTTAAAATCTATCATACTGAGCAAAGTGTGCAAGTGAACCTCTAATTTCAAAGCCTAAAACACAGTAAACAGAACAAGATAACCTGTTTGCGTGTAAATATCTGATTTGATAATGTTTTAAGCATATCGAATTTCTGGGTGGGAGGGCAAGGTGGCGAGATGAAGTCTTGTTCTGAAACACAATCATACGAACCTATGATTTCCTAGTTTAAAAGCACATCAAATTAACACGAAACCCTTTGCGTGAATATGTCTGCTTTGGCGATGCTTTTACCAAGTCGAAGTTCGAGGTGGGTGGCGAAGTGATGAGCTGAAGCCTGTTTTAAAAATCCATCATATTACGCAAAGTTGTGTGGATGACCTTCTAATTTCCTAGTTTAAAAGCACATCAAATTAAACATGAAACCCCTTGCGTGTAAATGTCTGATCTGCAGGTTTAAACCGTGTCGAATTTAGCCAGGATGATTTCTGGGTGGGAAGGCAAGGTGGTGAGATGAGAAGGGTTGGCCTGAGATCTGATGGGCAGGTGCTGAGTTTAAGATGAGGCTTGGGTGCTGGTGATGGTTGTGATTAGGGTGCTGGATTGGCGGTGTGGGTGCTAAAGTGGTTGGTGGGGGTAATGCGAGGGGTAGTAGGGAAGTTTTTGTCGGTTTGATGAGCTTTTTTTGTGTGTGTGTGGGAACTGGTTGTAGAAGGGAGGTGTTTGTGCTGGAGTGGGTCTTTTGTGTGGTTTGTTGGTAGGTGGTAGGTAGCTGGTGGTTGTTGGTTATAGCGATGGTTTTTGTGGTAGTGATGAAGATGGTTGTTGTTACGGTTGTGGTGGTGGTGCTGTAAAGTTGTTGTTGTTGTTGTTGTGGTGGTGGTACTGTAAAGTTGTCGTTGTTGTTGTTGTGGTGGTGGTACTGTAAAGTTGTCGTTGTTGTTGTTGTTGTGGTAGTGGTGGTGGTGGTGATAAGTATGGAGATATTGGTGGTGGTGGTAGTGATGGAGATTGCTAATTTATTAGTAGTGGTAGCAGTAATGGAAATGATTATGATCATGGTAGGGATGTGATACTGTGGTAACAGTAGATACCATTATTAATGTGGTATAGTACTGTAGGTGTCTGTGGTGGTAGGAGGTTGAAAGAGGGTTGTTGTGGTGATCAGTAGTGAAGGTAGTTGGTAGTGCTGATGTTGTAGAGATGGCTGCTGGTGTGGTGGTGGAAGAGGAGATGGCTGTTGTGGCGTCAGTGACAGAGACGTGGTTTTGTTGTGGTAGCTAGGTTATGAATGCGTGGTACCAAATGTAGATAGTTGTGAAGGTCACTGTGTGGTGGTAGTAGTAGTATCTATATTGGATATGGATTTTTATTAGTCGGCTGCAGAAAAATGACCCCAATGCTTGTGGTAGAAAGCTTACTGTCGTGGTGGAAGTGAATATGTCAGTTATAGTTGTTGGTAATGTGGTGGAAGGTAGTTTAGTGGTGGTGGGAGATGATTGCAGTGAGTGGTATATGGTTGTGTGGTGTGTAGCAGTGTGCTTGGTGGTAGTGTGGTGTGTGGTATTGTTGTGTGTGGCTATGTGGTTGGTGACAGTATTGTAGTCTAGTCTCGTGGTGGTGGCAGGGCTGACCAGCCAACCATTCATCACCAGGGGACACCAAGATGCCGCCCCGAGCCCCACCAAGAATGCCACTCCCCCATTCCCTTCTACACCCACCACACTTCTACTCCCCTACCACAACGCCACTCTTCTCTGCGGCTGAAGGGAAAAAATGTATTAGCTGTATATTAACTTGTGTATGTGTCCGTCTGTATTTCTTTATTTTATCAAGTTTTAACTGTTTGATTGTTTAAGTAATTCTTGGTTATAGAAAATTGGTGGGAAAAGGGGTCAGAATGATGGTGATGATGATAAGTGTAAAATTATTTTCGGAATTTGCCAAATGCTGAAAAGTTGAAAGAATGGTATACTGTATTTATCTGTTCTGTTGGTTCGACTTGAAGCCTGAAATAAGAAGGGCAAAGAAAATAGAATAACAAGGAGGACAAGGAGAGGGATGAGGAAAGAAAATAAAAGGAAGAAGACGAAAGAGAAAAAGGATGGAGTAGTTCGGGAGAGAGGAAGAGGAGGAAACTTGAAGAGCTAGGAAAAGATGAAAGCGGAAGAGTCGGAGGAGGAGGAGGAGTAAGAAGAAAAGGAAGAAGAAGAAAAAGAAATGGTAGTAGTAGTATGAGGAAGGGATCGAGGGTAAGATGGTGCGGGAGGGTATTAAGGAAGGAAGGCAAGGTGTAAGGTTCATCCATCAAGGCGGTAAGACACAGTAATGCGTGGTGGGGTGCGTCGACCCCCTCGTGGCTTATCTATTATTTTTCCAGCATCTATTCCTTCTTCACAGCAACTTGCTTCTCCATTCCATTTTCAAACTAGATACCCCTCTACTCATTCACACTAAAATTATTCCTTGTCCTTCTTGAAAATGAAGTGCTTCTCTGTGCTTTGCTCTTTTTTCACTCTACTGTAAATTGCTCATGTATTCAGTTTTACATTGAATTTCTCCCCTATTCCTTCTTCACAATAAATTGCTCAAGCTATATGTAATATATCTCTATATCTGCTCCTTCTTCACACTCAATATAAATTACTCCTGAGACTTTCTAAAATGAGAGGGGGTGTAGTTGATTTGAGGTGAGAAGGGGAGTGTCTCATGCTCAGTAGGCTCCCTGGCATCTGTTCCTTCCCAGTCAAATTGTACCTGTGGCTCATTGATAATTTTGTACGTAATTTATGTAATCTACAGTGACCCCTTCACCACGACGGCGCCTTTTTATGTTTTATTCCTTCCATCTCCAGACACTTTTATTTAGTTTAGGAGACACTCATTGCTGTTAAGAGGTTAGTGAAGGGTATATCAACGTGCTGAAGGGGTTAAAAGGAGGGATGGGGGTCAGGAAGCGGTATGTCTAGGTCTACCTCTCCCCTCACAACACACCACCCTGCCTCATATACTCTCTCACCTTGTTCTGAGTCCACCACCACCTGTATTACCCCTCCCGCGAGACACCACCCTACCTTGCATAATACCCTCTGCAGTTATACCCACATTTAGAAGAGTTCTGAATTGGGGAGGCTCATTTGTTTTAGCCCGACTTGGACCCTATACCTGAAGATGATCCAGGTCTGGCAGAAACTGTCGTATCTCCCTATTAATGAGCTTTTCCAGACGTAGGCTCAATTCTTCCATTTGAACATATCGCAGCACTAAAATCAACACACATAATACTCTTTAAGTTTGTTCTAGGTCTACGTTTCCTTCCTGTCCCCACGATACACCACCTTCCCTCATATATCCTAAATAGCAGATCCCGTTGCAAGAATTATGCGATCCGTCTCTCTCACAGTGTGTATATTTGTGTTATTTTACCCACGTCCTGTAATCAGAGACGGGTTCAGGCCCCGGAGATCACGTAAGAACCGAATCAGAGCACTAACCGAATGAGTCCCCAAGGAATGTATTATCAAGCTATTTTGGTAATGCTGTTGAGTGCGTTATAATTTGGCTGGGGAGCGATGAGGAGGGTGTGGGATGGAGTTAGGTGAGGTGGGGGCGGTCGAGTGAGGATGGATTAGAACGGAAATTGTAAGTGAGGATGAATGGGGAGGGTAAAAGGAAGAGTTTGATTATGTGAGTTGGGAGGGATAACGGGATAGAGTTGGATGAACTGTTTGTGGCGGGGGTGAGAAGGGTAAGGGGTGGAGTAGAGAGAAATGGGTGGTGATGAGGGTAAGGATAGATGTGAGGGTGCATGGAGAGGGAAAGGATACAGAGAGTAAAAGTTCTGAATGAGCACTTTCGATGAGCACATTTATAATTCCAGAATATACAAAATCATTGAGGAAAGCGAGGGTTTGAGTTGATGAAGTGGTTGACAATATATGAGGAGGGAAAGGAGCTTCGTCATGAACAGCATTAAGAAGCAGAAGGCCCAGAACGTGGCCCGGTGAATCGGAGTGTTCTGCTTTTTATCCAGACCTGCTTATTCGGAGATTTAGGTGAGAATATGTCCGATTCCCGTCTCAGTTGCCTTAACACCACCAGTGTGTACTGCTAAAGTCATAGCTGTTCTGTAGGGAAAATAAGAGACTTGGTTTCACATTTTTCTTTCCGATTTATTATTCATATTTCATCATTATATCCTGCTTCATTTACATATAATTTTAACATTGATATTTTTGCCTTGGCGACGTACAAAAAGTATTGAGATATGATGTACAAAACAAAATGCCGAAGTGGTTGCACTACGAAGCTTCCTTTGCCAACTAGACTACGGCCTCAAGCAGAATAAAACGGAGTGGTTTTCTTTCACCTTGTACCCTGACCTATAGAATCGGACATTTTTTGCGTCAGAATATGTTCGATTTCAAATTCAGTTGCCCTTAGAGTACAGATATGTGTCCTTTGCCAAGCAGATGTTAGGTATATGGCAGATCAGAGACGCAACTCATCACCAAGGTTCAGAATATGTCCTTTTTCAATTCTTGTGGCCATGACAGTCAGGAAAAATGCGGCCAGAATCCAACCGTAAGGTAGGTAAGTGGGAGATCAGACACGCTACTACCACACTTCGTTGTTCTGCCTGGCTGCCTCTGTCCCACCATAATCAGAATGCTGTCCCCAACCCCGCGGCATCCAGGCCAATCTGTCCACCAATCAGCCTCCCACGATTAGGTTTGATTAGTTTTGGAGGCTTAGGTTAGTTAAGTCTGTTAGGGTTTAGCTTAGATTAGGTTAGTATGTCAAAGTTAGATTCGGTTAGAGCAACCGATCATAGAAAAAAGTGCGTGAAGAAAAGTCGACAAAATAATCAAATAAAGAAGGACCCATCTAGCAACCTTGTGGGAATCAAGAAGCCAATCGGTAAATGTGTATATGGGAGATCAGACACACGCCACCACTTCCACTGTTCGTTTTGCTTGGCCACTTATGCTCTACCAAAATCAGAATGCGGCCCCCAGCCCGCGCCATTCAGGGTAATCTGTCCACCAGTCCGCCTCCGTAGGTTATGCACGAACGCAATCGTAGTTGACAGGCGCATAGTTTTCTCCTAAGGGGAGGGGAGTACCGTTCGTACAAGTGCTGTGTCTGTAAGAGTAAGCAGCCGGATGTTTCGCTTAGACCCATTTGTGAGTCAGACTGAGACCAGCAGACTTCTTGCAAATTCTGCTGGAGAGAGAGAGTTCTGTCTATAAACAGCGTAGGGGTGAAATTGGGCAACACACAAAGGAGACTCTCTACCTGTGCCCTGAAAGATAGTTTGAGAGAGAGATCAACTACACTCATGGATGTTACACCTGAGTTCCCAATAAAGCTTCCAGAGTAATACGGACTCTTTAAAATCAACCTGAAGTCCTGATGGTAAATCTACGGGGTCACATTTCACATGTTTGTCTGTCTGTCTGTGTCTGACTGTCTGCTCCTGTTCATATAATTTCAGCACCACCTTTGTAAATTCACCGATATTAGAGTAGTTTTGCTTTCTCTTGTAAGTATTTGTGTGAGGGGTGTCAGCGCAATATTCTGTGTATTGATTCATATGGAGTTTTGGAATACACCCTACTTTTATTTAGGTTCATGTCAATTCGACTTGGTCTGAAACTTGCAGATCCGTGTAAATTAGTGTAGGTCCGTGTAAATCCGTATAAACTGGTGTTGGTTCGTGAACAGTGCAAGTTTTGTATATGCGTGGTTTGTAAAAATTCATGTAGGTCTTTTTGTGAAATATGTATGTTTTGTGTAATTCATGTAGGTTTGTGTATACTCGTGTAAATAAGTGCAAGTTTGTCATGGTTAGTGTAAATTCGTGCAAACTCCTACGGTTTCGTATTGGTTCGTGTAAATTCGTGTTGGTTCGTGTAGATCCGTCTAGTTCGTGTAAATGAGTGTTCTAGGCTTTTGTGATCGCCTGCTTTCGTTTAAACATGTCCAATAATCATCTGAATGCGTTGAAGGTCGTAGATATTCAGGATGGTGAAAAATCATCGATGCTATTTATTTATTTATTTATTTATTTTTATTTTTTGCGAATTAGAGTTAGTATGCTGATGATAATGATTACCGTGTGCAATTGTCTGGATTCAGATAAATTCGTTTAATTTCGTTTCAGTTCATCTAAATTTATGTAAATTTATCTCAGGTTTGTGTAGATATGAAGCGCATGAAAGTTTGTCTTAATTTCGTGTCAAATCATCTAAAGTTCGTATAAATTCGTCTTATGTTGGTAAACGAATTTTAGCAAGTTCGGGTATTCGTGTGAAGTTGTCTGGACACGTGTTCACATCCGCCCATAAAAAGAGAGCAACTTGCTTCTAAGAGTTCGTCTGCGTCTTCTCTGTACACGAAAACTGTCAGCAGAACACGGCCATTCGTCATCTCTGCGAATCCGTTTACATCCCGGAGAGAGAGAGAGAGAGAGAGAGAGAGAGATCCTCTGCATGTACGAATTGTCTATTTTCGCTGGATGCGATCGAATCATTGGAAGACACAACCATCCTTAATCCCTTCACTGCGATAACGTTTTATTTTATACGAATATTATATTTTACCATTAGACGATTTTATTCAACATGGGAGAGTCCTCTTGTAGTGAAAGAGTTAGACACCACATCCATTAACACCATTTTATTCTTCCCACTGCCACGTGATTTTATTCTGCGTAGGACGAACGTCTTGTATTGCAGAGGGTAATCTCTCCAGTTGAATGACATACAACCTTTTTTTTTTTTTTCTCTACCTCCAGATGATTATACTCAGTGTAGGAGAGACTTTTCGAAATGGGTGGGCTAGATTAGTCCTTCCCTAACTTTTCAAGGGGCTAGGATGTTCTCCTAATCTGAGAAAGTATTTTAAATTGTCTGGTAGCAGTAAGGATAAGCTACAAAAATACATCATGTGATACAAGAATTAAGTATGCAAATCCTTATACCTGCACCAAAAGGAGCGTATTTAGAAATTGGCGTCGCAGGCAGCTGTGAATACGTTTGCATTAATGAGAACGAAAGCAAACTTCTCCATAGCTGTCCGTGGCTACTAGCAGTACGTGCCCGTCCGTTTTTCCTCTGCCATTGCACGCAGGCATAGCAGGGTAGGATAGTCCCTTACTCGTGTAATGAAGGGGATAATGAAGGCCATAATTAGACCCTCCAGAACGAAACTCTCTCCATAGCTGAATAAAATCGTCTGGAGATAGCTAGAATAAAGTAGAAACTACGTCATCGCACCAAGGTCCTTGTAAATAGTCTGCATCAGTGCAGACGAAAGCAAACTTGCAGCCAGCCACCATGTGCACCTACTAGCCTGACACATCTGGGAGTTTAAAAAGCAAACGCAGCCTTCTTATACACATACTCTTATGGTATCGTTTACGTTGCTGAGAATTTAAACAAATTTACTTAGGGCTGTCTTTTATGTTTGGGATTCTGCCTACATCATGTGCTCACAAACGCATCGGGAGGAGGTGGGGGTAAGTTAGTTAGAAAAAGTATTTGCTGCTCGAAAGGACGCGCGTTCGATCCCAGGCTAGAGAAGGGAATTTTGAAGATATGATTTTCGTTAAGGCAAACTTTAACGATCTACAGTACCTGCCAACATGTAATAATAACAGCCTCGCTATTGGCCCCACACCAGCCTCCAGTGAGACAAATATAGTATGAATACAATATTGATGGTGAGTATTAATACTGAAATGGGGGCATATGAAAGTGTATGACATGTAAGAGAACAGTTGAGCCTCAGGGAACGGATTATCAAATATACGCCCAGTTTCGGACACACACACACACACACACACACACACACACACACACACACACACACACACACACACACACACACACACACACACACACACACACACACACACACACACACAGAGCCATCCCATACCTATGTGAAATCGCGCTCATTACACTGAGAATGAGAGCGAACTTTGCTACCTTTTCCGTCCTCGAAGCCGTCTGGATCTCTTTCGCATACGAGCGTATAGCAGACGCAGCCATCCTACGTGTTTGTGAATTTGTGTGCTTTAATAAGAGCGTGAACACACATTTACACAGCTACCCCTTTGTAAGTTTTCCGTGCACACAATCGTTGTCATAGCAGAACCCAGCCGTCCCGCATGTATGCGAATCCGTGTGCATCCCTGAGAGAGAGAGAGAGAGAGAGAGAGAGAGAGAGAGAGAGAGAGAGAATCCCTTACGTCTTCGAATCCGTTTGCGTCTCCTGCACTCAATCACAAACATAAAAAATCTACGGTCAATAAACAAACAACACACACACACAAAAGTAAATAAAAAACGAGAAACACTGACGAAAAACTTAAGAAGGTTGTAGTGGATATTCTATTTCAGTTGACGTGTTTCATGTATAGTTAATTTAAGTAATATATATTGGCACCATCATGAATTTTGTCACATAGAATTACCAAACAACACCTAAACAAACGGTGAAGTATCATTCAGATCCAAATGCACTGAACATGGTGGTCTTCATATTTGTTTTGCTAATGGTGCACCAGCCCCTTACGTCTATGAATGCTTCTGTACACACGAACTCAGACATAACAGCCTTTTGTCCACTACATCATCAGCCCTTTCAGTATACACGAACGCAGAGAAGACAGGTATGTAGCTCTGCCTATTGTTCACGAATCAGTCCGCATCCCAGAGAACGAGGATAGATAAACACAGTCGTTATTAACCTCTCTGAATTCGTCTGCCACCTCTGTACACACGAAGGTTAGCAGAACAAATTTACATTGCTTTTAGTCCACGAAAACATACAGTTTTATGTACACGCGAATGCAGACAAGGAAGCAGACTCAGACAAGCCTCTTTTCTACCACTTCTGATGACACGACGGCAGGCATTGACCGGCAGCCATACGTTTTGTCCAACCCTACTGAACAAACGAGCAGAGACAAAGCAGACTTAGTTATGCATTTTATCTAACTCTTCAGTACACACGAATGCAATCATAGGAGCCTGTTGTCCACGAATCCGTTTGCCGTCGCCGGAGCCGCCAGCGTCTGCTAACCGGGACTGAAGGACAGCACTGCATATCAACATGGCCTCTAAGTAGCCCGCCGCCTACCCCCGTCCAATCACACCGATAATGACTCCGCTCACCCCGACTCCTAATGTCCTGATTTCAATAACTCAGAGCACGAGGTGGACGAACGCCTTCCTTCAGCATGAGTCGCTCTCTTTCTCATGCTACCTCTCTCTGTTTCTCTGCTTCTTATTTTTTTATTTATTTATTTGGGTGGGGGAGTGTCGTTAGAGCGGCTCTGTACCCAAGACATTCCCAAGATTTGCCCTGTATTCTTGAACGACCTCCCATATTACGACCCTGACAGTTCCACATATGTCTAGTACCATTAAACTTGTCCTTTTTACTCCTTTTATTCTCTCTCTCTCTCTCTCTCTCTCTCTCTCTCTCTCTCTCTCTCTCTCTCTCTCTCTCTCTCTCTCTCTCTCTCTCTCTCTCTCTCTCTACATGAATCTTGTTTCTTCTATTCTTATTTTCATATCGTGCCATCCCTTAACAGCTTTCTTTTCTCTCTTATTTCCTTCTTTCTTTCTTTTTTCCCCTTTCCTTCCGCCTTTCTTTCTTCCCCTATACCTACTGTAAATCTTCCTTTCTTCCCCCATCCTTCCATCTTCCTCTGTCCCTCCATCCATCCTTTCTCCCTCTTTATCCTTCCCTCATAAGACCTCTTTTTTTTCATTTACTTCTTCGGAACTCCTTCCGACCTTCCCTTCATCTTTGTTTTCCATCCTTTCCCAATCATTTCCATTCAAGCCCTTCCATTCCTCCCTCAGAGTCGGTCTTCCTCTCCCGCCATCTTTCCCTTGTTCCTTTCCCACGTTCTTTACTCTTTTCCCGCCCTCCAAGTTCCTCTTTTTTTCTTCTTTTCCTTCTTCCTCGCAGAACCCTCCCCTTTTCCTTCCTGCTTTCCCTGCCTCTCTGCCTCTTCCTTCCAGGTTATTAGTTCCCTCCTCCTTCCATCGCTTGAACCCTATTCTCTTCCATGATTCCTTCCTAATCCCTCCTTTCATTTCTCTCCTTCCTCCCTCCATTCTTCCATTCTCACCCTCCCCCCATCCCTTCCTTTCTCCCCTTCTCTTTTCTCCATCCGTCCCTCCTTCCCATATCCGAGACCGTCTGTCTCCCCCCCCCTTCCCTCTCCCCATCCTCCATCTAAGTCGTCACTTTTTCCCCTCCTTCCCCTTCTCCCCCTTGCCTCTCTTTCCATCCCTCCTCGCCTTGTATTACGAGTTAACTTACATACAGCCATCATTACCACTCAGGGTGCATCATACAGTCACCTCTTGTAGCCTCGGGCTCTAACAGTGTATATCTATCTATCTGTGTATCTGTATTCTGTACAGCAATATATATATATATATATATATATATATATATATATATATATATATATATAGATAGATAGATAGATAGATAGATAGATAGATACGCGCTTAGTTCATCCTCAGTCAGTTACATAAAAAGAAAAAAATCTTCCCTCACATATTTCACCACTTTACTGTATATTACCAGCTCATTCTCTGTTTTCCTCCAGTAACTTTGCCTCCACTCTCCCTCCCTCATGTATTCCCCTTCTTCATTCCTTTATCATTCCACCTTGCCATCTGTCATCATTCTCAACTCCCCCCTTATCATTCTTTTTCTCCGCGTTCCAGTTTACCCAGCCTCATGTACAGCTCCATTTTATTCAGCCACCCCACTCTGGTTGTCTCAAGCAATTTTTCTTCCACTAATCCAAATCATCTACCCATGATTCCCCATTACTCTATCACCCCATTCTCTTTCCACCCCTCTTTTCTTTTTCTTCCACATTATTCTACCACTCCATTTTCTTTTTTCCTCCAGTATAATTTTGCTTCCCACTCCAACCCGCCCTACCTTATGTATCTCACCTCCATTATTTTCCCTCCGCACCGAAAGCCGTCCTCCCTCATCCATTCCCTCACACCATAAACTTCCGCGATGTTGTAATATTACCCATACAGCCTCCATCCCTCCCCCAACTCCATCCATCCATCCATCCATCCATCTCTCTCTCTCTCTCTCTCTCTCTCTCTCTCTCTCTCTCTCTACTAATTTTCCATTCACACTTCGTTAATGAGCGTAACAGCTGAATAATAATTCTCTTGCACCATTAGCCGTCCTTCATTATGTACAGTCGGCATCAAAATCCCTGTCGCTTCATCTGCCGTTCTTCCCAAGCACTTTGAACACCAGTGTGGTGAACTCGCAGCAACCAACACTAAGGAATTTATTTGACCTCAGATCAATGTCATAAACGTCGTTTTCTGCTAGCCCAATACACTGATTTCCAAAGTACCGTAAAGAGAGAGAGAGAGAGAGAGAGAGAGAGAGCGGAGAAGCGACAGGAGTTTTGATGTGGAATGTACAGTAACCTGAAAAAGTTACTGACGGTTTACTTTCGAAATTATGCGTTCGTGATATCCAAGCTGGGATATTATTGTCTTACTAAACTAAATCTTGGTCTAAGTGATCGTAAAAAGCTGTTAGTCGTAAAAAATATGTTTACTGTAATTAAGGCAGAAAATGTCACTACAAATCAGTGTGTTCCAGCATAAGTAATCCTTGATTTCACACTGAGTATGCCAAATACTAATTTCTTTAGCTAGTGCACAGTTGCAGCCATTAATTCCTTTACACGGCGGGGTCTTGAATTGGAGCAGCAAGACCCCAACCGTTTCATCCTCCATAGTTATCTGTGGTTGGTGTATTAATTATGATCTTATTTCATTTCGACCCTGCTCTGAGACAGTTTAGCCTTTGACCCCTCTGCTAATTATTAGTCTCTTAATAGCTTGAGTGCAGTGTTGCGAAAAAGTTAATGGAGATAATTAATTTTTAACCCTATAACTGCCAATATTTCACTGAGCTGAATAAAATAATATGGATGTAACCTGGATAAAATAACGAAGTTCGACCGTCTTAGAGGGTTAGAGGAACTGTTGACGGTGACTGTACGTCCTCGCCCGCACCGCCGCAGCCTGCTGATCTATTTCATTAAAGTATTCCCCGCATCTCTGTCGTCATTACGTATGCAAGATATTCTCCTCCACCTCCTCTGCTTCTTATTCAGGCGTGCACATTCCTTTTCCCTTTTCTGGTCTTCATTAGGGCCAATAACGTCTCTCCACTCGGACTACTTAGACGAGCCTGTTCTTCATTACTGATTAGCTTTGGCTTGGCATGGTTTACTTTGAGAGGAGGTCAGGGTAGGTTGGGATGGGTTGGGCTGGACTGAGTTTGACTAAGTTTGCTTGAGTTGGGTGTGATTTTATTTGATTTGAGTGGGGTGATTTGAGTTTTGTTGTTTGATCAGTTCTTCATTACTTAATGAGGATTGACTTAGGTTGCGAAGAGTTCAGATTAGACCGGGTTGGTTTGGGTGTGATTTGACTGAGATGGATTGCGTGTAGACTAATTAAATTTGGTCTGGTTGGCTTGTATGGGTATAGAATGGTTAGTTTCACATTTTTTTTACCTAGTGTAGATCACGTTAACATGCCATGACTTAGTTTAAGATCGTTAGTTTCGGTTTTATTTTTATTTGATTGAGTTTTCTTGGGTTAGGCTGTGTTTAGTTTGGTGTGATTCTAACCCCAGACTCCGAACACATCGTAAGGTGAACGTGGTAACCTGTTATCCACTGTCGTTCCCTGAAAGAATAAAACTATAGTCCTTTTACCTTAACTTCGCCCATGTTTTCATCCTTTTGCAGCTAATTCCACTTAGTTCAGTAGCAGAAAAAAAAAAAATTCACAACTCTACATCTTTTTCATAGCATTTGTTCGTGGCTTAGTACCACAGTATAGTGTAGACCCATTGTTGCACTTAGGTATTCAAGGCGAAGACACGGCAATCTTAGACCAACGTAAGGTAAAATAGAATATTAACAATGTCGTCGTACTGAAGGGATGAACCTGGATGTTTTGTACTGTATGTGAGTTTATTGTATTGTTAGGTACTTGTAGGGTATCCATTTTTTTTAAGGTACTTGATATGTATTCAGTGAGACCCTAATGAATTTCTCTCTCTCTCCCAGGTATGTATAACTGGCGTGTGTGGTTGCTATGCCTGCATCCAGGGCATTGAGGTCTGTAGCTAACCATATGTACTGTACACACATCGTAAAATGTTTATTGTTATGGATGCATATCGTAAGATTATAATGTACAGCAATAGCAAAATTATGTAAACACATTGTAAGATTTTATCACGCAAACAAGTCGTAAGGTTATTATTTTGTTAACATTTTGTAATATTAATACTATTATATAGAGAAATCGTATTACTAATGCCGTTAAGACGTGTGCGCGATTTATTTTGTATTAGTATTGCACTTAGGACTTAGTTGCATATTATTATCTTTTGAAATATGTATTTCGGATTTGATTACTTCCACTTCTCAACGATGGTTCTTCAGTTGAAGTTTGTGTACTATTTTTGCTTTTGTTGTGTTCACTCCTTTTTTCTTCAAATTCGTTTAAGAACACTTTATTTTTTTTTTTTTTTACCTCACGTCATGCTTACTTTTTATGTCACATTCTTTAGACACATTTATAGTCATTCACTAAGTTGACGTCATCTATATTTTATTCTTGCTCTCTCCAGGCGATTTTATTCAGCTTAAGAGATTTTCCAAACTTAAGGGGATATTTGCTGTCTACATGATCCCCGTCACCAGTATAGGTCCTTAGTTAGTCGAATAAAAGTGTTTGGAGGTAGCAAGAATTGACTAGTGTAAGACGTCATCGTAGTGAACGGTTTATCTGATTTTATTTTTGTGTTAGTTTGGGATTTTGTGCTTTTTTTTTCTTAGTGTTATTCATTTGATGATAACGCTTTAGTCTACATAGTTGATTTGGTTTTAATACGGATTTTTGCATTTTCATTCTTCAGGCAGTTTTTATTATTATTATTATTATTATTATTATTATTATTATTATTATTATTATTATTATCATTAAAGTTTTGCGTTGCACCACATACGATGCTGTTCCGGCATTACGTAACTTGCAGTATTCTCTATCCATGACGGATTTAGACATTTTATTTTGTCCTTTTTTGCTAGGTGTTCGTTACCTTCAGTCTTACCTCCCTAACACGGGGCCTCATCTCGTATTCTGTTGTTCTTTCATTTCAGTGGCGTTATTATTATTGTTTTTTCTACATTCCATCGTTTCTATCCATGTTTTTTGTGTTATTATTATTCCGTCTTATACTTTGCTGTGTTTTGTATTATTTCATCTTATATTTCAGTTACGGTGTTGTTTCGGCTTTTGTTACGCCTCTCGTGTTCTCTACCCATCATGGAGTCTCCCAAACTTTAGGCTCCTTCATTCCCTTACGACTCTACCTTCCAACTTTGAATTACTCTGCCTGTGTGTGTTTCTGTCTTTGGTTTTTATCGGTTTCTAGGCTTTGATTTTCTGGTTTTGATTCTCTCTCTCTCTCTCTCTCTCTCTCTCTCTCTCTCTCTCTCTCTCTCTCTCTCACGTACATTATTTCTTCTACCCATCCTTTTTTCCTGTTCAGCATTTTTATTCTATTTCTCCTGTTTTTTGCTCTATCAAACTTCCTCTCTTCACATTCCTGTCTAAGTTCTCTCTTCACTTCAAATTTTCTTTCACTCAGTTCCTATTCATTTCCCTTTCTGTATGCCTTTTTTACCCCCATAGTCGCCGTGTTTTCTCTTATTCCTTTGTCTCTTTTTCTGTCACGTCCTTCATCCTCTCGTATTGTTTACCTCCTCATTTCTGTTTCTCTTTTGTCATTCTTTCCCTCCGCTCTCCCTGTATCACACCCTTCACTCCCTCCCTTCCCCTCCCCTCTCTCTCGCTCTTTTCCTCTCAATCCCTAGCTCTCCCTCTCTCTCATTTCTTCTGTCTTCCCTCTATCACTCATTTCTTCCATCTTCCCTCTCTCTCATTTCTCTTGTCCTCCCTCCCCCTCTCTTTCACGTTTGCTTTCCTTCCCCCACAAACTCACTTTCTCTTGCTCCCTTCCTCCCTCTCTCTCTTTCTCCCCTCCCTCCTCTCCCCCTTTCTCACAAACTTCTACGCTCACCCTCTATATCCTGGGCATATCGTCTTTCTTTTTTCTCTAATTATTGTCTCTCTCCCTCCCTTCCTCTCTCAGTTGCCTCCTCATCATTTACAACTTCGGCCTCTCTCTCTCTCTCTCTCTCTCTCTCTCTCTCTCTCTCTCTCTCTCTCTCTCTCTCTCTCTCTCTCTCTCTCTCTCTCTCTCTCTCTCTGATTTTCCTCAGTGTATTCTTTTCTTCTTTCCTTTTAGTTTGCCATTAATACTTCAGGTTGCTTTTGTTTTTCATTATTTATTATCGTTAGCGTCTAATTTTCAAACTGTTCATAAGAGAGCTTTGCGTGCTTTCCTTGTGGTTGTTATTGGTTATCTTATTTCGTATCGTATTGCACCATATCGTCTTTTACTTAATTACCTGGCCATTGATTAAGGCAGGTATCACACAAGAACAATCATTATTAGTATAACTCCCTACTAGTGCTTTTTTTTTTTTTTAAATTCTTGTCATCGCCAGATATTTGTATTAGGGTTAAGAAGGACCCTTATAAGTAAAGGATTTACTGAAGGGTTCATTTAGCCCTTTAAGTTCGATAAATCTCTCCTGAAAAGAATGCATTAATTTTGTTGGAAAGTAGTAGGAATCAATTTTATAGATTCCACTGCGGTGTGCAAAGAGTACACTGGAAAGCAAACACCAGCAGACATTATGGTTTCTTCGGGGCTGTTTGTTACAAAGAATATGCGTATAACATTTTTTTTTATGAGATGAAGATAAAGGTAACAAAGAAGGCCTCCCCCGCGCACCAAAACCCTCAAAGGGTGAAAGGGTTTAGTCAGATTAGGGTTGAATTTTTTTTTATATAATTCTAGTCTGGATATAAGTAAAGAACCTTTTACATAGGTACATCTGTCCACCTCTCGCACACATAAAAAGGCCTAGTCAAGTCCTCAGTAGTCAATAAACGTTACCACTTGGGTACTAACACCCATCGTCTCTTGTGGTAGACTGGTGTGTGTGTGTGTGTGTGTGTGTGTGTGTGTGAGAGAGAGAGAGAGAGAGAGAGAGAGAGAGAGAGAGAGAGAGAGTTATTCAGAAGGTAGAATTTGGGAGGAAGAGGGAGGAGGAAGGAATATTATGGTAGAAGAGGAAAGGCGAACGACGGGAAAAGAAAGTAAGTGAAAACGAGAGAGAGAGAGAGAGAATTGAATGTGCCTGCTAAGTAGGTTATTTAGATAAGGGATGCATAAACCAGGATAGAAATAAGTTCAAGAAGTTTAGAATTAAGAATGAAAGCACGTGAAAAAGAAAATGAAAAGAAAATAGAAGACATGTGAAGGAGAGAGTAAGAATGAATGTATTTGCATGGCGGAGGAGGCGCGGAAGACTGAGCGAAGATGAAAGAAATAAGAGTAAAAGAAAAGAAGGAGTGAAGGAAAAGGTGTATTTTAGGACGCAAAGTGGAAGACAGAGCGAAAAGGAAAGAAGAAAGGAAGAGGAAACGAAAATAGAAGAAATAAGGTAGGATGAATGGAATGAATAATGGAAAGAGAGTTATGAGGGCGAAAATGAGAGAAGGAAAGAAGAGGATGAATGAGACGAAGACAGAGGGAAGAGAGCAGTGACTGAAGGAGTAATAGTGCTGTGAGATAACGGAAGAGAGAAATGATGGAAAAGGAGTGAAAGAAAATAACATGAATATTGGAGATAAAGCTAGAAGGCTGGAGTGAATGAAGAATGTGTATTTTGAGAGGAAAAACGGAGAGGAAAGAAAATGAAAGAAGGAATAACTTAATATGAAAATGAAGTTTAAGCGCAATGAATATAAATGTAGGAAGATGGAGCAAAAATGTAGACGGGAATGAAGGAAAGAAAGCGTATTGTGAAGAAAAAACGAGAGACGGAATGAAAATGAAAATAAGAGCAATCCGAGATTGTAAACCTCCGCCAAGGCTGAACAGTCCTTAAAAAATAAAATCCTGGAAAAATAAAAAAATCTTGGATCTGGATGATGATCCGGATCTCCACCAAAATCTAATGGATTGTTCCCAAGGCCTACCCTACCCCTACAAAAAACTTTCAGCAAAATCTGTTTATGACTTTTTGAGTAGTCCTGCTAACATACAAACTGACAATCAGACCAACGGCGGCACAAACATAACCCCCTTGGCGGAGGTAAAAAGAAAGAACAATATCAGTAGTGTTCAGAGAGCACAACAGCCCTTGTAATTTGACCTTGACCCTTGACCTTGACCTTCGGTGGCTCTGCACCATGTTCAAATTCGTTTTTCCCTGATCCACACACAATGTACACGTGCCAATTTTGAATCACATCAGCTCAGGCGTTCCCTATGTATTTTGTTAGTTACAGATACACAGATAGATGCATATGGAAAGGGACTTGATCACCGTAGCCCCGCCTTCAGCGTCGCAAATAAGACGAAAGATGTGTAAAGGAGATAAGACGAAAAAGAAAAGAATGAAAGAAAGAGGGAGAAAATTGGACGGAAATAAAAATTTACGAAGGAAGGAAGGAAAATATGACGGAAATGAGACTGAAGGAAAGATGAAAGGAAAGAATATAGAACGGAAATGATAATGAAGGGGGAAAGGAAGCAAAGAATGAATATAGCACGGAAATAAAAAGGAAGGATGGAAGGAAAGAATATAGGAGACAAATGAAACTGAAGGAAGGAAGAAATATATACCATAACGGAAATGAAAATGAAGTCATGTCGAAGCAAGAGAGGATGGAAGGAAAACACTCACTTCACTGAGACACCCTTGACCAATCACTGTAACCCCTTCATCCCGGGACCTCATCCTTCTTTGATTTTCTTGTCGACCCACGATTATATTTATTTATTTATTCCAGTTTAGGGTAGACTTTTTGTAGTGAAGGGAGTAATAAAGACTGTACCCAACTCCTCCAGTTTGAAAAGACTGTAGTGAATATAACCTGGTGGTAGCAAGGATAAAATGAAAAAGACGTACTCGGACTCAAGGGATTATATTCCGATTCAACACTCTTGAACTTTGAGAAACAATTGTTTGGAATTACGTAAGTCTTGTATCTCTCTCTCTCTCTCTCTCTCTCTCTCTCTCTGCTTCCCTTTTCCCTCTTTTCTCTTCTCCACCTTTCTTTCTCCTCCTGTCTATCTCTACCTCTCTGCTCTTAACTTCCCACTCTCCTCTCTCTGCTTCCCTCTCTCTCACTCCTCTCCGCCTCTCCTGTCCTGTCTACCTCTCCCCTCTCTTCCTCTCTCTTTCTCCCTCACTCCCTCTTCGCTCTTTGCTTCCCTCTCTCTCCCTCTCTCCTCTTCTCTCCGCCTCTCCCCCTTCACTTTTGGTCATTATTTCATGCATAGGAATGCGACTGGCCCCCGTCCAGTCTAAATGGGAAATTCAAAGTTTTGGAAATCAAAATAGGATTATAAGAACTTTTCCAATTTTCCCTTTACATCCTGCGTTACACATGACTTGCTACAAGGGGCGGCGTGCAAGATAGAAAAATTTCATATCGTTCAAAGTTTTTGTTGTATGTGCGTGCGCCTGTGTGTGTGTGTGTGTGTGTGTGTGTGTGTGTGTGTGTGTGTGTGTGTGTGTGTGTCATTGTGCACAGTATATATGTGTTGAGTGGTTATTTTTTTCATTGATTTATTTTCACGAACTTGGGTGTGTCTTTGTTGTAAATGTAATTTTGGATGACTATTCATACACTGATATTGTGTGTGTGTGTGTGTGTGTGTGTGTGTGTGTGTGTGTGTGTGTGTGTGTGTGTGTGTGTGTGTTTCCAGTAAGCGTACATATGTGTGTGCAGTGCTTGTATGCAGTATGCGTATATGTGTTTGTGAGTGAGGAGCGTGCATGTAATCTGGCGTGGTGCCGTGCCCTTCATAAACCCACCCCACAGCCGTCCCTACACCTGATTATGCTCACACACATTCCCTGCTCCCCTCCCCTCCCTTCCACTCCCTCCCCTCCTTTCCCCTTCCCATTCCTACCCTTCCTTCCCCTCCTGTATGGGGTGATGTGCCACGGAGTGATGTATGGGGGTGGGGATCATCGTCACACATTTTCATATCATCCACGTCGCTTGCCTCGCAGTTTTATGGTTTAGTTGCAGGGATTTTTCTTTTTGCCGATTTAGAGGTAGGTTTATGATGACCGCATGTGATCACTGAAGCCATGGTATTTTGTTTCCTTGGGCTTGCGGCCACAGTTGCTTTGCTACTGTTCTTTAACGTGGCATGGTTTGTGCTGGATAACTCACTGAAGCAAGATAGGTCACTGTAATGTGTTTGTTGGTGTAATTAATTGATACATATGTGATAGGGTATCTGCATTAAAGGATGGTAACCATAGTGCAGACATTCTAGTGATACTATCAATATTTTTAACGATTTCTTGAGTTTTGTGTATTTAGCGACATTCTTGTGCCTTACGTGGCGCACAACGATTCATATACAAGATACATAAGCCGAGTGTGCACTAAAAAAAAAAACTGCGAGGTAGCGTGATCGAAATATGTTACAATTTTGTCAGAGCATCCATGCCAAAATGGAATATTCTGTATTTTTTAGTGTTCATAGTCAGCTTTTGAACAACACTGGATGACCTCACTCCCAAACTGTATAGCGTATCTAGCGGTAGCAGAGGAATCGGAGAAAGAGAGAGAGAGAGAGAGAGAGAGTGAGTTATCCATTGGAGAAAATTTTTAGCATCCCATCTCTAGCCAAGTGGACCAGTTTGCATGATTTAACCCCATCGGCCAGAGCACATATTTTTCAAAATGCGGAAGCATCTGTAGGAACGGCCCTGTCAATCTGTTTCTCATTAACGATTTATGGATGCGAGTTGCTTCACTCTGGTATACTTTAATGAATATAGAGAAACCACCCCACACAACACAGCGCAGCAGAACATACCGTACCGCCCTCTCAGATTGCACTGCGCAAAATCATTGTCTTACAGCACACCACACCACGCTCAAAGAATAAACCGAAGATCCCTGAAGCACTTGCACCTAGTATTTTTGTACTTTAGTGAAGATATGTTCCTGCTGCCTTATAGAAGAAATTTTACTGAGCTTAGAGGGAAAATTGACACAAATAGAAAGGGTTTGATATTAGCCTTCTTTCACTCCTTCATTTCTGGTGTAAAGGTTCATTCTACGCTGCTTTCAATCACCTTCCGGCAGTAGTAATTTAAAAGTATATATTGATACGGCAAGGTTGCATCTCTCTGTGTCGTTAGAAAAAAAAAACGACACAGTTAATTCATTCCTTGCCCCTTACCATTTTTGAAACGTCCACGGTTGTTTGGAGTAACCAGAGCTTTACTTCTTTTTTAATATGAGCATAGGGGCATGGAAATATTCTCGTCGTCACTTATTTCGGCTCGTTGAAGATATTTTGTTGTTGATTTTAACTCTTTCACCACAGAATTGTGTTCCCTGGGTAGATATAGAGGAAGCAGACACAAAACAGACATAAAAAAATACTTAAGAGTTAATGGAGAGCGTTCGTAAGCATATCAGTATCAACGTTCTCCTGTTCTTAATTAAATCGTCAGCAAGTAATAAGATTAAAAAGATGCCATGGTAATGAGGGCCAGCACATGTTAACTCCCCCTTTTCCATCACTCATATGCCCAACCAGTCTCTCTCTCTCTCTCTCTCTCTCTCTCTCTCATCACTCCACGTTGTTGAGTAGCTTTGATTTGGGGTGCTGTTTCCTTTCTTTCTTTTTTTCTATTTTGTTTTGCTTCCTACGATATTTAGAGAGAGAGAGAGAGAGAGAGCACACACACACACACACACACACACACACACACACACACACACACACACACACACACACACACACACACACACCACTCCGACGTCCCCCACATTTTATACATTCCCCAAAGTTGACAATTCGGGTTATTTTATTCATGGAATCTTTAAGCTCTTTACTCGCTGGTCAGTTTTTATTTTCAATGAACGGAGGACATCCCGGCGGCGCGGCAAATCCTCCTCCTCGCTCCGGGTCGTCAGGGGAGGGAGTGGTTTTGGGGTGGGAGGGAGTTTTTGTAGTATCCTTCAGCTCGTTTCGGTATATCCTGAGCTGGTTATATCCTGAAGTTGTTTGGTTACATCCTGAAGTTGTTTGGTTACATCCTGGACTTGTTTGGTTGTATTCTGAAATTGTTTGGTTATATCCTGAAGTTGTTTGGGTATATCCTGAAGCTGTTTGTTTGTAGTCTGAGATTGTTTGCTACTTTCCTGAATGGGTTTAGTTATATTCTGAATTTTTTTTGGTTGTATCTTGAACTTGTTTGGTTGTATCCTGAATTACTTTTGTTATCCTGAGTTTCTTTGGTTAAGTCTTGAAATGTTTTGCAGTATCCTGAAATGTTAAGGTATATCCTAGACAAAGGTATGAAATATAATCTCTCTTGGTTGCCAGGGAGGGAGTCGTTTTTGGGGAAGGAGGTTTTTGTCTCATCCGTAACGTATTTGATAATATCCTACACTCACTAGGTTAATGTTTTGTAATACTATGGTGTTCGGTTATATCCTGAAATGCATGGGTGTACCGTGAAATGTTTGTTAATATCTGAAGCAGTAGTAAATATCCTGCTGTTTTATTTCGATTTCTGAAATGTCGTGATGTATTCAAAGTATTATGTAGTGGCTTAGGGTTTTAATTCATCCCACACCTTGGTCTGTAGTGTTTTTAGGCATACTGCATTATCTTGTGTCGTAGTATTTATTGTTCTGAGTGTTTTATGGCATGACAAAGTATATTTTAATACGATTCTGTAAACATCTCTCAGGAGTTAAAGCCAAGTATTGAAACAGGTGAATGCACAGACTTCTTGGGATATTAAGACTTACCAGTGGGTACATACTCGTAAATGTCAGTCAGATCATGGCCGCTCACAATGCCATAAAAATGAATAGGAAGCTCCGAAATATCCGAGACCTCTGCTACCAGGGGGACATCTGGCATGCAGATCAGATGGCAAACTCAATAACAGAGCATCTTCGTTCACTGGAAACAACTGCAGAAAGATATTTCTGATCTGTCTGAAGCTGACTTTAAAGCTTTATAGCAAATGCATACAGATGTTGCCTCTGTTAAGGAACAGCCGTTGAGAGAAGGCATTGTTTTTTTGAACGACTCCAGTGCTTGTTGTAACTGCAGAGAGGTTAATTTCATCCTGGTGTAGTATTCTAATACAATCAAATCCATACGTTTCAGAGCAAAGTCTTAGCTTTCTTTTACACTTCCCATCACCGTAGGTATGTAAGTCAAAATTTTCTTTTAGTTAGTCATTGTGTCTTAATGCGGTCTTGATTATTTTTGTACGAACGTATTAACTTTTCCATGGCTGTTGCAGTTAAGAAAGCAAAGCCAGCTGCAGTGTCTTTGAAAATGTTAGTTTTCTACAGGTAAAAGATAGAAACGGTTTTTTTAATGACAAAAATTATTTTTGTTTGGTGAATGTTCAGTAACCCTCTAGGTATATCGAGGTGAAGAAATTATCATTTACAGTGCTCGAACATGTATAAATATTCAGTAACCTTCTAGGTATCTCGAGTTGAAGAATTTATCAGTTACATTGCTTAAAATGTCTAAATAAATATTTGTTGGCTACCGTTCAGCAATGACTTTCATAATCGTTCCCATTCTGCAACACTTAAACATTCCCTCAGATTGTGAATCCCCAACGTTTCGTTACATCAGGATCTCTGTTATAGAGCTTAAATGCTTTAATTGATTCAGACATAATATAAGTTAAAGTTATTTTGAATTTCTGCCAAACCTGTGTGCATCATAATGTAATCCAGAAATATTAATGGGGCATTTGTAGTGTAAAAATGATTATATCAGGTGCTCACTTTTGTTTTTCTCTTTCCCATTTTTTAATAATCTGTGAAGTCATATTCGCAGGGGCTCCACAAAGATTGATTTTTTTAAAGTTTTCCTGTCATCCGACGATTTTATTCAGCTTACGGAATACCTTTCGGACTGGATGAGTTAAATAAAGCCTTCACTAACCTCATCTTGAAGTAATTTGTCTGGTTGAAGGTTAAACTAATAATACTAGTCATCGTAGTGAAAGGATTATTCGCCGTTGATTGTGGAGACAAGGTGTTCACACGTACAGAAAGAGAGAGAGAGAGAGAGAGAGAGAGAGAGAGAGAGAGAGATTTGTAAATGTGTACCAAAAAAAAAAAGGTGAATAGATTCAAATAAACGAATCATACATAGATAGTTGCATAGGCAGGGGTAGTTAATTAGCTAGGTCAGATAACATAGATAGCTACTGCAGTTATGTTGTCCTCATTCCAGCTAGAACTCAAAAACATCCCACCGTACAGATTCATAGCCTTCATAACCAGCCTCTGGACCATATTACCTTCTGATTTTTCCTCTGTAATAACAAGACGGGATGATGCTTATTTACTGTGCATGTATTCCTGATAAGCATTACTGTCGGTCGAGTTTTTGGGTGTGTTTGCGTGACTGTGTTGTCCTTCGCAGAGAGACTGAGACCAGGACACCTTCAGAACGGGTTGTTGTTTAGCGATATATTTACACTTACCTTAACGTCAGTTTGGCGATACTTCTTTTACGCCAGTGTAGTATTACTTCTCTATACCTCAGAGTGGCCATGCAGCATTACTTCTCTTTGCCTCAGTGTGGCCATGCTTCGATGGGGCAAAACTTCACTGTGGCTATATCTCTTTATACGCGCAGTAAATGTGGTTCTGCTTTTCTTGGCATCAGTGTGGCTGTATACTCTTAGCAACAATTTCTCGAACGGTATAAGCACTATGCAGTGTAGTATAATGAACGAAGAATCTAAAAACAGATCTGTCGGTTGTACTGTAACACATTAATATCTGTTTGAGCGGTAATTGCTGGGCACTATCATGAATGTACTTAGGCTACTCGCAGTTGGCCATACTAGCCATTCCGAGATGATAAGCCCTATTCTGTTCATTCCCATATCCATTATGCTGACATGTTCGGAAACTTTGTGGAGAGAATTTACTTGTACTCGTATATTAAGACTTGCTGTACTGATATATATGTATATATTTACATATCTGTTTCTATATTATATATATATATATATATATATATATATATATATATATATATATATATATATATATATATATATACTGTATATATAGTAAAGGGGGGAGAGGTAGATTTAATACATATATAGTATAAAACATCAGTTTATTCACACAAATTCGTGTGTTACTTTGGCTATACCACTCACATCTAGCTGTGCGTCAGTTTGGCGATTCTTGTCTCTATATCCTCCCATACACTGGCCATTCAAACTCCCTTCCACCCCTACAACCCCCACCACCCCTCCCACCTCCACACACAGACACGCATCCTCCCCTCCCCTCCATCCGTTTCTATATATACGTCTATCACTCTCACCGACGCAAGGGCTATTCCTGATACTACACCTCTATTCTCGTGTATAGACGTGGCCAAATATATAGTAAGATTTAAAGTGTGATTTATAAAGAAAGTGGGTCGAAGTACGGTAGGATTGGAACTTCCAGTAACCAACCGATGTGGCATTAGGCATACTATTATTATTATTATTATTATTATTATTATTATTATTATTATTATTATCATCAGTAGTAGTAGAACTACTACTACTACTAGTCGCAGCACCTTTATTATCGTTCTCGTAGCTGTTGTTTTCTTTGTTATTGATCAAGTATTACGCCATCATTTTCATCATTATCCTCATCACCATTGGGTCCTCATGTAAATCAAGTAATTTATTTTATATATAACCAGTAAGCCCTTTCATGGGTAATTCAGTG
Organism: Coenobita brevimanus; assembly: GCF_032717465.1. Taxonomy (NCBI): domain Eukaryota; kingdom Metazoa; phylum Arthropoda; class Malacostraca; order Decapoda; family Coenobitidae; genus Coenobita; species Coenobita brevimanus. The sequence goes on from NC_137046.1 coordinate 54,056,434, forward strand.
CGGTTCAGCTATGTGTGCCAGATTATTTTTTTTCCGCTACTCCACTTCCTCCTTACGTCACAAGGCCGCACCGTCGATAAATTTTTACACTGTAAAGGGCAGAGTTTTTTTTTTTTCTTTTTCTCTTGTGTCTTCATAGTCCTTTTGATTTTGGCTTTCATTTTGCCTCTCCATATGTATTGTCTCTCCTCCTTTTGCACAGTGCTGTTTCGCCTTACGTTTCTTCTCGTTTTCCTCTTGGTTCGTCATTCTTCTCCACCCTTCATCCTTGCCCTCTCCTCTCCTCTTCTCTTTTCTTTCCCTCCCTCTCCTTCTTCCTCTTCTTCTCATTCCTCTCTCCCTCTCATCTTCTCTTTTCCTCCTGTCTTTCTCACTGTCCTATCCTCCTTCCTCATTTGCCTCCTCCAGCTCCTTCTCTTTATCCGTTACTTCCTCCTGTTGCTGTTTTTTTCCTTCTTTTCATCGTGTGCTTTTACTTTTCTACATCGCACATATTTCTCTCCCTCTACCATATTTACTATCTCCATAAAAACTATTATGCAAGCTTGAAAGTATATTGAATTACAAAATATTTATCAGATGTGACCTTTGCCTGTTGTAGTTAACATTTCGACGTGGCTGAGGAATAAACATGCTAACATTTAAGTTGATTATTATGATTTTCTGATTCAGCTCACGATTACGCCTAAACTTTCCGACGGTGAATATTATGCTGTGTGATTTTGATATGATACGGTAGCTTTTTTTCATTTTTCTTTTTTTTCATTTATCTCGTTTCAGGTCATATTAGGTCACCTATTATATTTTCATTACTGACTCTTTTTTCTCTGTAATACGTACAAGAATTTACCCTTTTACGGAGCCATGGTGGATGTGGTTATCGTATTCATCTCCACATCTGCGGTGCCTTGATTCTTCAATCTACCAACGCAATGCACTCACCAGAGCACCACCACTTGATTCATAGTTGTCCATGTTGAGTCAGGGGTACATTCTGGCTGTCACCATCCTTGAGAAGAAGGTTCGGTCATGAAACGGACAGAGCCCTACTACTGTAAAAACTTAGCTCAGCTGAATATCTCTGCCTTGTACAGTAGTAGTTAATGTAGTGGAAAATATAATGTATAATTGCATCCATAGTGGGGAAGAAGTTGCGTGCTGTAGAGTTTTCACATACACGATTTCGCAAAACAAAATTCTTAACACTTTCAGTAGGATGACGTAAATATGTTTTATGGTTGTTTTCTCTGAACGATTTTATTCAGATTGTCGGTGATTTTTGGAACTTGTGATAGATATAGCCACCATTAATCCCTTCACTACAAGATGTGACCCCTAAACGGAATAATTCGACGAGCATTAGCTACAGCAAAATCAACAGTAGAGACCCACTTTGAAGGTGTTAAATACAGCCTGTGTTCTGACCTTTCCTCACGCTCGACTCTGGAAGGGTTGAGGCACTTATTAGTGCTTTATTTATCTCCTCCAGATCTAGAACTTAGTCGAAATGTTTATAAAGCCACATGCAAATAGCAGCAGTAGGAGAGACGCCCTCAGGCGGCATGGTTTCTTCAGCCAAGTAAAGATCACATAGCCAGTAATTTGCTTTATATGGCTGCGTCTGACTGAATTAGTATCTGACAGTCTCGTTTACTTCTAACGTATGGAAAAAACTTTATCGCTTTTATGCTCTGCACGGAACTATAAATGGTTAGTGTGATTGAAAAGAACAGACGTTTGTACAAGAAGGTAGAAGAAACTAAAGTGACATAGATGTACTGCATGTATACCATACACTGTACTATAAAAAAAAAAAAAAAAAAAACATGTAGAAAAAAAGTCTTAATACACGGAACTGCAGGAAATCCAGACTATCAGGAAAAACAATTTATTTCTGGACACGAAAGTGGATGAAACTAATAGACTTAAAGGAGTTCCGAGGCCACCTACCCGTGTCCTTGGTTATGCGTGTAAATTTAAATGGTCGTAAAGTGGTTTAACGTGTCCCGAATGGCAGTGAATAGTATGACACCGTGTAAAGAAACTAATATAGAATGCATGATTGTCATAAAGAAAAGCAAGGAAGTCGTAAGTAATTCAGGATCATGGGGGAAAATGAAAATGACTGACATGGAGCACACGATTTACAGCATAAAATGGGGAGTCGCTGGAAGACGAAGAAAAGTGAGGTTGAAGACGATGACAGTGATGAAAAGCAAAGTCAATAAAGCCCGTGCTGTTCATACTACCCATACATGTGTGACACAACTAAAACAAGGATAATGTACAATTCTTTATCTAGTTTTTTCTTCGTGGGGTTAGGAGGCTACATAGTACTTCTTCCATACTAGAGAATCTTTTAGGAAGTAGGCCGTGATCTCGTTGACTTAGAGATTTCACAACACCTCTTTTTCAGCGATGTATTTTGCGTATGACAGCTTCATACCGTCTTGTAGGCCTCTGATGGAAATTATGTTGATATTCAGCAGATGAAAAGAACATCACAGGATTATACCTCTGGTGTGCAGAATATCAGTTAAGGAAGTAACGCTGCTGCATCTGCTACAGTACTCAGAGTACTGCATGTTAATACGGTAATATCCTCACGTATGATGTTTATTGATCTGGATGTGATAGGAAGCGTTAGGAGGAATACACTGAGGTGGTTTGGCCATATGGAGAGGATGGAGGGTGAAAGACTGACGAAGAGAGTGTATGTGAGTGAGGTGGTGGGGGGGAGAGGGAGGGGGAGGCCGAGGATGAGATGAAGGGATGGGGTGGAGAGGTATATGAGAGAGGGGGGTGTGAGTTGGGAGCAGGGCAGTGAAATGGCGAGGGACAGGGCGACGTGGAGGCAATCTGTTTGTAGCTACCCCGAACGGGATTGAAGCGTCTGGCAATAGATAGATAGATAGATGATGTTTATGGTAGAAATTTGAAAAAAAGGGAAATTAATTCATATATAAATATTATGTGTAATAAGAAAAAAGATACAATGTTCAGGAACAGTTCCTGAAAGTATTTGGCTTACGTGACTGCGGGTTCGTGAAAAGGAACTAACAGGAAAAAAAATATGGAGAGCAAGTAACAGTTTGCAAAAGTGAAACATGAGAGGAAGTACAAGTAACAGCAGAGGAAGACAGTGGTTTCAGTATTATTGAAACAAATATCATGCAGCTCTCCCCTAGGGTTTTAGCTCTTGGCAGGAAATAGAATAATAATTATATCAAAATATACCAGATAAGTGTCCGGTTGTTGTATTACCTATATAATAAAAATCGTACAAATCTCTGAACACACAAAGAGTTACTTAAAAAGGGTCAGATTATCAATGTCTGTTGAAAATACTGCGTTGTATTCACTAAAGAAAAATTATTCACTCTAGGCTGATATACTGTCCGGGTATGACTGATGTGGGTATTGTAGGTGGGAGGGAAATAAAGGAAAGGACTTCCTATTTCACTGACGTTTCGAACACAGAACCCATCTTGAGAGAGACTTTCTTTTCTCCTTCAGCATCTGAAACGTACCCCACCTCCATCCCGACGTTTCTCTCTCTCTCTCTCTCTCTCTCTCTCTTACGTCATCTCATTATGTTTTTCTTTCGTACTTTCTCTTAGGAATGGGTCGTCTTCTCTTCACCCTACCATGGTTTAGACGTCGAAACCACCTCTGTTTCTAGTTTGTACAGTCAAGGAAACAGGTTTAGTCTCAGTTAATGTCTGAAGAGTATTTGCAAGTGGGGAACCATAAAGAAAATCTTGATTAATGCACGTTTGGGATGGTTCGACTTTTTCTGGTACTTGTTTCATGTTATTGTTTTTTAGTTTTCATTTTCGTGTATCTTTTTTCTTTTCTTTACCTTTTTCCTGTCTTTATTTCCATTACTCTTTTCTTATTTCCGAGTTATTTCTCCTATTTCACTTTTCGTTATATTTTTGGTGTTTCCACTTCCAGTTCCTTTTAATTCATTCTGTTTCCTTTAGATTTTAGAAAGTTCTCTTCCGCCTACGCTTTTCGTCTTGTCATTCATTTCGTTACAGTTCTTATTTTTTTCTGCTTGTTTCTGTTCCACTTGTTTCTAGTTTCTTTCTATTACCGTACCATTCTTCCTGTTAGCTCTTTTTCCATAGCTGTGATTGAGACCCAGTTGAATTTACCTAGCTTAACCTAATACCAAAACTGTGACCCCTGCCTCTCCCCTCTCCGCAAGCAGTTCCCCCCACCACAACACTTCTCACTTCACCAGTCCAACTAACACTATATAGCTATATTCGCCCTCACCAAACCAAGCCTAATCTAACCTAAACTGAGCTAAACTAACCAAACCAAACGTAGTCTAAACTCACCTAATTTAACCTAACCGTACATAACCTTACCTAACCTCACCAAACCTGACATAATCCACAACGCGACTGCAGCCTACGACCCCTTCACCCCAACCCCCATTACCCCACACCCCATCAGCCCCACTACCACTAACCCACCGCACTGGCCGACCTCCACCTGCACTAATCCTCGGCATTGACACTCACCAATGCCATGACATTCTAAAAAGTTAATTTCTGGCGACATTTTCGTTTAGTCGACCACAGGGGGGATTTGCAATAACAGCACTGACCCTCACTCGTTCATATTTCTCTCTTTTCTCTTTCAGATCTCTCTCTCTCTCTCTCTCTCTCTCTCTCTCTCTCTCTCTCTCTCTCTCTCTCTCACACTTTTTTTCATTATCCTCATTCTCCCCACTAATCCCCACCGCCCACTCTTTATTTTGACTCCTCCCACTAATATACGAAAAACAACTCAGTATCTGTACCCCCCACTTCACACCACCCTTCTACTCCAGATCCCCTCCCCACTTCCTCGGTCTTATTCCTGTGCCCCACCTGACCTTCCCCGTAACCTCTTATTACGTCCCCTGACTATATTTTGACTAACCCTGACCGACACCTGACCATCTCGAGATCTCCTTCAGACCTCTCCCGGGCCTCTTTTGCACTTCTCCTGACCTCTCCCGGACTTACTCCTTACTTCCTTTGACTTCCCTCCACCTCCCCTTCATCTCCGGCCTCACCTTTCCCACACCTCTTTTGACCTCCCACTTAGCTCTTCCTTGCCTTTCTCTTACCTCCCTTGGCTACCCCTTGACCTGATCTCTCTTGACCTCCCGTAACCTCTCTTTGACTTCCTCTCTTTTCATGTTCATCTGACTTCTCTGATCTCCCCTTGACCTGCCCATGACGTCCCCCTCATCTCCCCACGACCTCTCCCGAGCCTTCTCTTTTACTTCTTCTAACCTTGTCACCTCTCCCAGACCTCCCCTTTACCTTTATTTGGTGTCTGCCTGACCTGATTCTTATGCCCTTGATCACCCTTCTGCCCTCTTTGCGTCGCCTTTGCTTATCTCCCACTGACCTCATTCCCCGTCCCCTGACCTAATCCTCACCACTGACCCAGCTCCCCCAGACCTCTGTTCACCTTCCCCTGACCCTTATCTTCATCAAACCTCCCCTTGACCCTACACTCATCTCATTAAACCTCCCCCTGACCTGTATTAGTCTCCTCTGATCTCCCCCTGGCCTCTTTCCAGCTCCCCCTGACCTCCGCCCTTACATGTGGCTGCATTTATCACCAGCTTTGACCTCTGTGCTGCCCTGGTCAGGTCAAATGAGTTATTTCTGGGGAAGGCTGTTAGTGCATTTATTTTCCAATCTCATTTTCCTTTCGCTGGACGACTTTATAAACGATATATATATGATTTTATATTTTGTATTCAGTTTTCGTTTCCGCTAAGTATTCATTTACGAATGTAAGTGTACAGTATTCTTCTGCAATTAGCAGGCACTGATTTGAAGAATAGTGAATGATGTTTAAATTTATTTTCCGATTAAATTTCTCTACTTTTCCATTCACATTATTGTATTTTTTTATCAGTTGATCGATGGCAGAGTGAAAAAGCTCATATTGTGAGCCTCTAACAGTATTGAATGAGATCATATTCACTGTAATTGTTCGCCCTGTTGGTATTGTATTTAACAGCAATTTATGTCCTGCTGTTTTGTTATTATCGTGTACTAATGTTTTTGCAAGAGTTCTACAGTACGTAGAGCATTTTTAAATTCCACTTTCTGCCCTTTTTTTGCGTCCTCATTTCGTCTTCAGGCTTTTGTAACATCATTCCATTTTTTATTATATTCCGGCGTTCCAGCCTACAGTGTGCCATCCATTGACTCTTTCAGTGTTATCTTACCATTTTGCTTGCATCCATCTCTTTCAGCATCCAGTATCACATCCTTCCAGTCTTCCAGGTATATCCTCCCATTTTTCCAGCAAGCAGATTCCATCCTACCGGCTTGTAAAATTCCAGCCTTATAATGTTACTTCTTCCAGCCTCCAGTAACCCAGCCATACATTGTGCGATATTCCAGTCTTCCAGTTTTCCGGGCTTTCGTTCTCATTCTTTTAGTTTCCAGTATTCCAGTCATCCATTCTTTTGTTTTTTGAGGATTCCACCTTGCCTTTCCAGCGTCCAGCATTCCATTCTTCCATCGTTTTCTTCTATTATTCCCGACCACCTCTCGTAATCATCCATTTCTTATGCAGTCCCTGCTTCATATACCTCTACATTCATACTTCACTCCCGCTCGCCTTATTCTGGATACTCCATGCAGCCTCCAGAATTCTGTCCTTTCAGTCTTTCATCCATCCAGTCTTCCATCCTTTCAGTCTCCCAGTGTTTTCTTCTAATCCTGTATGCTCTTTCTTCCCATCTTCCAGCTTCTAAATCCCAGGCTTCTAATCTATCTTTGTGTGTCCGGTAGCATACCCTTTCAGTATTCCATCTTTCCAGCGTGCACTGTTCCAGTCTTCCAATCTTCCAGTTTGTTGTACTATAATTTCTGTCCCTAAGAGTCACTCAGTTCTCCTGTCCCAACCCTTAGGGCCTTTCCTCCCATACGTCCTGTCTGTTCCTTTGATTCCGGCCTCTCCTAGCATTCCAGCTTTCCAAGTCTCCTCCATCCTTCTTGTCTTCCAGGGAAATCTTCTTATCCTTCCAGCCTTTCAGGTTATAAATTCCAGTTAACTTTTGAGCCTTCCATCCTCATAGCTTCCAGTCTTCCTTTCTTCCAGCGATTTATTCCATTTCATTCCCGACCGTCCCTCAGAATCACCCAGTTCTTCACTTGTCCCTGTTTTTAATGCCTGCAGCACTTCCATACCCTCAGCCGGCTTCCCCTGATTCTGACCTCTCCTTCCATCCATCCTCCTTCTTTATTATCTTCCTGTGTCTTCTTTCTATTTTTCCAACGCCTTAGTCCCTTCATTCTGGGTTTCTAATCTAAGATATAAAAATCTATCCTTAAAAATTCCATCCTTTGTGTTCCAATATTCCATCCTTCTAGCGTGCAAGTATAGTCGTTCCTCGTTTTAGTTTCCAGTCTGACATTCTTCCAGCGAGTTCTTCCATAGTTTTCGTCCCTCAGAATCACCCAATTCTTCCCCTGTCCCTGCCCTTAATGCCTGCAGCACTTCCATATGTCCAGCCCGCTTCCCCTGATTCCGGCCTCTCTCTACCCCCCGATCCACTTCCTTTTATCGCCCGGTATCTGTTTACTTACACTGATCATTAACTCTGTCTATTTTTCCTCTCCTACTGATTGCCTTTGCTTGCACCCCTCGCTCGGCAATAAGCGTTTTTATATATCCCTTGTTACGTGTGTTTTTATTTTTTCTGTTTTGTTGTTATGGTAGCGGAATGTTCCCCCTCTCCCTCTTTCAGTCTCTTTTGCTATATACTTTTTTTTTTCCTCGGAACATTCTCTCTCTCTCTCTCTCTCTCTCTCTCTCTCTCTCTCTCTCTCTCTCTCTCTCTCTCTCTCTCTCTCTCTCTCTCTCTCCATATCATATTTCAGCACCATAATTCTCCCGACTTTCTTTTTTTTCCTTCATATTCTTCGTATCTCTCCCACACCCATGTATTTCTCACACCTCATCTCTCTCTCTCTCTCTCTCTCTCTCTCTCTCTCTCTCTCTCTCTCTCTCATCTCTTCTCACGCCATCTCATATTTAATGTTCTCTCATATTTTCCTCTCGTTCTCACATCGTCTCTGTCGTACACTTGATTCGTCTTATGTATTTCTCTTGAATTTTCGCAGATCTTTACTAATACACTACGTTTTTTGTCATATTCACCCATCGCCTCTCTCTCTCTCTCTCTCTCTCTCTCTCTCTCTCTCTCTCTCTCTCTCTCTCTCTCTCTCTCTCTCTCAGTATCTTCTCTCCCCTCCTCTTCTTCCTCCTAAGTTTCTTCTCCTCGCATCTCCCCTTTCCCTTCTAATTACTTCAGCATACTTCATCTGTCCCATATCCTCCTCCTTCTCCTCCTCCTCCTCCTCCTCCTCCTATTTCTTCTTCTTCTTTCATCTTCCTTCACCTTCCTACTTTTTCCATCTTGTCTCTTTTCCCTGCCGTTCCTTCCTTTCCTCTGTCTTTCTTTCTTCCTTTCTTCCTTCCCTCTTTCTCTCCGTCCTTCCTTCCCTCCTACCTTCCTTCCTTCCTTCCTTCCTTCCTTTCAATTTTTCCATCTTTCCTCCTCCTGTCGTTCCCTCCTCCTCCTCCTCTTCCTCCTCCTCCTCCTCCTCCTCATCCTCATCCTCCTTCTCCTCCATCATCTTACCTGGGTGTTCCTCGCATCTTGTCATCATCCTCCGGCCTCTTGAGTATGTGTATGTGTGTGTGTGTGTGTCTGTGTGAGAGAGAGAGAGAGAGAGAGAGAGAGAGAGTGAGAGAGAGCAGAAGAGGGGTAGATGCTTTCCTTATCAGTAACTCTAAATATGATGTGGGATTTTCAAGATTTAGATGAAAGAAAATTTGCCGTAACATTGCCACGTTAACTGATAATCATTTTATTTCACTTTTAATGCAAATGTGATTTTTAATAAATGCTGCCCAGTCTGTGTGGATATAAGAACGAAGTAATATGGAAGAATGTATGTATTATAAAGGCGCCATTGCTCTGATGAAATTGACTTGTCGTATGTATAAAACAGCTTGTGAGGAGTATGTGTTAGATAATCTTTGACCATTACACTGCAAGTAACGACCCTCGATCGTAGTAATAAGGTTAATGTTGTATATACAGTAGTAAGCTGGTAATAGAAGAGGTGCTATGAAGTGTACACAAAATATATCGCTGAAGAATAGTTGCTAGGGAGCCTCCTCTTCCCACGAGCAAACACAAGTACTACCCCTACCATCAGCAGTCTAGGAGTGGGAGAAACCTGCGAAGCTCATCCTTACGTAAGCCAAGCCCGAATTAATTTCTTCTAATGAGGAGGAGGGGGGCCAGATCGTCAAACCAAGCCCAATTAAGGCTTTATAAAACACTTGGTGGCCGGCTTGTCCCTCCCCCCTCACCACTCGTTACCATCTGACCACCGCTAACTAGCCAAAAGGGAAAGAAGAGCTGGAAAAATGATTAGCGGGTTAAAAAGAGCGAGGTACTGATTTTTGAAGCGGCGTCGTGGTCAAGGCAAGCAGCGTCACCCTCGTTATCTCGGCACATTGTTGACATTTCCTTGTCTCTGTCCGGCCCTCGTCTGTACTGATATTAATTGCAATTATCTCTTTATTCCCAGCACTGCCTTATGTTTGCTGGAAGGAGAGTGAGAAAGGAAGGAGAGTGAATGAAAGAGAAAAGGGTAGAGAGAGGCCGCGTAAGATGGAAGAAGAGGAGAAAGAGTATTGGCATCAGGAAGATGGCTGAAAAAGAACTGACAGTCTGTATTCTTCTTTATTCCAGGAAGAGAGAAAAGAATAGGATAAACTCGCATAAATATAACAAAACAAAGGAGGAAGAAGAGTAATGATATTAAGAAAGCAACAATAAAAGAACTCGCTGTCGCTTTCTTGTTGGTACCGAATTGTCTTAGCTGCCGGTAGTAGCGACGGAGGAGGAATAAGAGTGGAAAAGAGGAGGAAGAAGGGAGGGAAACGTAAGGAGGAGCGGAAGGAGGAATAGGTAGGAACAGAACGAACAGTATAAGAAGAGTGCTGCTATTAGGAAGATAACCGAGAAAAGGCCATGTCTCTATTTCTATTTTTTTTTCATTTTTTCCCTTTGTGTTTTCAGGGTGCTAAGTGGAGGAGGAGGAGGAGTAGAAGGTGCAGGATGGGTAGAAGATGAGAAGTATTGGTATTAAGAAGAAGAAAGATGATGGCTGAAAAAAGAACTACCATTCTCTGTTGTAGTCGTCTGTGAGGTTGTATCTATTCCGAATGGAAGGAAAAACAAGAGTGATGAAAGAAGACAGATGTAAGAGGAGGAGGAGGACGAGGAGGTTTTAGGAAGAAATAGGAAAACTAAGGAGTGTAAGACTTAATAATCTGAGGAGGAACTGACCTCTTTATGTTGTCCAGGTCTTGTTCTTAGAAGAGGAAAGGAAGAAAACAAAGTAAGCGTAATGTGTTTAAAAGTGTAGGAAGGAATTTTGGCGAAAGAATTGGCAAATTATTTCTGCTGTATTACTTATGTCCAACCTGTGTGTGTGTGTGTGTGTGTGTGTGTGTGTGTGTGTGTGTGTGTGTGTGTGTGTGTGTGTGTGCTTTGAAATTGATGCCTTTTGTTAATTGGTTGGTGAAGTGTGCGTACAATGTTTATGTGTGTGTGTGTGTGTGTGTGTGTGTGTGTGTGTGTGTGTGTATTTATTTCTCCAACACTTACTCACTGCGTATACACTAACTGTTAAGAACTTAAAGCGCGCGCGCACACACACACACACACACACACACACACACACACACACACACACACACACACACACACACACACACACACACACACACACACACACACACACACACACACACACACACACACACACACACACACACACACTTCACATTCACACAATCAACCCTACCCCCAACCTCTACCCACATAAATACACCAACAACACTCCCAACCAGACACTCTCTTTCTCTAAAAAAAAAAACATATATATATATATAGAAAAAAAATAATTACAAGAAGTCAGGTGGGGTTTTCGTGGAGTCGGATCGTAACTGGAACGTGATGCATGAAACCAATGACGTATCATGAACGGGCGAATGAAAACGCCTGCCCATATAATACATTACGGTGGGGGGGATATCATAGGCGGAGCGTCATAACCGGGGCCTCATAAACCTCTATCATAAAGTTATAGGGCAGGGGAGGTGAGGGGAAGTGGGGGAGGGGAGTGCAAAGGGGGTTGGTGGGGGATGGTTGCAATTTTCAGTTCAACCATTTATCACTATGCACTCGCCACCCACCTACGTCTCTCTCTCTCTCTCTCTCTCTCTCTCTCTCTCTCTCTCTCTCTCTCTCTCTCTCTCTCTCTCTGTGCATTCACGCTGACCTGCACGTGTGTGCCTATGCATGTATGTTTAGGTGGATTTTGTGGCTTGCTTAGATTAATGTGGTTTTGGAGTGTGTGTGTGTGTGTGTGTGTGTGTGTGTGTGTGTGTGTGTTTGGAATTATTCAATAGTGTTTGTGGATTAGTATTGCTTTTGTTAATTAGTACTTGCTTCGTTTTTTGTTAATCTCAAATTCATGGAGCATTCTTATGGATCTCAGATAAGTTAAATAGACGTGCGGATGAAAAATACATACGTTTGTGTGTTTGTGTCTGTATGTCCGTCTGTCTGTCTTTGTCTGTCTATCTGTCTGTCTGTCTTCCGTACTTATTTCTTTCTGTCTGTGTGTGTATTTATCTCTGCAATTCTTTTATGTGTCTAAAAATTAACCTTACTGTTGTGTGTTCCTCTGACTCTTTTCCCCTCATACGGTATATATGTAGGCTACAACAGAGTTTTATATGGCGTTTTCTTTGTTATTCTCTGTCCGTCTCTTCGTGTTTTCATCTGTCTTGCTGTTGTGAGGAAATTAGCCTCGCTCTGTGTCACTTCACCTTTTTCTACCCGTCATTACTTCTTTTTGAATGTTCTTCTGCCTAATTTTCTTTCTGTTTGCTTGTCTCTGTGTACTTTCTCTGTATCTGTTTGTCTGCCTCCATTCCTGTCTTTTCCGTACAGTCTTTAGTCTGTCTCTTTCCTCCGTACTGTTGTCCTGGCTGCCAGTATATCTCCCTGTCTATTTGACTGTCGTTCTGTTTGCCTTACTACCTCCCTGCCTGTCCATCTGTCTCCCTGGCTGCCATCCTGTCGTTGTCTCTCTACCATACAGTTTTTTTTTTTTTTTTGTCTGTTTCTGTGTATCGCTGCGTATATATTTGTTGTTCTGCCTGCCTTACCGTTTGCCTGCCTGCCTGCCTGCCTGCCTGTCCGTCGGTGGGTCTGTCGCTGTGGTTTCAGATCCCCCCAGCAATCAATATTCAGGCACATTACAGCCGTGCCTGCCGCTAGGACAACACCACTCTGCCTACTACCCCACCCCGTGTGTGTGTGTGTGTGTGTGTGTGTGTGTGTGTGTGAGAGAGAGAGAGAGAGAGAGAGAGAGAGAGAGAGAGAGAAAGAACCTTCATGATGATCAGTGTACGACACACACACACACACACACACTAGGTTACAAATAAGCACATTCATGGAGCAAATATAAAACTAGACAATGCCTACTCATCCATACACTCACATTCATAAACACACGCATATATGCAAATGCGCAAAAATGCACATGCATCCACACAATCATGAACCACACACAGACATGCACAAGCACACATTTACACACCGTTGCATGCATGCATACCTGAATATATTAAAACACATGCACAGGCTAACAGATACACACATTTTGAAATTGCGCAAGTATAAATTCACATTTGGAAGCGCGCGCGCGCACACGCACGCACGCACGCGCGCACGCACACACACACACACACACACACACACACACACACACACACACACACACACACACACACACACACACACACACACACAGATGGCAGACAGAAGAGCACATGCACACAGCCATGCATGCACATACGTACATGCACAAATGTACATACTTTAAATCCATACATATACAAGCACGCACGACCATACAAATTGACCATCAAATATTTGTACCTATGCATTCACAAAGACCGATCTGCGTACATGCGTTGAAAAATAATTAAAAGCAATCTGTACATTATTACCTATATGCGCCCTGCCTCATGCGTGCATACGACTGCAAGCACATGCATAGCAACAGAAGGAAGGGTTGCCACATTTTCCAGATAACTGAATCTAGGCGTAGCAGAGCATAGGAGGGTACAAACCGATTTATTCTGATGATTGTCAATGTTTTTTCCTGTTCAGTTTTGGGTGTTTCAAGGAAGGCTGCCACATATTCCAATCGATTCCTGGCATCACATACCATTTTCTTGCAATATAAGTGATGTATTTTAAATGGTTTCCTCGTTTTTCTTTTCAGCTTTTGGTGCTTTAAAGATATCGACCTGTGCTACAGTGTCTACCATTATCTGTACATTTCCAGTGTTTCTTTCTGTGTGTGCGTTTTTTTGTTTTCTTTCAACTCACAACGGAAGGGTTTTTTTTATAAATGAAATCATCGGGTTTTAGTCAATGTAAAATATTGAAGTTTATCAGAATATTCATACTTATTCTTGCCTAGGACGATTGTGCTGAAGTTAGAAATGTTACATCCATCCCCTTCAGATCGAAAAGTCTCTCGTAAGCTTAATTCAGTCATCCTGAAATGGAATGAATTACTTTAAAATTGCGTTACTGCACTGACGAATCATATGCTTCATTGGCTGTACTTTCCATTTTCTTGCCATTTCGGTATTGGATGTTTCAAGACTATTGACCTGAGCTATGCAGACCATCTTTTATCAGTTTATTTTCACCTGTGCAGGGTGGACTACCTTTTATCAATTTAGCCGGGGTTATTGCGTTACTGAAGGGCGGACTGGCCTAGGTTGGGGAGCGGTGCAAGTGCTGCCTCTGGTGGTTGGGTTAGGCCAGGGGAGCTGAGGTGACGTGGTTATGTTAGATTAGGTTATGTTTGGTTAGATATGATGAGGTGAGGTGAGGTGGTTCGGTTCGGTTCGGTTGGTAGACTTGGACTGGACTGTGTTAGACTCGATTGTGTTGGATTAAATAAAGTATGGTGAAGTGATTTAAGTAAGGTGGTTGGGTTGGATTGGGTTATGTTAGGTTAGGTGCAGTGAGGCTATGAGGTGAATGAGGTGAGGTAGGAGGTTAGGTGCAGTGAGGCTATGAGGTGAAGGGAGGTGAGGTAGGTGGTTGGGTTGGATTGGGTTATGATGGGTTAGGTAAGGTAAGGTAAGGTGAGGCGCTGGAGTTGGGTTGGTCTAAGTTAGGTTGGGTCAAGTAAGGTAAAATAAAGTGGAATTGTTAGGTCAGGATAAAAATTAGAGTGGTTTTGGGTTACAATAGGTTAGGTTAGGTTGGGTTCAGTTAGGAGGGGTCGGGTTTTGTTGGGTCTTGATTTGATTTGGGTTAAGGTAGGTAAGGTTAGGTTGACTTGTGTTAGATTGAGTATGGTTTGGCACAGTTTGGCTTGTTTCGAATGAGTTGAATTGGTTTTGATTAGATAGGGTGAGATTAGCTAACGATGTGATTTTCCTTTACTGAGCTTACTGTTAGGAATACTGAAGTGTACATGGTGGGGTGGGTAGGTAAAAAGTTTGTGTGTGTGTGTGTGTGTGTGTGTGTGTGTCTGTGTGTGTGTGTGTGTGTGTGTGTGTGTGTGAGAGAGAGAGAGAGAGAGAGAGAGAAGTGCATCTAACACATGGTCAGATTAATTACGTCGATTATACGTCATTTACACACAATTGTAGCTTGATATCACTGAAGCCTACGTCTCTCAGGCCGGTCCAAAATACAATTCTTTTATGTATTCAAGTGTTCTGAGTTGTCCTTTCTACTTGTGCAGTCTACTTCCCTCTCTTAAGACAAGCGCTCTCTTCGTTCACTGAAACATCCTCCATTTTCCCCTCGAAGCTCTCTATGTAAAGATCCCTCCTACATGCGTTCATTGTGTACTTATTATATAGCTCAATAATCTTCTCTCTCTCTCTCTCTCTCTCTCTCTGTCTCTCTGTCTCTCTCTCTCTCTCTCTCTCTCTCTCTCTCTCTCTCTCTCTCTCTCTCTCTCGGTCAGCCAAATTACCCAGGATGCACTTCTCTCCCTACCTGTTTCCCTTGCCTCCCTTCAAGCATTTTCCCCTCTTCTTCCCTGCCCTCCTCCCCCCAACGCCCCCCTCTGCAAGCACTAAAGCAAGCAGTGGTCAGTCTCCCTCCTTATGTACTCTTCCTCCCTCTCTCTCTCTCTCCATTTCCCCAAGAATACTATTTTCTTTTCTTTACTGTGTGCATTCTACCGACGGCTTCTCTCTCTCTCTCTCTCTCTCTCTCTCTCTCTCTCTCTCTCTCTCTCTCATAAGAATATTAACAAAAGCATGTGTGTGTCTGTGTGTGTATTCACACAAACACACATACGTACACATAGATAGATAGATAGATAAATGGATATAGATAGATAGATAGATAAATGGATATAGATAGATAGATAGATAGATACAATACACACACATACAGAATGCACTAACTCTTCCATTTTCTTCCCTCTACTTGCTTCCGCAGTCTTTCCTCCTACAAGCACATCCTCCCCTCACCCGCCTGCTCTCTATTCTCCCACCTCCTCTCTCTTCCTGCAAGGACTTTATTCTTCCTGTCCCCTATCGCAAGCAGCCTGTCCTTCTCTCCCTTCCCGCAAGTACACCCTCTGCCCTGCAAGCACATCCTCTCCCCTCTCCCGCAAGTAGCAGTGCAAGCAGTGGTCAGCCTCGCATCGGCATTTTTCCAACATTCTGCCCGTCTCTTTTCCCCTACCCCTCCATCTTTTCCTCTCTCCTCTTCTCTCCCACTTCCTCCCATATTCACTTCCTTCATCCATTTCTCCCTCTTCTTCCTCCCTCGTTCTCTCCCTTTCCTTTTCTCCCCATCCCTCTCTGTCACTCTCTCTCTCTCCGTCTCTGTCCATTCAGCGTGCCTCTCCCTTCTCTCTCTCTCTCTCTCTCTCTCTCTCTCTCTCTTTCCTTCCCCCCCCCTCTCTCCTTCTCCTCTCTCTCTCCTCCCTCCCTCCCTCCCTTTTATTTACTAATTATTCGCAATGCACACTGGTCATCCCTCTCATGTGTTTGTCTTTCTGCTCCAATCAGTTTGGCTTTGTTTCTCCTCTCCTCTCCTTGTTTTCCTCCGCCTATGTTTGCTCTCCTTTCCTTCGTTCCTCCCAGTTCCTCCTTCTCTGTCTTCGTTCTTCTATCTTCGTTTATGTGTGTTGGCATATCTGTATCTTTCTTCTTATGTTCTTTCTTCTTCTTGTTTTCGTATGCCTATGTTTGCCCTCCATTCCTCATGCTCTCTCACTTTGTCTCCATTTCTGTGTATTGGTTTCTCTGCCTGGGTTCTACTTTCTGTCTGTCTTCCTCACGTATTATCGTTCTCCTTGCCTCAGTTAAGTCTTGCTTCGTCTTATTGAGAGGGTCAGAGTTCATTTTAGTAGATTCCTTCTCACGGTGACTCTTTCATGTACATAGTCGAGCCCATGAGCTAGCTAACGCGTCATTCAACAAGTAGAAAGTATAATATAGCTAACCGTTACTTATTCTGCAATAGTATGAAAATGATCAAACGTAAACACAAGAAGAAGACTACTTGCAAAGACGAAATAGTTACGTGGACACTGGTCTCCCCCTCATCACCATGCCATTATGAAGGAACATCCCCGCATTTATGAATTCAAGCAGAATTTGTAAACCCCCCGCAGTCTGTGTAGTCGGGTTTTGATTAGTGTATAAATAAATTTTGTAAGAAGGAACGTGTAAATTAATATATTAGTGAAACCACTCTCACACATTGCACCAATTATATAATGTTGTGTCAAAAAATGGAGAATTTTGGAGCTCCGTCTGTCAGGAGTGTTGTACATTCTTATAATAATTTTATGCTTACTGATGTTAAAAAATCAGATTTTACAATGGTTCCTGTAGGAGCGCTGTCATGTGATCAATTTTGTTTCCCCGTAATCAGGAAAAATTCATAATACTATATTGATTTAGTAACCTCATAGCCACACTGGGATGCAGTTCGTTAACCATCTATCCGTAAATTCTGTGCTATCGCCCACAGGATAGTTGAGTGACTTGTATTGAAATTCTTAATGAATATTTCTTTTCACGTTTCATTGTCCTCGTTTCTTTTCCCCTTCTGTTTTATCTAATTTCATTATCGTTATTTTGCTTTGCTTCACTATCATGTTGTTTTCCTTCATCTCTGTTCACTGCTATTTCCCCCCTCCTCTCTCTCTCTCTCTCTCTCTTTCTCTCTCTCTCTATATATATATATATATATATATATATATATATATATATATATATATATATATATATATATATTCCCTTTATCCAGTGGCTTGCATCTACGCCTCGGCCAGTGTTTATCTTCCATGCCTTGCCCTCCCCATCTCTCCCTCTTCCTTCGTTATTCTTCTTCATTTGTGACTACGTAGCGGCTGCATTGCGTTTCGGCTATACTTGGAGAGAGAGAGAGAGAGAGAGAGAGAGAGAGAGACAGGCAGAGACAGACAGACAGACAGACAGAATGTAAGAAGGCTAGGTGATGTCTAAACGCCTTCAGTAGGATGGCACTTGTTTTTATTCTTATTTCGCAATCACCTTCGTAATGCTAGAAAGAGCCTTTAGCAATAAAGCTCCTGTTGGAAGCATTTTAACCCCCTTCACCAATTCGGGTCTTCCCTAAATTGCATAAGGTAGTCCTGGGGGAGCAAGAATAAAGTGCAAAGTACGTCGTCGTATTCAAAGGGTTCAGTGTTTAGAGTAAGACGGAATTTTCTTATAACTTGGCAGACGCTTCACTCTGATGACGTAAGTATATTTTATTTACGCTGTTTCCCGAGACTTTAATCAGACGAGGGGGGACTTTTCGAGCTGTGGGAGTTCGATGTATTCTTCATTAAATCCTTCACTACGAGTTGCTCTCCGAAACTGAATAAAACCGTTCATGGCAGCAACAACAAGACATGACTGGTGCTCCTGTGCAAAAGGGGTTAAGCGCACACCGAGCATTGCGACATTTTACTTTTATTTATTTATTTTTATCTGTCTGAATGTTGTTGAAAGTGATGTGAATAAAACACACACACACACACACACACACACACACACACACACACACACACACACACACACACACACACACACACACACACACACACACACACACACACACACACACACACACACACACACACACACACACACACGGAGGCGCGCAATTTTCTTACTCAAGAAAGTTTACTACATCCTCACCCTCCTCTGTAGCACACATTAGTTCAATCTTCCTTGCCGTTTTGTAGTAATATTATATGCTTGCCATGTCTCCCCCCTCCCTCACACACACACACACACACTAAAAAAGAATACATCATTACTTTTGTCCATCGCATATAACATAAATCTTTGCCGTCCTGTAGTATAATAGTAGTTACTTGGCACCCTCTCCCTCACACTCTCCCTCTTTCTCTCTCTCACTCTCTTTTTTTCTCTCTCTCACCCTAGCATATGTTTCAGTCCACTCCTGCGTTACTCTAGTATTTTATTTCCTTTTTTCAACCCTTTTTTATTTTACCCATAATTTCGGTGTCATCCTCTCTTTTTTTCTCCCTCTCTCTCACTTGGCTCACAAACTTTTCTCCCCCTCTTGTGCTTCTGTTTTGTCGCTTTATCTTTATTTTTTCTCTGTCTTTCATTCCCTCTGATTCTCTCTCTCATTCAGTTTTTTAATTTCTCTCATTCCCTCGTTTCGCCCCCTCAGGCTCTGCCTCTCTCTCTCTCTCTTTCGCTTTCCCTCCCTCTTTCTCTCTTTTGCTGTTCCTCCCTTTCCTTGTCTCTTTTATTCCGTTATTCTTTCTCACTGGACCTCGTTCTCTTTCTCTCCGCTTTTCATTTCCTTCAGTCTGAGGACGTTTTGCTCATTTTATTCCAGCTAACATCAGACTTAATTCGGTCCTGGCAAGACGTTTCCAATTGTTTTAGTCATCGTGTCAAAAACGTTTCGGGTAGAAATGTTTAAAAGCAGTCTCCAGCAACCCATTCATCCCTTCACTACGGTGATGTACTTTCTACTCTGACTGGTTAGTTTCAGACGATTTTATTCAGTTTCGGAGAGCATCCTTGTTGTGAGAGAGAGAAAAGAGACTATATCTAACACCTCCAGTTCGAAAAATCTCAAGCCGAACAGAATCATCCGTAATTAAGGAGGATAAGTTGGAAAAAGTCGTCATCAGGTAGAAAAGGTTCAACAAGGAAACGTCTGCCTTACTTATTATTATTATTATTATTTTAATCCTAGATATCGGCAGGTGATTTTGGTCGATTTGCAGTATAACCCTACGGCAGAGGGAGTTAAGTTTCCACAGATGTATAGAGATTTTTAAATTAATATCAAATCTGGATCCTATGGCAAGGGCAGTGAGGTCTGTGTGGTCTGTGTATCGCCTTCTCCCCCTCCCCTCCCTCCATCCCAGCTCCTGCTCTCGTCCACCTTCCCTCTTACTCCCTCTCTTGCAACTGGCCTGTCTTTCCCCTTCCTTCCCCACCTCTCTCCCTCTCTCCTTTTCTCCCCACGCTCTCCCCTCTTTCTCTCTCCCCTGCAACTAGCCCGCCTCTCATTTATCCTCGTGTCTCGCCTCTCCCCCTTCCTCCCTCATTATTCTGCTCTCCCAACTCTCTCTCTCTCTCTCTCTCTCTCTCTCTCTCTCTCTATATATATAAAT
>NC_137046.1:54081265-54086265 GCF_032717465.1 Coenobita brevimanus
AAGAGCAAGAAATACAGAAGTTTTCTGAGTGCATTATGGATGTAGAGGTAAGTGGGAAAGATCAAGGGAGTTTTTTTGAGATATAATAACTGCAGTAATATGGTCATACTGAGAATGGTTATAGAAAGAATGGTGAAAAAGATACGAGTGAATGTTTTTAAGGTGGAAGAAGATGAAGGCATTGGATACGGCAGATGAGTGTGTGAGACGCCGAGGAGTGGAAGTTGATGAAGCTAAGGAATGAACAAGGACCGAAGTAATTGAATGAAGTACTTGTATATACGGAGTAGCGAATGACGAAGGTTTCGCACTCCTCATCCTCCTTTATATGACGGTAGTAGTCGTTAAATTAACCGTAAACGAAATATGCACTTTATTTTCACTATTAATGAAATAAAAAAGAAGTGTGATGATGATGGTGGTTTGACTTGCGAGTTGGAGCTAGAAATTCACAGGCTTGGATGTGTGAATGATGGTGCGATGCATTTCCTTACGCATATTGTTTGAGAGTTATGCCCCCCTTTTTTTCTTTTTATTAGTTTCTGGATCCCACGTCCCAGCATCTTTTATATGGGAAATAGAACTGGGATGACGTTGATAATGATGATACAATGACTGACGGGGAAAAAGAAGGGAATATCTCAGAGACTTTTTCGAAAACGAAGTAGAGAGAAGTTGGGAAATATACATGGAATTTTGTAGATAATAGGACTGCAGGGGAATGTAATCAAAAGTATCTAGAAATTGTTTCTAAAGATAATGTGGTTTTAAGGGATACGTTCTGAAAGATCTATATTGGGGAATTTTGGGAGTAATGGAGGAAATGTTTTTTTTATGGAATATGTAATCTTCTATAGTTAAGTGAAAATGCTGAAGGAACTTTCTTAGAAGGCTTTGTGATATCGAGGGAAGTAGTAAAACATTGAAGTTTTTTTTTTTTTAACAGTATGGTTTCTAGAGTAACTTGTACGTAGTGGGAGATATAAGGCACTTTCTGAGAGACTTATAGGAAGAGTGAAGGCAGGATTTAAAAGGAAATGATAATAAAATAGGTATCGAAGAACGAAGTATGGAAAAAATAAGAGCATAAGTTATTCTTTAAAAAATATGGTTACTGGGAAAAGTGAAGGAAAAGTCAGGGAAAATTTTTGAGACTGCTTTCTCCGCCAATTTGAGGGGAAAGTCGTCTTGGCTGTCAGTGTCTTGGCTCGTTTATCTCTTCCTCGTTGACCACCACCGTTGTTTATTTGCTCACTTGTTAAACTTCTTGGTTAACTGTTTTCTAGTTGAATTTTTTGTATATATTTTGTGCTCGGAAAAATTTTCGCTTACCATTTTCTCCCTGAACGGTTCAGTCGTTCACTTTCCTGTTCGTTCAGCTTTTCAGTCATACATTTCCGGTTTAGCTTTTTTTCGTTTCCATTATTAATATCTGTTCCCGTGGTTTTTCTTCAGGTACTTTCACATTAGCAGGGCAACCCGGGATAGCATGAGTTAGAGATGTTGTGGCAGTTGTTCGTTTCACCGCTTAAATGTGATGACGTTTTCTCTCATCTTGTTACTTTCTGACGCACTTTTGCAGGATGGGAGTCTTTCTGAACTGGGAGGCGTTGGATATTACTTTACTTATCCTTGTCAGTACAAGAGACGTATGCTAAATTAAATATGATCATCTGGAAGTAGCAAGAATATACTAAGAGATCAGGATGCATGGAGTTAAGCTTATCCTTTATGTCTAGTGAAATTACAGAATATGCAATATCTAAAGCATTAAAAAATGGAGAGGAGATAGGTAACTGAGAGGGGTCTTCGCACCAGGTGAGACCCCAGGCATGAAAAAAGTATGAAAATTATGCTACCCAAAACCTGTCTTCGGCATGTATCCAGATTCATGCAAACTTTCATATCTGTCTTGAAAACTGTCACCTTGAATAAAGTACTGACATGCAGAGAGAATGAGAAATATTATGTAGATTCGTGCGGCTTTCTCGTAAATCTGCCACCTCTTGGTTAATTTTCTCATTTATTTGGTCACTGCTTTCACGTCCAGTTTATGGCTTTCCTCGCTGATTAAATTTTTCATTTGTTTTCTTCTTCATTCAGCGTCTGTCTCGTGTAATCTCTCGTTTATCTCCTCTTCGTTGGTTAATTTTCTCGTATATCTTCTCACTCGTTTTGCTTCCCGTCTCTCTCTCGTGGGTGATATCTTTTCTTGCTTATTCTCTCTCTCTCTCTCTCTCTCTCTCTCTCTCTGTTTTCATCTTTCTCGGATATTTTCATTCTGCGCCTGCTATATTTTTAATACTTCCTCACATTCCTCAATTTCCAATCATACTTTTCATTGTTCCGTTTTTGCAGTATTTTTGTCTCTTCCTTCCTCTCGCTTTTAATTTATAGTTTTGGTTTCCCCCTAATTTCTCGTTATTTTGCATTTTACGGCCATCTTTCTTTTATTTTTCCGTATTTTTTGTATCTTTAACATTTCCTGATCTCTCTCTCGTCTTTCATTCATGTCGCCAACTCTGTTTTTTTTTTTTTTTTTTTTTTTTTTTTTTTGGTAAAAGCCACTCCTAACTTGAACAAAATGTCATGAAGATAGCAAGGATGAAAGGTAAAAGCCACCATCGTAGTGAAGGGGTTAAAAATATCCTCTTTTATTTGTTTTCATCTCTGTTATTTCCTTATTTCCACCTTTTCTCCATCTTCAGCATATGACCTCCGACAAAGCCCGTGTGAGCATCCTACATCTCTGTTGATAATATCCCTCAGCACCAAGCGCTGCTTAATAATAAAAAAAGGAAAATTTCAAATGAAGTCACGCCGCAGCTGCCAGTTTTCTGTTTCCTTACGAGCTTCGATTCTTGCATAATGTGAACAAGCTCATTTAGTGATACCAGGAACAAAAAAAAAAAAAAAAAGTAATGGTATTGAAGGAAAAGAGGGCGAAATTGAAAAAATAAATACGCCATTTTCCGTTGTTTTAAACTTTTGTCTTCTTCTTACATTATATCCGTCGCCACTATGGTCGCCGACACAAATCCTCTAAAAGCTCTCTCCATCTCTTCGAAAATATCTGCCCAGTACCAAATGTCCCTCGGTACTAGAAAAAATGGGGAAGAAAAAAATTACAAATGAAGTCAAGCCGCATCCACCGATTTCCCCTTAAAAATATCCAAAATGCGTCAGGGGATTTCAATATTAAAATGAAATTATATTGGTTTGCGTCCTCCGTCTGTCTGTCTGAACGTTGGCAGGAACTAAAGCAAGGTCGTGTAGCGGGGAGGAGCTAAGATACTAATGGCTGTCTATATAATCTGACTATAAATATGATAACCACGGTGATAGTAATAATATTTAGAATCGTACTTTAAGTTTCATTTAGTCACTGTACAGTTTTTGATTACGTATATGTAATTATATTAGGATCATGCTAAGAAATGGTTCATGCTTCATTACTCGAACTGGAATTCGGTTATTACACATTCCCGTCACTACATGAACACAAAGCAGGTATGTACTGAGATTTATCGAGTTGACATCCTTTTATTTATTTCAGATCTCTTGAGTGCCGTTCTCTGGTTATGTAAAGTTTATTCTGTAATTACGTCACACTTCCACTAGTCGAGCTGAGTCCGAAAGTTAAATTTTTTTTTGTCAAGACTCTTCCAGAACAACAATAATCTTAATATGCTACTTTAATCATTCATTTATTTAACTACTACATTCTGCCAGAGTGGACACTATCATCATGGCCTTTGCTTACCACTAAGCTAATTTCTTCACTAAACATATTTTTTTTTTTTTTTTTTTTTTTTTTTTAACCACCATCTCGTCCCTCTCCAACATCACTACCCTCTCAAGCACCACCTCCATTTCTGTGCCAGCTACTCTCTATGTCTCTCCCACGTAAGCCATCATGTCAGCACTACCTCTGTAATGACGATCTCCCTCAACACCACCACTGCGTCCATCATCATCATCATCACTGGCCTTCATCATCATCATCGTCTCTTTACCACAACCTTTGCCTCCCTCCCTCACAACCATCAGTGTCATGTCTTTCACCACGAAGCAATGTTCCTCCGACATAACTGCATTTCCATGGCCACCACCACAGTCATCATACCACTACCACCACCTCTTTCACAAGCAAGACAGTATGAATTTCAACTGCTTTGAGTCTTTTTCATCACCAAAACAGTTCTCCTTGACCACTACTACCCTCTCCCTCCCCGCCACTCTCTTCCCAATATATATCCTCCATCATCACAACCAACCATATTTCCACAAACATTACCACCAACAGAATAGTCTTTCACTTCCAAACTCTCCACACAATCGCTAAAACATTACCTTCACCCTCACCTATAGAAATCAGCCTTATTACTACTATCAACACCGAGATTTTTTTTTTTAATAAACAGTGTCAATCCATCACCTCCGTAATCTTGAACATCACCACCATGACTACCCCCTACCTCAACACCAGCACCACTAGGACAATGAGCTTGCTCTGGTCTCCCCACCAACAAGTTACAAAGCCAACCTTATCATCACCACCATCACCACCTGAACAATAGTTTTCTTCAGCTACAGTCAGTCTGTATCATCCCAAACACAATATTCTTTCTCCACCAGCACAGTATTTCTTGACCATCATCGCTACCTTTTCCCTTACCACCAAAACCAACCTTACTATCGCCACCACCACATCAATACGAGTCTTTATCCTCCACCACCACCAAAACCATCACCATCATCAGGGCAGTACATATCCCCCACGACCACCACAACCAGCCTTATCGCCACCACCATCACCACCGCCGCTGCGACTCTGGATCTCCACTATTTTGGCGGCCATTCAGAGGTTCCGGGGGGCCACGGAAAGATAAATTAGAATTTTCAATGCCTTCCCTTCTTGATGTGTTTTTCTTGTGGTCCGGCGGAGAGGCAACCTGAGTTTTGAATATAAGCAACTTCTGAATGGACGTAGATTGTGT
>NC_137046.1:54091265-54131265 GCF_032717465.1 Coenobita brevimanus
GGAGTAAGGGATAAGGGGAGATAATGGTGAGGGAAGAGGTTAGTGGGTGCTGAGTTGCCTGGCTGTGGAAGGAGTTTGGGAGGGAAGAAACTGGATGGAAGGTGGAATAGGTGAGGGAAAGGAATGTAGTAAGGGGATGGATGGGGATAGGGAATAAAGGAAGGGATGGAGAGAATGGAGGGAAAAATCAAAGGAATACAAAGGAAAGTAAGCAGCAACCTCGTCTTCCCTTCGAGACTGTTTGCTGTTCCTTTCGAGACGATGAGGGAGGGTGGGTGGGATGGGAAAAGAGTAAGGAAAGGGAGGGTTTGGGAAAGTGGTGAGGAATGGCGGAAGAATTGGATGGGTTGGGGAAGAAATTAAATAAGCGTTCGGGTGATGAGAGGGAAAGGAATAAGGGAAAGGCTGATTGAACTTTGATCATTGGGAGGGATTGGGGAAAGATAGTGAAGGTTGAACTGGTGGGATAAAAGAAAGGAGGAAGAAATGAAGGAAGGGTGGTTTGGGAGGGCATGTGGGAAAGATGAGCTGGGCGGAGGGGACGAAATGATGGGCTGGGAAAGGATGAAGTGGGAGAAGAGGTTAAGGAAGGAGGAGAAGGAATGAGGAAAGGAAGGAGGACTTAGGAAAGGGCTGACTAAAATGAAAGGAAATGAAGAGAGTGGAAGGAAAAGAAAGCATGAGTGGGAGAGAAAAGAGCCTGAGGAAGGAGGGGCATGAAAAGGAGGTGGTGATGGAGAGGGGAAGGGAAAGAAGGGGAGGATGAAGAAGGAATTAGGGAATTGAGGGATCGGGGTGGCAGGAAAAAGAGAAGGAAGGGAAAAGACGAGGAGGGGGGGGAGGGAGGATGCAAAGGAGGGGAAGGAATGAGGGAAGGGTTGGTGGTGGTGGATCATTAGTGTGTGTTGTCATTTTCTCCTCACCCCTTTCCCCCCTCCCCCCCCTCTCTGTCTGTCTGTCTCTCTCTCTCTCTGATTCTCGTGCTGTGTTCTTTTTTTTCCCCTTCTGTTCCGTCTCATGTTCCTCTTTCTCTTTCTCTCTTTTTCTCTCTCAATCCTCATCTCTCCTTCCCGGATTCTCGCTCACCTTTCTCTGCCTCTTTCTCTCGCTCACTTTTCTCTCTCTCGCTTTCTTTCTGGTACCTCTTTTTTCTCTTTATTTCTGCTGCTTGTTCCTATCGTTTTTCCCGCCATGTTTCCAGTCTCTTTATCCCTGTTTCCCTCGTCCTCTTCTTGTTCGCTTCTAATTATGTTTGTCGTTGTGTTTCTCGTCTCCTCTTCATTCTTTTTTATTTCCTTGCATTCGGTTTTGACTTCTTTTATCTTGACATTTTCATCTCATTCGATTGGTGGCTTTTTTTCTGTGCTTCTTTAACATTCGATTCGCCTAACATTTTCTTTAGTCCTTTTTTTTGTTACTTTTTTCACTTTTTCATGTTCTTTTGGATTTCATTTTTTGTTATCCCTCTTTTTCCTGGCGTTTCTTAGCATTATTTAGCTGGTTTCATTTTCCTGACATTCTTATTCTTAACATTTTTTTTTTCAGAGTCTATGCATGCCTTTTTATTCTTTTTCTTTTCAACATTATTTTTGTTCCATTTTCCTCCAGTTTCTTCATGTATTTTAATTTACTTCATATCCTTTTCACCTTTTCTTAATATATTTTTTCATAGTTTTAGACTTTTTTTTTTTTAGTTTATTTTCTTCACATGCCTAAGTTAGCTTCATTTTATGTATTTTTATCCACATTTTTTAGTGCTTTTTTTCTTCTTGACTTTTTTTCCCTAAAGTTTTTCTTTTTTACTTCTGTTTTTCTCCATTTATTATTTTTATGTTCTTTCCTACTGTTTTTTTTCTTTTCTTACATATTTTCGTATAGTAAGCTTCTCCTAGTTACCTCCACCAAGGAGATTATGTTTTCACCCCTGTCCGTTTGTTTGTTGGTTGGTAGGTTGGTTTGTGAGCAAGAGTACACAAAAACTACTGGACGGATTTGCACGACACTTGGTAGAAGAATGGACCTTGGCCCAGAATACACTCCATTAAATTTTGGTGAGGATCCGGATAAAGGTGCGGTTCCAGGATTTTTTTTTTTTTTCCCACTTTCTTTAACATTGCGTGATAGGGTGTTGGCGGAGGTATGCGCACTGCTGAGAGCCATTTAAGTTATTCTTTTGACTCGTTTTTAATATTCAGTTTCTCTAGTTCTTTTCCTTCCTAGTTCTTCCTAATCGTGTTCCTATATTTCTTCCTAGTTTTTTTATATTAATTTCTTCGTATGCCTTTCATGAGGATTTTTTTTTTTCCTTCTGATCCTTTTTTTATGTTTACTCCTGTTTTTCTGTTCTTCCCATATCCATCCTATTAGTTTTATCTTTCCCTATTAGTTTCCTCATATTAGTTTTCTTCCTATTTATTTCTTCCAGTTCAAATTCTCCCAGTTTTTCAATTTGACTTCCTATGTTTGTTTTTTCCTGTTTTTCTTCCCGTTTCTTGTAGGCTACTGTTTTCTTTATTTGTTTCCGCCCATTCTTTTCGCTCGTTTCATTTTCTTTCATTTTTCCCCTTGTTCTGTTCATATTCTCTTTCGTATTCCATTCTTCCTTTTCCTTTTCTTTCCATCCTTTATTTCTTTTCTTTCCTTCTCTTTCTTTTTCTGACCATTTCTTTCCTGTTTTAGCCGTTTCTTTTTCATAATTGCCTTCTTCATATTTTCCCTTCTTATTGCCCTTTATTCTCCTGTTTTTCTACTTTTCATATCTGTGTCTTATTCTCGTAGTTGCTCTTCCGTTGTAGAGGGAATAAGCTAAGAATTTTAATAGTTCATTCCCTGTCCTCTGCTGGGATGGGATGGGAGGGGGAGGGAAGAGAAAGAGACGGAGGAGGGAGCAGAGAGAAAAGTCTGGGGGGAATGATGGAGAAGGGAAAGGAAAGAGGGGGATGATGGAGGAAAAGGTATCAGGGAATGGAGATTAATGTCCTTGAACTTAGTCTTTCCTTCCATATTCACGAACTTCTTTAAGATTAATCCCTTTGCCCCGAGGACGTCCTACCTGGG
Organism: Coenobita brevimanus; assembly: GCF_032717465.1. Lineage (NCBI taxonomy): Eukaryota > Metazoa > Arthropoda > Malacostraca > Decapoda > Coenobitidae > Coenobita > Coenobita brevimanus. The sequence continues at coordinate 54,094,323 of NC_137046.1, forward strand.
TTTATTTTTCTTAACCCCGGGAGATTTTCTTCAGTAGAGGGGAAATCTCTTGCACTGAATTAGTCCATGAAAGCTGCAATTGGCCTAAACTGACAAAAAGAATCTGAATGCAGCAAGAACTCGGGTTGATGGAATTGTGTTTAATATACAGTAGTTTGTTCATTATTTTAGCTTCAGTCCTGCAGCTTCCAAACACTTGACACCCAAACCAAAGGGAAAGTTAAATGAAGTAATGTGATCAAACTAATATATTTGTAAGGTAGCAATAGTTCAGTCCTGTGGAGACTCCTTTATTATAAAACGTAGTAAAATTAGTTAGTTAACGTTCTTTATGAGTACTTCCCTAAAGGTTTGAATGATGATGATGATGATGATGATGATGAGGAGGAGGAGGAGGATTTTATTATTAACTTTATTGATGCATTCCGCCTCTCTCTCTCTCTCTCTCTCTCTCTCTCTCTCTCTCTCTCTCTCTCTCTCTCTCTCTCTCTCTCTCTCTCTCTCTCTCTCTTTCCTTCATTTTCCTCACCTATTCTGCCCATCTCTTTCCTCCCCCTCCCTACTCTAACATTCCTGTCACTCTCCCTCCCTCCCTCTCTTTCCTGTCCGTCTCCCCTCTTCTTTCCTTCAATTTAACCTTTTCACCGTCATTATTCCCCTCTCTCCTGTTCCATTTTCATTTACCCTTGTTTTGTTTTAGTCATATTTTGTTACTTAATTCTCTCTCCCATGTTTGTTGTTTTGCTTTCGGTAATATTCTCTCTCTCTCTCTCTCTCTCTCTCTCTCTCTCTCTCTCTCTCTCTCTCTCTCTCTCTCTCTTTCATGAGAGAGAGAGAGGTGAGGAGATCCCTTTCGCCTTTCATTCTCTCTTGTCTCATACCGCTTTATTCCCCATTATTCCTTTCCACCATGCTTTTGTATTTAACCATCCCATCCATCCACACTAATACATTCGCCTGCAGGTGAATCCATTTCATTCCTTGACTTTTTCTTCTGTACGTTTCATTCCCTTCCTTCCCTTCACTTCAACCCCTTCCGTTCCATTAATTTAAATCTCATCCGTTCCAGCCGTGCTATTCGCTTTATTTCCGGTTATTTCTTAATCTTTCCCTCTATTCCCTTCCACTTGATTCTCTTCCGCTTCATATCCTTCTGTATCATTTCCCTTCCATTCCACTTATATCATTTAATATCCTTCCATACCCTTTTCTTCCCCGTTCGCCTCAGTCAGCCTGTCATGCATCCGTCTCATTTCGTCAGCTCTTTTTAGCATCATTGTCTCTTCTCACAGTTCCACAATCCCCCTCCTCATCATTTTGTCAACATATTCCATCGCGTAAAAAGGTCAGAGTCATAGGAGGGTAAGGAGGGTTGGATAGATACAAGGCACATTCGGTGAAGCAGAAGATAATGGTAATAGACAGTGGTTAGGAGGAAGACAGAATTGATGCAAGGCACAGAGAGTGACACAAGACAATACAATAGATAATGATGAGGAAAAAGATATGACTTAGTAGGCAAAGGTGGTAAGACTGGAGATAGATGTGGTTAGGAGAAGGGTATGAATGATTCATAGGAACGACAGTGAAAACAGTTTTTGGCAGTAGTCAGTGGTTAAGAAGAGGGTAAGATTTTTATAAGGTAGACAGTGAAACAGAAGATCATGGTGGTAGATTCTTTTTTTTTTTTTTTCTGTAACGTGGCAAACATGTGTTAGCATTTTTTTTTTTTTTTTTAACATGGCAAACATGTATTAGCATGTGAGAGCCAATACCAAACCGACCGAGTCATCAGATCAGCTTGGCTTCTCGTTTCAGTCCATGTCACTTCCTCCCATCTCATTTCTCCAGCTCTTTCAACCACATCAGCTTGTCATAGGCCATGTCATCCTGTTCTTTAACCCTAAAGTCCAAGGAAGTTACATTCCTTTCGTTCCTTCTATCGTCTAACGATTTTTATTCAGCATATTTACATTAACTGGGGAAGTAATACACACCCGTCATTAATAGTTTTACTACCAGAGGGTGTCACAAGTTAAGAAAAAAAATAAAAGCGTCACCGTAATGAAGCGGTTAATTCATCACCTCATTACAGTTCATCTTCTAGTTTCATACTCCGGGTTTTAACACTTAATTTAAGCGCATCTTCCGTTACGGAATCGTTTCTGCCAGTCTTTCTGTCTAGGTTTCTTGTGTCTCATGTCACTCTAGCACCATAACACTGCACCTCCCATCTCTTCCACCTAACGCGCTCCTTATTCATCTCTCTCTCTCTTACTCAGTCCATCTCCTCTCTTATCTCCCATCTCACTTTTCTTTATCACTCCATCCTTATTGTCTCCGGTGTCACCTACTGCAATCTCATCCCCTTCTTCCTTATTTCTCTTGCTCATTCCCTTTTTCATATTCTAGTCTCTCACTTTATTCCTCACCTCCTCTCATCTTATCCAGTCCTCATCCCCTATTCATCCCTTTATCCCCATTTCTTATTGCCCTTTCATCCTTACACGCTTTCCTGTCATTACCGCTTTCTCTCTCTACATTCCTCCACCAAAGTCGCCCACAGTCCTCCACGCTCCCTCCTTATGCCCTTTCATCCTCCCTCCTCATTCCCTCTTGCCACCTCTTAATCCCCCTCTTATTCATTCCTCATTCCCCACTTATTCCCCCCTCGTCCCCTTCTTATTGCCTGCTTGCACCCATCTTATTTCCTCCTCACTCCCTCTCACTCCATCCTCATCCACCCTTACTCCCTCCTCATTTCCTATCATCCTCTCCCTTCATTCCCTGTTTCTCCCTTTCTCCACAACCCACCCACATTCTTCCCTCCTCCTCCTCCTCCTCGCACCTCCCTTCCCTTCTCATTACACCCCACCCCCACCACGACGCTTCCCTCTGCGCTTCTGTCTTCGCCTCAAAAATCTCCTTAATTAGTACAGCTTCCCCCTTGCTTAGTCTGGCGGCCACCGATTTCCCCCTGCTTGCATATTTACCGTCCTCTGCTTCTCCCTCCTTTCTTCTCGTTAGCGTTCTTATCATTTCCCTCAGCATTTTCGCCAAGGGGAGGAGGGATGGAGGGAAGGATGGAGAGAATATGTGGTAGGGGAACGGGGATGGAGAAAAAAGGGGACGGAAGGAGGAAGAAGAGGTGGGAGAAAGGAGGTAAAGAGAAGAGTATATCCGGTAATACCGTTAGAAGTGTTCGTAGGTTACGTTTGTTTGGTTTATGCTAGTTTAGGTTGTTACGTAGTGCCAATGAGAGATTGACTAGAAGTGTATGAGAATGATGCGATTGGTAAGAGGAGGAGAGAGGTACTGAGAATGGGTGGAGAAATATTGTGCGAGAGTATGTGAGATGTGGGGTGTCGCAGGAAGAAGTCATTACTAAGCAGGAAACAAAAAAAAAAAGATAGAAGTGTTTTCTTCGAGGCCACTGTAACACAGGATGCGGCGTCAGGCAGTACATCGGTAGATTCACGAGTTGTGCTAATCCCTGACTGATTTATTATGGTAAGTAGATGAATGCAAACCCTCTTTTACCTACCCATACTAAGACGATATCTGTTCATCCGCCAACTAAACAAGGTTTGGTAATTTAAGAAGCACCTCACTTAATCCCTTTACTACGATGATGTAGTTATTTCCTCTATTCTGCCTACTAAACAAAAGATTATATGGAACATTGGTAAAGTCTTTAGTACTAAACTGCTTCATAAAACTTGTAGCCTACCCCTCCACTTCGCAGTCTTCCTGAATCTTAAAAAAAAAAAAAAAAATCAAGGATACGATATTTAAGACGTCACTATATCGAAAGGGTGAAGTATACTCACCTTGTTATGAGGGAATTAATATTAGACCTTTTATTTTTACTGAAATATCATTCAGTCCTTCTGGACGATGTCGTATATTAGGTTTTTCTTGCCATCCAGAGACGATTTTATTCAACTTGGGAATGGTCTCGCTTACCGAAGGAATTAGAGAAGCTTATATCAAGTTTCGTCATTGCTAAAAGTCTTTCCTATGTTAAAAAAGTAGTCTGAAGATAGAAAGAATACAATCGGTTGTAGGATATTGGAGTGAAGGAATTAAACAGATCCTGCAAGGGACTAAGGTCAACGAAAAGGTCTCTCTCTCTCTCTCTCTCTCTCTCACGCATGCACACACACACACACACACACACACACACACACACACACACACACACACACACACACACACACACACACACAGAAAGAGAGAGAGAGAGGAAGCTAAAACCTGTCACTTAGTGAACACTTCTTACACGTGTAGATGCTGATGCGCAGCCTCTCATACTCGACTAGCAAAGACTTGCCCGATTTTCCCAATAATTATGGCAAACTTCGCTAATGAAGCTTTTCCGTTGCTGTTTCTGTTGTCATCCTCACGTGAACCAGATAGACTGCTGGAATCCGGCCGCTTCAGTTGGGCGCTCCCAGAGATCTTTTGTTAGGTTGAAGATTTCTGTGTTTTGTGAGCGAGGTCCATGAGCTTAGTAACTGTGGTGTGGATTGAGGGGTTCGTTTACATTGAGTTGTTTGAGCGTTGTAGTTCATGTTGATGATGATGATGACGATACAGAAAGAAGAAACTAAAACTGAGAATCTGCGAATTTCGCCCCTCGCATAAAATATCAAACAAAGGAGGTTCCTCCCTTCCAATATTCAGGCTAAATAAGGAATGGAATGTCCTGTAATCAAAGCTCCTGTCGTGCCCAGCCCACTTATGCGCAGCTGAATATCCAAATAGACCTTATCAGAATTGCTCACAGCGGGAAACGAGCACTTATGCGTGTCTTCGCTCCGGGCACAAGATTCTCTAAGCAGTTGACGATTATGTAAGGAGAAATTCTTAACCTTAACCCTTTAGCTGCGGTGGTTTCTTGTAACCCTTTCAGTACGGTGCCTTTTTTTTTAAATTGTTCTTGATACGGCCAAACTAATTTAGTTTGTACCTCTTGTAGAGAAGAGACTATTGAAGGCTATGTGTAACCCTTCGAGTCCTAAATGTAAGTGCAGAGCTAAATAAAATTGTCTGGTAGCAGCAGGAACAGCATATGAAACACGTCACTCAAACGAAGCGATTAAGCATCGTAAAACGGATGGCTTCTTTAGAAAAAAAAATCCAGAGTTTATAATCTCAACCACAATTGTCTGGAAGATTGTTGACATTTTTGCAGTGGTTGGTTTGTCTTACGGAAATATAATCGTCCGACCTGAACATAAATAAAATGTAAGGTTCCTACTTCCCACCCAGAGGGTGACGAAATAATGCCAGCTTTCAGGCAAGTCACAACACAACTAAAGACACTACTGGTGTGCTAAGTTTAAGAATTCAGCTCAGGGGAGATTTTCAAAGTGGAGGAGTTAGATATTCCTTTAATGAAATCGACTCCTTCAGTATTACATTATAGTAATTATTTATTGATATTATCTACTGGTAATGTAATGAACCTGAAAAACACATCCTCGCAATGTAGGATTCAATAATTTCGGTAATACAGTACATAATCACCCATCACACACTCCAGCAGCCACTAACCACCACCACCAACAACAGCAACACTCTAAGTCCACCACCATTTCTCACCAATACAAATTCATTATCACTCCAGAAGCAGATAAGCATTCGCCATCACAACGCAGTTCATTTGCATTTATCATCATCTCTATAGTATAATTATTCATCACCATTCTAACTAGCACACACATCTAGTGCAGACCAGTCTCAGTCCTTCACTATTAGAAATACATCAACTTACTAATCACCAGTCTCAGTAGTAACTGGTCAGTCACCACTTCACAGTATCACCAATTCAAACCAACTCATCACCACTCCAACCAGCACACATATCCACTCCTCACGCATTCCAGTCATTTCTCACTAGCACCAGTTTCAGCAGCAGTCATCACTAGCTTCAACAGCACCTCCATCTCCCCCTCCCCCTTTCCACCTGCGCCATTCCTAGTTACTCAGGACCTTGCACAGTTACTTATCACTAATCGCAGAAGTGCCTACATCCACTCCCAGTCACCCACCACTTCTCATTATCGTTAATTTACACTTACTCATCGCAGACTTCAACAACACCTCCACCCACTCCAGCACTGTCAACTCAGTCATTCAGGCACACTCATAATTACTCATTACTAGTTTCAGTAGCACCAGCAGTCACTTCCAGATGTTCATTATTTCTCAGTAACACAAATTTACACCCACTCATTAGCAGTCTCAACATCACCTCCACCCACTTCCTCACCACTACTCCCAGGCACTCAGGAACAAGCATATTCACATCACTAATCTCAGCAGCACCCACAGCCACTCTTATTCGTTCACCACTTCTCACTAACACTGATTTACACCCACTCATCACCATTCTCAACACCACCTCCACCCACTCCCCCATCGCCACTCCCAATCACTCGTAGCCTCTCGTAATCACCCAGTAGGCCTAATCGCTGCTGACCACCCATCTCCACGCGACCACTTACGGCCACTCTCGTCCCAACCCTGCATACCCGTAAACGCCACAGCATAACCCGGATTATCCTTGGCAACAGCTGGATTTAATGATCGCCCTGAGTTCCACTAATGCTAGGAAGGATGGTTGGAAGGGAGCCAATACCGGCCTTCTAAGTACATGTTACATGCACATTATTTACTGCGTACATCTGTTCTGTCTTCTAAGTACATGTTACACACACACACAAACACATGTTGCTCTTTAACTACAGAACATGTTCTACACACACCTACTTTGCTTTCGGAAGTACACACACACACACACACACACACACACACACACACACACACACACACACACACACACACACACACACACACACACACACACACACACACACACACACACACACACACACACTCTTTGCACATATTTAACCCGTTTGTTGTTATATGAATTCCTTTGAACTCTCTCTCTCTCTCTCTCTCTCTCTCTCTCTCTCTCTCTCTCTCTCTCTCTCTCTCTCTCTCTCTCTCTCTCTCTCTCTCTCTCTCTCTCTCTCTCTCTCTCTCTCTCTCTCTCTCTCTGCTATACTATTATCTAACCACATAATTTGTACCTTCATAACATTTTCTATCCTGCCCTCTAAATTCCTCTCCTCTCTCCTTCTCTTTCCTGTCTCCTCTCTTCTCCTGTCCCCTCCACTCTTCCCTCACCGTCTTGGCTACTGCAGAGACATCACCCGAAAGTGGCGGTGGCGGTGGTGGTGCGCGGGGTCAAGAATTATCTGTACTTCCGGGGGTGGCCATCCATCATTTTCGGTCTACGTAATTGCCACCCACCGTTCTAAAAATTGCCTTCAAAAGAGACAAATGACACGGGCTTTTGGAAATTGACTCGGGGTAACAAAGGACCTGATCCAGACGTAAATCTTTTAAGGTGGAGGGGGAGGGGGTCCTTGAAACGCTTTTATGCCACTATTCACAGTGACGTACGGGGCGTCTATATTTGCTTAGGGGCTTATCCAGGCTGATCTTACTGAAATTGTGCCACTTTGGGAGGAGTAAGTGGGAGGAGGGAGAGAGAGAGTAGGGCTAGGTTTGATGGGGGAAAGGAAGAACGGGTGATGGAGGGTTTATGTAGTGGAAAAGTAGGCTAACCAAATAACCCAATGCTTTGAGTAACGGAGAACAAATTTCACACACACACACACACACACACACACACACACACACACACACACACACAGATGGACGTTGAATAATAAAGAAAAACACCGAAACTCGTAGTTCATCTTTTCCGTTTATTTCCGTCTCCCCTTTTTTCTTCATTTCCTTCTGCCCCTATCCTCCCTTTCCTCCCTCCATCTCTGTATTTTCCTTTCTTCTCTCTCTCTCTCTCTCTCTCATTTCCGTGTCAACCTTGACTTTTCTCCAAGTCTTTTTCTCTGTCTTTCCTTTCACTACCTCTCACCATTTTCTCTCATCACCCCTTCTTTGTCCCTCTTCCCACTTCCTCATCCCTGTTCCTCCCACGTCTTCCCTTCCTTTCCTCTCCATCTCCTCTCTTTCTCTCTTTCCTCACTCTCTTGGTTTGGTGCACACAGTCGCCTCTTTTCTGGCGGGCTAGTGTATTCGCCGTGCCTCAGATCGAGTGGTGTTGGTAAGACTGCTGAGGATGATAAACTTGGACATCTTTCACTGTTATGGAGGCGCCGGGAGCTGGCCAGGGGTGAGGGAAGGAGAGCTGGGAGGAGAGACAGGAGAGTTGGAGGGAAGGAGGGCTGGAAGGAGAGAGGAGAGTTGGAGGGAAGGAGGGCTTGGAGGAGAGACATTAGAGTTAGAGGGGAGGAGGAGGAGGAGGAGGTGGAGGAAGGGAGAGAGAGGGGGTGAGGAGGTTAGAGAAAGATGGGAGGAGAAGGGGAGAGAAGCAGAGTTGGAGTGAGTCAAGACAGGAGAGGGAAGGAGCGTTGGTGGGGAGAGAGAGAGAGAGAGAGAGAGAGAGAGAAGGACAAGAGGGAGGGGAGAGAAGGAGGGGGAGTAGGGTGGAAGGACTTTGAAGGGATCGAGAGGGAGAGCCGGAAGGGGCCGAAATAAGGAAGGAAAGGAGAGTTGGACGGGATCGAGGAGGAGGAAAGGTTTGAGGGATGAAGAAGAGTTGGAGTGGGACCAAAGGAGGGTATGGATGGGGGAAAGGTCCGGAGAGAACCGAGGGAGAAAAAGGAAGAAAGGAAGGTCTGGAAAGGAACCGATTTGGGGTATGAGGAAGGGAGAAAAAGGTGGCTGGCGTTGGAATGCTGGAAGGAGGGAGTAGATGGAGACCGAGAGCGTTAGGGAAGAGAACTGACGAATGAGCCAAGAGGAATGTGAGAGCAAGGAGAGCCGAATGAAGGAGGAAAGAGACAAGGAGGAGGAGGGAAGGGATCCGAGAGGGAGAGTATGAAGACAGGGGGAGGGATCCAAGTGAACCGAGGGAGGGAGCTAAAGAAATAAAGGGAAGAAGGCTGAGGGAGGGAGGGAAGAGGTAGGGAGAAGAGGACCAAGGGATGGGGGGAAGGGAACCGAGCGAGCGAGAGAGGGAGGGAGAAGGGGAAGGGAACTGAGGAGGGAGAGGGGAAGTGGGCTGAGGAAGGAGAGGAGGGTTTCAATGGGGAGGGGTGAGCTAAGGGGTCCGAGACGATGCATTGCTACCCGATGGCATTATAGATCTCCGCGCCGCCCAGGGTCCGACTGAATATATACCTGGACTGATTTCGTCCTGCCTCTGTTATGGCCTTATAATGGACTCGGACTGCTGGACTCTCCTGGCATGGGGGCGAGTAAGTGCTGGAGGAGTCTGAGAGAGAGGAGGGGGTGAGGGGGATGAGCGGGGAAGCTGTCGACACACTATGATGGTATATGTAGGCGTGGAATATGTAAGTGATGTAAATAAAGCGTGGGTGTGCCTCAGTGGGTTGGTTGTCTTGGCTTACCACTGTCCCCCTGTCAGCTACCACGACACTTTCTCTCACACACACACACACACACACACACACACACACACACACACACACACACACACACACACACACACACACACACACACACACACACACACACACACACACACACACACACACACACACACACACACACACACACACCTGCTTTATGACACCACTTCTTTCCAACCGTGACTAGTATTATTAAACATTTCAGTAGTTACAGTTCTAAATCTTATACTTTAAACCTCCCGGCTCTGTATCAATCTTTATGTGGGTGTGTTCGTTAGTTTTCAAACTCCCTTTGTTTGAAAACTAAACCCTTATTCTCAAAAGCTGTTGTACCGAAACTCGAGTGTTCTGCTCTAATCCTCACTGAATTTAACGCGTTGCTTGTACGGGGTTTCCATCTCATTGAAATAGCTGGCAGTAACTACAATAACATTTTTTATTTAAGACAGGAATGTCCATCAGGTAAATGAACTGTCTCTTGCCTACTGAAATTAGCCTCCAAAGTTCAGATTTCGCACTCAGAGGGTTACATTATTTTTTTCTGTCCCTCCTGATTTAAATCTTTTCTCTTTCTGAAACTATAATCAGTTTTTAACCCCTTTATCTTCGGTAAGATTTTAAGTCCAGTCATTGTGTCCCAGTCGAGGTTCAGTTCGTCTCCCACATGCACTTGAAGTTTGAATGTCTTCATCTAAATTAATATCTCAGTCCTTCTATATGTTCTTTCGATTATCGTCTTCTCTCTTCATCCACACAAATTTAGCCATTTTCCTTATCCATACGAAATGTACGTTTATGAATCTCTTCGTCTGTATGAAATTTGAAGCCATCTTTGCTCAGTCCACACGCAGATCCCAAGTCCATCTCCTCTGACTGTCGCCCTGATGAGATTTCTCCTTTTTCCCTCTCTGATTTTATGCAAATTATGTGTCAGTAATATTCCTTTCAATTAATGTCAGACCGATCATTCTCCACCTCTCCGGCGCTGAGATGAAATGAATTGGCGGTGGCAGTGTCATTAGTCTGTTTATTTGTTTCTGTAATCGCCGTGTGGCATTAGGGTGGTGCTGATGGGGTGTTGGCGTCAGTGAAATTGTTAGGTGACTGTGTAGGTGAGGTTAGGTGAGACTAGGTTAGGCTGGGTCAGGTAAGGTTGGGTTATGTTAGGGTAGGCTGGGTTTGGTTAGATTGTTGCGTAATCACGATAGGACGTGGTTGTCATGATGGGGTTGTGCTGTCGATGAAGTTAAGGTAGACTGGGTTGAGTTAGGTTAGGTAAAGTTAGACAATCGTAGTGTGACGTTGGGGTGGTGGTGATGATGCTGTGGTGTCTGAGCTTGAACTGAGTTAAGACAGGTTATATGAGGAGAGAATGTAAGTCATATCATGTCAGGTTAAGCGAGGGTAAATGTGGTGAGAATTTAGGAGAGCTTAAGTCAGACAAAGATAGGTTAGATGACATAAGAATATAAATGAAGCTAGGATATGGTAGGTTATGTTTGCTGAAATGAGAATGTACAGGTTCAGTTAGGTTCGGCTAAATAAGATTAGGTCAAATTATAGATTAGGTTAGGCTCGGTTAAGATAGATTAGGTGTACTTGGTTTGGATAAATCACGGTGGATTAGATGATGTGAAGTGAGTTGATGAATACGGTTAGTTTGAATTGGATTATATTAGGTTGACACAGTGTTAGATATGATGAGGTGGAGGTGAGTTAGATTGAGTTTGGCTGATTTAACAGTGGGTTCCGGTAGGTTTAAAGTCAGACGAGATTTATTTACTTTTTTTTTTTTTAGATTTGGGTAGTCAGGGTCAGGATAGGCTAGATTAGGTTAAGTTCGATAAGAATCAGGTGGGAAAGGTAATCCACTGTGTCTCAAGCATTTAGAATTAGAAACTGAGGTTCTGAATGTGAACTTAAATTAGGTTAGGTTGAACTGGGAATAGCTGTGTTGGGCAAGTCAAAAGGACAGTACGTTTGGTCAAGTCTGGCTAGTTTATGATTAGTTTGAGACAGACAACATGAGGCAGTATAAATATGAGGTAGATTATGTAGTAAAGTGAAGTGTCATTATTGAGGAGGTCGTATGAATCCCTGATTGTACATCAGTTTAATATTACTTGTAATTAGAAATAATAAAGCATTACTAAATATATTCCTACTAACGTCAGGGAAGCTACACAGGCGGAAGAGATTAATAATTTAGCCCCCTTTTTATACACGTGAGTGACATCGTCAGCATTCCTGGAAATTAGTACGGAATGACAGCCAAGGTAACTTAATTAATGCGTGTAAGTAATGTGCAAAGATTATGATATATATTAAAGATATACTTTTACTCATTTACTGCAGTAAGTGTTCATAAGTCTTGTCTTCGTTGACGCTGCAATGGCCGGCAATGAGGAACCACCAACCAGCAAGCTAATTACGAGACTTCTTGATGACAAAGTTAATGATGCTAAACTGTGATGTGAAAGGATAAGTTGGTTGACAGTAATCAAGCATAACTGAACTCCTGGTCCCCGTTGGTGCTGTGAAAGGATACAAAGTGAAGAAGAACCAATAACCATCCACCAAACTTCCATTCACCCTCCGCCACACAGACAAACCGACGTGTGGAACGGGGTAATGGCGGGAGTCTGGAGTGGCAAAAATAGTCGTGTGTAGCGGTGCATTTGGAGAGGATGAGGTTAATTAATTGCCAAGTGGATGTCGTGTTTATGTCTGTATTAGTCAGTAGTTGAGTGCCCCCTTGCTACTCCTCCTCGTCCTCTCCTCTCCTCTCCCCATCCCTCCCCTTCGTACCCCCTCCTCATCCCTCATACAAACTCTTTCCATTCCCTACCCCTTCCCTCTCCCGTCTCCCTCGTTCCTTTCTCCCAATTCCTTCATCTAGACAGACCCCCTTCTCCCTTCCCCGTACCCTTTTACCCCTTCTTGTACCCCTCACGTTTCTCCTTCCCCCTCCCTGTCCTCTAGTCCTACACTACCCCTTCCCCCTCCTTCTGTTCCTATTTCTCCCCAACCCCCCTACACCAGGAAGCTCCTCCCTCTCTTCCCTTCCCCATCATCTCATTTCCTCCGGAGATCTTTTTTGTTGTTGTTGTTGAATTTAGGGGATTTTATTTATTCCAGACCTTTAATACTGATATTGTTTATCTTTATCCCGTAGAATCTCTCCATCCAGTGTTTTTCTTTCTCTCCCATTGATATTCCTTTATTTACTACTTCTCTCTCTCTCTCTCTCTCTCTCTCTTGCTCTTTTTCCTCTTCTTACTCTTGTCAATCAGTGCTTCCCTCTTTCCCCTCTATGCTTTCCTTTATTTACTGCTTCCCTCTGTATCTCCTCTCGTTATTGCTCTTTTTCCACTCTTCTGTTCCCTCTCTACACAGTCAGTCTCTCTTTCCCTCCCACAACAGTATGTTTTTCTTTATTCATATATTTCCCTTTATTCCTTTAGTATTAGTTTTATTCGTCTGATCAGTGTTTGCTCTTCCTTTCTAGTATTCTTTTTCATTTTTTCCTTTATTCTTCCTTCTGTAGCTCCTCTTTTTTTTTTTTTTTTTTTTTTGCTCTCCTATGCCCTCTCGTACTGTCCTCACTCAGTACTTCTCTCTTTCACTTTTTTTTTCACTCTCTCTCTTTTTCATTGTACCACTTCCTTCCCTGCCTCGTCTTTATCCGTCCCTCCTTTTTTTTTTCTATTGCTCTTATTATTCTTATTCTCGTTTACTTCCATTCCTGTCATTCTCGTCATTGTTTCCCCCGTCTCTTCCTCTGTGTATGTTCTTATTCACAACTTCTCGTTTTATCTCATTTCTGTTTTACTTCCTCTCCTCTTTCTCTTCTCTATCAGAATATCCCTCGCTCTCTCTTTATCTGTCTTTGTATCTTTCTCTTGTACTCTCTCCTGTTCCTTTCCCTCCCTCTTGATACCTCTTCCATTCTTCCCTCTCTCTTCATTCTTCCTCTTTCTTTACTTTCTCCCACCCTTCCACAATTTCTCTGAATTTCTTTTCTTCCTTCTTTCTTCTTTCTAACTCCCTCATCCTATCTCCTTTCGTTCTCCCTTCATCTCGCCTTCTCCTTTCCTTCTTCCTCCTTCCTTTCCCTTCTCCCTCCTTTTCTGCAGTCTCCTTTACCTTCATCTCTCTTCTTATCCTCCCATTTCCTCTCTCTCTCTCTCTCTCTCTCTCTCTCTCTCTCTCTCTCTCTCTCTCTCTCTCTCCCTTTCTTTACCTCTGTCTCTCCTTTCCATCCACCTTTCCTTTCCCCTCCATCTCTCCTTTCCCCTCCATCTCTCCTTTCCCCTCCATCTCTCCTTTCCCCTCCATCTCTCCTTTCCCTTCCATATAACCTGTCCCACCATCTTTCCTTCTATCTCGCCTTTCCCTCCATCTCTCCTTTCCCTCCATCTCTCCTTTCCCTCATCTCTCTCTTCGCTCCCTCCCTCCCTCCGCTCCTCCGTCTAGCTCTCCATAACCACTTAATGACCTCATCATCATCAGAACATTACATCGGAAGTTTTACCGGACCCGACTGAGCTGGGAGTGACAGAGAGAGAGAGAGAGAGAGAGAGAGAGAGAGAGCGCACACCCACCACAGACCACTCATCGTAACCACTACCATCACCACATCTTTCTCACCACCATAGACCACTCTCAGCACAGCCACTCACCACCACCGTCCTCACTTCAGTAACACCACTCACCATCTCTGTCCCACATTCCACTTACCTCCACGAAACACCAATCACTCATAACCACCACCATCACAACCCCTCGTATTCTTTCACCACCGCAACTACAACCGTCTCATTCCCTCATCACCACTGCCACAACCTTCTCAATCCCCCATCGCCATAACTACAAGTCACTCACTCTCTCATTATACCACAAAAACCCCTCCCTCATCACTGCCATCACAACAATCTCATTCCTTCACCATCACCGACCATCATCAACGCATTACCATACCACCGCCACAACCACAACTCATTCACCACCACCACCACCACCACAACTCATTCACATTATCACCACAACCCTCCCAGTGCATTATCTCCATCATCAACGCATTACTCCACCACCACCACCACCACTACTACAACTTACACCAACGCATTATCTCACCACCGCCACAACCACTACTTACTCATTCACCACAGTCACCACCACCACCATCCCCAATGCATTATCTCCATCATCAACGCATTACTCCACCACCACCACTACTACAACTTACACCAACGCATTATCTCACCACCGCCACTACCACTACTTACTCATTCACCACAATCACCACCACCATCACAATCCCCTCACTCACCCCCGCTCACCCTGCCGCCCATCCCTCTCGCCCCCTCCCCCCCTGGCCCGGACCTACGATGCAGTGGACACGTAACAAAAGTAAGGTTTCTAGTGTAATAGGGCAACACTCAAATTAAATCCAGCCCAATCACGTCCACTGCTCCTACCCTCCCCCCTCCCCGAGGCCCTCCCTGCTCCCCCCTTCCCTTGTCCACAGCCCTCTCCCCCTCCTCTGTCCTCACTCTCTTTTCTCTCCCTTCCCTCTCCTCGTTGTGTTTCCTCCTTTATAACATCCATCCCTCCTGTCTCTTCTCTCTCTTATCATTCCCCCTCCTCTCTCACTCCATCTTCGTGCCTCTCATCTCTCCCTCTCCCCTTCCCATCCTCTCATCATTCCCTCCCCCCTTTCCATCCTCTCATCTCTCCCTCCCGCCTTGTCTTCCTATCTCCTTTGTACCATTCCCCCATCATCCTCTCTCCTCTCTACCATTCCCACCATCATCCCTTCTCCCTTCTCTCATCTCCCTCTCTTTGCTCACTTTTACCCACTCCCCTCCCATTTTCCTTACCTCTCGCATCTGCTGTCCCATCTTCTTCCCCTCGCCTCCTCTTCCACTCCTCCCATCTTTTCCTCACATCCAGTCTCCCACATGACGTCCACCTCCCTCCTTTCCCTTCCCTTACATTACTTCCTTCCTCCTTCCCCTCTCCTCCCCTTCATTGCTCTTTTCTCTTTTCCCCATCCTCTTCCTCGCTGTTCACTCCTCTCCTCTCCCCAGTCTCCTTCTCTCCTCCCTACATCCTTGCCATCGCCTCATCTCTACTCTCCCCATCCCTCCTTTCCCCTCTTTCATATCCCTCCCTCCCCCTCTCCCACATCCCTCCCTTCCTTTCTCCCACATCCCTCCCTCCCCCTCGCCCATATCCCTCCCTTCCCCTCTCCCACATCCCTCCCTTCCCGTCTCCTACATCCCTCCCTTCCCCTCTCCCATATCCCTCTCTTCCCGTCTCCCACATCCCTCCCTTCCCCTCTCCCACATCCCTTCCCCTCTCCCACATCCCTCCCTTTCTCTCTTCTATCCACTCCACTCCACCCCCTCCTTTACTGTTCCCCTCTCCCACATCCCTCCCCTTCCCCGCCCCCTCCCTCAGCCGGGTTATAAAAAGGATTCCGGTGCTGTTGTCAATCGTACGCAAGTGGCGCGAGCAATGAAATTAATTCAAATAAATGTTCCATGTCCGGTGCTGTTTATCAAGAGTCCCGGAGCTTGACGCGGCTAGCCCAGGGTCGTGGTGAGTGGGGTTGTGGTGACGGTGTGGTGAGTGAGTGGTGAGGTGGTTGTGTGGTGATGAGTTGATGGTGGTGAGAGGGGATTTGTTGTGTTTTGTGCTGTGGCGTTGGGTTGTGTAGTGTAGAGCGGTGATGTGGTGGTAATGTCGTGTAGTGGGAGTAACGGTATGGTTGTTGTGAGAGGGGCCTATGATGGGTATGGTGGTGGCGAGTGGGTTTGTGGTGCTGGTCTAGTGGAGAGTGGTCGTGGTGAGATGTCTATGGTGGTGATGGTGATGGTGAGTGGATTCTGTGGTGGTGATTGTGTAGTGAATAGGTTGTATGATGGTGACGAATGGTCAGAGGGGTTAATGAGAGTAGGGATTCTGGTCATTGAATTGTATGGTGGTGACGAGTGGTAGAGGCCATAGTGAATGATTCAGTGTTAATGATAATGAAAAGAGGTGGTGGTGAATAGGTTGTAGGAGTGGTGGTGAGGGTGGAATGAATGAGCTGCGTGATGATGATGAGTGGAACTGGTGAAAGTGGGTGACAGAAACAATGGTAGATGACTCAGTGGTGGTGATAGTGAATGGTAATGGTGGTAAGTAGTGGTAGTGATGATGATGAATGGTAGTAGTAGTGGTGGTGATGAATGGAAGTAGCAGTGGTATCATGAATGGATTTGGTTGTTGTAATTAGTTGTGGTTGTGATTAGCTGTGATGGCGATGAGCGATGAAATGAACCTATGATGAGATGATGGTGAACAAGTTGTGTGGTTGTGATGAGTGATGTGGGTAGAGATGATAAGTTTGTTGTGGAGTATGTGCATGTCTTTGATGGAAATGAATGAGTTGATAAGTTTAGTGGCGATGATGATGATGATGATGATGGTAAGTGGTACCGGGTGGAGGGGCAAAGATAGTGATGAGAACCGCGAGTGCTGGTGGTGGATTTTATGTTGTAAGCTGTACTGGGTTGGTTTGTGAGTGGCTTGGTGGTGCAGGGGTGACTTAGTGTGTTTGTGATGACAGTGGTGAATGAATTTGCTCGGTGATAAGAGCGCTGTGTTGTGATGAGTGGATTGGAATAGCCTTATTGCGTGTACTTAAGAGGACTGAATGTGTGAGTGCGTGTGATGCAGAGAGAGAGAGAGAGAGAGAGAGAGAGCATATACTTGAGTCTGTAGCAGTATGTACAGTAGATTTTGCGATGACCTGTGAGTGTGTTGGTGTTGGCTGGATACGAAAGCAAATGTTGTGGTGATGAGTGTGTGTGTGTGTGTGTGTGTGTGTGTGTGTGTGTGTGTGTGTGTGTCGTGATGATGATAAAAATTTGTTGGTGATGAACGGGCATGTGAAAATTGGGGATTAGTTTGTGTGTGTGTGTGTGTGTGTGTGTGTGTGTGTGTTGTAGTAGTAGTAGCAGTATGGCGGTGGTGGTGGTGGTGGTGGTGTGTGATGTCTCTGAATGTAGTGAGGTCACGAAGCTCCCAGAAATATTGTTAATTATGTCCACCTCTCCTTCCCCAAGCGCTGATGAGAGAGAGAGAGAGAGATGGGGGGGGGGGAGATGGCAAGGCGGCCTGGTCCAGCGCTCACTGTTACAATCACCTTCTTTTTCAACGTTGGGTTAATTGAGTCCCTGATGATGTTGTGCTGAGGGAGGCATAATTTCACCTGATCGAACGCCGGCGCGGCTCCTGTATTTAATTGTCGATGATTTACTTGTTGCTGGTCCAGTGCTGATTTGGTTAGTGCTGGAAGGAAGGAATGAAGGCGGGGAATTTCGAAATGCATGAAGGGTGGAGGAATTGATGTGGTGGTCACCGATTTTCACTAGGCTGTTTAATGCTACTGCTTTTGTGTCGTTCCGTTTTCATTGGTTTCCGTGTCTTGCCTACCAATTTATTATGGTGCGAATATGACAGTGATGATGTGCTCAGGGATGCGGCAGTCCGTGAGTTCCGACCATAGAATTACTGAACATAACTGTCGATAAATTACTTGCTGGTGGTGCACAAATGAAACTGTAATTGCGGGAAGGAAGGCGGTGAATTTCGAAGGCTTGAGTGGTGAGTTAATGGAGGTGTGGCCATTTCACTGGGCACTCTGTTGGTAGTTCCTTTGCTTTTGTGCTTTCCTCTTCCTGTTAGTGGATCCTGCCTATTACTGGATCTCTCGCCTCACTTATTAAGTAAAAACAGGACTGGGATGAAGGTTGATTACCTCACAGTTCTTGATTACAATAGACTACGCATGACTGCATGTATTTTCAGTTGGCTAGCTTACAATTTTTTTTTCTTTGATACATTGCGCTTTGATTCCTCCATAGATTACTGGATTGCGTTACATACAAATTAAATCATGCTGCATTAGGATTACTGTATGTGGTGTAACACTGAATTTGTGGGTAAGGTTTTGAGATGACTGCCCGAAAATGACGACTCCCAAATGTACCCCAGACGTTAAGTTGTCCAGTCTCTCTGTCAAGCATTGATGTATTCTTTTTTCTTTTATCCGAAGTTTCTCCATTCTTATATCTTAAATTGGTCTATAGTATTGTGCTGCATAGTTTCATTTTCTGCAAGATCTAACTTACCCTATTGTCATGAATTTCTTTATCCTCATGCCATAATTGTTGCAACATTTTGTCCTAATAGTCCTAGTGTTATAGTGTTTTCACGATAATGTTCGTTGTCAAATTTCTTAAGTTTTAAATTTTCCTAACCTTCTTCCTAAAGAGTTATATTACAGTGGTTCCCTCACTGTCATTAATTGTTTAGTCCTTTTGATTGTCGTGTCTTTCGGTGCTAAGTTATCTCTACACATTTTTGCTTTTTGTCCAGAATAATCCTATCCCTGCAATTGTTCTGGTCATTCGGCCTATATTATCCCGTCCCTGTCTTCTAAACTTATCTATCCTGATAATTGTTATATCCTGTTGTCCCACAATTTTATCTTTGTCCGAAATTGTCCTATCCTGATAATTGCTCTTCTTTTGTTCTGACATTCTATCCTTGTTCTGAACTGACTTCTCTCTTTCCTGTCCTTTTTTTTTCTAAGCTTCCGTGTCCCTGGAAGTGCTTTATCCTTTGTCCTCGGCATCTATAATTTTGACATAAAGTGTCCTATTCATCCAGCATTTGTGTCCTAAACTTTGTTCTCCTTATAACTGTTCTATCCTTTGCTGTATTCGTATATTATGTTTGTCTTATCCATATGATTAATTTATCCGTTTGTCATTGTTTGTCCTAATTTGTCCTGTCCATATAAATATTTTCGTTTCCCTTTAGTATTTCTCTGAAGTATTATATTCTGCTTGCTTTATTCTTTTGCAGTCCTTTTGAGCTGATTTGTCGTCTGTGTAATCGTTGTCCTTTTTCTAGTGATTATACTTCATTTTTCTAATTTTCTTTCTCCGTACAAGTCCTCTATTCGATTTGTATTAACTAGTCCCATCCTTATAATTGCTATTTCATTTTGTCCAGTACCTCTACCCTTCTGTCCAAAACTATCATATCCATATTGTAAATTGCTGCATCCTTTTATGCCCCATCCCCCTATCCTTTTGCCCTAAATTGTCCGATCCTTTTGTCCTAAATTGGCTCCGTCCTTCTATAAGAATCGGTAATTACAATTTGATGAGTTAATACCGCGTCCGTCATTGTTGCCCACCAATTATATCATGCAAATACCTTTCATAATTGCTTGCATTGTTAAGCGTTGTGATTGCGATGCGTTTGTGTGTGTGTGTGTGTGTGTGTGTGTGTGTGTGTGTGTGAGAGAGAGAGAGAGAGAGAGAGAGAGAGAGAACGATTGCATGAATGAATGCGATAAATTAGGGAGGCGAACAGCGAGGAATGAATGACGAGTTAACGTACAGACAAAAGGGCCGTGTTTGAATCCAGCGATTTTGTGTGTGTGTGTGTGTGTGTGTGTGTGTGTGTGTGTGTGTGTGTGTGTGTGTGTGTGTGTGTGTGTGTGTGTGTGTGTGTGTGTGTGTGTGTGTCTTTGGGCTGTGGTGGGTAGGTTATCAAACGAGATGTAAAGGTAATGGGGTCTGAAACAAGCTCCTTCTTCAAGCTTCTGCGTTGTATGCATCCTGTTGTGGCTATGGGCGAGGCAGTCCGATCCCTGAGGCAGCGCACACGTTCGTTGTCACCACATGGGGACCGATTACTGAAGGACCTAATGCGGAAACTGCAGTACATACAAGCAGTACATATGTACTTCTGTATATACATACAAGTATATATTTTCGTATATTTATGCATACGTTATTTATTTATAAATAAGTAGTTGCTCTCTCTCTCTCTCTCTCTCTCTCTCTCTCTCTCTCTCTCTCTCTCTCTCTCTCTCTTCCACCCAGCACACCACCATCGATTCCAACAGGCCTCTGCTCCTCCTCCAACACATATTTAAAATTCCCCTCAAGATTCACACTACGGCTCCCTCTCTTATCTGAAAACTTGTGTGTAAAAAAGCGTAATGGCATCGTTGATATGGAGGGCAGGGAAGGAAAGAGAAGAGAAAGGGAGGCAAGAAATAAAAGGATGATGGAAACGGGGGAGAAGAAGGAAGAGAGGGAGGAGGAGGAGGAAGAGGAGGAGTAGGAGGAGGAAGGGTTAGAGAGAGAGAGAGAGTTGCAGGAGGAAATTTGCAACGCACTGGAGAAATGGGATCATCATCATCATCATGGTGGTTATTCACATCATCATATTATTCTGGTATAACGATCACAATAATTATAATCATCACCAATCCCCTGTTATCCCGCCATCATCATCATCATCATTATCATCATTTCCCTCTCTCCCTCTTACATCATTATCATCATCGTATCATCAGTATCCGTATCGCCCCATCATCCTACCAGTATCATCTTCATCATCATCATCTTTCCCCTCTCTCCCTCTCCCATCATCATCTCCCTCCCTCTTCTCCATCATCATCTGTCAGGCCGAATTTTTCATTTTCCCCGAGGGTCAGTTTTGAGATCATCCCAGCTAGTTTCCTCGCTGATCACAGGAATTATGTGTCAGAGAGGCTGTGAAAAATCGGTGTGTGGTTTACGTGTGTGTGTGTGTGTGTGTGTGTGTGTGTGTGCGTGCGCGTGCGTGCGCGTGCGTGCGTGCGCGCGCTTCCTGGCAGCTCATTGGAATTATGCGTCAGAGATGTTAAAAAAAAAAAAATAGTGCTTTTTGTGGGTATTTTACTGGAAGGCTGTGTGTGCGAGAGAGAGAGAGAGAGTTAATGGCAATCGGTGTTTGCACTTCTCTGTGTGTACTACTACCATTGTGTGTATATATTTGGTACCAACAATGCATGGGTGTCAGCATGTCTGCGTGTGTTACTGCTGATCTGTGTCTGCATGTATGTGTGTGTTACCGACGAACCGTGTGTGTGCGTGTGCGTGGTGTGACTGCCCCCCCCCCCATACTAGCACCCCGGCAAAGGACCGCATACTGTCGGGAATTACGAGACCAGGGGATGCCGCCCCCCACTCCGGAGAGACACACGCCAGCTGCAATCTCGTTAGCGCGGTATTACAGACGCTTGGGAAATGAGAGGCCTTACTACCAATACTCCGCCACACTGAAAAACTGACCACTTCGTATATAGAACGATTAATTATATATATATATATACACACACACACACACAGTAATTTATCACTATTTACATACAGCTAGCTGTTATCCATCCAGTGCTTTTTTTTTTTTTTTTTTTTTTTTTTTAAAATTGGATCCTTATACATGGCTTTTTTTTTTTTTTTTTTTTTATGCGGGGCCACCTCCAGGAGTAGGTCAGTCCGTCAGTTTGTCACTCACAGTTTTGACGTAAGGTACAAGACTTTCTTATACGATAGAGACTTTAGCGAAACCCTATATGAGGACCCTGAAGCTTCCTTATCCATCTAGCACTTTTGTCTTGTTTATCAGCATAGTTTCCCTGCTGTTAAGTTTTCTCAAAAGCTTCCATCAGTTCGGCTGAAGATAAACCTACTGTGAAAAACTAGCAAAATTATTTTCATTGTCAATGTTCATCCAAGATATCCTTCACACACCTGAAAAAGTTATTATGCTATACAGAATTTTGTAGACGCAGTGCATTTCCATGTGTCAAGATAATGTTGCCATCAGTAGAGTTACCGGTAGTAAATTTGGTTAGTGTATTATATTGTATGTGCTGTGCGTTAATAATTAATACACTGCGTATGACATCAGGTTTTCCTTAAGTTTTCTTCAGCAGAGCTTATATTTTGGCCATGTTCTGCACGTGTTTGCCCACTATGCATTCCCTACTGTCATATCTCCCTTAAACATCCGTCAGCCTAACTGACCACACTGAACTTACTTAAACTTTATTACCCCCCACCTGACAAAGTCAGAGGAAGGTGTTGTTATCACTGGGATCAGTAGGTGTCCGTCCGTAGAGTTGGGCGGTAGGGCGGCTTTCCGGGCGTAGAGATTTCGTTTCTGGGCCAGAACTCTGAAAGTATTCACAATACAGTTATGAATTTTCAAGTAGTTGTGTGTCTTATAGTGAACTGGTGTCTTTTGATAGATAGAATGCAGTGTCTTATATAGCTTTCTTTTTAAATAATGAAAAGTAAAAAAAAAAAATCACTATACTGATAGTCATGAAAGTTCACATACGTATTTGTCATGTAGTGAACCGGTGCCTTTGGATAGGTAGACTGCTGTGTCTTAAGTAGTTTTTTTTTTCTTTTTTTTTTAAGAAAAAGTATGAAAAAAAATCAAGAGATGTCAGTGTGACCTGCGCAGGGAGTCTGAAGGGCCCAGGTTATGCGTCCTCAAGGTGTTCTCCTCACGCCCTTTAAAGGAAAAGATTGAAAGGGGGAAGTGAGGGCCGTTATGCACTTAGTTAGGTGTGCAGAGAGGTGGGGGTATGTGCTTGGTCAGATGAAGAGTTGCAACAGCGTATCGTTGCCTGTGTTTTTTTCTAATGCCATTAACCGTGAGCGATGATGTATAGTTTTCCCCTTTACGTATTGATGGAGATTGATATGGACGAACACCCTACATCTCCCTGCGAGTTTTTAATAACATAACCAAAAATGTCGATACTACAGTTATACTTCAGTCGAGTCTGTCAAGTCCACAGAAGTGAAAACAATAAAAATAAAGACGTAAGTACATAAAGTAGCTCTAGTTTTTGTTGGGTTCCTGCAGCCAGTTGTTGTATAAGTATGCAATGTTGTTTTCAGAGAATGTGATCACTAGCGTTGGAATATTTTAGGATCTTCATGCTACCTACTCTGGCAGGCATCTGTCAGGTCAGCAGATCTGGAAAAAAAAAAAAAAAAACAGTAAACTCAGCAGTTTCCTGTGCATGTTTTTCGTTGTGTCTCGAACTGTGGTCAGTGGGACTGTGACACTCGGGCTCCATTACACTGCCCTACATTTTCTGCCAAATTTTCATCATCATATACTATACCTTGGTATAGTAAACATTTTCATACTTATTCTCCAACATCACTATGTGTGTGCAACATAGAATTGTTATTCTGTGGGTTTAACGCGCTACATTGTCTTTCAAGTTTCCCGCAACGTACTTGAAATATTGACTAATTATGGACAGCATTTTAATTTATATTTTTTGAGTATCAGTATTTGCAAGTATCTGCCATTACAGCTAGAACATAGCGATCTATACACAGCATTCTTTTCTGTATGGTGTCAGTAATCGTGCCTAGTAGGATTGTTATACTATGGGATCAGCTCAGTTCGTTTCCTTGGCAACTTCCCGTTAGTATAGCTTGAACATAGCGATGCTGAACACATTTTAGTACGTATAGTTTCGTAGTGTCAGTAATCGTGCTCAGTAGGATTGTAATACTGGGTCCAACACACTACGTTTTCCCCGCAAGTTTCCGTCAAGTCAATGAAACTCGGTGCCGGGACAAGCACGCCGTTGTGGCCATTGTTTATATTGCTCTAAAGGTCGTGGCCAAAAACAGGTAGTCTAAATTCCGCTCTTGGGTTGACCTGGGCGTCAACCTGCCAGCCACAAACAGAGGAAACAAGCGGCGTCGCTCTCCTCTCCTCCTCCACCGTATTACAATACTGTGGTAGTAGATATTTCAAGTCACAGGACGGACAACCACATCAATTCAATTCCACACTGGATTATTCCATTCCCAGTATGTACCTTCCCTCGGCCGCTCCCTCCTCGCCTCGTCTACATAAGCAGCAGTTTCCAAACGCCATGCAAATGTTGGATCTGTACCGCAATCAAAATAATGCCCGTTGGAAACCCAGCACACATATTTCACTGTATTATTGTGTGGCCGACTGTCAGGCTGACCGCACACAGGAAGGAGATTGAAAATTATTGCTAAACATTTGGTCGCGCCGTTCTCTCAATTCCCAAACGCCCCGCGGTGATAATGGAAATCATGGGCTCTCCAACTTGCCGCGATACATGGTGAATATTCTAGATAACTCTTCTTTATCCCCTTGGTGGCGGGGCCCAAGACCACGATTTTGGGCTGATATTCCACCCCCGGCACACGTGAAAAGTCCTGCGCCCCAGCCTTTATTTAAATGCAGGAGGAGGCTACGGATATGAGGCTTTTGGCTGAATCGATGAACAAAGAATGACGAGCAAAAAGCGCCGGTGAAAGAATGCCGTGTTCCGATTGGTCAGTTCTTGGCCGTCCAGTGGTCATCGAAAGCTGATTGGACGAGGCACCCAAGAATAATAATCTGGTAGATTTACTCGCGTGGTGGCGCTCGGAATGGGGAGAGGAGGAAGAAGGGGGGGATATAAATATTTAGTGGCGATGGATATTAGAGGCAAGAAGATTGATAAAGGTTGGAGGTTATAAAGTATCGGGGAGCCATCGGAAGGACTTAAGAGGGTGGAGGAACGACCACCGCCAGACTCATCAGTTGAGGCTCATGCATAAAGCACCGGCAAGAGGGACGGCTGTTGCTGCATCTGCTGCTTTTGTTGCCGCTGTTGTTGTTGTTGTGGCTATGTTTGTGTGACTGGACTCTCTCCTCCTCCTCCTCTTCCTCTGCTCGGCCCTTTTGTTTACCCTTTGAGCCCGTGTGTGTGTGTGTCTGTCTTGCTCACACCACCAGCATATGTTTCTCACTGGGGTATGTAGGTAGGCCCTGTTGGCTGTTTGTCATTTCATTCCTTCACACACACACACACACACACACACACACACACACACACACACACACACACACACACACACACACACACACACACACACACACGGGCTAAATTACTAAATTATATTCTGTCGAACCCATTCAGCCTAGTAACATCATTCCTAAGCTGTATAAAAGTAAATTAGAAAAAATAAAAAAACGTTCTCAAGTTGATACGATAAACCCGTTCCTTATGGCGATGACTTTTGTTCTTTATTCTAACTAACAGGAAAGAGCCACTCCCGGAAATGAAGTGGATAGAAACAGTACGTATTACTGTTACTGTTCTTGGCCCCTCATATTTTAGTGTCCATTACTGTTGCTGTTCGTGGTGGTTCATGTTTTCATTGGTCACCTTGCCGTCCTTGTCCCCGCTTCGTCATCTCCCCGTGCAGTCACATCCAGTCCTGCCGATTCTCTAATTAACCCTCTGCTCCTGTTTCGCCGTCCTGCTGCTGCTGCTGCTGATTCCATTACTGCTTCGAGTGTCCAGCTGTTGATACTTCTGCTGCAGCTGCTGTGTGGGTGCTGCTCATCTGAATACAAAAGCATTCACCCGGGGAATTTGTAAGCCCGTTTTATGCCTGCAGAAGGACATATTACGCCTTCTCCCTCCCCCGTCCCGCCTTCCCTAAAATGAATTATTCAGTGTCCGCTATCACTCTTTTCCTTTATTTGCATGAGCGTTCACTTCCGTTGATGCATTTCACTCTGAGCGCCCCGAAGAATTGGAATAAATTGCGAGGGTAAGCGCTCTGCCTATCGAACTTCGCGTGAAGGAGGAGGAGGAGGACTTGTGGCTGCTGGGGTAGGGTATGGTGCTCACGTTCTCCCTGTGGTGTTGCAGGTTTGCTTTGCTTTCTTACTGTCCCTTTCAAACTGTTTACCTGTTTTATTCTCGCCATCACCACACGATTTTCTTTAGAGACGTCTGGGCAAAAGGATGAGAAACAGACTTCATTAACTCCCTTTGCTGCTAAGAATCCACTATAAACTAAATAAAAACATTTATCTGTAGTAATAATAAAACAAAGTACTTCGTTTTGGAGAAGTGGTAGTTGATATCAACACTTACTGATTTGTACAGGCGATTTATTTTTCATTTGAGGTAAATCCTTGCAGTTAAAGGGTTACAGATGCTGCAGTATACAATAGGAAAAACTGTCTATACCTTGTGATTCAACAAGAGAAGCTCATATTTTTATAATGGAACTGAATGATACCATTCGCTACCTCACTACATCGCCACACCACACATTAAGAACCTCATACCTCGCGCAACCATACCATACACTACCACACCATAACACACACACACACACACACACACACACACACACACACACACACACACACACACGTGCTGCCACTGCATAATATCACATCACACACTACTTCATCTCTCAGTTCCACATCACACGCACAACACATATGCACACACTTAGCACTAACTCACCCCACAATACAACATTACGCAGTGCCACATTACACACTTCCACGCCGTACACACCGCCACACCGCAGACTGCCACATCAAACGCTACCGCACAACACACTTCACACCATACAATACCATACCATACACTTCCATTACGACACCACATACATCACACTAAACACAGTGCTACTACAATATAGCACACTACGACACTGCGACGCAACACATTACCACACTACGTACACCCACGCGACACACTGCCACACCGCACACTACCACACCTCTCGTCTCCTACTGATCACAGTCTTTCCTTAAACATTTTCCAGTATTATGACACATGACAAACGTTGCAAGCTTGTGGCTGGCAGTACTAGTGAAGCTGAACTGCATGATCTTGTGTGGCCTCAAAGAGCGTTGTATGTACAGTTGTCAATATCCATCCACTTCTTAGTCGAACAACTATGAAACTCATACATAAAATTCTGAGAAGTTTGCTTGGCTCTGAAGATCGTATAACTGGGTTTCGAAAGTAATTGCTCACTACTTTGTTATTTTTCGTAGGGAAGCAGATCGGTATCACCATGCTGAATAGTCCAGCCGACAAAAACTAAGCATCGTTACTTTCACCGTGATTTACATTTGAAATATAGAATGAAGAGTTCTGAGTTTTATAATTCTATATTGTGCGTCGTGTTTCTGTATGCTTATATTTCATTCTGATTCTGATGCACGAGAAGAAAACCTGAAACTTTATAGTGCAAGTCCTACTTCAATTTCCATATGTTATTGCTTATTCTGAAACATTGAACGGAGGGTTTTGAAATTATTTATATTAGCCCCTTCTCAATAGTCAAGAACCACTTTCTCAATTTGAAACGGGGCGTAAGGATTTTTGAAATGTTATAATGCAAATTCCTTGACCTTTGGTTCCTTCTTCCTTGCATTAAAAAAAATCCCATTTAAAAAAAAAAAATGTCCATTATTTTGTCATCTGTGGAATAAAGAGTTGGCGTCACCCCGAATTTTTAGTTAACTCAAATATACCACACTGCGTAACACAACGTGGCAATGTCGTGCTTGTCGTATGTGTCGTGTGCTTCGGAGATTTTGTCACGCCTCTTCCACATCGACTTATTTTGCTCATCACTCCTTATTAACCCTCTTGTATGTTACTGATGACTCGATAATTAAGCACATATACACAACATGCCAGAGAAAGCAACGTGTTAGAGGGAGAGGAAATGGCTAAGGAGGAGGTACTACTAAATCTCCTACGCCAACCATATCACGACCATCACTTCGTACGTGGCTGAGAGTAGTGTTGAAGCGATATAAACCCCTTCAGTACGATATGACGTCTTTTTGTTAGTCTTGCTTCCGCCAGACAATTTTATTCAGCTTAAGGAGAGGCCTCTTGTAGTGAATCGGGTTAGGGAGGAGCAATCCTCGTTAACCCTGCAGTACGATGTCTTCTTTAAAAATAATGTTGTGGTTGCCACGAGTCGAGTTTATTCACCTTGGGGCAGACTTTACAGATTCAAGGGTTTTTAAATTGTGTGACTTTATCATCTGGATATAGCAAGAATACAGTTATACCAGTATAACCTAGTAATGTATCATCATCATCATCATCATCATAATCATCATCATCATCGTCGTCGTCGTCGTCGTCGTCGTCGTCGTCGTCGTCGTCCTGATGCTGATGGTTATCTTCTACGAAAAAGTATTTTCTACGAAAGGGATTAGAAATGGACTTTAGCACTACTAGTCACCAGAAAGTTATCATTTTTAAGAAACTGTAACCTACTGCAAGAATTTCTTCCAGGTGAAAATATTATTCGATTTTATCTGTAATATGACACAAGACTGTTTTCACTGTAATGATATATATGTATTTTTTTTAACAGTGCAGTGACATCTTACTACCACCAGACATACAGTACATTTTGGTTCAGCACTGGGGGGATGCTTTTCCAGCTTGAGGGCTTATATATTGCTTTGATTTTGTTTTCTCCTTCACTGCGTAAGGTCCTTCTTAAACTGAGAAGAAATCACCTGGTGGGAACCTGATTAATCCTTTTCTTTTGTTGTTGTTACTATTTGTTCCAGCCGCCAGCAGACTGTTGTATTCAACTTCAGAAAAACCTTGGCCTCCAGGTAAATGAATCTCCCCGAAGCCGAATAAAGGCGTCTGGAGATAGTCAAGGAAAGTACCCTAGTAGTGCAGCAGTTAAAAATGACAGTACGAGTATCTGTCTCAGGAACATGGCGATTTCTGTATCATATTCTTGCTGCCACAATAAGATATCATTAGGCTTGGGAAGGAGATTTCGTAGTGAAGAGTTTAAATATTAATATGGACTCATTACCAGTTTTAATACTGAGGATTGCATAAATCATTCAACTGCATAGAACAGTCTAGCGTTAGCTGAAATGGAATATTACGTTTGTCCCAGTAGTGACAGAGTTCATAATACAAGTAATAACAGTCTTAGACTCTGGTGACTCACTATCAGCGCAGTATAACAGGATAGCTGTAGTTAGACTTGAACAGAGTTGTCCCGACCATAAGACTGTATTTAATTATTATATATATATATATATATATATATATATATATATATATATATATATATATATATATATATATATTCACTCCAATTTCTTTGTGAAGAATTCTGTGGCTGTAGGAGTAAGGATACAAGTATAACCTAGTAATTATTATGCAAAAGCGTAAACCAGAGAAAACATTAATATGAAACTTGAGGCTTAGCTTCTAACCCTATGACTCTGACCTCTCTCCTGAGCTGAATAAATTTATTGAATAGTAGAAAAAAAAAACAATCATCTTGGTTTTGAAGGGGTTAAACACGTGAATCATGGTTCGTGTATGTCCAAAGTCATCGATTACAGATATGCGAAAAATCGTCAGTATATTTCAAATGTTCAGTCTTCAGTTCTTAATTCTTTAAGTATTACTTAGAATCGCTTTATTTTAGCATTTGCTGCTCCTGATTTGTTTGTATTAAGGAACTCAGACTTCCCCTGACCAAAAACCCTTTGTGCTGAAGTAATCACTTATGCTCAGTATTATATCGTGGACAATGCCAAACAATATTATTAGCCAGGCAGTGTTAATACCGAGATTTGTAACTGTTAATACCTCAAAATTTAGCTTCACGATATTCTTAGGCTTAGAGCGATTTAATGGCCAAAATCTTAGCCTGCGCGTCCGTCCCTCATCACAGACCTGCCACCCCTTGCCCTCAGATCCCGGCGGCTAAGAGAGCGCCATTACCCGAGAGTGGCGCTGCTGGGGCGGCGCTGGGGAGGAAGGGGGGGGAGTGTGAAATATAAGGAGGATGGATGTGCACAATTCCGGGTGGAGCTGTGGCCATCAGGGGAAGGGAGAGCAGGGCCAGCTATCATCTGTGTTGTGGTCACTGCCGCGGTGATGTGCTGGGAGGAGGGGGTGGTAGGGAGATGAGGAGGTGAAGGGAGAAAGATGAGAGAAGTAAGGATAGGGAAGGAGAAAGTTAGGGTAGGGGTGAGGGAAGAAAGATGAGCAAGTGAGGGAGGGAAGAGGAAAGCAGAGCCAGCCATCATCTGTGTTGTGGTCCCTGTCGAGGCGCTCTGTTGGGGGGCAGGGAGATAAGGAGATGAAGGGAAAAAGATGAGAAGAGTGAAGAAGAAGGGAATCATGAGGGAGGGAGAATGAAAGAGGAAGTAGAGAGGGAGAACCTGAGGCTTAACAAGAGGAGGAGGAGGAGGTGAGGGCTTCAAAGAAGTAAAAGAATGAAAGGAAAAGAAGTGAAGGGAGAAAATGTAGAAGTGATGAAGGAAGAAGGGATCGAGAAGAGGGTTGAGGTAAGATGAGAAAAAGATGCAAATGGGGGAGAAAATAAGATAAGTAGGTGTAGATAAAAAATAGGAAGTGAGGTTGGACAAAGAGAGGAGGTGAGACAAGAGAGAGAGAGAGAGAGAGTAAAAGGAGAAGTGATGGAGGGAGAGAAGTAAGGGATAGAAAGATATGGAGACAGGAGGGGGAGGGGGTCGTGAAGCTTGAGAGAGAGAGTATGGGAGATGGTGGCGAGAGAAGGAATGTTAGATACAGTTGGAAAGGTAGGAGGTAGGGAAACAGAAGGAAAGACTGGAAGAAAACGGTGAGTGATGAGGGAATTAAGTGAGGGGCAAAGAAAAGGGAAAGAGAGTTAAGGAGTTCATGAGGAAAGGGGAACGAGGGGTAGAAAGTTCATGAGAAAAAGAATACAGAGATTTGCGTAGGGAGGAGGGAAGGTTGAGAGAAAAGGGACTGCTGAAGAAAAAGTGAGCAGGTGATGACAAGGGAAAGATGGTATGATGAAAATAAGGAAAGAATGAGAGCTAATAGTGAAAGAGAGGAGGCAGGAAGACAAAGATATAATAAGCTGTATTCACGTTGACTTAGATTTCCTAGCACCTCTTCCTAATCGATTTATTTTGTGTGATACCTCTTTCTTTGTGTGTGCTTAGGAAAAGTATGTTGATATTAAAAAGAAGAAAAAGTAAGGAGTGTAACTTGTAAAATAAATCGCTTAGAAAAAAATGTTCCGAAGTTTCTTATGCTGTCGAGAATGCTAGGAGTAAAAAGAAGAAACGCAAGATAATATGAAAGAATAATCTGGAACATAGGCAGGTTAAATAGAAGAGATACGAAGTTTGTAATGTCAAGGAGAATGAAAGGAGTAAGGAGACAAAAAAGACGACAATTTGAAGGTGTAGCTTGTAAAATTAATTGGTTTAGAGAAGAAATGTTCCGAAGTGTGTCGTGGGAGATTATAGGAGTAAGAAAAGAAAAAAAAATGACAGAAATGGTGATGGTGCGGAGGAGAGATGCTGGCCAATATGAAGATAGGGATGCGATGGAAATAGTTTGGAAGGAATATAGATAGGGCTTATGGGGAAGTGGGGAGAGGATGGGTTTGGTAAAGGGAAAGTTGGGGGATAAGAATGGGATAAAGATGGGGCGGAAGGGTGATGAGGGAGTTGATGGATGAACAGTTGGCAGGAATGGGGGTAGATGGATGGCAGGAAATAGAAGTGGATGGGTGGGTGAACAGGTGAATGGATGGAGGGTTAGAGTGGGAGTGGACTGGGTCGGCGGAATGAGAGGAAACGGGTGGGAAAGATTGAAATTATGAGTGGTAAGAATGGGGGTGGATGGGTTGTTGGAATGATCAGTAATAGTGGGAATAAATGAGAAACAATGAAGATGATAAAAATAATGATAATGGATGATTTATTAGTACTGTTGAGGAATTGTAGCAATAAGTGTGAGTGGATGGGAATAACAGGGAAGGTGAAAATGGGCGAGAATGAGTATAATGAGTTAGAATGGTAGGAATGGGTGGAAAAGATGGGGTGAATGACTTTGATGGAGAGCAGGGTGGGGATTGTGAGAGAAATGGCAGTATTTTCAGTGCCTGTCTAATTTCTTAGCGATTTATTTTGCGTATTACACTTTATTTTCCTGCGTGTTAATTAAATCAATCTAACATCGACATACTGTAGTATGCAGCAGTATCCTGCAGGTAACATTATTATAATGAAGCAATATCATTTGGTGGTAGCCATTACATACAGTAGTACCAAGGACGTCGTTGCACTGCAGGAGTTAGGAAGTTAGGGCAGATTTGGTGGCATCCAGCTCGATTCCCGCCGTTTTGTGCTCCCGTATCGTTAAGTTATCGGCGTGTTGTATGTCTGTGTGTACTGTAAGTGTGTTGTTGGTGTTGGTGTGGTCTTTTATTGTGTTTATTTGCTGGACTTGTTTTGAGCGGCGGCAGTGTGTGTTGGGCGGCGGAATCAACTATGTCTTGTTTGTCCGTTGTGTGTTACTGCAGTTTCTGGCGTCAGTGGGAGTACGGTGCCTTCGCTGATGGCTTCTCGGTTTTATCCACCATTCTTTTGCCATTTTCTTAGTTTTTACTTTGTTTTTCCAACTTATTTTTAAAAACTAATTTCCGGACTGTCGATTAATTTTTCAGTCTATCTTCATGCCATTTTCCATTCTTTACAGTTCCCCTCCCTAATTTTTGCAGTTTTCTTGTTTTTCCAGTGATTTTGCCAGCTTTCTTCATTACCCTATTGTTTATCCTTTGTGTCTTCGGCAGATTGTGGTGCTGGAGGCTTTTTGGAGAACCATGAATAAAAGTTCTTGGTTTTATTTTAGAATACCTTCCGTCTCATTGCTATTTGCATTTTGAAATAATTTCGCAT
This sequence comes from Coenobita brevimanus, assembly GCF_032717465.1. NCBI lineage: Eukaryota > Metazoa > Arthropoda > Malacostraca > Decapoda > Coenobitidae > Coenobita > Coenobita brevimanus. Next base: position 54,127,271 of record NC_137046.1, read on the forward strand.
TTTTCATGGTTTTGTCATTTTTATATGTTCATATATTTTTAGATGCTGACAAGCATCTCACCATCTCACATTTACAAACATACTTTGTGAGTATGGAAGGGCTCGAGTTGTAGTTGTTCTAGTGGACTAAAACACAGTTGATCCGATTTTAACAAACTTGGTGAAATGGTTGAGAATCAGCTAACGGGTTTATCCATTGATGTTTAACAATGCGAAAAAAAATTAGAATTACATGGCAATGTGGACTTACACGTTTCGATCCGATTTAAAGCAAACATGGACGAAGGGTCGAGGATAAGGCAAGAACGATGGGCGGTGATTTTTAGGATCTGTCAGAGTTCAGTTACAGGGCAGAGTCAGAGTTAGAGCCGTATGTGTCTGTATGATTAAAATGGTTAAAGCAGTTATGGTGTGGTTCGAACTAAACTTGATGAAAGACTTGAGGATGAAAAAAGAGGTCTGCCTATTGTTTTGTAGAACAGTCGGTCAAATGTCAAGGACTCATGGCAAGGTCTGCTTAAACAGCGTTTTTCCGATTTAGACCAAACTTGGTGGATGGGTTCAGAGTTAGCCAAGGATGAAGGATTCGATTTTGATAAGAAGTCAATAGACAAGGTCACAGGGTAAAGTCAGATTCGATCTGTGTTTGCTGTAGTGTACTTTTGTTTACTTGGTCTTCGTCAGCATGACTTGTGTTTGCTTGAACTGGTTTTTATTTACCGGTAAGTGTGCTTACCATTTGCTTCTTGTATTCAGTTTCCTACCGTGAGATGAAATTTAAATCGACTAATAGCATCAGCTCTTGTGAATACTAAAGGTGAACCTATATTATGCATATGAAGGGGAAAAAAGAAAGAGGACTCAGTTATACAGTAATTATGGAGAATGTCTCTCTGGAAGAGGGAAGTTGTGCAAGTTTTATAGAGGCTGACGAAGAATGGAGTAGTTTTCTGTGCTTGTATCGTTTAGGGAAAAAACACACACACACACACACACACACACACACACACACACACACACACACACACACACACACACACACACACACACACACACACACACCGCATTTTTGGAAGACCCATGTCCTCATAATTAGCATCCACTAAACCTTATGCTATATACTGTTAGCCGCTTAAGCACGATGGCGTCTTAGTTATTCATTTTGAACTGCATCACCTCTCATTAACAGCTTCACTGCCAGATTTCCCTCAGCTGAATCAAACTGGCTGCTTGCAAGAATACTTGCTGCATAAAAGCGCCATCATGTTGACGGAGTAAATAATAAAAAAAATAATAATTATAACTAATAATATTGAGTCATGTGGTGGTGACGACGATGATGACGATGACAGCAAAAAATTAAATGAGAGTAGTGTATCCTGTATGGGGATTAGGGGATAGAGGTTATAACTGTTTATTTAGAATACCTGTCGTGATGTGTATGGGTGGGTGGATTTGCATAGCTATAATGCAATATGGGTGACCTGACGGCACGGCACATCGCTGTGGGACGGCGCTAGGTCATGGTAATTTCTCTCTCTCTCTCTCTCTCTCTCTCTCTCTCTCTCACTACTACACAAAACAGACGTCTCCTTTCGTCTGAAAAAAAAAAATCATCCGATGCTAACAAGAATAAATTATAAGTGGCGTCATCTTATCGAGGTATTTTATTCGAGTTTCCCTTCAGCTGCATTGTCACATTTTGATTTCATTCTTGCTACTTCCAGACGATTGTTTTTAGCTTTAGTGAGGTCTTTTGCAGTGGAGAGCTTTGATGGTATCCTTCACAAATAGCTCCACTACTAGGGTACTCTCCTAACCTGAGTGAATTTGTCTGTTGGTAGCAAGAAATATGTGTCATCGTACTGAAAGGAATTAAGGTAGTACGATGTTAGCTTAGCGAAACCTTAGCAGTTAACGATAACGTCGTTTTCATATTTGATTCTTGCCGTCGCTTTATGATTTGATTCAACCTGGGATAGATACCGGTACATTAGAGTTGCTGTGCCCTCCGTTAGCTCCTTCAGGACGAGGATTCCTTCCCAAGGTGAGTAAAATCGCTTGGTGGCAGCATTATATTGTCATTGCATTGAAAGTTAATCCCGTGAAACCGGATGACGTTCTTTTCAGTAAATTTATATTGTTACCAGATGATTTTATTTATCTTAGTAAATGCCTTTTCGCAGTGGAGTTTATTAATGGTATATGCAACACCTCTGGTAAAATAAAAACCATTCCCAACCAGAATAAAATTATAAGGATGTTGCTGGAATAAAATGAAAAGATTTCCTCAAACGATTGTGAGGTCTAAACTCCTTTGAGCTTGGTTATCTTATGTTCCCTTATCTGATATTTATTCCGACTAACACCAGACGGATTGGAGAGTGAGTCGTAGCAGCTCGAGTGTTAATACCGTCACCATTAATCCCTCTCATCGTCGGTGCAGATCTAGTCTTCCATTCTGACCCGCACAACTCAAGTATTCTATGTTTAGCTAACACCGGACGATTTTATTCAGCAGAGAGTAAACCATGGGAGCTTAAGATTGTTTACTAACAGTTCTGAGGGTAATTGGAATATAATCCAAAGATCATAAATGGCAGTCAAAGAGTAAACACTGTTAATGAATACTGCCCTGTATTTATGAGTGTGCAAATGGTGACGTGGTGTTGTGGAATGTGACATTTAATAGGTAGGAGGTTTGTGTGTGTGTGTGTGTGTGTGTGTGTGTGTGTGTGTGTGTGTGTGTTTTATCACTTACGAGTATGTCGTGTGTGTGTGTGTTTATCACTTACGAGCATGTCTGTCATCGATTGGAGGTAAATCGATGTTAGGAAACCCAAAATATCCAATCTCTACGGTGCTGATTTCTCTATCATCACACAAAGGATATTACCTAGACGGAGAAAGTTGCGTGTGTGAGAGAAAGAGAGAGGGGGAGGGGAAGGGAAGAATGGAAAGAGAGCGAGAACCCCGCTTACAAGAGGATCTGCATAAAACCTTGGTGGCCAGTCCGCTCTTATGAGACACAGATCCTAGGGGTAAGACTAGATATCCACCCTAAGCAAGACACTCTCCCCCTCTACACTTCATCCTTACAAATAAACTCACACCATAACTCTAAACCTAATCGCAGCACAACGACATATTTATGCGAATTTTGTCAGTGCGGACCACGACGTGACGGAGGGAATGGCACCATAACTGTCCCCCTGGCGGCCATTGGCGGAGTTACTGGGCAGGGCAGCGGCCATCTTGGGATTACTGGCCCTTCTCGCTTTATTACACGCCTCGTTCCGCCCACAATGATGACCTGCTGATGTTTTTATAATGCTGTTGGCTTTTCTGGGACGGAGCTTTTGTGAGACAGGAATTGTGATATTCACACACGCCTTTATATATCCACAAAGTGCTGGCATTTTATTAATTTGCTTCAGTTTTACTAATATTTGTCTTTTCCTCTATCTCTTTGTCATCTTTTCTTTCCTCCCTCCAAACACACAAGCACACATGTTCCTGAGAGAGAGAGAGAGTTAGTAAATGGCAGTAGATCCGAATACTAGGTCATACTTGATGTGTAAGAAGCTTAAAGTGATTAAACAATAAACAAAAAATAATATATAACACTGAAGCACGACGCAGGAACGCACATGTTGTTAACCATGGATCATAAACCTCCACACTATATCCCAGTCCACCAAGTGCTAATGTATTTTAAATTAACTCACGAAGGCCGGGAATTTCTTATTGATTTATTGCATATTCGTGGAGTCTTGAGCACTGCATGAAGAGGTATAAGCAGGGTATAACTTCTTAACAATAAACTGAAACAATAATAGTAATTATCGTTAAGTACCACAGAAGAACGCAAATATATTAAGTAAGGATCACACACACACACACACACACACACACACACACACACACACACACACACACACACACACACACACACACACACACACACACACACACACACACACACACCTGTACAA
>NC_137046.1:54133765-54216265 GCF_032717465.1 Coenobita brevimanus
CGCGCTGCTGCCATGGACGTACCTATACATAATCATTGAGCTTAACACACTTCAGACTATTTTATTGAGCCATGTGAAATCGTGGCTAGTAGATTAAGAATTAGTACTGACTGCATTTATCACCGTTAACCTAAACTAACTCCATAAAGGGCAGGGGCTCCATCAGCTGCATAAAATCATATGGCGGTAGCATGATAATATATAAATTCAGAGTGGAGGAAAAATAAAACTTTGATTTTGTAACTGTAGTCAGAAGAAGACTGCGTTGGTTTTATTAACCCCCTTCAGTACGGTCGTGTTTTTCTGTTTCATTCATTTTACCTGCAAACTATTTCAGAAACTGAACTGGAAGAGCTAGATGTAGGCTTCTTTAACCCATTACTACAGGACTGTTCCCCTGCACTACATGAAATCGTCTGTTTGGTACCCAGAATATAAGAATATGTCATCAGACTGAAAACATTAGGTTGTCGCTGGAAGGAGGATGGTGCAAATAGTGATAAGATTGTGGGTAGGATTGGGTAGGGCAGCGATACTGATTGTGGTTGGTACGCTGCAGAGTGTTGACGAGGGTGATATTCCTCTATGGAAAATGTGTGTGTGTGTGTGTGTGTGTGTGTGTGTGTGTGTGTGTGTTTGAGAGAGAGAGAGAGAGAGAGAGAGAGAGAGAGAGAATGAACGAACGTAACTGAAAAAAGAACAGTCAGAGATATAGATGAACGAGGAGAGAGAGCCAGAGGACGCAAGTAAGCAAGTAAGTGAGGCTGTGTTTGCGGTTCACTCTGTTTTCGAGGTGAGAATTGCAGCGGGCAGTTTTCCGGCGTGGACACAATCTTGTTTACACCGCTGTCATAACTCCCGCTTCTCCCACATTTTGTCCAAGCTCTTCTTCACAGCTCAGCAAGGTTCGATTCCCGAGGTGTCGAGGTTGGGAGGGGATTTATTTTCCACGAGTATATTAAGGATATTTAATGGCTGCTCCTCGACTTCGCCTCCGCAAAAGACGTAATTTATTTAGAAATCGTAAACATATGGGTTGTTCAGAATCAAGATTTGAAATTATACATTTAGAATAAAGGAGCGGATAAAATATACAATAGAAATACATTGCTTTCACACTACTCAGAGTTGGCATGTTTTGCAAGTTGTTTCGTTAAGTTGCTAAATTACCAACAACCTCCATTTTCATTTGAAATTATATATGTTCCAGTGGTTTTAAAGTCGAATAAGAGTGTTTTTGTCACATACACCATAACCTTGAACCAGAAACTAGGAAGCTGAATGAAGTAGTGAGAGGAGTAAGTCAGTCAAGTATCTCTGTCAAAGCAGTGAATAAAAGTCTTAGAATCATAAATATTAGTAGGAGGATTCACCCATTCAGAGGGAATGAAAAGAACTGTGGGTTAAATATAGTGCTGAGAGGAAGAAAATCAAGCAGAACCAGTTAACTTTCTTGTATTTCCCCTTCACTCATCTGAGTAGCGAGTAAGGAGAGGAAGATGGTAAATTATGCAGCACTGGGATTTCCTAATTAGAAACGTTCTGATACACAGACTTAACACATATAACACTTCGACTTTTCGTGCACCACTGTCTCTAAGGACACACACTTTCTGATGAAGGGACCGGTTGTGTACTGGACCTCACATGGAGTGATAATGAACAAAGTTAAGAAGGTACGTAGAATATGGTGAGCTTATTTTTTTTATTGGGTCAGGGTTTCGTTGAATAAATCTGAATCTCAATCAGCGCAGTTTAAATAAGGACGATATGTTTGAACATCTGAAAAGTGAATATATATACCTTTACAGTAAATAAACTACAGTGTAAGAAATACAGTAGGCCAAGTGTATATGAAAGCAAATGACAAGGACTTCGAGTGAACTGTTTTGAAACATAATAAATACATTCGACTGAGGCTGTTACTGTATATACTCGGTGGCTGATGATAGGTGATGGTGTAAATGGAACTCTTGACCGCCGTTGTACGATCTTTGGTGGTGATGTTGATGGTGGTGGTCGTAACAATCACACAGACTCAGTGGTAGTGATTGTGGTCTTAGTTGTTTGCCTGTCTGCTTACTTATACCACTAACACCCCCGTCCCCAAACCACCATCAACCTTCCCCTAGCATCCTCAACCGTGCCTGCTGCTAGCTTATGTTTCAACAAAGGTAGCCCACCACTCCGAACCGCCAGTGCTTTGTTCAAAATAGCGACCTGCTTGCTCTCAAAACAATGGGAACAGACTGCCACCAACAACAGTCCGACTTACCAGGAACGGTAGGAAGCGCCTCCTCCCCTCTCTCTCAACCTTCATCCGGTCATACTTGTTGTGAACTGGCAAAACCACCCTGCTAATCCGTGGATGGACGTTTGTAATGAGATTTATGTTGCTTGGGATCATCATCATCGTCATCTTAATCAGTCCAATATATTATTTAATGTCTGGACGTCATGCTCATCTAGTCAACATCTTGTTAACTGGCAAACTCGTTCGGTTAAACCATGGCAGGAACTTAGCAATGAATCTAACGTTCTTAGGAATCAACAGTTTCATGTTAATCACCATCATCATCAGCAACAGCATTTTCATCATGATCATGATCATCATCATCAGCAGCAGCAGCATCCTCATCTTAATCATCATCAGCAGCAACAACAGCATCTTCTTCTTAATCATCATCATCATCATCATCATCAGCAGCAGCAGCAGCATCTTCATCTTAATCATCATCATCATCTTCACCAGCACCATCAACACCATCGTGGCAGTTTGATAATGATGTTTATGCTCTGAGGAATTATCATCATTACCACCATTATGTAGGGTCAATCCATCCTCATAACTGGGAAAAAACATACTGCTAAACTAAATCTTAGGACATTTTTCCTTCTCTCCCCTTTCTTCATACTTTTCCATTCTCCCCTTTCTTCATCCCTTTCCTCTTTTCTTCCCTCCTTTCCTTTATCCCTTCTCTACAACCCAAGCAGCCCTGTCTCATATACCATGGCGATTATGCAGGCGGTGCAGTGCGTCGAGAACCTCACAGCCTCCTTGTCCAGCGTCTCATAAGTGTCTTGGAAATCTTCAACAGCTCTCACTTTCCGTAGTCACAGCCCCAGTCTTCTTTCCTCCCTCCTTTTCCTTTCTTTCGTCTCCCTCCTCTTTCGCTCTCTCATTCATGTGTTCTTGGATCGTGTTTTCCTTCTCCATTCCTCCTGCTTTCGTATTCCTTACAGCCGTTTCATAAATTTCCTCTGTTCCATCCTCTTTCCTCTCTCTTTCCTTCCTACCATTCCTCTTTCCCTTGGCATCCCCAAACATCCCTGCCTCATATACACAGGTGATTATGCAGTCGGTGTAAGGCGTCTGGGGACCTTACAGCCGCCTTGTCCAGCGTCTCATAATTGGCCTGGGAAACCTTCAACAGCCGCTAGTTAATTACCCTTGAGAGACAAATGGCCCTCTTCTGCCACACCTCAGATGTTGTTGCGTCCTCCCACCCTCACTAACGCCTGCACCTCGCTACCTCACGGGGACACATTACCTCTGGAGTGGAGGTGGGGGTAGGAGGTGGGGGACTTACGAATTACCTCACTGGAGGACTTGCTGATTACCCCTCTACCTCGCTGTGTCGCCCATAATTTTCTAAATGAGGAGGGATTATATTACTTCCTACCTTGCATGAAGCATGTTCTTCATAATTTCCCTTCATTCCTGCACCTCGCTACCCCAGTGAAGGACTCACTTATTACTTCGTCTGTGGACTTACTATCCCTCTAGCTCACAACCTCAAGCAGAACTTCTTCATAACCTTGTGAGGGATTTTCTCAATACCTCGGTATCCCACGGTTTTGGCTAATAATTTTCTAGCTGTTTGTGTAATCAGCCTCTCTGACTCGCTGCACTTGTTCCTAATTATCTCCCAGTTTCCTGCACCTGGTTGCCTCGTTGGAAAACTCACTTCCACGCTTCGTCACTGTGTAGTCTATCTGTTTTCTAACTCTAGGTGTTTACAGATCTCTCTACCTCGATTCACACATTTTGTCTCCCATCTTCCTGCATCTCGCTGCCACGCTGAGGTACTGACTTAATACCTTTCTACCTAACCTCACATTGTTGGCTGTGAGGATCTACCTCAAGATTTTAATTATCTCTCTACGTAGCTTCAGTAGTTTCTATTTTTATGTATTTTCTTTTATATCTCGTTATCACTGAATTTACTCTTCATTTTGCGCCTTATCTTTGCCTATACCTCGGCTTCAATTCACTGACTTCTAATTATTATTTCTAACGTGAACCTCATCACTTTAAACCTTAGAAGGAAAGAATTTGCCGGTGTCTTGTAGGGATCTGATTTTAACAGTTCATCTTTTCTCGTGTTCAGCACTACTCTTGCTATCCCATTTCTCTACCCTCACAGCCCCTTCCGTCCCGCTCATCTCTCTGACCCTGACATATCCTTTTTCTCACATACCCTCTCTCCCTCTTCACACTCACCCTTCTCTCCCTCTTCACGCACATCCCTCTCCCTCTGTACACACCTCATTCTCTCCCACTTCACACCTCCTTTCTCTCTCACCGCTCCACAATCACACTTCTTCTCTCACACCGTCTCTCACTTCCTCGTACACCCCCTGTCTCCCTCTTACACCCCATCTCTTCCTCTTACACCCCCTCTCTTCGTCTTCCACCCCCTCACTCCCTCTTACACCCCCTCTCTCCACCCCACACCCTTCTCTTCCTCCCACACTCCCTCTCATCTCTGCACCACCACTCCACACGGCCTCAATTCCACACCATTTCACTCCCCCACAACCTTCTACAGGATTTCACCCATTTTTCGACGTCCTAAGTATGGCCCCACGTGAAGTATTTCCGGCTTAATAATAATTCCACGGCCCCTCCGCAAATGACCACTCGCCTATTTTTGCCATGCTTGGTTTGCACGTTAATCAGAATTACCTGGAATTATTAAAATATATGTGATGATGTTAACCCTCGCGGTGCTCTCAGCTCAGTGGGGTATTTTTCACACTAACTAAAACCAGACATTTATTTGCTCGACTGTGGGAAGTCCTAGAGTCAGTGGGTTTCAGACGCAGAATCGGTGATAAAATCTGTCTTGATTATATTTTTCCTTGCTATAGACGCTGTTGGCTATTTTGTTCTTGCTAAGACTAGACGATTTTGTGTAGATGAAGAAAAACACAGCAGAACTGAATAATTTCGCTTGGCGCTGGCGGTATTAAATAATAAGGACGTGATGATACTGAACGGGTCATTGGAGACGATTTCTAACTCCATCGCCACAGGTTTCTCATGAGCATAATGGAATATTTTGGCGATACCACGAATATGAGAGATGGCATGATACTGAAGGGGTTAAAGCAGAAAAATTAATCTCTAACCATCAAAGGTCTTACCAAACCTAGACAGAACCAACAGGCGGTATCAAGATATAATGCCAGACGTTGTGGTACTGAAGGAGTAAGGAGCAAAGTCTGATTCACCAGTTACCAGCAAAATTATTCACCATAATTGCCCCATGTAATGATTAAGACCGTATTCATTCACCAACCACAGTCATTGTTAAAGAACTCTTTCCTTAGCGATTAATTTTGCATGTAACACCTCAATATCTCCTTGTACGTTCGTTATTTGTTATTTATGTCATTCTTATAATCGATAGTAACATATAGGAGGATATCAGAGTGTAATGTGCATAATAAATCGATGAGGAAGTGGTGCTCTGGAATTTCCAAAGCAAGTGACGGTACGGAGTTCTGTTTCTTTCATTCTAAAAATGATAAAGAAGGCTAGGAGATGAGATGGACTGAGAAGTATGGAACTGAAGAATGTGGAAAGCTGTGTATCGTGGGCAAATAAAAGAGTAGACAAGTTACAAGTTATTGCTGTCTCTTCAGTAGTCTGTCATATTTTCACTAGGTATGCCTATTGTATTTCTCTCTCTCTCTCTCTCTCTCTCTCTCTCTCTCTCTCTCTCTCTCTCTCTCTCTCTCTCTCTCTCTCTCTCTCTCTCTCTTTCTCTCTCTCTCTCTCTCAGGTAATATTCCTCTTAGTTTCAGCCACTCCCATTAAGGTGTAGGCTAATCCCAGGGGCGGGCCAACCTTCGTCCACTCCGCTGTTGTGTCCTCCCCATCTCCCTCCCTGTCACTCCATTCCGTCCTTGCACCTCGTCACCCCCTCCCAGATGACCCTTTCTCTCCTTCCGTCCCTTTCTCTCATTCCCCCCTTTCTCTCTCTTCCTTTCTCTTTCTATTAATGTCTCTCTCGTCCATTCTTTTCTTTCACCACACTTCCGGTTTCTCATCCATGTCACTGCTACATCCTTGCACCTTGTCACCCCCTCCAAGAAGATCCTTTTCTCTCCCTGCCGTTCTCTTTTGTCCCCGCCCTTCCTCTCTTTCTCTTTCTCCTACTCCTTCTATCCTTGGTTCCCGTTTAACCCTTCTCTTCTCTTTGGTTTCCTTGTTATTTCTTCATATTGATACTTTTAGTTTTCTTGTCCATGTCACCTTTGTCCACCCTTGCACGTCGTCACCCTCTCCCAGATGACCTCTCTCTCTCTCTCTCTCTCTCTCTCTCTCTCTCTCTCTCTCTCTCTCTTCATTTATTTCATTTCTTTATCATTATCTTATTGTCCTTTTCCCTCTTAATGTTATCACTTTCCCCTCTTACTTTCATTCCCCATGTCCGTGTATTTCCCCACTTCGTTTTGCGTTTTCTCTCTCCCTGACTCCCCTCCCTTATTTCTCTTTTTCTTTTTTCGTATCCCACTGTCCGTTGTACCTCTTCCTCCTCCTCTCCCCTTCCATTCTTCTCACCCCCTCCTTCCCCGTCTTCAACTTTTCTCCTCCTTTCCCCCTGCCCTCTCCCCTGTCCCTGCCCTTGCGCTTTTCCTCCTCTCTCCCTCTCATTTTCCCTCACATTCTCCATATCTTTTCCTCTCCCTTTCCCTTTCCTTCCCCTCTCACCATCCTCTTTCCCTTTCCACGCCCCTTCCTCCTCTTCTGTTTACTTCCTTTCCCCTCCCTCTCCCATTTTCTCTTCCCTTCGCTTATCCATTTCCTCTTCACCTTCATACCCCTTCTCCCCTTTTCTCCCTGCACCTGTCCTCCTCTTTTCCTTTTCCTCTCTTCCCCTCCATTCCCCAGTCTCGCCGCGGGTCAGTAATATGGGATCGCCTTTATAGTGTTGCGTAATAGCTTGTGTCCACTTTAATGCCGATGCACATTTCCTAGCGGGCCCCTACGACACCCGAGGGACACCCAATGCAAAGACGAACGTAAGGAGGTGAGCGTTTTTATGACCGGCCAGGATTTGGGCTGGAGGCTGGACCTCTCGTGTGTGTGTGTGTGTGTGTGTGTGTGTGTGTGTGTGTGTGTGTGTGTGTGTGTGTGTGTGTGTGTGTGTGTGTGTGTGTGTGTGTCTCGCACTTTCTTTTCCTTCCCCAGTTGACCTGAGCTAACCTGACTAGACCCAATTTTTCATCTCTTGTGAATCTCTGGTACGTAATTTTCCCTCGCACGCTGACCTGACTTAATTCGAGATTATTCTGGATCTTTCGTGTATCCCAAGTACCTTCTCCCATAATCTAACATGACCTCTTCTGGATTTCTCTTGTGTCTCCAGGACAAACTTTCGTTCCCGAATTGACGTGTGCTGACCTGACTCGACCGTGTTCTGACATAGGGCAGGATTTAGAAGTGAGGCCGGATCTTCTGTGTGTGTCTCCAGTAGCCTGTTTTCTCTCCCTTCCTTAGCTAACCTAGCCTGTCCTGAACCTGACTTGACCCTTTTTCGACACATGGGCGGGATCTGGGAGTGGTGGTGGATTTCTAGTGTGTATATCACTAGTACTCACTTTCCCATCCTCAGCTGACCTAACCTGACCTGACTTAAAGCGATCTTCTATTCTGTCACCAACTTTTCCTAACATGGAGTCTGTTCGCACTGAGGTTGGAATCGGTCATTTGACACAGGTGGCTTAACCCTGTAGACTGAAATATATACTGATTAAAGAACATTCCGTTTTATAACTACTAAGTGTGGGCATTCTGTTTGTCAGTGACATCAAGATTATGTATGGCAGTGAGAAACTGATTTATCAGAAAATTACGCAGCAAAATGGAATTTCGTTTTTTTTTTTTTTTTTTTTTTTCCCCCAGCCCACTCGGTGAAATAATTTGCGTCAAAATGACCGATTCTCTCGAGCAGGCCTTTATTCCTAAACACAATTTCGACTCGAGTGTACCTTTATCAGCACTTCTTACCCAATTCCTTGTTCTGCTTGTTTCCTTTCCTCCATAACCCGATGTTGATCTGACGTTTCAACAACGCAGTTCAACTTGGCTTATCCAGAAGTACCCCATTCCTTGTTTCGCCATTCCTGAGGTAACACATCGCCGACGCTAGATGCTTATTTGTGCCCAATTTGTTTTCGACACGAATGTAATTTATTCAGTGCTGCATTCTTCCATTCTCTGATTCACTCTTCCAACCTTACTTTTCCATTTTCCCGCTCAGTCACTCTTCCATGCTCTCGGACTCGCTCACTAACCCACTATACTCACTCACAAACTTACACACCCTTGCATGAGCTAAACAGACCTTTTTTTATGCCCTCAACAGGAAATCGTCGCCTCCCAGTCAGTAAAAGTGTCGATATGTTTAGGTTTACGGCCATCAGGGTTCGCTATGGACTCTCTCCCCTCTACCCTCAGCCTTCCTCTCAATCTCCTTCCCCCAACCTTCCTCGCAGCCCCATTCCTTCCCCCAACCTTCCTCGCAGCCCCATTCCTTCCCCCAACCGTCCTCTCAGCTCCCTTCCCCCTCGCGTCCCTCTTCTCATTTTTTTTTCTTTCGTCTGTCATTTTTTTTCTTTCCTCCCACCTTTCTCTGCTTATGGTCTCCGTCCTTCTTATCACTAGCTCTCTACCTTATTCTCGTCTGTTCTCAATTTTGCGACCTTATGCTCTCGTTTTCATTCTTTCTTTCCTTCTGTTTGTCTTTCTTTCCTTCTGTCTTTTCTTTCTATTTCCGTCGTTTGTCCCATTGTTCTTCACGAACTTAGATCCCTTTTCCTTTCTTATTTCTTTTTTTTTCCATCCATTGTTTCATTATCCGTCTCTCACTCACTGGCATCCTCTCGATTTTTTCCTCTCTCTCTCTCTCTCTCTCTCTCTCTCTCTCTCTCTCTCTCTCTCTCTCTCTCTCTCTCTCTCTCTCTCTCTCTCTCTCTCTCTCTCTCTCGTACATCAGAATACACACCTATATACATTTTGCTGTATCTATGAATTTATCCTCTCTCTCATTTATCAAGTCGTTTGATAAATGACACAGCGAGTAAATGCACGAGCATATAACGAATAACACTACGCCATGGAATTAAATTATGTAAAAGAATAAATATAGCCATTATATAAATCACATCAGTTCGATGACGCCTTTTTTATTGTTGCTATTATTTTTCCACATTTCACACAGTATGGGGAGTCTCTCTCTCGCTCTCTCTCTCTCTCTTTCTCTCTCTCTCTCTCTCTCTCCTTCCCTCCAGACTACGACAAGCAACCATTGCCTTACAAATCCAGGTCCCCATTTTAGTTCTATCTCAGAATCCTAAAAAGAGAAAGAAAGAAAGATAGGACGAAAGCTTACACTGATGGCGATGGATTGCACATGGGTCGCTAACGTAGACAATACATTTTCCTAAAGCCCAGGGTTTACCGGGAACACAACCCACAAGAATCGATGTTACCTCCAGGTCCCTAGTTATGCTGCTGGGTGATCAGGCACTGGTGGGAAGAACAGACTGAGCCCAAGATTCTGACCGGTCCGAGTCTCGATCAGTGAAACAATTTACTATATAGTGAAAGTCATCGATGCTAAAAATTGCCCCGACTTCCGACCCTCCGTTTTCTTTCCCTGTCCCAAAAGTAGAGGGGTGGCTATTTTATTTTTCTCTCTCTCTCTCTCTCTCTCTCTCTCTCTCTCTCTCTCTCTCTCTCTCTCTCTCCCCGGGGTGTATTATTATCTCCCATTTCCGGCCGTCTCTCCCTCTCCCCTTGCCCCATACATCTCTACGTATTTTTGTTCTAATTCCTGCATTCCTCTCTCTCTCTCTCTCTCTCTCTCTCTCTCTCTCTCTCTCTCTCTCTCTCTCTCTCTCTCTCTCTCTCTCTCTCTCTCACACACACACACACACACACACACACACACACACACACAGTTTACCTCACTCCCTCGTCTGCCTCCGCCTTCCTTCTAGTGCCCGGATTAACAGATTAACTCTCCTTGTTCCTTCTTCAAAAACACTTCTTCGTTACTAAAGGATAATGGCCATGAACCCCTTTTTATATCACGAAAAGACAAGGAAATGAGCGTGCAGAAAGTTCCCATGCCTCTCGTTCTTCCCGAGTATAAAAGTCAGAGTTCTTGGAGGGAGATGATTGTGAGACTGTCTTTGCATGCGAATCCAGCTCTCTTCTCCTCATTCAGCTTATTATTATTATTATTATTATTATTATTATTATGAGTAACGTAAGAAGGTATTCTGGTTTGGACTGACACCCTCCGGACTGGAAGAGTTACCACTGACTTTTTTGATAGGTGCATACCTTTTCATACCTTGTACACATATTTTTAAGCTTGCTTAAAGGAAGAGAGAGAGAGAGAGAGAGAGAGAGAGAGAGAGAGAGAGTGTTGCTTTTTGATCTGTGTGTGTGTGTGTGTGTGTGTGTGTGTGTGTGTGTGTGTGTGTGTGTGTGTGTAACTGTCAATTAACGCATTCAGACATTGCCATATATCATAATAGGCAGCTGTCCTTTTACATTCATGTCCCTTTCTTCCATTTCAGGTAAGTGACTGACTGGATTGAGTCTTGTCCAGAGGTCTCGTGGTCGGCATCGTTAAGTAAGTTAGATCATTTAGATATGATGTTGTTCAAGTAGCAAGACCATTAAATCTATTTTTTAAATATAGGTATTCATGCCTATATGTTGAAACCCATATATCTATTGATAAACAGTCCATTCGATTGACGTAACGTTTGAGAAACTGTAGTACCTGGGAAATAAGAGCTGAGTGGTTGATAGGTCGCTGCTGTTTAAGGATCTAATGCAATTACACGCACTGATGTCTTTTGGTATTAACTTTTGGTATTTTGTGTAATAATATTTAGTTTTTGTTTCCAGCTCTGTGAGTTTTTAAATTCTTTGATTAATAGCCATTTTCATATTAATACATGCGCGCTCGTGAATGGAGAACAGCTTTAATGTTTTGATCTGTGTGTGTGTGTGTGTGTGTGTGTGTGTGTGTGTGTGTGTGTGTGTGTGTGTGTGTGTGTGTGTGTGTAAAATAGTTTTTATCCTGTTGTAGGCAAACTTGGTGGAAGAGTTAAGGGTCTGTCAGTGAGTAAACCTATTGTTTTCTAGAATAGTAGGTCAGAGGTCAAGGGCAAAGGGCAAAGTAAAAGTTTGATATAACAGAATCATTTTAGCATTTTCTGCTTCAGACCAAACTTAGGGAAAGGTTGGGGGGTAAAGCAAAAATGAACTGAAGCAGCTTGGAGAAAAATCAGCAGACAGTCTAGATTTTAGGGTAAGGTCAAACTTCGAACTCTGTGTGTGTGTGTGTGTGTGTGTGTGTGTGTGTGTGTGTGTGTGTGTGTGTGTGTGTGAGCAAAATAAACAGTTTTGATCTGATCTGGATCAAATTTTGGAGGATGAGTTCCGGATTACCCGAAAGATTGACCAATTGTTTTTGTAGCAGTAGGTCCAAGGTCAAGGCCAAGGTCACATTGCAAGGTCAACTTAAAGTTTTTATTCTACGCAAGCTAAACTTGGGGGACGGGTTCAGGTTAAAACCAGGCTAAAGATAGTCAGTTTCGAGAACAATCAAAGGACAGGGTCATTGGGTAAAGTCAACGGCTATGGTTACTGGGCAAAGTCAGCTCAGACTATTTTTATCTCATGTAAACGAAACATAGTAAGTGATTCAAGGGTTAGCCAAGAATGATATGTGATTTACGCTCGAATATGTGAGAAATAACGAAGTAGTACTGTATGAAGGATGTAGGACCATTTTATTGCCTTATGCTGCCACTGAGTTGCGTGAAATAAACTGTAGGACAAAACCTGCACAAGAGCAAAATCTGGACCGAATTAAGGTGAAAAGGTTTGGTTTATTCCCGTTACGCCCAAATGATTTTATTTAACTTAAGACGTCTCATTGGGTTAATGGAGGCTGCATTTAATCACCTCAGCAGGAGAATCTTTCGTAAGCAGAATAAAATAATCTAGAGAGGGCAAGAATGAACTTAAAAGGCGTCCATTTGTGGAAGCATTAATATTCTCTTGCATATTTCTCAGGCATGCTGCATTGATAATAGAATTACATACAAGAGATTATATTAAGGGGTTAAGACGGGTGCTATAAACAAAGATGAGATTCTTGGACATATTTACAATTGATTCCCTGTTTTCGCAGGAACTAAGAATACGGGAAAACTCTACATTCTTTCTATTCCTTCCTGGAAAAATCACGTCAGAGTTACGAAAGGGAATTTATCGTAAGTGTGTTTGCAGGTCTGGCCTCAGGAAAGTCAGAGATGGCGAGGTTGTTCTTAAGGATGGCGGTTTTGTTGTTGTGTCAGTGTGGTATAGTAATGACTTATAAGCGATGGTGGGACGTGGTCAAAGATGGGGAGACGCAAGATCAGGCTATATGGTTTCTCTCTCTCTCTCTCTCTCTCTCTCTCTCTCTCTCTGTAGAGAGATTTTAACTTCACATGTTATAAACTGGTTACTAACACAGCCTTCATAAGGCTGTTCCTTTAGGCAATGGCGTAAGGGTATTGCCAGGGACGTTATTATAACATTTCCGAAGGACTTAATAAAGATTTTTTTGTCAGCGATCTCACGGGATTGAGCTCACGTCCCTTCGAACTGCGGTGCAACACTACCACTCGACATCAGCAACCTATGTGGGGGAAAGAAGCGAACATCATTATTTAAAAAAAAAAAAAAAAAAAAAAAGAAAGAAAGGTGTTTTTTAAGCACTGAAATGCTTAAGTATTTACTTCAGTTTATTGTTCCTGCCACCAAGCCATTTTATTCTTCTTCGAAGATGCTTATGATATCGGACAGTTTTCCTAAGGCTATGTCCTACCACTGCTGTTCGGAAAGTCTGCCCTATCTGCATAACATCATCAGAGTATGGCAAGCAAAAATGGAAAAGACATTACCGGGTTCAGTGGTTTACAGATTGAATACCACACAGCGCTATCATCCCCCAATAAAACAACCTGGCACACGGACACGCGCACACAGAGGACAAATAATCTAAAGACAGCAGAGCATTGGAACACATCTGCATGATAAGAGGGTCTCGTAAAAGATGGAGGGATGATGAGGGATATAACACAAGTTTGAGTGGAAAGATTTTTATTCCACTCCAACAGTTTACTCACACGCCACTCGCGTAGTACAGCAGTACTCACCCGTCGATTAGGTTTGAGGCTTTATCATTGTTAGGTTTATTTAATTTTTTTTCCATCAGTCGTTCATTTTCATATTCACTCCCACTTCGCATTTTGATATTATGTTCTGGTTACCACGGAACTATTTAATTCATTGGCCATTGAACATCCCAAAATGAAAGACCAAATGCTGACCTTTCTCTTGCAAATTGAAATGAGTGGATTCAGACCTTTCCATTGTTTTGTTTTACTTCTTTCTTTATAAATGAAATCCAAAGTTCTGGTTCTTCTGCCAAGACAGAAAAGGACTTGATACCGAAGAACTATCAGCTTTTCTTCAGATCCTTCCGGACAGGATCGAAACTCGAGTGGAAGCATGATCCTGTAAACGGTCAATAATTCTGGAAGGGAACAGAGAGGATAGATGAAGGAAAAATAGACTGCAAGAGGGAAATAAAAGAAATGGCAGAAAAGAGAAAAAAGAGAGAAAGGTGGATATGTGGAGGAGAAGGAGGGACAGTGAGGGAGAAAAATTAAGAGGAAGGAAGGGATAGAAAAGATATGAGGAGGAAAGGTGAGAGAAGGAATCAAGTGAGGAGAGAGAGAGAGAGAGGGGGGGGGTGATGCAGATATTGAAAGAGGGATGGAGGGGAAAACGAGGATAGTCAAGGCTACTAAAGAACTTTATGGATGGTCATTTACAACAAGCCATCCTTCTCATCATCCTGCTCCTCTCCCCTTCCCCTCCCCCTCTCCCACCCCTCCCCCTCCCCCTCTCCCACCCCTCCCCCTCCCCCTCTCCCCCTCCCCCTCCCCCTCTCCCACCCCTCCCCCTCTCCCACCCCTTCCCCTTCCCCCACCCCTTCCCCTTCCCCATCCTCCTCGCCCTCACCTTCCCCTCTCTTTTTCCCTCCCCTCCCACTCCTACTTCCCTTCCCCCCCCCTTCCCCCACGCTCAATAAAACACACATGCCATTACTTCATTTATCCCTTCAACCCAACTACTTCTTTGTATATTATTCGTGTCACTTTGGGGGAGGCGGTGGCTGAATCGGTAGAGAGGCGGCTTGCAGTCCTAATGGACCCAGGATCGTATCCCGGCTGGGGCAGGGAACAGTTTAAGGATCTGAATTTCCTAAAAAGTAGACTTTCCTGATCTACCAGATGACCCGCCGACATGTCGTAAAAGTACCCCCGCTATTACCAGTACTGTATGAGACGGCCCTAGCATGTATTCAGTATGGACGGTGGGTGTTAGCGCCGAAATGGTGACATGTGGAGGTGTAGGAGGACTACTGGGCCTTGGGATAGGTGACTGCCCCCAAGAAATAGGCCCTGAGCCTTTGCCCAGTGACACGTAAACAAAACAAAAAAAATCCAAACAAAATCTCAGGAGAGAGCATTTGCAGCCTCCATTGGCCCCCTTCACAGTCTGATTAATCTTCCAAGCAGAATTAGATCGTCAGATGGTAACAAGAAAGTGAAAAATAAAGCGACGCCATTGGACTGACAAGGCTGATACATGTGGTTGGTGTTTTTGTCTACGAGCAGTGATGAGTGGGGACGCGTTTAATGCCGCAGTTAGCGACTGTAAAACTATCTTCCTCCTTTATTGTTTATTTCCGTCTCACTCCTCCTCCTCGTTAGTCCATCGTTGTTGTCGTCGTCTTCTCTATCCTCCTCCTCCTCCTTTTTCTTTTTTTAACAATACTACTCACACCACACCAAACCTAACTTTACCCAGTCTCCAGGATTCTTGAAAAACGTCTTGAACTTATATTGTAGTGTCATTGTACACACACACACACACACACACACACACACACACACACACACACACGGGAGGAAAACTGAATAACACAAGACGGAAAACTTGCAAGTGCCGTCGGATATGAAACAAGGACACATTTCTGACGCTGTTTTGCCTGTAATTGTTCCACCCCCCCTCCCAAGAAAAAAGTTTCTTCTAAATTTTCCTTATTGAGTCAGATATGATATCCCAGATGCCCCGAATCTATCTTCTTAGTCGATCTTTCTGCTAATTACAGCATGATTATACTGTATATATATATATATATATATATATATATATATATATATATATATATATATATATATATATATATATATATATATATATATATATATATATATATATATATATATATATATATAGTACAACACGTCTTTAACTCTGTCCTCACTATCTGTCTTTATTCCTGTATACTGTTATCTATATCTGTACCTATCTTTGTCTGTCAGCATATTTTTAAGTTCATTTATTGCTTTACGCCGTGTTCTGTTAAGGATGACCGTGACAAAGACCCAGAGACATGACCATCCATAATTAGAATCAACCTTCCCTCCTTCCACCACACTACACATCCTCCCTCATACACTCCTTATTACAATGCCAGAGGGACTAAGAGAAATCGAAAGTGACTTATTATAATAGGAATCACTCCTGTTAACTTAAGAAGCGTATTCTGTGCTCAGTAACCTAATTCTGAGACCATTTGCATATTTTACTGCGCCCTGCCTCTCTCTCTCTCCCAGTCCCTCTGTTTCATTGTTTCTCTCTCTCTCTCTCTCTCTCTCTCTCTCTCTCTCTCTCTCTCTCTCACACACACACACACACACACACACACACACACACACACACACACACACACACTGGCGGTCGACGGAGATAGCTAGTATGCTTAAAAATGATAGCTAAGCATGGAAGGAGGCTGGTGAGAATACGCAAGTGCCTTGGTGCGTAGGGACTAGGGGAGGAGGGGAGGGCCGTAGGGAATGGGGCAGGAAGGAAGGGGGAGAAGGGAGGTGATAGGAGGAAAGAAGAAGTGAAGCTTAATGTGCACGTGGGAAAAAGAGAGAAGGGGGGTAGTAGCAAGAGGGAAGAGAATCAGGAGTGTAGAAATTAGGGAGTTGAATAAGGTAGAGGAAGATAGGGAAAGCGTAGAGAGGGGGAAAAATGGGTGATGAATGTGATGGATAGGCAGAAATAAGGAGATGGAAGAAAGGACGTAGGTATGGAATGAGAGTGAGGGAGGAGGAGGAACGGAGAAGAAACAGAGGGCGGAGGAATGATGGAAAGAGGAAGGGATGGCGGAGAAGAAAGTGGAGAGGGGAGATAAAAGATGGAAAGGGGGAAAGAAGATACACAAAGAAGAGTAATGATTGGAGAATGGAAGATGGAAGGACACCGAGCGGAAACGATGAAGAATCGAGCTTTGATTTATCCTGAAAAAGAAAGAAGAGGGGGGGAAATCACACACACACACACACACACACACACACACACACACACACACACACACACACACACACACACACACACACACACACACACACACACACACACACACACACACACACACACACACACACACACACACACACACACACACACACACACACACACACACACACACACACACACACACACGGATAGTATTCATGAATTAAGAAAATAGCTAACATGAATTATAAAAATTGCATGCGTCAAGATAGTTTAAACAGTTAATGGTTACAAAGAAAAAAGTTTACATGTATTAAGAAGTTAGTTTACATAGAAGTTAGTATGCATGTTTTAAGAAGCTAGTGTACACTCATTAAAATGATAGTTTACGTGTATTACGATGATATTTGCATCCTTCTAGAGGACAGTTTATTTGCATAAAGACGATAGTTTACATGCATAGAAACGAGTGTTTCCATGCATTATGGTAGTTTCATGCAGTAAGCAGGGTGCAGAATGCACTAGAAATTCAGATTACATGCATTGTGAAGATAGTTTACTTGCATTAAGAAAACAGAATAGAAAAGGTTGATGCACAGACACAATAGTTTATATGCATTCAGGTGATATTATGCTAGTATTAAGAAGATTGACTTGTTTACATACACTAACAGACGTCGATCCCTACGGCGTCACTTTACAACACCGTAAATTTCAGTGCAATGGCGTAGGTAAGGGAAAAAATACAAAACAGACCTCTGCGGGTGCTGTGGTATTCAGTGCAGAAGGAGGAGGAGGAGGAGGGATGGAGAAAAGCTTGGATTAAGATCTTCATCTACCTTAATATTACGCCCAGGAGTAGGATGATGAGTGGCTGCATATGCAATCAGGTTTCAAAATGAAAGAAAGAGAACGTATCTTGCCGCGATTGTCACGCCCCTGATGTGTTTTCCTACACCCATAAACTCCTGACAGAGTGCATCCTCCTCCTCCTCTTCCTCCAGTGGCAGCTGGAGTCAAAAGAGTACAAAAGAGTACAAAGTAAGGCAAACAGCGACAGACCTAATGGTCCTTTCAAGGCTGTTTGTTACAGAAAAGGCTGTCATTATGAGATCAAATTCTACAAGCTGAAGGTAAGGATAATAAAGGAAGAAGGCTCAGGACGAGCTGAATTAAGAAGGGGAACATGAGAAAAAGAAGGATAGGGAGAAGCAGCTGGAGGAATAGCAGGAGGAAGAAGAGGAGGAGGAGAAGTAGGAGGAAGAGCAGGAGGGGCAGCAGGAGAAAGAGGAGGAACCGGAGGAGCATCAGGAAGAGCCTTAGCAGGAGCAACGGTGATGGTGATAGCGTGTATAAACTAGCCTGCCTGTTGAGTGCATTCTTCCCCCTCACCTGCCCAGCAGAACCTCGTTTGCATTGGTGAATATGTTGAAATGGACTGCTAGGTCCGTCTCCCCTAGTCTGGCTTTTGCTTTGCCGCACCGTCAAAAGAGGGAGGCACCCGCACTTTTTACAAGAACGGAAGGTAGCAGGATGTGGAAAGAGAAGTAGATGTTCTTCTTACACTTTACGGGAGTTAGCTGGGTGAGGGATGAGTAGTAGTCCGTTTTTATAAGAGTGGAAATCACTTCACGGGGGATGGAGAAGTGGAGTTTTTTTTTTTTTTTTTTTTTTTTTTTTTTTTACTGTTTGCAAGAGTTAGTTGGGAGAAGGAAAAAGAAGTAAGAATTCCTTGTGATAGTTTGAAAGAGCGACGATCCTTTCAAGAACAAGGTTGGGGGGAAAGGAAAGAGTAGCAGTGTTCTTTCAAAACTTTTTAGATTCAGTGACAAACTAGGAGGCAAATGAAGTAGGAGCTCTATTTACAACAATTTACAATAGCCAGGGTCGGCTGAGGAAGACAGAGGCCATTTTTACAGTTTACAAGAACAGGTATCAGCCAGGGAGAGGGAAGATAGAAATGTCTTCTTTAGGTAAGAAACGGATGAACCAACCAACTCATTCAATACAATGACGACTTATGGTCTTATTTATACTGTCATGCGATTAAAGTCAGCTGAGGGGGAGATGGAGTGAAAAAAGGGGGTAGGAAGGGGGAAAAGGGTAAAAATAAAAAGTGGCAGAAATTGAAAGACAAGGAAAAAAAGAGGGATGATATGCGACAGGAAAAAGAAATGCAATCCATTTTCTCCTTGAATACGATGACTTAATATTCAAAATCTATTTCTACTATCACCAGAGAATACGAAAATAATTATAATTACCTATGGTGATAGTTACCTGCTATGAAGCTTTATCTTGCAGTTTGGTTAATCCCCTGAATCTTGTGACACATTATTCAATTTACTCTTGCTGCCTCCAAACGATTTCATTTAATAAAAAGACTTTTGATATAGAGGGTGTAGAAAAACCTTTATATTACCAGTTTACCTGTTTCACAACCAGAGATCCAGCTAAGTTGAATAAAATCGTCTGGAAGGAGCAAGAATTGACTAAAATGTCGTCGGACTGAAGGAGTTAAAATCCTGTGTAAATGCTGGCTCTGATTTAGGAGTTGCAGTGGTGAGGGAGGAAGGGAAGGCAAGGAAAGGACTGCGTGGAGTTCTTATTTACAATTACGTCGGTGTGGGAGAAGAGCCTGTATGAAATCGTTCGATGGTAGAAAGATCAAAATACAAAATGCGTCTCTCTCTGAAGGGAAATTAGATCCTTTGTAAATACAGTGGTGAGGGAAGGCAAGGGAAGGGAAGGGAAGGGCGGCGAGTTCTTATTTACATTTACATCCGAGGTGGAGGAGAGCTGGCCGGCCGTCGTAATTATGGAAGGTGAGGGAGCAATTAGGCCGGGTTGGGGGATGCGTAAGCGAAAACCCGCGGCTCTTGATGCAGGAGAGGCCTTGGGGAGGACGTGAGGGGAAGAATGGACAGCTTGGTGGGGAGGGAGTGAGGGGCAGAATGGACAGCTTGGTGGGGAGGGAGTGAGGAGAAGAATGGACAGCTTGGTGGGGAAGGAGGGAGAGAAATGGACAGCTTGATGGGGAGGAAGTGAGAGAATGGACAGCTTGGTGGGGAGGGAGTGAGGGGAATGGACAGCTTGGTGGGGAGGGAGTGAGGGGAGGAATGAACTGCTTGGCTGGGCAGGAGAGAGAGGAGGAGTAAACATCTTGGTGGAGGAGGAGTGAAGGGAGGAATGAACAGCTTGGTTGAGAGGGAATGAGAAGAATGAACAACTTGGTGGTGAAGACCCGAGGAAAATGGACAACTTAGTGGGGAAGGAGTTAGGAAAGTGGACAGATTGGTGGACAGGTAGTGAGAGGAATGGAATCTGAAATCCATGGGAAATGGATTGAAAGGTATGGAAAGTATGAGATGAAATACTGTGAGGACTATGGAAAGCTTGTGGAGGGAATGAGGGAAAGACTATAAAAAATTTTTTTTTGGGGGGATGGAAGTGGGAGAGATACGGGGAGGAGTGGACAGCTTGGTAAGTGAGAGGAAGTGACAGTTTGATTGGCATGAAATGCTGGAAGGACCTGGAAAGCTTGGGGATTCAACGAGGACGAGACTGAACAGTTGGTAGAAGAGAGAATGAGGGGAGAATTTCTATGACTGGGGGATGGAATGAGGGGAGACGGACAGAATGAAACGTTGTGAAGACTGGGCAGCTGGAAGAGAGCGTGGAAAACTTCAGTGTGGAATGAAAAGAAGACTGGACAAGTTACGGATGGAATGATGAAAGACAGACATAGAAACGATCCGAGGCTCTGGACAGCTGGAACGATCTCTGGACAACTGGGCAGGGTCGTGAGCAGCTTGGGTATGCGACAGATGGAAGACTAGACATGTTGGGTATGGAATGAGAGGAAGATTCGGACAGAATGGCATGATGGGCAATCCGTAGACTGCTTGGGAGGACTGTGGGCAAGTTGAGTATGGAATGGAGGGACGGCTCTGGGCAACGCTTCTCACCTTCAACCCCTGCTGTCTCTGTCACCTTCCACGGGGACTTCCTTGTTCCCCCCTAATGGCACCTCTAATTAGCCTCCTGAGATTTTTCCTGTTAGGTCCACTGTTGTCTGTGTTTGCCTTTCCAGTGCCAGACGCCTAATCCCGGAGTTAATCGCTGGTGTTTGCAGTAAAAATCCCTCCAAGCACCCTATCGCAACTCTGTCTCCTCTTCCTCCTGCCACTCTAAACTGCCGTCCCTCATGTTTGCTTTCCTTCTTTGCCTGCGAAATCTTTGTCTCCCCTCATTCTGTGTTGGAAATTGTTGACCGTTTTAGATATCAGTGCACACAAAATGGTAATAATGGGGTTTACTTACTTACATGTTCTTGGTACACACACACACACACACACACACACACACACACACACACACACACACACACACTCCCATATGTCCTTCTTGTAGACATCCTTTCCCATTAGAACGTAACATAAAACAAAACACTGTGCAAAACACACCATAACACAAAATAGACACATGCACACGTAATGCAAATCACAGACATGCACACACGACTCAGCATGATGCACATCACACACACACACACACACACACACACACACACACACACACACACACACACACACACACACACACACACACACACACACACACACACACACAACACAACACAACACAAATTACACACACTACACACATCCCTCAATCCACCACCACCACCACCACAGCTCATTTCCAAAGCTCCATTAAAGCATTAGGTCCTCAGTAGGGCAGACGACTGACTCCTCACGTTTCTCTCTGCCACCACCACGCCGAGGACAGGCCAGCGCCGCCGCCACAATAATCTATTTATCAGACGACATTTAACCATTTCCCCGTCGCCCGTGTCCCAAATCTTCTGCGCACACGCCTCATTTGCCTCTCGGGCCGTCCTAATGCCCAGTGTCCACAGCGAGAGAGGCGGGGAGCAGTGTCCGCAGGATGGGGGATGTGGGCTACTGTTGGATATATGTATGTGTGTTTGGGCGTGGGCGTGGGAGTAGTTATATGTGTGTGGATTATAGGATGTTTGGGGTGGAAGTATGTGAAGTGGAAGATGTGAATGAGAGGGGCAAGTTATACGTGTGAGGTGGAAGATGTATGAGAGGGATGGAAGATGTCGCCTATGCGTGGGAGATGTAGGCTGCATGTTTGTTTGGAGTGGAAATTGTGTGTGTGTGTGTGTGTGTGTGTGTGTTATGGTATGGGTGTGTTCGTGGCTTTGTTAGATGTTTTTTGATGGTGTTATAAGGGATACTTTTGATAAACGGAGGGTAATGCATCACGTTTGGAAAGCCACTTCCCCCCCCCCTCCCAACACCACAGTCTCACATCTCACACACCCACATATTACAACACCCTCTCTGATTCTCCTCCTCATCCATTCTCTCTTCCCCTCCTCCATCTACCAACTCTTGCTCCTCCCCCTCCCCTCTCCTCCTCCGCTCAGTTCCTTTTCTTCCATATCCTTCTCTCTCCTTCTTTTCAGATGATCTTCACTGGTATATTTTCACACTTTTCCCCATTTTTCTCCCTATTCCTCCTCCTCCTCCTCCTCCTCCTCCTCCTCTCTCTCTCTCTCTCTCTCTCTCTCTCTCTCTCTCTCTCTCTCTCTCTCTCTCTCTCTCTCTCTCTCTCTCTCTCGCTTCCCTGTGACCACTGTGATGCTGATTCAGTCCAAGTGTTGCTTTGGTCACTCGCTCACTCTCGCACCCCCCTCACTCACTCACTCACATCCGTACCCTCCCGCTCACACACATACACACAGATACGTACACGCACACATTTACGCACACTCACAGACACACCTGCACCCACTCTCTCACTTTCCCTTACTCTCACTGATTTACTCTCTCACGAGCGTGCGCGCGCACACGTGCGCACGCACACACACACACACACACACACACACACACACACACACACACACACACACACACACACACACACACACACACACACACACACACACACACACACACACTCTCTCTCTCTCTCTCTCTCTCTCTCTCTCTCTCTCTCTCTCTCTCTCTCTCTCTCCCTCCCTCCCTCCCTCCCTCCCTCCCTCCCTCCTCCTCCTCCTCCTCCTCCTCCTCCTCCTCCTCCTCCTCCTCCTCCTCCCGTAAATTTCTTTCATATTTCCGTTTCCATCTTTCATCTCATTCTTCCTACTCTGTCCTCATTTATCTGGATTCTCTTTCTCCATCCCATCCATCCTTTTCTGCTTCTTCCTACTTCCCTTCCATCCCTACCTAAATTTACAATTCCTTTCCATCCTCTCTTTTCCTTCCACTTTCTCATGTATTTTCTCTTTCCCTTCTCTCCTCTTTTTCTGTTCTCTCATCATCCCCTCACCTAAATCCATCCTCCCCTCCCTCCTTCCTCATAAATCTTAACTGTTTCTTCTTCTTCATCTTCTTCCCTCCATTTCTCTTCCACGTTCTCTTCTACCTCGTCATGCACGTTTCTTCCTCCCTCTCTGTCTTCTTTCCTCTTCCTCTTTCTCCTCACACATCATAAACCTCTCTCTCTTCCCACCCCCTCATCATCTCCTAATTGTCCCTTTTCTCTCCTTCTTCTCTCCCTCCCATCATTCCTCCTCTTTCTCTTGTCCCCTCCTCGTCGTTCATCACCTTCCTTCCTCTTCCCTCTACCCCTTCTCTCCATCTCTTTCTCTCCCCCCCAACACTTCTCTTCCCCCTCCCCACTCCCCTCTGCACCTAACTGTCCACCATCCGCGTCAATTATTCCCAGTTCATATTACGTCGCAAATGCTGTATATTAGTGCCAGAGTGGGGTTCCGTCTCTCTCTCTCTCTCTCTCTCTCTCTCTCTCTCCTGTATTCTACCATACTCTGCTGTTCTCTATTCTGCTCTGTTCAGCATTTCTTGTGTTCATTCTACTCATCTTCACTTCTCTCTCTTCCTATTCTCTTTCTTTCTCTTCTTTTTTTTTTTTCATCCTCATTTATCATCGCTTAACCCCATTCTCTTTTCCTGCCATCTCATCAGTTTCGTTGTTTTTTCCTTCATCGCATATTCTCTCTGGTTCTTTGTCTCTCCAGAACTCTGCCATTGATTAGCTTCTTGGCTTCTTGTATTGTATGATTTGTTGTTTCGTTTCTGTGTCCACCTCTGTCAAGATTTGATCGTTGGCTGTGGTGCTGATTCTGTACTATTCTTTTTGTGGTGTTTAACTTTCTGTAGCATTCCAAACTTTTTTTTTTTTAATTCATTCCATAATATCAACCTGTCTTCATGAACTTTTTTTTTCTCTAAACTTATCAACATTTCTATTACTATTCTTTGTGTGTATTATCAGCTTATCTTGCTGAATTTCCAGTATTTTTCCAGATTATTAATAATCTATTTCTCTCATTCTCGCTGTGTTATCATCCATTCTTTTAGTTTAGTATTTTTGTCCGAGTTTCATCTCGACTTCTCATAGTTATTAAGAATCTTCCTAAATCTTTAAACTACGTTTAATTTTCAGCACACCTATCAGTCATTTTCAAACACATAATCTTGAACTTGTAAACTTGTCCTCTTAGTATCAGTACTTCTTCACTCAAAATAATAGTCATAGATTATCAGCGTATTGTCTTTGCTGCCGTATGATTATCAGATCGGCAATGTTTTTACATTTTTCTTGTAGGCTGCAATGATTTTTCTCATAATGTCGACACAAGTATTTCAGCATAATTATACCAAGTAATGGATTGTCCTCATAAGATGTTTTCTAAACAACTGTCGGCATACTTGGCTTTCAGCAATTTTCAGCATACTGCCGCGAACATGTACAGTATCTCAGCATATTATCGGCGTCTCCAGAACACAATATTTCCATCGAATCGCCGCCTCATCTTCATCGCCCTCATGCGAAATCAGTGGAATTTACAAGGAGGGACCCGGAAATCGCCACAATATTGCAAATGTCTGAGGCTTCCAAAATTAGGGATGAGGCTTTTCACATTTTCTCTTGCGGTCTGATGGCGCATTTCTAATTAGTTGTTATAATTTTACCCTTATACCTTGTTTTCTGGCACGTTTGTACTTCTTGGTGTATTTTCCTAGGTTGTTATAATTTGTGCTTACGGTACGTTTGTAATTCTTGGTGTTAGTTCTTTAGCTCATAACATTTGTACTTCGTACATATTTGTACTTCCTGCTGCCTCATCTTAGGTTGTTGTAATTCTTACCAGTGGCACATTTGTACCTTTTGATTAATATAATTTTGCGCCTACACTTTGTACATCATGCACATTTGAACTGCTTGGTGTCTGTTCTTAGGTTATTAAGAATTTGTATTTATGGCACGTTTGTAATTATTGGTGTCTTTTCTTTGGGATTTTTCTCGAGTGTACATCATTATCTGGTGTTAGTTTTGATTAGATAGGATTCTGCTCAAAGACTGTTAAAAAAATCTCCACTAAACAAAACTATGTAAAGTAAGCCAGAATTAAGTTCGCAGTGCATGTCCATACAAGCAAAGGGTTAATGGAGAGAGTTTGCAATTCCCTTTTGCTGATCGTACTTCCTTCTTCTGAGCTCGAATCATGTGGTGTTAGGTTGAAAAAGAAAAATAACAGCACCCATAATTATAAATATTTATCCGCATCTTTGTTATCAGTATATTTCAATTTCTTGTCTTTGGTTTTTGTACTTTTCCAGTCTCAGCCTCCAAAATTGTTTTATGTTTTATCTGATTCTGATTCTGGTTCTAATTGCACTGAAGTTACAAGTCATCCTTTTCCAGCAATTTGTTTCTCTCAGATCTTCTCGATATGCTTTTATAATTATAATCCTTTCCTCTGTTCTCATTTCCTTCTTCTATCCCATGTTTTCGATATGCTTTTATAATTATAATCCTTTCCTCTGTTCTCGTTTCCTTCTTCTATCCCATGTTATCTTTCAGTCTTCTGTTTTTTAATTATCACCTTTTTCTACCTTCCTTTTTCTTCCATCCTTTTGCTCTCTTCCGCTTTTCTCTTTCATCCATCGTTTCCACTTCCACGCCTCCTTTCTATTATGTCATCCCTAGTGTTTCCTTTGTCTTCGATTTTCTGTCTGTCCTGTCAACGCTCCTCTCAGTTCTGTAGTTCATTTTTTTTCTTCTTTCCCTTATGCTTCTATCATCTTTTTTCTTCTCTTCCACCCTGGTCTCTCACACTCTGTCTTCTCCTCCACTCTTACCTTCCACTCTGCTATCTCTTTCGTCGACTTTTTTATCCCTCCATTCCTTGTATCGAGTTGAACGCTTCCCTTCTGTTTTTTTCGTCATTTATTCTCTCTCCTACTCTGTTCTCATTCTATTTTTTCTTCCTGTTGTCTCTTCTGTCGCCCTTTGACTCTTCTTCAATTCTATTTTCTTATTCTGTCTTTTCTTCCCTACATTCTTCTGTTCTTTCATCCTTTGACTTCTCTTCAGTTCACCCTCTTCTCCTATACCCATTCCCCTTCTCTTATCCACTCTTCCTCCCTCTGTTTATGTATCTCTGGTCGTCTCTTCCAGTTTGCATCCAGTTCTGTACTCTCTCGCTTTTTTCCAGTCCTTTTGTCTGTTGTCGCTTATTCCTCATTCCTGTCTTGCATATTGCATTTTTTTTCTTCTGTTCGAATCATGTCGTGTATGCTTCATGATCATCTCCACAGATCTTACTCGCGTTTAGGGCGTGTTCTTCAACCATTTATATTTCTCTTGCATTTTCTGCTCAGTGGTAGGAATAATTGCTTAAGTTTATGTTATTTCATTTTCCGGTGGTCATATTCACTTCCTTTGTTTTTGCTATGTTCCTTATCTCGCTCCAATTTTTGACTTCGTCCTCCTTTGTTTTATCAAATACATTTTTTGCCCCTTTACTACTATGGCTTCTTTTATATTTCCTACCAGTGAACTTTTTATCCAGCTTAGGTGCGACCTCTTCAGTTGAAGGGGCTAGAACCAGTCGCCATCAACCCCGTCAGTAGCACGATGTCGTTTGTGCTTACTATGTCTACTGCCAGGGCATTTTATTCAGTCTACAAAGAGAGAGAGAGAGAGAAAGAGAGAGAGGTGAGGCTTACATTATTATTTTCTTCTCGACTGTAGTATATTTTTAAACCCTCTTCTTCATTAGCACCGTCCATATCTTTGTCCCCAACACCTGTATATCTTCCCACCCTCCGTGGTTCTCATCTTCCACTCCCTTTTTCAATTTTTTTAAAACTTGTCATCGCCGTTTTCCATAAATTTCCTTGCTTCATCTTCATTGCATGTTTTCTCAAATCTAGTGTCATTATAATATCTTGGCATCCGTATTCGTCATCGTCCCACTCTCTCATTATCCCTTTAGCGTATTATCCCTGTTACTCAACGTCGCGATTAATTTCCACATGATTCATCGTCCCACTTTCTTATCATTCGTATTTCGGTCATCGTAGTCACCCGTTTCCTCAAACTCAGCAGCTGCCTGTCGTTGTCGCTTACCATTAATTTTTCTCTCTTAATCCCCATCATTTTTATCACTCACCTTCATCACTCTTATTTTCCATCACCCATATTCCCCATTAGCATAGTTCTCATGATCTCTATACATCTCACTGTATTTCGTAATCACATTTTTTTTATCTCCCGTTAATTTATCTTCCCAATTTCTCATCATTGGTACCCATCATCGTCCTCGCCCATCACCCCTATTCATCCCCTTGTATTTCATAATCCCTTTTATTCTCCGCATAATTCATCGTCACAATTTCTCTCCCTTCATACTCATCGTCGTCCTCGCCCATTTCCTCCTCCAACTCGGCTGCTCTGCTTGTCGTCGTCGCTTTCCATAATTTTCCCCTCCCGGCCTCCACATTATTCGGTATTAACGCTGGTGGCCGCTGTAATGTTTGGCGGGGGGACGAAATCTTACACCGAGTTAAATCCTGTTTGGTGTCGCTCGGTCGCTACGGTGTGATCCTTGCCTGCCCGCCTGCCTGCCTGCTTGTGTGCTCCGAGTTTGTGGAATTAATTGATACTTCAGGATTACTGGAATTATTTTAGGGGGGATGGGAATTATTCGAGTTTTGTTTTGGGGTGCTCGTAATCGTGGTCCTTGTTGAGCTTTGTTGTTTTACTTGTGGTCCCGACTGGTTTGGGAATTATTATCGCCTTGAATTTATATGTATTGTTAATGTATGTATATATTTTGCCGCTAGTCAGAATTAATGCTACATGATAAATACCCCAGCCTTTTTCACTATGAAGACGCCCTTATAGAATGCAGCCTAATTACTGACGATATCTGTTGTGCTTAAAATGAGTCTCCTACTGGTAAATGGGTTAATAACTGTCGTATCTAACCCGTTCAGATCGAAAAGATTAAGTGCCGAGTGAAATAGTGTACTGTGGCAAGAAATAAAGATATAAAGACGTCGTAGTGAATGGATTAAATACTGTTATCAAATTCTGTAATGGTTTGCAAGGCTTGAATCTTGTGACAGTAAGGCAGGTGTGGCCCATATCATAGCACGGCCACTGCACATGGTTCCCGTGCTTTCGTGAGTTTCATTGTTTAGCCTATTTCTGTATTCTGCCTACCTCAGTTATTAAGTAGACCTGATATGATGATGATGATGATGGTGGTGATTGACGACTTCGACGACGACGACGGTGATGATAACTGATGATGATTCATGATGATTGATGATACTGATGATAACTAAACATGTTAAGTACTAATAATAATGGTAGCAGCAGCAACAACAGCACAAGAAGTGCAGCAGTAGTAGCAGTAGTAGTAGTAGTTGTAGCACCAGCAATAGTATAGTAGTGGTTGTACTGTAGCAGTAGTGTTGTAGTGGTGGTGGTGGTGGTGGTAGTAGTAGTAGTAGTAGTAATAGTAGTGGTAGTGGCGGTGGTGGTTGAGCAAACCAATAATTATGATGACAATAATAATAATAATAATAATGACAAAAACACCAACTATAACTGACAATAATCTTCGACAAAATAATTCCCTTTGTCATACTCACTGATCCCAGTTTTGAAGATCGAGGCACCATGAATATAGTCAGTCACACACACACACACACACACACACACACACACACAGATATATATATATATATATATATATATATATATATATATATACATATATATATATATATATATATATATTATTTAGTTGCGTCTTCCCTCCCTTTCCCTCTCCCCTTATTGCGTATTACAGCCGAGTCGCCGTATTATTCCACGTCCTGGTCGGCGTATTAGCGAGCCTTGGTGGGTGGTTGGGTGATGGGTGTGGATGGAGAGGGTAGGCGGAGTGGGCAGGGCGGATGGGTGGATAGGTGTGGATGATCGAAATGTAGAGAAATGGAAACACAATTATGGGAATGAGAACGATGGATAGATATGTGTGGATGTTTTTGTGGACAGGAGCGTGTGGATTAGCTGAGGCTGTAGGTTGTATGATGAGCAGGGGTGTGGATGGGAGTTGGTGGGTGAGTAGAGGTTGTAGATTGTGGAAGGATATGCGTTTGGGTGAGAGGGCTTGGGTGGGAGTGGAGTGTGAATGGATGGATGTAGCCATGTGGATGGCTGAGATGTTAAGTGGTAGATTCGATCGGGGAAGGATATGGTTGGATGAATCGTGTGGGTAAGTGGTTGTGAGTGGATGGAGGCGTGTGGATGATTGAAATGCAGGGAGTACAGTAATAGTTGGGAAAGGGAAATCATAATTACTGAGAGGAGACTGGTGGAGAGATCTGAGTGGATGCTTGTGTGGATGTAGAAGGTGGGTCATCGTATATGTGGATAGATGTGGATGGATACGTGGATAAGTAGAAGTGTGTAGATAACTGAGATGCAGAAAGTAGCAGGTGGAGTGTGATTAAATGAGACAGAGGGAAACTGATGGACAAATGTGGGTGGATGTATGATAAGAGTGGGTAAGCATGCTGACTGGTGAATGTGGGTGCGTGGACGTGGATGGTTGAAAGCTGGCATAGGTGAAAGGGTGGAAGTGTAAAGGCGACTTAGTCGCACATAATAGTAGATTAGTCAGGGGGAAGGATATTGGTAGATGGAGAGGAGTGTGTAATAATGTGGATGAGTGGATAGAAGGACGTGAGAATGTGTGTGTGTATGTGTGTGGATGACTGAGTTGCAGAGAACTGTAGGTGGATGAGGACCGGATGGGAAGTAGCTTGGAGGATATATGAGGGTAGATGAATGAATGGATGATGGATGGCATAGTTGGTGATATTAGGAAGTGAACAGATTGATGAGTATACTGTAAGTGTCTTGTGGCGGGGGACACATGAATGGACAGATGGATAGACGGTCGATTGATATATTGATGGGAAATGGATGACATAACTGTTGTAGTTTGGAAGTAAAGTGATTGAAGAATGTGAAGGAGTGGTAGATCAGTGGATGAATGGAAATACGACAATATATAGACAGCAGAATGGTACCAGGAGGCCACATGTGGGTAGATGGATCAGTGACTGGACTGATGGATAGACTGATGAATGCTTGATGAATAAACGAATGGGTGGACAGATGAATGACTGAATGACTATCTTGATGAATGGCTGGTGAGTGCATGAAAGACAGATGAATGAATAAATGGACAGATAAATGGATGGATGGATGGATAGATGGATGGATGACCCCTGAACAGACCACAGTAGGCAGCAGCAGGTGGGTTCCAAGAGACACGTGTGGGTGGCTGGGAGGTGGTGGGAGGGATGCATGGCTGGGTAGTGGAAGATGAGTGGAACTGTAATGTATGTGGATTGGATGGAGTAGAGGAAATGGCGGAGAGGTAGTGGATGGATGGGTGGTTGATTAGTGAAGTATTGGGTAGAAGTGCAATGAGTGTGGATTGGAGTGGAGAATGTGGATTGGTGATTAGAATGAGGTGCACTAGGCCGAAAAACTATGTGAATGAGCATGTAGGTGAAGGGTTGATTGGGTGGAAATACGATAATGTGGACTGAAGTGAGTTGAGGAAGTGAATGACAAATAGAAGTGAAGTATGCTTGGTTGATAAAGCCTACTGTAGTAGCATGAATAAATTACCAAAGACGTCATCGAAGGGAAGTGGATGAGTATAGATAATTTATTTGGGATTAATTGCGAAATATAAGAGGAGATGGACAGTTGTAGCTACAGATGCAAGTTGAACTCAGCGAATATGATATTTTAAGGGAGAGAGAGAGAGAGAGAGAGAGAGAGAGAGAGAGAGAGAGATGATGAGTGATGAACTACGAGGGAGGTGATTAGGAGGGTGGATCCAGAGAGTGGGTTAAAGGTGGGTGGATATGAGCTGAGTGAAACGAGAGTATGTAGGGGGTGGGCAAAGGGTGGATGGGTGGATAGATAGGAACTAAGGATGGGGGATGAAAAGTTTAATGAAGAATGATCAGAATGATGCATGGTGATGGACTGAATGAACTGTGTATGACTGGGTTGCTGGGGAGAGTGGAATTAGCTATAGGTGTGTGGATGAAAAGGTAGATGGAGAGTGGTAGAAAAGTTTGGTTGACGGTCTTGGACTGAATGTATGTAGGTGGGTGAAGGAATATTGTTGAAGGGGGAATATGGATGTATGAATGAAAACAGTGTAGAATGAAAAGGTGGACGAAGGGAAGTAGGAAAGAAAAAAAGTATGTGATGTTGAAGATATAAATGTAAGGGTGAATGAAGTGTATAAATAGGGGCTCCGGATATATGGATGGATGGGAGTGATGACAAAAGATTGATGAAAAGGAGTAAAAGATTTGTGGATGGTGGTGGATGCAGTGTGGATGAAGGAGGGTTTGCAAGTGGGTCAAGGCCGCAAGTGGATGGACGGTGAGCTGAGAGAGAGAGAGAGAGAGAGAGAGAGGTGGGTTGTGAGCAAATGAAGGGTAAGTGAGGGTTGGGATATGAGTGAGTCATAGGGGAGAGAGAGAGAGAGAGAGCAGAACGGGAACGAGCAGAACAAGAACAAAAGAGCGAATAAGAATTATAACGATATAAGTGAGAATGGTGGGTGTGCGAGGGTTGGCAGGGGGAGGTCATCAGGTGCGGACGCCTAACTTTGAGGAATGGGTGGGCGAGTGGGTCGGGAAGGAGTGGGCGGTGTACGGGTGGGTGGGCAGGAAGGAGTGAATCGGGTAGGAGTGGACGGTAGATGCATAGATGGTCACAGAAAAGTGGACGGTGGGTGCATGGGTGGGCAGGAAGCAGAGTGGTGGGTGGGTGAGTAAGGAGGAATGGATGATGAAAAAATGAATCCGTAGTCACAAATGAGGCAAATGAATGGGAGAGTTAGTAGGTGGGCACAGAGGAGTAGACGGAGGAGAGAGATTCAGTGGGTTGGTGGGTAGGCAAGGAGTAGATGGCGGGTGGGTAGGGAGGAGTGGGTGGGCTGGAGGCGGTCATCAGGTGCGGACGTCTAACCAGGCTGATGTCCAGTGCCGGGGCTCTGGCTTAATTAATGATGTTAATTTATGTGCCGCTGTGACCACCACCCTCCACCATAGCCAGCCAGCCAGCCCTTCATGTTGGCTTCTTACTCAGCCAGGATCTCGGGGCTACCACCAGGGAACACTTGTATATATTAACTGATGCACAAGTCTATGTTTCAGCTTAAGAAAAACTTACATAAGCCAGCAGTATTGTATTAACCCATGCTTGTATTTTCAGGCTTAATACACTGATTTATTAGCATGACATAGGCTTAACTAATGGATAGTAATCGAATTCCGTGACACTACACATTTGATGTATTACACTGTACAGCAATTTATATTTACCGATGCATATTTATAAATATCCCAGTTACATTCCGTATAAAGGCATTCCATATGACAACGGAATATAATAACTAGGGTTTATACAGTTTACACAGTCCTGTTACACTACACATAAAATCAGTTACCATGACAGTATTTTGTAAAACTTAATGCATGTTCAGAATCCTTTACCTCATTATATCTCTCAGTATATACCGACTCACCTGCTGCAGCATATAAACTACTGCATGTGAACCACTGGATACAAATCGACACCTTTAAATGCAAGTCACTGGATATAGGCCAACTCTTATTTCATTATGAACCATTTTGTAGGGTTCAATTTATCTCTTGTATACAGTATATAACGCACTGCATACAGAATACTGTTTTACCTCGCCATGTATAGCCCAACTCTTGTTTACCTCTACACACTGCACTTAAATGTCCAGAAATACTCCACATTAAGGCCATTAAACGTAACCATTGTTCTTTTTAAACCACTAAGACAAAAAAAGAACTCGCCATTTCCATGAAGCTACTTTTTTCTTCACCTCCGTCATCCAGGACCCCCACCTATTCCTCCTCCTCACATTTCCTCTTATTCCCTTCTCTCTCCGGCCTCATTTCACGATTTTTTTTTTTTCAAATTCCTTCAACACTCCATCCGCTTCATCTCATTCTGTCTTCACTTGATTTTCTTCATGTTCTCCTTTTTTCCAGTACCTCTATTGTCCCTCCTAATCATTCTCTCTCTCTCTCTCTCTCTCTCTCTCTCTCTCTCTCTCTCTCTCTCTCTCTCTCTCTCTCTCTCTCTTTGAAAAATGGCTGTCAAGAAATAAGGACCTACTTAGAACTTGGCGTGTTCAGTATATTAGTATGGAGAGGTAAGGCTTGATCACTTCGATGGACCTTAAAGTCTGTTTGATCCACGTATCTTTGCAGCTCTCTCTCTCTCTCTCTCTCTCTCTCTCTCTCTCTCTCTCTCTCTCTCTCTCTCTCTCTCTCTCCCCTAGCCTGACCATCATCCCTGTTCCCCTGCTCCTCCTCCTCCTCCTCCTCCTCCTCCCTCACTATCTCCGCCAGCCTATCGCAACCTTGCCTCTATTTTCGCCCTTATTGCGCGGGTACATGCGGGTGATTCTTCTCTCATTGTGTCTTAATTAAATGCCATTGTATCCTATACCCACCAATTGTGCTGCATTTGCGTGAGAATGTGTGTGCTAGAGCTGACCCTGCTTCGTCCACGTCCTCTCTCCTCTCCCCTCTCGCGCTTCTCTTCTCCCCTCTCTCGCTTCTCTTCTCCCCTCTCTCGCTTCTCTTCTCATCTCCCCTCTCGCATCTCTTCTCGACTTTCTCATCTCTCTCTCTCTCTCTCTCTCTCTCTCTCTCTCTCTCTCTCTCTCTCTCTCTCTCTCTCT
This sequence comes from Coenobita brevimanus, assembly GCF_032717465.1. Classification (NCBI taxonomy): domain Eukaryota; kingdom Metazoa; phylum Arthropoda; class Malacostraca; order Decapoda; family Coenobitidae; genus Coenobita; species Coenobita brevimanus. The sequence continues at coordinate 54,167,698 of NC_137046.1, forward strand.
CCGCAATCTTCTCCCTTTCCTCTTCCCTTATCACCTTTTCTTCCCTTCATTTCTGTGTGCCTTTGTCCTCTCTCATCTCTCCTCCGTTCTTGTCATCTTCTCTCCTCTCTTTCTTTCTTCTCTCCCCCTCACTCTCCTTTTCTTCTCTTACTCCCCAATCCACTCTTCTCTTCTCCCATTTCTCGTATCTCTTCTCCTCTCCTCTTTTTTTCTTTTATTCTTTTTTTTTTTTTCATCTCGTATGTCGTCTTCCACATCATACCTCCCATCGTTTCTCTTTCTTCCATCGTCTTCTCATATCTCACATTTTCTTCTCTCTTCCCAACTCGGTTTCTCCCTGTCGCCTCCTCCTTCACCTCTTCTCTTCGTTCCATTTTTTCGTTCTTTTTTTCTCTTTTCCTCTCTTCTCTTGTAAATCTCCTGTTCTGTCAGTTCAGTGTCTAGCTATCCTCTGTCCCCTCATTTCATCTCTCCTTGTCTCTCGTCTCTCTAATTTTGTCATTTCAGTCATTTCCACTCCTTCCCCTGTCTTCCTAATTTATACCCGTCCCCTTATTCCTTCCTTCCACGCTTTCGTCCTCTCTTTTCCTCATGTCTCCTCACGTCTTCCATCTCCTCTCTCCTTTCTTCGCCTTCTTCATGGTTTTCTCCTCTCGATATCCTTTTCTCTTTTCTTCTCCTCTTCTGTCCTCTCCTCTTCTTTCCTCTCCTCTCTTTTCCTCTTTCCTGTTGTCTTCTCGTCTCTCATATTTCATCCCTCCTCTCTCCTCACTTTTTCCATGCTTCTGATGTCTCGTTTCATTTTCGTTGTCTTCTCTATTTTCCTCATATTTCTCCTCTTCCTTTCGTATGGCAAAACTCTGCTCCTTTTTCATCCCATCTTTATCGTCTCTCCCTCTGGTCGTAATTTATAATTTTTTTTTTTTTTCATGCCTCTTTCATTTTTCGCTATGTCATTTGTCATTTTTGTTTCTGTTTCTTTACTCCTCTCTCTCTCTCTCTCTCTCTCTCTCTCTCTCTCTCTCTCTGTCATGAATGAGCTACGTTACTTTACACACAGCTAACAAAGCATGAATTCTATATAGTTGCTTGTGGTAGTGGAGAGGGGATCGGGACGTCTATCCATATTTAATTTTCTCAGGCCTTAAGGGAGAAAACGGCATTGAATCCTTTTTACAGTACCTGCTCCTTTGCCTCATTTTTCTAATTCCTCGAATCGTTTTCAAATTTAATGATACTGTTTTGCATCAGTTACTGTTGCTTATTTCAGAACAGTGTTTTATTCTACTTGGGGGAAATCCATTTTCCCATGCGTCTTTTGTCTGTTCACCCAAACTTATTTATATTTGTTAGTTTTCATTCTAAGCTTCTTAATAATTTTGCCTTTCTTTTTTCCTCACGATCGTAAGTCTTTAAGGACGTTGTGGATGGATTAATTTACACATATAATATTTACGCTCGATAAATTGGAGTGTCTTCTATAAATCATTATTATTTGCAGCGGGAGATCTTTTAATATCAAATTAGCAGCAACCGAAGTGAATTATTTGGACTGTACTGTGAGCTACTTACCCGTTAATCAAGTGACAACTGTTTTCAAGCAGTATTCGATACACCAATGTACAGTGTATATTAATTACCTTTTCACAAATAAATATTAAGACACAACAGGGACTTCAATATATAACACGTTCAGGTAATTTAGGTGGGTCGTATCAATAGGCTTTATGAGTATTTACTATCGTGTCGCTGCTTCCGTATTCAAGTCGAGATTGTGGATAACTCGACGCTGAAACCCCATCCCGGCCCTTCTTGGTCCTCTGTCCACGTCACTCCAGCACGCCTACTTAATTTGTTCCATATTCCTCCCTACGGCCCTGCACTACTAGGAGCGGGAGGGAGGAGGGGTAGGAAGAGAAGGAGTAGGAAGAAGAGGAGGAGGAGGATGGAGAAGGAAGAGGGTGCAGAAAGAGGATGGAGGAATTGATGGTGAATGAACAGGGAGGATGATCATGGTTCACTTGATATCATATCATTCTCCACATATTTTTGTCTGTGGCTATGGCTTGTATCCTTCCCCCTCCCCCCTCCTCTCTCTCTCTCTCTCTCTCTCTCTCTCTCTCTCTCTCTCTGTTATTTCGGATTCCTGATCCTGTTTACTTGTGATTCGCTTCCTGATTCCATTCATTGTTTACTCCACGCTTCCTCGCCTCCCCTCCTCCTTTATTCCTCATTCCTTTCACCCTCCATAATCTCTCTCTCTCTCTCTCTCTCTCTCTCTCTCTCTCTCTCTCTCTCCTCTTCCATCCATCAATCCATCCATCCTTCCGCCGAGTTCCTTTACTACTCCTCCTCTACCCTCCAACTCAATTTCTACCTTAGTTTCTAGTCAATGTATTTAATTTCGTGCGTCAGGTACAAACTGCATATAGCTGCTCAAACGTGGAAGGGAGGCCCGGGTAATTGATTCACATGTGTATTCCGACGACAGCCGTGGCCGATATATTGGAGGCTTTGTGACCGTCTGCTCCGCCGTGCTTCTTATGCCAAAGCGGTCGCCCCTCCCGCGCTCGTTTGCCAAAAGGGTGAAAAGCAGGCAGCCGGACCAGGGCCAAATTCGATCACGGGCTGTAAGATGGAGTACGAGGAGGAGGAGGAGGAGGAGATGGTGCACGAAGTAGTAGTAGTAGTAATAGTAGTTGCAGTAGAAGTAGCAGCAGCAGCAGCAGCAGTATTTGTAGGAGTAATAGTAGTTCGTAAATGATTATAGTTACAGGCAGAGAGAGAGAGAGAGAGAGAGAGATGCTATGCAAGCTGGTATGAAGGAAAGGAGTCAGCAAGGAAGAGAAAAACTTAGCGAGGTGGTTAATTTGAGATACAGGGAAAGAATATGTTAACTTAGCCTCTAATACGTGTTTGTGTTAACAAATCAAATACGAAAGAATCGTGAAACATTTTAATGAAATACAGTACTGTGAATCTCTCTCTCTCTCTCTCTCTCTCTCTCTCTCTCTCTCTCTCTCTCTCTCTCTCTCTCTCTCTCTCTCTCTCTCTCTCTCTCTCTCTCTCTCTCTCTCTCTCTCACATAAGGAAAATGAGAGAGAGAGAGAGAGAGAGAATAGTAGCGCCAGCCAAGTTGGTCATTTCTGATGATGGAGGTAGGGCCAGGATTCTAAACATGGGCGGCCATGGCGGGGAGGGGATGAGGGATGGGGAGGGAGGGATGAAACTCGGACTCCGGGAAGTTCATTATGTGTGTCGGGTGAGTTGAGACAAAGCTGCTACGTGAGGCCCATTGTCCACCACTTGATGCCGACGGGAGACGATACATGCCTACCTCTGCCTGCCGGACACAAGTTGAGCCCGTATGCATTATTGCGTCACGGAGAAGGAATAGTTATTGCGTAATGTTCAGTATGTAATTACTGTATAGTAAGAGTGCAGTTGGAAACAATAATTCCGTCTACCAAATCACTTCTTTTATTTTTCACTCTCCTCTGGTTGCTAATGTTCAAAAGCCACACAAGGTCTGGTTTATATTTCTGCCCATAGATGATTTTCTTTGATGTGATGAGTCGAGGAGGAAAATGACGGTCGTGCGTGAAGTGTGAAGTAGACACAGTGTAATAATAAGCCAACTTTTATCCCTGAGTGTCTGCATAACGTTCTCGTACCATGGAATGCATAAAGGTTTATTCCATATATATTAATGCTCTATCTTCTCCCTACGATTAGTTAACGCCATTTACATTTTGTACTTGCTATCCCCACAAGATTTTTTTTGAGGGGGGAGGGAGAATATCCCTCTGACTGTGGTATTTAAATATATTCTCTGGTTTCCCATAGACTGCGTTGATGATTTTTTTTTTTAAATAATTGCTTCCGTCAACCAGTTTTATTCTGTTAAAAGTGTTCTTCACGGTGTCATGCCAGTGCACAGTTGCTCCCAAACAGCCGCGTCAGTAGTTCTTTTATACGGTACAGTCAAACATATCAGTAAAACCACTGGGATGGAATCCCGATGTGTTAGTTTGGACCCTCCCTCACCCCCGAAAAAAGAAAAAAAATATCCTTCCAGGTGTAGGTGCCATTACTTGATCATAAACCCTCCAATCATTTCTTGGGGATCGAACGCAATGGGAATCAGACCTGTGCAAATTTGTCATTCCAGTTGAGGCGATCTATTCATTGTACCACCAGAAGCGTAGAGAAATAATTATTGCCCCTATAGGCGAGATATGCTGCCTTTTAACCCCGTAGAACGAAGACGTTTGGTTCTGTTTATTAGTGCTACCGAAGACGATCTATTAAGTTGAGGAAAGTCTCCCATAATGAAGAGCTCAGTAAACGATACATGTGACGTAGCCCTCCAGTTCAACAAATCTCACCTAAGCTAGATTAAATCGCCTATCAGTGGCAACAAAAAGTGCGACGTTGTCGCACTTAATTGGTAATTATAAGAATTATGGCATGATTTTTGCGGAGGGAGAGACAGACAGATAGATAGATAGACACACGATGATTTTGGTTTCGTAATTGACAAGTGTTTTGGCAGTAAGGTCAACTGAAGTGCAGAATTTTCCAGCGTCTCTCCTTTTTTTTTTTTTTTTTTTTTTTTTTTTTTTTTTCATAAAACAAATATTAGTTACGAGAGAACAGTCACCTATGATTTTTTTTCCCAGACGGGAGAAGGAAGGGAATGGCAGAATCTTTCTATATCTGTAATTCGTACTGTAAAAACAACGGCATGTTTTGACAAAGTTCGTAAATATGGTCGGGAATCTCATCCTTGATGTCCATGAACGGGTACCATCATAACATTAATTTATTCACAACGATAACGTCTTTCATTTGGCTGGGGAGAGGCTTCTCGAAGGGGAAGGGTTAGGCTCATCCATCACTTAATCACATTGCCACAAGTGATCCCCCAAAGCTGAATGAAATCGTCTGGAGGTAGCAAGGGATAAACCAGTAACAGACATCACCGGTTTCAGGAGATGAAAAGTATAATTATCACTGAACGATAGGAAAGTTTACTAAAGCTCTTTAATTTTCACATGTTTGCATCTTATTTAGTAGCCAGTTCCAGACCAAAGCCAGCCAGCTTTATTCAGCTGGGAGTGAGTCATTCAAACCTGAGAGTTTTTATGTTGTCGCCATTAACCCTGCCATGATCAGGACAGCTCGAATATTACGACTAATGCCAGACGATTTTATTCAGCTGTGAGTCACGGGAGCCTTAGAGAACGTTAACTATGGCCTCAGTTAAGTATGACGTGGGGGAGGCGGTGGCTGAATCGGTAGAGAGGCGGCCTGCAGTCCTAATGGACCCAGGATCGAATCCCGGCTGGGGCAAGGAACAGTTTGTGGATTTGACTTTCCTAAAAAGCAGACTTTCCTGATCTACCAGATGACTTGCCGACATGTCGTAAAAATACCCCCGCTAATACCAATACACCAATCCTGTATGAGACAGCCCTAGCATGTATTCAATATGGATGGTGGGTGTTAGCGCCGAAGTGGTGACATGTGGAGGTGTAGGAGGACTACTGGGCCTTGGGATAGGTCACTGCCCCCAAGAAATAGGCCCTGAAGCCTTTGCCCGGAGTCGGACACGTAAAAAAATAAATAAATACAAAATAAACTCTTCTTAGATGAAGTTGCATATAGAATTAGTATACATGATTATCTTCACTCATACAACCTCCTAAGCTGAAATTGTGTATTAGGTCAATTGAAAATAAGTTTGTTTTTACCCATACAAGGCCCATACGGTATACTACATGAGTCAGTAAAAAAATAAATAAATGAAAAAGGAAAATGCAGAAAAACGTTCGGTGATAATTATGGACTGTATGGAGAGTTTTATTTTTTGTAAAAACTGGTTAGGATCTGTTATATGTCCCAAGAGCAGTCATCATACGGAGCCGAACACCTGCACTGTACCACAAGTTGCCAGAAAGTTTTTGGTTGAACAGTCCCTTCACTGTGATGAAAAAAAGTATATCCATTAACTCCTTCATGCAGACAGGTCTTTCTCAAGTTTAATGTAATCGTCTCGAGGCATCGAAACTTAACTGAAAACATGTCATAATACGGAAGAAGTTAAAAGAGTCAGTACTCAGATTTTAATAATTTAGTTATGCCCTTGCTGTGTTTGATATTGTTCTGAGTACCAGTTGACCTGAACGTAATGAAACAGCAACGTGGATAATTTGTAAGGTAGTCAGGCTCTTGATGTATGTGGTATTTTTCGTGTATCTGTTTAGCAATTGATCTGAGAGCAGTGAATCTGTAACGTGTAAAAGTAATGAGGGGACTTGTTGAAATCTAGGTGTGTTGTTGTTGTGTTTACTATTATTCTGTGTAGCAGTAGATATTGAAATTTAGCCTGCCGCTGTGCCTGAGATGTATTTTTCTGCAAAGCAATATGCCTGAGTCTCATGGGCCAGGTGATTAGTATGGAGGTATTTAATCCAAGTCATGTTACTGCTTCTAAAGATGCTGTTGATGATAACCACATGGAGCTGAATTTATCTCTAATGGCTTGGCTTTAGAATTTTGAGCTCAGTATTTGTTTTTATTTTTTATTCATGCCCTGTAATGATATATCGAGTGTAATGAAACTGAAAATGTTTCTGGACGATGTTATTGTTAAAATTCTTTGAATGCACTTATACTGTTGGTGTAACTTTAATGTCTGTAACAGTAGGCTATAACCCTTTCACTACCATATCAGCCTAGTACTCGAAGACGATTTTATTCAACTTAAGGAAGGATTCTTCGTTCTCACTGGGTAAAACACCAGCGACCCTTTCAGTATGATGGAATCTTCTTTTATTTTGTCTATTGGCAAATTATCTTACTGAGCTTAAACTTAAGGGAGTTAATGAATCTTTTAACTTGTGTGAAATGGAAAATATTTGTATTTCCTAAGTAAGGCTTTCGTGAAGGACATGTGTGCAGTTGGTGCAGCGTAGTTGAAACTCAGCAGCGACTTGCATATCACATAACAAAGGTGAGCACGAGGGAGGGGGTGGGGGGAGGGGGGGCGAGATGCAGATATACTGATTCTGCGCGAGTGAGTGACCAGAGGACCGAGCGAGGAGTGGAAGTGGGCTAGAGTCGGCTTCACACCATCACCATCTCTATTCCCCCTTCTCTCCCTGCCTTTCCCCTCTCCTCCTCCCCCCTGATAATCCTCTGCCTTCCTCTGCCTCCACCACCACCACCACCGCCAGCAGCAGCGCCACCTACGCGTGTGCGCTTCGCCGAGCGTACGGAGGAGAGAGAACGACCCCCCTGGACCCCCCTTGAAGCCCCCCTCCCCCCACACCAAACCAACCACGCTTCAGTGCCTGGTCGCGCCGCCTTTCAGTGCTCAGCATGTTGGTTCCCCGTGGCATATGAACGCTGGCTGGGATTTGGTGTGTTCCTTGCCCGGCCCCCGAAAGGTCTTGGCTTGTATATGCTGCTCCTTTGGCCGGCACGATTGCCCGGTTTGTTTAGGGGAATTGGAATTGCGTTTTAAGGGGAGGTATTGATCCGTATAAATCACAGGGGAAGTGAATTGTACCCAAGATAAATTCACTGTTTCATACATTTGCAGAGAGAGATACGTATTCGAATATCAGGTGAATATCCACTTCAGAATCTACAACTTCACTTTTTTTATATATTGAGCACAATATTTATTTCACTCCTTCATCCCGGCGGTATCTGTCCTAAGTTGAAAAACTTTCTTGACGTTATCCAAAAAAAGATTATTAGAATTGACATTTCAAGGTGACAGGGTTGATGGAGATTATTTCAACCTTCAGCCCGAAGATGTCTCATAAACTTGACCCTATGGCCTTTAAAAAAAAAAAAAAAAAAAAAAAAAAAAAAGCGTCCTCAAGGGCTAAAGGGGTTAAAAGATATCATATAAATTTTTGCCCTATAAAACTAAAGTATACCATTTTTATATAGACTGTAGGTTGATCAGTGTGGGACAGTGTGATGTTCTGACAGTTATGTGAGTGTAATTAACCTTCCCGCTTATTCCCCTGAGTAGGGTAAAATGTCTGTAGTCTCTCCCCACCCTCCTCCTTTCATTCCCCTCATGTCTCTCTCTCTCTCTCTCTCTCTCTCTCTCTCTCTCTCTTTAACTTATCGTCCTGTCTTCCTCTCTTTGTTATGCCCCTCTCTCCCTCCCTCATTCTTTCTTCTTCCATCTTCATCCCTTCTTGCTCATCCTCCTCTCCCCTCCTTAGTCGCCACGTATTTCCGTCGCTGCCTCCACCTCTTCTTCTTCCTCCCATTACTCGTCACCAGCACATCGTCAGTCTCCCTTTTTTCTCCTGTTTTCTCTGTTTCCCTCTTTATCCCTTCTCGTCTCTTCTCACATGTCCTTCTCATCCTTTTCTTCTTTCCCTCTTTCCATCATTCTTACTTCCTCTTCTTCCTCATCCGTCCATCTTTCTAGAGTACAGCATCATCCCTCCCGACCCCCTCCCCTCGCCCTGTCTTCGCTTCTCACATTATTTCCAGTCACATCCCTTTTCCTCATCTTTCCCATCCTCCACATCCATCCCATCTCCCTCTTTTCACCAACCTTATTTTTACCTTCGTCACCTCTCTCTTCTCTCGTCGCTTCCTCCCCGTATCTTTGCTTTTCCCTTTATTCCCTTCCTCATTCCTTCGCAGCATCTTTCTCACCACCTCACCTCTTACGTATCCCCTTTTGAACCTTGTAAGTCACTTCCTAATTTCTGTTTTCCGTGTCTCTCCTTCCCTGTCTCCTCACTTCTTCCTTAATTCCTTCCACACTCCTATTCAGCTTTCTCATCTTCCTCACCCTTTCAGTTTCCCTCTTTCCACCTCGTTTCCTTTCACCTTCCTCATCCCTCTGTTCTTCTCCGCTCGTCCCTCCCCCTTTCCCTCCTTACTTCTGTCTGTTTCCTTCCTCTCTCCTTTTTATCTCTCTCATCCTTTTCTAACTCCCCCATTTGTTTCCCTCTTTCTATCTTTCTTCCTCTTCCTTTCCTCATCTCTCAGGCCTTCGCTTCTCGTCCCTCCCTCCCTCCCCCTTTTCCCTTCTTCTTCAGTTTCTTACCTCATCCATTCTTCTGCGAAATAACAAACGGCATTGAAAGAATCAGTCAGTAGGTTTGACATTGTCTGCTTTTCTTTCTAGGCTACTCGTATGTAGTGAGTGCTTTTATCTTCCTTTACTCCACTGCATGCCTCCCCCTTCCTCCAACTCCACATCCTGTCTACTTCTTCTTCCCTCCCCCATTTCTCTTTATATTATCTTTCCTCCCTTTTTCGTTCCTTGTTCATCTACATTGTCTCCCTGTCTCTCTCATCTCCCTACCTCATCCTCATTCCTTTATCCACATCCCGGTCTCTCTTCCTCATTCATCTACCTCCTATCTTTTTCCTTATCCTTCCTCATTTTCTCATTTCACTGTGTTCCTATACCTTCTCTCTTCCTCATTCCTTGAATTCCTTTCCCTTTCTGTCTCTATCCTTCCTTCCTCCATATCCCTTCTATCTCCTTCCCACAATTTTCCCTCTCTTTTTTCCTTCCCTGTCTTTCCTCTTTCTTTTATCTCCCTCCTACCTTCCTCAATCCTTTATCTTATTCCTCACGCACCACACCTCATCTTCCTTTTTCTCCTTTCCCAGCTCCATCTCCTCATGAGCCCTCCCTCTTTGTTTATACATAATACCCTTCCCACGTACTGGTAGGTGGTGGCGACCGTCATCCACTCACCTTCCCATTTCTCATTCGGTCTCTGTGCCTACCTCCTACTTCTCCCTTTTCTTGCTGTCACCTTTTATATCTCTTCTTTCCACTTCGGGTGGCTCTGCACTGAATAACAAGCTTAAAGGTTTCCTGTAATCCAGGAAATCATCTACAACGCTGGGTGGTAACCATATACCCAAAGGTTGAGTGGAGTCTGCTATGATGTCTCTGTTAACTGGCATCCACCCAGGAACAAAACCTACACATTATTCCCCTCGTCTTTGTTGTGGCGAGGCGCTGTTCACTGCTCCGGACGGTCCTGCATGGGCGGTTGCTGTCCTGTGGTTGATGGGTCTGCTTGCCCAGACAGACTGTGGTTGATCAGCAACAAAAGCAACCTTTCCCCTGTGTTCTTCCCATTCCCCCACCTTCTCTCCCTCACCATCTCTAACTCTTTCTCCATCCCTCTCACTTTCCTTCTCTAACTCACTCTAACAATTTCTCCGTCACCCCACACCCCCCTCATTGTTTATGCATATCATCCTTCCCAAATTTTCATCTTCTCTAAACTCTTCCCTTCCTTTCTCACTCTATCTCTTACTTTCACTCATTACCTCACCCTCTCACACCACAAGCCCCCCATTGTTTATCCACATCATCCTTCCTCTGTTTTCTTCCCACCCACCCCTTCCCTCTCTCTCACACACTCACTCTCTCACTCGCTCCCTCTCTCTCTTCCTGGTGTCATTAGCACTCATCTCCAGGTAATGATGTCCACTCCACCGAGCGGCGCATCTGAATTTCAAAGCGGGGCACACCATTACGCTCCCTGATCTCCAAGTTAATGCCCACCAGTCGATGCCGTAGCCCTACATATATTTGGATTTTCCCAGAGTAATTTTCTGTAACTGCTTCTGACGCCCCCTTATGCCCGTCTGTGTAAGGAGAGGGAGAGAGAGAAGGGGGGGGAGTGGTGGTGATGATTGTGAGAGTTGGTTGTCTTTCTCCCTCTCTTTTATTTTTATTCCGTCATTCTCCTGTTCTGTTCTTAAGTTTGTCATTAATGAGGGACCCTTCATTATTAATATTTCAGCTGAACCACATACCAATGACTTTAAGGTCTGTGTGATCGTGTCTGTGTAATTTCCTCTCCCTTCTTCCTTGTCCCCCCTCTCTCCCGTTAAAATTTTGTCTTTAGTGAATGATCCATTACTGTATCATTATTTAAAGTGAACCATCTAGTGAAGACCGTAAGGTCTGTCTGACTTCCATATTTATGTAACAAACACACACACACACACACTCTCTCTCTCTCTCTCTCTCTCTCTCTCTCTCTCTCTCTCTCGGATTTGAAGCAAGGCTTGTTTACGTATGCTGCCTCATGTTGTCATCTGGCGGCAACCCCCTTCCCCATATTCACATCCCGCCGGAGGTGCGTAAAAACGACATTAAGGAGGGTCTTACCGGGATAGCCTTACATGTGGTCTCTTGCCCTGCAGATATTTCCTGGGGCTCTGATGTGGAGTGGCCAGTTTTGTGGCCCCGCTGACCGGTTCTGAAGAATAAACTGGCTGGCCCTGCTGCTGGACACCCCGCTTAAGATCCTGCTTTCTGGGTAAACAGGATTATTTCGAATTTGCCCTCCATGGTGTTACCCACTAATGACATGGTTACTGCTCATCATTGTCTTTCCAACACCAATTCACTGCAAGACCAGACCTCTCTACTTGGGATGAGTAGATCCTATTCCACTTTACTGACTTTGGAGAGGTAAACGAGGGTTAGACAATCTACACACTCTCATTCTTTTTCTGGCCATCTCTCTAATGCAAGAATTAAACGGTATTCTGTCTTTCATTTACGTAATTCTACAGTTTAGAACTTTCTTCTTAATTTTGTCTTTTCCAGTTCCCATGGAATCCAACCCTTTAAACGTAACTTGTCCAGGAATTACGGGATGGACAGATCTTCAGTTTGTTCTTTTTTCTTTAAGTACTCTTTGGAAGGGCAAAATTTGCAGATACTAAACCCTGTGTATTTTTTTCCGACAAAACTCAGTAGAGGAACCAAGATCTCCAACTCGAATACCTCACTATATAGCCTCTGGCCTTACGATTTTCAAATTAGGCGTGCCATAATACACTCATTCGTAATTACACTATTTCTATGATTGTTATTACGTATATTATGGGCGTCCATTTTCAGAGATTTACAGAGGCCAGAATGGAACTCAGTGTATCGCTTTTGGGGGGAGTGTTTGGGTGTTATCCTGGCCAGTCGGGTATTTCTGCACCCGCGTTATAGCCCACTCCCTTGCCGGCAACCGCAGAATTGTCATTTAAAGAATTAATGTCAGCTTTAAATCAGACTCGTTTCTTCTGGCGGTATTTTCTGTCGTCCATCAGTACTTTACATTCGATGTTTTGAAAGTTACAAAAACATAAGGGGAACACATAAAAGAAGATAAATGCAGTAGGCCGGTTAACCCATGCTATGCAGCTCCTATAAAGTGCAACTAGACTGCGAGGATAGGCCAAAAATAGTCAAGATTAAGGCTCTTCTACCATCCATTATAGTTTTGCATCCATCTGTAAGTGCGTGCATCCGATTTTTGCTACTGTCCACAAATCGTGTTTCTGCTTTGGTAAATGCTACGACAAGACAAACACATTGAGTGCACATACCTCCTGTGTGCCTATACCACGCTTATACCAGACAACTCAGGTCACCACCAAAACATGATCAGCTCTTCATTGGCCATGATCCACATATACACAAAATTTCATTGAAGTCCATCAACAACTTTTTGAGATCTTATGGTCAAACTAACAAATAATCAAACAGACATACAGAAATGAATATATAACCTCCAGCTTCGTTGGCGGAAGTAACAAATAATAATAATAGTAATAATAATAATAATTAATGATGATGATGATGATATGCATTTAGTATTTGTTGCCATCAATTAGTTTTCTTTTGTGCATTCATTGTTTGCTACCAATCGTACATCCACCAAACCTTTGCCTCTGATGTTTGTTACTATCTTTCCATCCGTTCCGTTTCGTACATGTCATGGTATTGTATCATTGGAAAGTGTGATATTTGCTACCATCACAGTATCGTATTCCTGCATTCGATATTTGCTACCATCCCTCACTTCTACCCAGCATTTGACATTTGTTGCCATCCATCCGTCTTCAGCATTCTATATATACAACTGTTCATCAATCCAGTGCATTCCATACTTGTTACTATCCATCAATCCCATTTTGTGCATTCGTTGTCTGTTACAATTCATCCATCCATCAGACCGCTGCATTTGATATTTGACACCCTCCATCCATCCATCTTCGACATTCGGTGTTTGCTGCCATCCATCAGACTTCTGCATTTGATTTTTGTTACCATCCATCTATCCTGTTTCTGCACTTTGTATTTACTGGCATTTTATTATTAGTCAGTTTGCTTATTTTGTGTGTGTGTGTGTGTGTGTGTGTGTGTGTGTGTGTGTGTGTGTGTGTGTGTGTGTGTGTGTGTGTGTGTGTGTGTGTGTGTGTGTGTGTGTGTTTTAGCCTCTTTATATATAGGTGAAGTTTTTATGCAATTCTTGCTACCCGGTGAAGGTTTTATTTACCTCATGAGATCCCTCTCATACCGATGGTGAAACAAGGCGATATGAAAAGGCTCTCTCAGGCTGAACCTAGTAGCAGGAGTTGTGGATTGAGGGAGAGAGAATTAGTTTAGCTTAACGGTGTATTTAAAGATAGAGTGTAGTACTAGAATGTACTCTCTCTCTCTCTCTCTCTCTCTCTCTCTCTCTCTCTCTCTCTCTCTCTCTCTCTCTCTCTCTCTCTCTCTCTCTCTCTCTCCTTTTCTCTTCGCATCTCTTTCACTCTTTCCTCTCCCCTCCTTCCCTCCCCTCCCTTCTCCCCTATTTACAATCCGTATTTTCCATTATCCTCTCTACTCCAGTAATTTATATTTTCCAATCTTTCTCCCATTCCTGCTCCATTACTCTCTTCTTCTCTCCTCCCTTCTCTCCTATCCAATCTTCTCTCCTCTCTACCCTCCACTCCTCTCCACCCTTCTCTCCTCTCCATCTTTCCTCGCCACCCTTCTCTCCTCTCCACGCTTATCTCCTCTCCATCCCTATTCCTCTCCATTCTTATCTCCTCCCCTTCCCCCTTTTCTCCCTTACCCTTTTCAGTTTTTGTGCTCCATATTCTTCATTTTTCCTCCCCACGTTTTCCATTATTTTATTTTCTCCTTCTCTCCTCTCTTTCTTTAGTGCTCTCCTCTCTGCTTCCATCTCATCTGTTTTCTCTATATATTCCATTGTTCTTAATTATTTCTCTCTCTCTCTCTCTCTCTCTCTCTCTCTCTCTCTCTCTCTCTCTCTCTCTCTCTCTCTCTCTTTGCCCTCTGTATTCACCATTTTCCTAGCTTGCTCGTAGTTTTTCATATCTTTGAAGGTATTATTTATCACGTATCATATATTATCATTCTGCTCCCTTCTTGTATTCCATTCTCTTCTCCTCTCCTCTCCTATCCTCTCCTCTCCTCTCCTCTCCTATCCTATCCTATCCTATCCTATCCTATCCTCTCCATCCCCGCAATTTTCCCCTCTTCCATCTCTACCCCTATCTTCTCCTCTCTTTATTTCCTGTTCCCATCTCCTCTCCATTCTTCCTCTTTCTTCTTCCACTTTCTCCACATCCTCTCCTTTCTTCCTCTTCTTCTCCCCCATTTCTTTACCTTCCCTTATCTACGCTCCTCTCATCCCTCTTTCATTCCCTCTCATCCCTCCACCCGTCTTCCCTCTCCCCTCTCCTCTCCACCCCTCTTTCCTCCCCTCTCCACCCCTCTTTCCTCCCCTCTCCACCCCTGTTTACTCCCTCTTTCTACGTCCTCCCTTCCCCTCTCCCCTACCTCCTCTCCTCTCTTTACTCTCCATATTTTCTATTTTTCCTGCGCGCGTCAACCCTCCCCCACCCCAATACTCACGTCACTGAAGAGAAATCAATAATATAGAAGCAGTTAGCATGTTCAGTACGGCTATAGATAACTAATTACCCTCTATGGTAGTTTACAATTCGTTTCCCCTTCTGTTGGCCTATGTGTAATATATAGATAGCTATGCCCTTTTTATGGGTGTTTTCTGCTATTGACTTACTGCCGTGCATGAATATATGTATTTGGGTATGCGTGCGTGCGCCGCTCTGTTCATGCACTCCCATACACACACATACACATCGATTCAGGCAGGCACATGCACACACGCACGTGCACACATACAAGTACACATTACAAGCACACACTGGTTTAGTCGGGCATATGATCACACGCACATGTGCATATACAGTACCACACAGTTTCATGCAGACATTTGCACGACTCACGTACAGGAATATCTCCACACACTTAGAGGCATCATGTAGTCACATGCACACACATGTACACATACATGCACACACATGTACACATACATGCACACACATCATGCATCATATGCATGTATCATTAGACGCATGCATGCACACCCTTGCAAACTCGTCCATGTACACTTTATGTATCTGTATAGAAGTACATCATGTAAACAGACATACAAACGAACATATATATGTACATGGGCACCTCATATTTATCTCCATGCACCGCCCCCCTATATATATATATATATATATATATATATATATATATATATATATATATATATATATATATATATATATATATATATATATACTGTAAGCACACATGCACAAGCACATGCACACACGCGCGCACGCACATTAATTTGCGTGTGCGTCCAACGGGGCCCCCCCAACCATTACACGAGTTATTGCAGAAAGGGAAAAATACGCCCCATATTGGTTGATCGTTGTTGCTGATTCACTTTTGTTTATTTTCTAATTTTTGTTTTTGTCCCTCGTTATTTTCGCCTGCTGGGGCTTTTATTGCCACGCTGCTCTCTCTCTCTCTCTCTCTCTCTCTCTCTCTCTCTCTCTCTCTCTCTCTCTCTCTCTCTCTCAATTATCCCCGCTTTTTATTTTTGTTTAGGTTTTATATATAGATTTATAGGTACTTTACTGTCAGGGGTTTCATCACTACAACCTTTTATTGATTTTTTTTTCCTTTTTTTTCATACCCCGTTGTCATGGTGATGTAAATTCCTAGATTGTATCCCCTTATTAACCCTTTCACTACGACGACGTGCCCTGTCATTCTCGATTTTATTCATTTTCAGGAAAAACACATTGAAGGGTTAGAAAAGGTCTCCATGTAAACTTTCACTACAAGAGGCCACCAATAAGCTGAATAAAATCGTCTAGAGTTACAAAAAAAAAAAAAAAAACGAAGAGGTTACCAGATTCCAAAAGATTAAGGTGTGATTCGGGACATAGATGCTGGATTCGCTTCATGGGAGAGAGAGAGAGAGAGAGAGAGAGAGAGAGAGAGAGAGAGAGAGAGAGAGATTGAGCCTCGGAACCCAGTTAAGAGATCCTCGGAGCACAACAAACTTTTCAGAATGCTTTTTGAGAGTTTTTATATTAATGGAAATAGTAATTAGGCGGATATCAATTGCCCACTTCTGTTCATTTGACCTACAACTGTGGTGATTATCACATTTAATTAGCGCGCGCGCGCTTGTGTGTGTATGTGTGTGTGTGTGTGTGTGTGTGTGTGTGTGTGTGTGTGTGTGTGTGTGTAATGTTCATGCGTACACATATACAAAAACAAAACCATAAAACTTGAGCGTGATGACAAAGTAATTCAGTGTGACCTAACCTTCTATCCCAAATTTTGTCTAACTTCGTGTGCTTTAATCTTGGCTGACCTCAACTGTCTTACCTATTTGCGCCTTGGCTGACCTCATCTGAGATAATCTCATCTGTTTGCACTCCTCATGACATAAATAGCGTTAATTTTGATTATTTGATCCGGTCTGGCCTAATCTGAATCATCAGATGTCCTGAATTTTCTTGACGACCAGTCAGATATTCCGGCCAACTCTGACCTAATTGTACCTATCTTTACAGACTCTTAACTCAAAGTTTTAATATCTGATTTACCTTCTCCCTAATCCAGCCTACTTTCATTCACTTTGACCAAGTCTTACGTGACCATTAGACGGCCTGTAATTTAATCTGGCCAGATCTGTCCTAATACTGTACTCAGTTTGATATAAATTAACTCAGATTATGATAATCTGATCGGATATGACCTGACATAGCTGTCTTTAATCCACCGTAAGTTCATTCACTTTGATATGACGACCTTGTTTGCCTTGATCCTATAATTGGTTTGACAGGCGGTGACCTAATTGTACCTGCATTAACGTAATGTATTCTGATCTAATCTAGGTTAACATTATTTTAAGCAACCTAATCCACAAATAACATTTGCAAACTTAATCATATGGAATTTGTGGTAAACTGCAACGATAGTTTAGAAAAGTCGCTTTAGGTGAATGACTTAATGGTGATTGTCTACCACCGCATCACTAGGAAATGCCTTTCATAAGCTCACCAAAACAGCGATGATGGCAAGAGGAGAACAAACAAGGCGTCATTGTGCCGATGCTGTTAAATGACTTCACTCACCCATCATCATTATCACATCCACCATCACCATTATTTTTATTTTTCATCATCACCCTTCCTCCTCTTCCATAACTAACACTCCCATCGCCACCATCACCGTCATCATTGTCACCTTTACAGCTTCCACTGTCACTACTTTTCCCTTCACTATCATCATCATTATCACTATGATTATGATCACCTTGATCATCACCCTCACCATCATCGTTGTCTTCATCATCGTTACTCTCACCATCATCACTGCCACTGTCGTCATTAATACTATCAACACGTTCCCTTCGCACTACTACTACTTTTATATATGTTTTCCTCCCACTCCTCTCCACCTCCTCTTCCTCCATCCTACCCCTCCCTCCTGTAGTTCCATCGCCATCTCTCTTCCACGCGCTGATCTCTTCCTCCTTTTCCAGCACTTCTCTTCCTCAGCTCTTCGTTTAATACTCCCACCCCACTTCCACCAATTACCTTCCATACAATAACCACCACCACATCTACCGCAACCACCACCACCTTCTCGTCGTCGTCGTCGTCGTCGTCGTCCTTCTCCTCCTCCTCCTCCTCCTCCTCCTTCTCCTTCTCCACCTCCTCCTCTTGTAATACTTCATTTTCCTCCCTCGTAACTTCTTTTTCTATTGATTCTTCACCTTTCTTCCTTCCTGTGCCTCCCCACTGGAAATTCTTTCTCTTAGTTTTTCTCCTCCTCCTCCTGCTCCTCCTTTCTGTTTTCTCACCTCTTACTCCAGTAATTTCCCCCATCTCTTCCTTCCGGACTCCCTCACGCTCAGTGGCCTCCTCCTGCTCCTCCTCCTCCCTCATCCTCCGGTACTTCCCCACCTCTCTTCCTCTTCCTCCCCATACCTCCTCCCCCACACCCTCACTGACCTCGCCCGGCCTCCTAGTATCAAAATATTAATTCTGGCCGAGTTATGCTTCTGTAATTCATTTGGGATGCATTTATTCATGAAGGCCAGCCCCTAAATGCACTCTGTTCGCCATCTCTTTGTCTGGGTGCGGCCGCAAGTATATGTATTATCCGTGGCTGTAAG
This sequence comes from Coenobita brevimanus, assembly GCF_032717465.1. NCBI lineage: Eukaryota > Metazoa > Arthropoda > Malacostraca > Decapoda > Coenobitidae > Coenobita > Coenobita brevimanus. The sequence goes on from NC_137046.1 coordinate 54,186,081, forward strand.
AACCTACTCCTACTACTACTACTCTTACTACTTTTGTCTCCCTCTTCTTACTTACACCTCTCAGTATTTCGTCTTGGTTTTGCCTTCTTTTTTCTTCCTTCCTTCCTTGTTTCTTTTTCCCCCAGTCCTCTGATCATTGTTTTCTTCCATTCTATCTCTTCTCACCTTCTCTTCCGTTTTATTCCTTCTTGTTTTCTTGTGTTTATTCTTCTAATCGCCTTCGCCCCTCTCTCTTTCACTCTGTTCGCCATGTCTTTGTTTGTGTGCGCCCGCAAGTATATGTATTATCAGGGTGTAAGAACCAATTCATACTACTCTTACTTCACTTATGCCCCGTTTCTTACTACTCTTAGATTTTCGTCTCAGTTATGTCTTCTTCCTGTTTCATCCTTTCTTCCAAATTTCCTTTTTTTTTTCCTCTCTCTCTCTCTCCTGACCTCGTGGTCTTTGTTTTCATGTAATCTTTCTCCTCTCGCCTCCTGTTTGTTTTTCTCCCTGATGTTTTCTTCTGTTATTTGTTTTATTCGCCAGACTCCTTTTCTTCTCCCCTCTTCATTCCGTCCGCCAGCTCTCTTTGTGTGGGTGCGCCCGCAAGTATATGCATTATCCGTGGCTCTAAGAACCTACTCTTGCTTCTACTCCTAATACTTTTGTTTCACTTTCTTTTTATTTCTATTTTCTTCGTATTTCCTTCTTCTTTTAATCCTGCCGTTTTTCTGGTGTCTTTTATCTTTATTTTCCCTCCTCTTTAATTCTTCCTTTTTTTTTTTAGGCACTTCTTTTTTCCCATCTTTTTCCATTTTTTCATTCGGCCCCCCCCCCCTTTTTTTTTTTCTTTTTGCCTGTAGCCCCTTGCCACTCCTCTTCCTCTCATAGTGCCTCTCTTCCTCTCTCTTCTTGTCGTCTCGTTGTCTACAGTAAGTGCGCCCACAAGTATTCCGCGTAGCTGTAAGTTTCTGCTTCTACTAATACTGCTGCTGTGTCCCTCTTCTTACTCTTCTTATGTTCTTCTTTACACTTGCTTTTCCATCTTTTTAACTTTCTCGACTTTTGCACATATCCCTTTCCTTTCGTTATTTTCCTTTCGTATCCTCTTTTTCATTTTTCCTCGTCTGTCCTCCTTTCTACCAGTCTTCAGCCAGATGTTTTTCTTGTCCATCTTCCTGCTTCTTCTCTTCCTGTTAACGCCCCTCCTTCCCTCCACTTTTCTCTATCTCTTTGTTTGGGTTCGGCCGCAAGTGTATGTATAATCCGAGCCTATGAGAAGCTACTCATATCACTACTGCCCTTCTTTGTTATGTTTATACTCTTTTTTTTTTTTTATCTAGTGGTTTTCTCGCCTTTTCTGCTGTCATTATTTCTGGTCTTTTATAAGTTTCCCCCTCCTTATTCCTCCTTGCCCTTTTTTCCGTCTTTTTTATCTGCCACTTGTATTTTTCCCCTCTATCCTCATGCTACTCCTCTTCCATTCCTCCTTCCACCCCCCTCTTCCCTTTCTCGTCATTTCTTCACTTCCAGATTCATCTGTTTTTCATTATTTCCCCACCTGATCTCTTGCTCTTCGTCTTTGAATCTTCTTTCCCCACCCCTGTTTTCTCTTTTTCTCTTCTCATTTATTTTGGAGCAACATGTAATTTAACTAAGTACCTACACATTACACAATTCCAACCCTTAACCGCAAGATGCCCACTCACTCATACGGCAGCTCATCCCACCAGCCTCAAACTACTCTCTCTCTCTCTCTCTCTCTCTCTCTCTCTCTCTCTCTCTCTCAAGCTCGTGATTTGAACGCGCGCTCTTAAATACATGACATTATGCCCGTCAACATTTTTTTCTCTCCCTTCCTCACCACCAGCTTTCTTTGCCCCGTTCGATAATTTCCAGCTGGGTTTTGGAAGAATCGACGGTGTTTTTTGCCACTTGATTGCATTTGAAATTCATGTGCAACACCGGTAGTTAACATAATTGATTAAGAGGGGCTGGTTGGAGGCTGGTGGGATGAGCTGCAGTGTGAGTGAGTGGGTGTCTTGCAGTTAAGAGTTGGCGTCGTGTAATGTGGCAGTCCTAAATTAATTAATACGTAGCTTGATATTTTGGTGTTAATGTCCTCCTTACTCAGTTACCTAGAATTCGGAGAGAGAGAGAGAGAGAGAGAGAGAGAGAGAGAGAGAGAGAGAGTAGTTTGAGGCTGGTGGGATGAGCTGCAGTAAGAGTGAGTGGGTATCTTGCGGTTAAGGGCTGGAATCGTGTAATGTGTAGGTCATTAGTTAAATTACATGTTGCTCGAAAATATGTGGGGGTCTAAATTTCCTTACCGTATTAAGCTACCAAGTACTAGAAATAATTGATGAAGAAAGGCTGGGAGGATACTGCAGAGTACGTGACTTCATGTAGCTAGAGTTGGAATCGTGCATTGAGTAAGTCCCCTACTATATGCTTGAAGGTTATGTAGCAGTACAGAGTCTTCCATACTAAAACGAGCTGATTGAGAGGATGGTTTGGGATATGGGATGCTGCAAAGTGGGGTAGTGGATGACCAGCAATTGCAGTTGGAATCATGAAATATTGGCCTCCTTAGTTACTGTATTTGGTCCTCAAAAATTACGGGGTATTAACCACTCCCCATTAAACTGCCTGGTGCTGTAAACAACTGATGAAAAAAGACTGGTAGGATGCTGCAAAGTACGTGATTTCATGCACTTGGAGTAGGAATCGTGTTATGGGCAGGCCCTTCATAAATTTGTTCAATAAATAGCTTGAAAATAATGCAGCAATATTTCCCCGACGAGTAATAATTGATGAAGAGGGGCTGATTGGACACATAAAGGATCCTGCATTGTGTAAGTGGTTGTTCTGAATCGGGTTGTTGGAATCGGGTAATGTAAGAGCCCAGAGTTATTTCATGTACACCAGACAGTAAAAAATTTGTTTTAGAAGTATATTTGATAACTCTGGACGCATCGAACTGGGAGAGTTATAAGTAACCTTAACCTTATGACCAGCAGATGTCTGTCCTGAGTTGAACCTAGTTGTCTGGTGGTAGAAAGAAAAAAAATTTGCTTCACCCACTTGATTAGGTTAGTCTCTTAGGTGTATATCTCCTTTATGTGGCACTTGCGTGGCCTGGGCAGGTATCTTATGGTAATTGTGGATTAAGTTGACGTGATTAAGACTGACACGTCATTAGGCAGCTGTAGTGATAGACGGGTATGGGACAGGAAGGAAGAGGTGATTAGCACAAGAATTAAAGGCATAGGAGGGACCGAGCATTGAAGGAAGAATTGAAGTTGATGGATGGGTATGGGACGGGAAGGAAGAGGTGTTTAGGACGGAAATGAGAGGAATAGGAGGGACTAAGCATTGATGGAAGGAAGTAACTTATGGACAGTTATGGGACACTGAAGGAAGAGGTGATTAGCACAGGAATTAGAGCAAAAGTAGGGCCTCAGTACTGAAGGTAGGAAATGGAAGGCGTAGGGGTGGAAGGAAGAGGTGATTAGCAAGGAAACTAGAGGCACAGATGGGAAGAAAGGAACTGAAAGAACGAAGTATTTGATTCCCGAAGGACAGAAATGCCTAGAAAATGAACACTAAATAGTTAATTTATACGCGTATTATTACTTTTAGGGCAGTTATTCCAATTTGCCATTTACTACAGTAACAAAAAAATTTTAAATAAATGTATTAAAATAAATAGTTTTGTCATCATACTTTATTTTATCACAAATAAAAGTAATGGGTTGGATTAAAAAAACAGAAGGTAGTACACGAATGAGTGATGTATCAATAGTGCCCAGTGAAATGAGAGATGCATTTATTCCATGCTTATGTGAGCGTCTGGATGGTGATGAGTGTGGTAATTCTGTTATGGTAATAAACACAAAAACCTCCTGACATCATCCTGTGCATCGGTCATGCGCCTACTGTTTATTCGGTTTTCAAATAACTCGGTCTTCTTATATTGTGCCAGCCGCATTAAAAGTTGTTTTTTCCCCTCTCCCCCACCACATACCATTTCTCCTTCCCTACCCATCCCCGACTAACCTCAGCCCCTCCTCTTGTCCTCCACACCCCTTCCCCTTCCCCCTCCCTCCATTTCTTCACCACCTTCCCAACTGTACCCTACCTTCCCCATCCTTCACCAGTGCAGCCATCTTATTAGGGAAGTGGCTCAACGATCGTCACAGTCAGATTCAGCCCCACACTTTCCTCTCATCGCTTCATTCCTCCGTTTTTCCCTCATCTTTCCCCATTCACTACTTCCCTGTCACCCCTTCCTGCTTTCTCCTTCTCACTTACCCCTTCTTTTTATACCTCACCCCTGACCCTCTCTCCCTTCACTCTCTCCTCTCAAAGTTTCTATTTTATTCCTCTCTTTTCACCCCTTCGCCATCACCCTCGCTTCCTCATGCGTCCCTCTTTCCCCTTCTGCCTCATCTCAAGCTTCACGCTCCCCCTCCAAGCTCCTAACCCCTCACATCCCCCTCGCAGCCCATCTCCCTCACCCATCTCTTCTCACCACCTCTCCCTTTTCACTCATCCCTTCATACCTTTTCCACTTTCCCCGTGCCCCCTCACGCATGTCCCCTCACCACATGACTCCTCACTGTATATCTCCCCACCCGTCCCCCTCATCCTTACCCACTCACCAGATGTTCCCTCACTATATGTCCCTCCACCCTTCCCCGTCTTCCTTGCCCCCTCACTCATCCCGCTCACTCCTTCCACATCAGCCCTTACATCTCACCCATGCCACCGAAGTCTTCTCCTCTAACCCTTTCCTTCTTACCCCTTCCTTTCCCACTGCTTCTTTCACATCTCCGTCCGACCCATCTCCCGCTTCCTATTCCACCTGACCCTTATCCTTCTTCCTCTCTCATCAGCTCTTCCTTTCACCCCTGTCTGCTTGCTACATCCCCCCTCACCCCTTTCCCTTTACCCTTTTCCCCTCACCCCTTCCCCCTTCCCCCTTCCCTTTCACCCATTCCCCCTCACCATAGCCCACTCTTCTACCATTATCCGCTCCCATAGTGCCAGTATTTTCATGACTTAGCCAGTCGTTTTGACTCCCTCCGCCCTCGTCTCTCTCTCTCTCTCTCTCTCTCTCTCTCTCTCTCTCTCTCTCTCTCTCTCTCTCTCTCTCTCTCTCTCTCTCTCTCTCTCCTATCAAACACACTTTTACACACACACACACACACACACACACACACACACACACACACAATCTACTACATCTACTGTATGTGTATGTAGTTCATTTGAACTGTGATTCTCCTTAATTCCAATTTTCCTCTCATATACAGGTACTCATCTCTCAATGTCTCTTACTGTCCGTCTCCTTGCCTACTTACATACCTACCCACCTACTCATCCTCCTCCCTACCTCTCATCCTTCCCCTCTCTTCCTGCCTCCAGCGTCCTCCAAATATCCTCTGAGCCAAAAATGATTGTGTATTTTGTTTACCGAGGCCTGCTTCCCCGCCCCTAATGCGCACGGACATAACATTTGCATAAAATTGACATCTTCGGCCGCGATATTGACTTGGGCCTTATTTTGCGTGGGTCAGTAGGTAGGCAGGGTAGGGGAGGCTAGGGCAGGGTAGGGTAGGGTGGGCTGGTTGGAGGGAGAGGGCTTGTGAGGAAATCAGGAGGTGCGCTGAGTGATAAATAAAAATATATAGAGAGAAATAATGTATGTATGTGTGTGTGTGTGTGTGTGTGTGTGTGTGTGTGTGTGTGTGTGTTTCGGTAAATGTAAGGTCTGTTACTTTGGATATATAGTTTGATGGACTGCAGTTTATATATATATATATATATATATATATATATATATATATATATATATATATATATATATATATATATATATATATATATATATATGATGTTTTATTTCACTTAATCCGTTTTGAAACATTATTATATAATTATACCTAGTATTACATATTTTCATAATCATGAATTTTCTCTACAGACTTTCTAGTGTCCTTACGGTATGAAATGCACCCTGATATACCGTCTTTTAGCCCTTTCAATGTGGAAGGCCCTTCACAAAATTGTCCGATGGTCACACGAGCTGAAAAGAGTTACTTTCAAAATTATGGGCTTGATTGAGATGATTTGTAATCCCTTCAATCAAATAATTTTTTTCCAAAGCTGAAGTATACAGTAGTTATTTGGAAAAAGCCAGAATAAGATAATTAGGCGTCGTTGTACTTAAAGGATTGTTGTATTAAGTTTGTCGTATCTTTTGTGTATATTTATGGATTATGATACTATGTGACTTATTTTCGTGTTCCTTTGTACAACTGCAGGGAACAGACTGTAGCACCAGTCGAACAGAGCGGTACTTTCGAGGTGGATGGCAAGCAGGTGACAGGGAGAGCTGGAGCTCCCGTTTCACCAGCCCTCAGGTTCTGTTCCTGACCATCTCCCCTTGCTGGACATTTTTCAGTGTTTTCGTTAACACATAGTAGGCCAGCATACTCTCTTAAACCTCTTCCTACAACTGTCTGCACCACACTACATGCACATTAGATATCACACCTTCTGTTTCCATCCGCCTTTATTTTTATGAATGAAAGACACCTGTAATGTTGTGTATGGATTATTTTTTATTCGATTTGTTTTTCCTTCCACTATTCATCTTTTGATTTTTAAAAATCGTGCTTTTTTTTTTCTGCTTTGATAACTTCTGGTGTGTTTTCATGTGATCCCATACCCCCTTTATACATAATTACTTAACATTAACCTCCTTGAGTATGCACTGCAGACACTTTCTTATACAGTATGATATCGTTATATTCTGAAATTTTGATAACTAAGCAGTACTGTCCTTGATGTGTATTGTTCTCTTATATTCTATTATATAATTTGCTAGCATGTTTTCTTGTTCCACTTTGATGCGCACTTCAGCACTGTTATCCAATGCATTCTTTTATATCCTGTGTAAGAACCCATAGTCCAACATTTTAATTCAGTCTGATCAATTTGCAGGTTATTTTGCATTCTCTTATTATGTCTTACTTACAGATACTCAGCAATGCATTATTATATCCTCTTATAGGCATTTTTCCCTGTTTTTACAGTGATGCAGTCTAACACTTTAATTCAGTCTAAAATCCTCTAATTTTGTACTAGCATTCACTGATACTGTTTGATACCATGTTATACAATTAAAGCTTCTCATACTCTCATACCTTCTTATGCTTGATAAAACATTCTCGTACTTTCTAATATCCTCTAATGTTCCACAATACATTCAAATACTCCATAATTTATCCTGTAACCCTTCTGTACTCAAATACCATTTTATACAGCCTAATACATCCTAACATACTTTAGTCCCGCCTAATACCCTCTAATGCTCTACAACACTTTCAGATACTCCTGTGCTACGCTTGCAGGACAGGGTGTAGAGAGGGGCTTGGCCTGATATTGGGTATTTATGATAATGTCGGGGAGGCTATAAGGAGGGTTCGATTCTGTTGTAACCACGGCTCTTCGGTATTACATTGCTTATACAGTTTGGGGACCGAATTTCAAGGCGTTTTTAGTGTATGATTTTTTTTTTTTTTTTTTTTTTACAAATTTGAGATGAAAGATTTGAGTGCTCTCATTTGCTTTTGCACGTTTTCAGCAGAATATAAATTGCGTTTGATATCTGCATATACAGATTTTGGACGGAGTTTTAGAGACTTTCGGATGACCACACAGGATGTAAGCGCAGTTTTAGATATTCTCAGGTTGTTTATTCAGTTTTAGGCAGAGTTTTAGGTACTTGCAAATGCTTATACCCATATCAGGCAATGTTATAAACTATTTTGGTACGGTATCTGTCTTTTACAGTTTCAGGCAGAGTTTTAGATGCTTTCAGTTATTCGCACAGTTTTTAGGCAGAGTTTCGTGTGCTTCGTTTCTGGTTTCATGTTGGGCTGTTTTCCTCATATTTCTGCATTTCATCTTTTGTTTGTGTACCTTAGGCCTTCAGCTAGACCTTTTGTGCAGTTTATTTTCTTCATTATTATCGTGCTGCATCATTCTGTTTGCTGATTTTCTGGAATTCTATTTTCCTGATAATTTATTTTCATTTTTTGATGCTATGAATACTGAAACATACCATTTAAGTATATTTTTAGCAGGGTAATTAATGATGATGATGATGATGATAACATTATTTTAGCAAGCTGTTTTTTTTTTTTTCTTTTTTTTTGCTTCCATTCCTTCATGCCCTTTGCTTTTTTCCTTTGTTCTGTCGTGTGCTCTGCCCCTCTTCTGCCTTCTTCCATTCCTACCTCCCATTTCCGTCTCCAGTCTGTCTTTCTGTGTACTTCCTTCCCTGTACGATACTTTCTTATACTCTTCTTCCATTCCTTCCTTTTGTCTTTGCCTTTCTATCCTTCTGTCTGGTTCATTCTCCCCTTTCTCATTGCTTCCTTTCCCTTCTTCCTTTTCTTTTCCTCTGTCCATCTTCTTCTCCCTTTCTCTTCCCTCAGCTGCCCTCCTTTCACACTCCTTTTCCATTCTTTCCTTTCCCTTCTCTTCTGTTCTCAATCTCTCTATTTATACCATATCCTTTTCCTGCCCGCAATTTTGTTCGTGTTTCCTACTTCATTTCTCTCCACCTAATTTGCTCTTTAATTCTCCTCTTTTTCTCCATTTAATATACTCTCCCCTCCATTCCTGCCTCTTTACTCAGCACGCACTCTCCATTTTTCTTCTCCCTTCTCCATTTCCTCGCATCCTCCCCTTCCCTCCATCTATTCTTTCATCCCCTGCCCTATCCACCTTTTTATTTTCCTCCCTTCCCATTCCCTTCATTAGTCCCCCATCTCTCTCACCCATTTTTTCTCATCCCTTCTCATATCTTCCCTCTTTTATGGCTCTACTCTCTCTCTCTCTCTCTCTCTCTCTCTCTCTCTCTCTCTCTCTCTCTCTCTCTCTCTCTCTCTCTCTCATTCCTCCTCCTGTCCACCTATTTTCAGTTTTTTATTCCCCCTCCCTTCCCATTACATTCCCTTCCCTCTCTCTCTCTCACTCCCCTTTGGCGTAAATTATGATATATTACATCCGAGTACTCCGAAATGTACAGCCTTGTTTACACTTTCATCAGAGTACATTGCCTCCCGTTACATTACTGCGTTATTACAGCCAAGCGTGCAGTCGCCCAATTATTTTAGCACCCGTCCGAACGCTGTTGGAAGTAATACGAAGGTTAGTGAAAACAGGGAGGCCCCAAAGCTCTTCATCGTTCACCCAGGTGTTTTCTATCGCTCAGGTGGTGTGATCATTTTTAGGAAGTGTCCGGGTATTACAGATTCACTCAGCTTATTATTGTTGTTGTTAATGTTATTCACATTTTTCGGTGATTAATGTTGAAAAATGAGGGAGTGTGCTATATAAATAATTTAGTTTACGTTGAATACTTGGGGCACTAGTGAGTACATTTGGGGCAGTGTGTAAGGACTGCATGGTGGTAGGTACGGTGTCCATTCACTCACTCAGTTTAGTGTCAGGTTACTTTACAGTGAGTGACCAGCCAAATGGTTCTTGTAGCCCAGGAAACAGTTTACTGGGGTGGGTGGTAACAATCTAAATAACTAAACGCCTGGTGGTATAATGGGTTCAGGCACTTCAACCGAATGTAGCCCTCTCAAGGGATAATTAGAGCTTATTGCCCACATAGTGTCACTCAGGGATTTACGTCTGGTCAGTCGCGTACTTGTATAATAAATACTTCTGTATAATATATGGAATACTTCTATAAAATATATGGAATAGGTAACCTACTCCCATGTTCCTGAGCTCTTCAGTGAGCAGTAATGGATTGGCCGTTAGATGGGTAAGGATCGACTTTCAGTTAAACGAAAATTATCAACCACACTAGCACGGCGTTATATTCTTGTTTATTTCATCTTTACTGCCATCAGACGATTTTATTCAGCTTTGGAGAGACTCTCCGTGAGAATGACGACAGAATCAGTCCGTAAGGAGACTTCAGTACAATGGCATCATTTCTGTTTCTTCTCGCCGGCGCACTGACGATATAATTCAGCTTCCAGGATACACCTTGTAGTAAAGAGGATAAATTCAGTTTCCCTTTATCTATTTAGAATGACAAAATCTTTAATTTACTCATATCTGCTTCCATCAAACGATTTTAATTCTTCTTAGGAGACTCTTGCTGAGGGAGTTTACTGAGACTGAAAAGAATTCGTTGATAAGGAATTATGACCGGGAATGAAAAATTTATAAATACTGAAAATAATAAAACCACAGATATATCTGAAAAATGAGGAAGCACGTGACCAGAAAATATAAAAGGGAAGGGAAATTTGTAAGCGATGAGAAGGAAACGATGGGAGGGTCTGCCCGAAGGAAGGGAAAAAGACGAAGAAAAAAAGACAATTGATAGACAGACGAAAGAGGGAGGAATGGCGATTATGCAGAGAAAAAGAGGGAGGGGGGAAAGATTAAGAAGTATCAGAGCTGCTCTGATCTTTCTCGCGTTGGATATTGATGCCTGGATGACGGTAAGTTAACTTCTAGAGAATCAGACCAATTTTGCTCCCAAAGTTTGTGGTAAAAGGCGTATTATTTTGTAAAGTGAGTTAAAATTTGCTATTGCTTATATCTCTGTTGTTTTCTGTTGTCTGTTGGAATCATGCAAATATCAATGCATCGGCGTGACAGTACTTAAACCTTTTAGAGAATGCGTGTAGTCGCCAGGTCCCCCGCTCCCCTAAATGTTGATAAAGATTTGTCATTAACTAAAATAGTTTAGATTTCGGTGTTACTTGCTTATTGAAGTGGATTTCATTCATTTGTGTTTATAGTTGATACCTTGACTTAATAGCGCATTTCCTAAAAATTTTTATTCCCTGGATGTTGATAAAGTAGTTATTTGCTGAGTGGGGTTATTTTTTTATTTATTTATTTAAATTTGGATTAATTGAATATATGTAAGTACTGATAACACGAATTTTTTTTTTTTTTTTTCACTTTTGAGGGAATAAAACCAAATTTTGTCTCGATGTTGATATAAACATGTTATTTAGAAAATCGAATTACGAGTAGATTTGTTTGTTGCTTGTATCTTTAAATGGCTCTTGATTAACTGTGCGTGGTTATGATACGTGACCTTATGGCACCATGACGTTATAAATCAGTACAAATGGTTCAGTTTTATTGTGGAATTTGTTGTGGGTGTGTCCTTATTATGTGGAAGAAGTTATGTAAACTTCATCTTCCGTTAAATTAGATCTCTCTTGACTTTTTAGTACGAAGCCATTATCATATTGGCATAGACTATATTTACCGGTATATTTTTGGCAGTGTTTTTTGGGCTAAACAAGGGTTCTTGACCTGATATTATAGGACCGTGTATTACGAACTCAAAAGTCGGTGATTCTATGTGGCAGCTGATGTCGTTACTTGTACCGCTTTCTCTCACTCATGTCGCCACTTGGGTACTCTCAGTCCACGGATCTGTTTGCCCACTTCTTTTTGATAGAAACTCGAACAGGGGCTTATGGATGATATCTGACTTTGATCACAGTACATATGAAGTCCCAACAATCCCTCATCATAAACTGATACCGGTATTCATGTTTGCATTATTTACGCAATATTATAAGTTTATAACCACTCGACCATGCCTCCACTAACAGTGACTCAATGGACGGTGTTCTCGTCAGCTTGAGAGGATTTCTAGTACTCCTAACATAGCAATTTATAATTGCTTATCAAACTTTTATATTTTCTCGTTTAATCGGTATTTTTCCTATTATCGTCGGAGTTTACAATAATAACATCCAAGATACCATAATTATATAACTCTGTAATATATTCAGCAATTAACAGGTAAGGAAAAGGTGATAGGGAACCTCCTAAACTGACAATAATAAGACTCCATGGCCTCTTTTTACCACTCGTCTCTACTCCTGCCCATACAAGTGGCGTTCCCTCTTGTCCTCGTCAGTTTTATCCTTAGATCTCTTTCTTGTTCGCTGTCTCCTCATTCTATCAGCTTCGGTCTTAGCTTATTTAAATTACTTAGGACTCTATAGGGACCCTATTGTGATGCTTATCTGTACCCTGTGTCATCTTTTATTTAGCCTTAACTTGTATAATAGAATGTATCTATAGTAGCTGGTGCTTATTTTACGTAGGCAATGATTAGACTACAGAGACCACAGTTTCTGATGTACATTTTATAACTTCTTCAGTGACAGATCTTTTTTTGAACTGAATAAGATTGTCTAGTTTTAGCTATCAGCTAAGTGAGACGGCGTCATAATGAACTGGTTTAGTAGTCAGACCTGGTAACTATTTAGTCGTATCAGTCACGCTTAAAATAGACTCCTTAGACTTCAGTTTAAGTGATGATACTATATTTCGACTTCCAAGTATAGCGGTGTCGTAATACTTTCAATATTCGTACGTGGTCAGCATGGGAAAGGGTTCATTCACCGAGTCACACTTCCTCCGAAAGGGTTTGGTTTAGTAATAGACCTGATATAATTTTACGCAGATTATTATTTAAGCGTGATTTTTGATAACTTACTGACACTGTTGTACTTCATTTAAAGCTCAGCATTTTAGTCATATAAAATGTGCTTATACATTTATGAAGGAATGCTAGGGTAGGGGTGATGGCTGGTGTCCATATCATCGCCCCATGGAGATTACCGCACCCTCCTTCCCTCCCTCCTTCCCTCCTTCCTTCCTTCGCTAAGCAGGATTACTGGCTGGGGCGCTGCACTTCACAAACACTGCCACCGGATTATGTATGCCCCCTCCCTCACTCACACACTCACTCCATCACTCACCCTTCATTGTTTTCTTTCTTCTTTCATTATTGTATTTTCATGTATTAACTTCTGTGTCATTGTTATTCTTGTGCTTAGTTCATTCACGCACACTTATTCACTCACTTTTCATTCCGTTCTTCTTTTATTGTTGTATTCTAACGTATGCACTTCTCTTCTTTGACATTATTGCATTTTATTCATGTGTTTAATTCTGTCGCTCACTTTACTTATATTCATATTGTCATTATCATCATCATCACCATCTTATCGAGATTTTAACCCTATTTCAGTGGAGTTAGCAAAACAGAAAAATTGGAAAAAGAAAATATAAAGGAGAGGCGGCCAATACAGTAACCAGTAAAATGAGTCCTGCACAGTTCACTTATCACTCAGCCTTCTCTCTTCTCCAGGATGACGGGTTTTGTGTTTTATTTAGGAACCACCAAAAGTTATGTTCAGCGTAGAAAGGACCTCAAATATTGAGGGAATTAATAACCGTTGTATTAAACTCCTACGCTGAAGAGATTTGTTCTTAGATTTTTTTTTAAAGGCCTCCTTGTAGTAAGGGGGTTGAAATTTTTGGCTACACTCCATTGGCTTCATCCATACTTACGCTTCATATACTTAACCTTTTCACTACGAGGAGATCTTTTTTATTTTTATTTTTTTTATTGTTGGATTGTTTGTTCAGCTTGGGGAAGACATATGATAGAAGTAACGTTAATGGGGATTACTTCCAGCTCGTTGAATGTGATAGGTCTCTCCTAGGTTAGATTACATCATTTGGAGGTAACAGGAACTGAATACTGAAGGATTTAAATCATTTTCGTAACAACCTGGATAGAGCTATTCCGTCTACAGCTAAGTTTAAAGGGCGCAGCAACGCTTGTCATGTGCATCGGCGTTTTCTGTTCATCACTTCTGCCGACTGTACATGCATACCTCTCTTTCTCGCACACTGCCAAATCATGCCATCGTCTGTTCCAATTTCCGTGTATCCCTCTACCAACAGACTAATCTTTCCACCCTTTCCTTCTCCAGCTTTCTCACATTGTCTCCCTCTCTCTCTTCCTAGTCAATCTCTGTCGTCTTTTCCTCATTCCCAGCCAATTTCTTCTTCTCTCTCTTCCTTCTATCCTACCTTACCACTCCCATTTTCTCCTTCTAACCAAGCTCTGCTTCCCTCTCTCCCAGTCGCCGTTCCTGTCCCATCTGTCCTTCTATCCTTGTTTCTTCCCCTTTGTTTCCCTTCATTATTTCTCCTTGTATTTTTCCCTTCCTTTTATCCTTTCTTCCGTTTGATCACCCCCCCCCCTCCCAATTCTTCCGTTCTCCATTCCTTTATTTCTTCGTCAATTATATAATTTATTCCTCACCCCACGTCTTCTCTCTCTCCCTACCTCTTTTCTCCTGTTCGCACTCCTCAACCACTCTTCGTTTTTCTTTCGTCTCCAGCTGCTCCCTCTTCCCCACTCCCCTCGTCCATCGTCAGTAAAGGTATTCATTTCTGTTCCTTGACCTCGTCTTCTGTTGTACCCAACCCTTCCCTTCCGCGTCCTCCTTCTTTGTTTCTTCTTTCCCAAGTCCGTCTCCGTTCCCCCTCGCTCTTCATCCTACATCAGTACCCATCTCTCTTCCTCAGCCTCTTCGTTCTTCTCTTTTCCAACCCCCACTGATTCCCTTCCCCTCTCTAGCCTCCTCGTGTGGCTCCCTGTAAATAACTCGAGTCAGGTCAGCCGCAGGTCAGCCTAGTAAATCTCCGGCTGTGGAATTTGCTGCCTGAGGGACTTCCATTACATTTTCAATATAGTGTGTCATTGGCGGGGCTGCTGGGGACGAACTCTGCCGCGTCTCTTGTATTCCGCCAAGTGCTTCCCCCCACCCCTCATTCCATGCCCCGCACCCCCACCCACTCCCCACCCCTCATTCCATGCCTCGCATCCCCACCCACCCCTCACCTCCAAGGACTTCCGGAAACTGCTGCATACTGGTCTTTTCCTTCCTCTTAGTCTGTCATACTGCCATTCTTCCCCTCCAATGAATCTTTTTTTTTTTTTTTTTTAATATACCCCCCACTCTCGTTTTTTTCCCATTCCCTACCCTATCCTCTTCTCCCGTCTCTTCTTCTCTCCTCTCCTCCCCTCCCGTCTCGTCTCGTCTCCTCTCTTTTCTCATCGCCTTTCCCCTATCCCCTCCCTCCCCTTTCGTTCTTCTCCTCCCCCCCTCCCCCCGTCCCTCCTCCCTTCCCCTCCTCCGAGTCCTTTTCATAACCCTTTCTCAACAGCCTCTTAGATTGGTCTACGCCGTTCCCCTCCCCCGTCGTACACTTTCCGTTTAGCATTGAGTCTCACACCCTACTAAAGACGATTTCTTTTATCTCCTGTACTCCTAGCATGTATTCCTTTCTCTCCTCCTCCTCCTCCTCATACCCCTCTGCGCCTCTGAAGGAAGTTATCCCACCTTTCTTCTCCTCTGGTGCTTTCCTCCTTCCCAAACCCTTTCGATAATATAACACCTTTTTCTTTTTCACCTATTGTGCGTTTTGTATTTATATTTTTGGCACATGAGAGACCCTTCGTGGTGAGGAGGCTAACTACTGTATCACCCTTCATTCCCTAAATCCATATTGCCATCTGTTTCCCTAATGCGCCTTCCTTCAGTACACACCCTCCTACATTTTTATGTGTATCATCCTCTCTCTCTCTGTCATTCTCATCTTCTCTCTTCGGTTTTATATTCACGCGTCTGTGTGCTATCATACCCTCCCAAAATATTGCTCTTCTCCTCACCACCCCACCGCCCTTGTCATCCATGGCTACCCCCATCAACACACACACACACACACACACACACACACACACACACACACACACACACACGCACGCACGCACGCACGCACGCACGCACGCACGCACGCACGCACGCACACACACACACACACACACACACACACACACACACACACACACACACACACACACACACACACACACACAAAATAGCCACAATAGCATTTCTTTGTCCTTACTCAGTAAAGACTCCAGTGACGCACCATCATCTCTCCTTTTCCTTCTCCCCCAACTACCTCACTTTCATACATGGCTTACTTAATTAACGTACCCGGAGAATATCAGCGCACCGTATGTAGAAGTAAACTGGAAAGGAAGTGGTTCTAGTGAGCCTCCTAAACTCACAAAAATATGGCCCATTTGAGGAGGATGTCGAGTTTCTGGCTTCGAGTTCCCTCAGAAATTGAAATTTGGAGGTGTATGGCTGTCCCGGATGTACCGCAAGTTGGAAGTGTATGGTTTATTTGGAGGTAAATGGTTGCCCAGAAGGTCCCATGGTTTGGAGGTGTATTGTTGTCTAGAATGTCATTATTTGGAAATATATGTTTGTCTGGGTACAAATTGATGGGGTATGGTAGCCGAGAACCTCTAAGCCTGTCATTTTGAAGCTATATGGTTGACTAGAAGACAGTGAATAAAACCTACACTTGTAGACGGAACGTTTTACTCTTTGGAGGTGTATGGTTGTCTAGGTACAAGCTGCAGGTGTGTAATTACCTTCAGCGTCTCACAGTTTGGTTTAGTTGATTGGCTGTGGTTAGAACATGGACACTAAGACACACCATTATTATCACATTAACATCGTCTTTGCGTTATCGCCATCGTGTTCATTTTCTTAATCACCTTTTGTATCATCACCCGAACCCCACCACCACTGTCATTATCACCACCACCACCAGCAGCAACAACAACAACAGCAGCAGCAGCATCTAACACCTGTATTTTCATCTCCGCACCACTTTCACCATTAGCATGATCATTTTCATCAGCAATCATCATTATTATTATTATATTATAATCCTGTTGCCAGTTTAAAAATAAGGCAGGTGGAATCCAAAAGCAGGAAAACTGAAAACACAAAAAGTAGCAGAGCTGTCATCAGTGGAAATAGGCCACGCCTCCATTCACGTTATGGAGACTGACTGACTACAAAACGGGGAGCTTAACAAATGGGACCACGTCAAAAAAAAAGTGCCTATTTAGCGTTAAACCACCATTTATTAATTCTTAACAAGCTCCGGAAAGCAGGAAATAATTGATAATGCCACGCAAAAAATTTAATAAAGTGCAAAAGTACATGCGGGCAGGAATCTTGTGCTGACACTAGGTAGAGTTGATGATGGTAAAGGTTGGAAGCATATTTGTCGTGGTCATCTTGAGTAATCTCTAAGATTATCCATTTCTGTGCCAGGTTTTCTGTTAGCAGAATGAAGCTGTCTTGTGTTAGCCTGGCTAATATAGCAACAGTCAGTGGGTTTGGAGCAGTGAGCAGTGATAAAGAGTTAAACGACTGCAGTCAACTGACAAACATGTGAAAAGAAGTATGTTTATAAAGTTGCATCTTACAATCATTTTGATTGAAATAACGCAACGTAAAATTAGAACTCCTTATTCACTACTTAATATCCTACAATCATAAATCCTGTTACAAGAAATATCCTATTTACCGATTAATTCCGGACAACGATTTTCTTTGAATTAACTCTGCGTGCAAATAAAATTCCTTTATTTACCGTTAATTCCCCCACAGTCATTTTCCTTATTACAACTTCGGCCGCGGCAAGCAGGAAATAATTAATTAAGGAAGCTCCCCTCGCTGCAGCAGTTGGACAAAAAACCCCAGCATGCTCCTCCTCCACCACCACCCCTCGCACCGAATAACAAGTCCCTCTCTCTCCCTCGCTCCCCAACTGAGGCCGCCGCTCCACCCAACTTCTGGCACAAGCAATTCCCATTACCAGTGTATTATCAGGAGGAGATGAAATAAAGCGCTCGAGTCTGTGCCGGCCAGGGGGACCACTCCTTTGATTACTAGTAGTTTGTGGCCCTCTCTCTCTCTCTCTCTCTCTCTCTCTCTCTCTCTCTCTCTCTCTCTCTCTCTCTCTCTCTCTCTCTCTCTCTCTCTCTCATTCCCTTACACCCCTCAACCTACTCTCCCCTCAGCCTCTTTTCCCCTCACCCTCCTCTCTCACCTCACCCTTCCCTCTTCCCTCCCTTCACTTCCCTCGCTTGCTTGACCACTCACAAATATATACTGGTAATTATTATATTATACTGGTACAATTATTTAACTTCGAAATTTTAGAGACCTCTCGGAACAACAATGATCATCTCAATATTTCTCTACCGACTGAAGCTTTTTTGTACCTCCAGTTTCGCTCATGAATTTACACTATTATTAAACACCTTATTAAAAAGAAATCGTGTAAAAATTTGCCAGGTATGTAAACACGACTTAGCTCTGATCTGTTGATGCTCACCACCTTCGGCAGTGAACGGATTTTTCACACTGCTTTATTTGTTTCTCTTTGTTTACACGGCATCTTAGAAGCTTAGTGAGGGATGTAAGACAGCTAGGACAGCATTTATTCAAGTTAAGCCTCGTTTGCCGTTGAATTTTGTGATGTTTTTGGAACCTCCGAGCCCACTGCGCACCTTACGAGGATCACACATACAGTAGTTTGTGTGTGTGTGTGTGTGTGTGTGTGTGTGTGTGTGTGTGTGTGTGTGTGTGTGTGTGTGTGTGTGTGTGTGTGTGTGTGTGTGTGTGTGTGTGTGTGTGTGTGTGTGTGTGTGTGTGTGTGCGTTCGTGTGTGTGCGTGCGTGTGTGTGTGTGTGTGTGCATGTGCGCGCACACGCGTGCATTCTATCTTTTAAATATGACTTTTTTTCTTCATATTACTCTCGCAACCAACAGACGATTATATTCCTTAAAACGAAAGATTTTTCGAATTGGTGAGTTTAGCTTTAGGCTTCAGTAACCCAATCACCCCAAGACGTCTTCCCAAATCTGAATAAAAGTGCCTGACGGTAATGAAAACAAACAGCAGGAAACATGGGCGTCATCATGTTGAAGAGGTTAGGTTTGCAGCATGTAAATCTGCGGAGTAAACCTATTGTCTGTTTAAACAGTAGGTCAGAGGTCAAGGTTACAGAGTCAATTTTTTAATCCGATTTAGAGCAAACTTCCTGGTATGGTTGAGGATAAGGAAGTCACTCCAGTGTCGAGGTCACAGGGAAAGATCATTTGTCAAGATCTTAGAACAAGGTAAACCCACAGTTTTAATCTAATTGGAATGAAATTTATTGAAAGTGTTGAGGGTGAAACAAGAAGGAAGGGATTCATTTTTGACAATAATCAGTTGAAGGTGAAAGTCACAGGACAAGGTCGAAGTTTGGCCCTTGGTTCTTTATGTGAACCATATAGCTAAAACAGCATTGATGTTATATAAATGAAGCTTGATGGGTGAGTTCAGGATGACCCAAGAACCTGATCATTTTTTTGAACAGTAATCCAAAGTGCAAGGTCACGTGACAAGAACAACTTAAGCACTTTTTATCCGATTCAGACTAAGCCTTGTAGAAAATTTCAAATTAAAATTGAGATAAATGGATATGATTTTGAGGAAAATAAAAGATCAAGGTCACGGAAAAATAAAAGGTCAAAGTCGCGAGGCAAAGTCGACTGAAACGGTTTTGATCTGATTTGAACCAAAGTTGCTGGAAGTGTTGATGGTCAGGCAAGAATGAAGTTATTCGATTTTGAGAGTAATCAGTTAAAGATCAGGGTCACAGGGCATAGTCAAATATTTGGTCCTTAGACCAGTTTGGGGGTGTACGTGCTGTACACCCTGGATGTTCCCCGTTATTTATTTATTTTGTATTTTTATTTTTTGTTTATTTGACTTAACACAGGATCGAGAAATCAACATCGTCGTAACTATGCATCTACTTCACTAACCACCAGCACGACTATCCTATAGGAGGGGGGATGGAAATGACCATGTGTGTATTTACTTATCATCAACAGCAACACCAACAGCAGCAACATGATTAATATTAATAATAATAATAATAATAATAATAATAATAAATAATCCCAATAATACGTTATGCCGTAGGCTAATATTAGTATAGAACAAGCTTGTTGATAATACTCATGGTCGGAGTATAAGCTCTGTGTGGAGACCTCTTGTGTTACGATGTTTTTTTAATGAGCGTATTACACAGTATTAGGTTCATAAGGAGGCTTAGCTCAAGTATAATTAACTTCAAGGAGAGGCTTAAGCGTGTGGTGTAGTTTACTTTTATATAAACTTACCCAATATTCATGTTATCCTTAGACCCTCACAAACTCACCCTTGCTCACTTTCCCCCTCTTTCACTTTCTTCTCACTCATTCACTCACTGAGTCACTCGCTTCTCACTCACTGATTTCTCACTGGCCTTTCTTTACTCACTCTTCATTCACTCACCCTCTGTCACTCATTTCCCACTAACCCATCCTCACTTGCTTCCCGCTCATCCTTCCTACTAACCTCTCACTCCCTTCCCACTCATCCTTCCTACCCCTTTCCCTCTCATCCTTCCTCACACACTTCTCACTCATCCTTCCTTACATACTTCTAACTCACTCTTCCTCACTCACCTCTCACTCACTCTTCCATCCTCACTTCTCGCTTACTCATCGTCCCACGTTCACTTACCAGTCATTCACCCTCTTTCACTTACCACTTACACTAAGACGGTCACTTCTCACAATGCCTCTCCTCTTTTACACTCACACCAGCTCCTGCTACACTCTCACTCTGCTTCACCCTATATTCTCCTGTAGTATTCTCAACCTCACACTTTCCCTTACCCTCCCACCACTCACTCCTTCCCTCTCTCCCAGTGTCTCTTAAGTCATCTCTTCTCTTACTCTCCCTCAATCATTCCACCCTCTCCTTTCACACCCTCTAGCCCCCGTCACACCCTTTCACCCACTTATCAAACATCCCTTCCTCCATTCTTCCTAAAACTCATCCTTGTACCTTCCTGCTCTCACCCATCCTTTCTCACTCATTCATTCTTGCTGACTCCCTGTCATTACCTCCCACTCACTCACCCTTCCTCACTTATGCTTCCGCAGTTGTTCAGTCTTCACCAGTTGTAATGATGTCCCTACAAATCCATTCTCCCTTACTCATGTTCCTTCATCCACATCCCCACTCTCCCTGACTCATCTTTTCTACTCCCCCCCCCCCTCTCCACCACCACTGTTTTCACTTCATATCCTCCTCCACCTCTTGCAGTCTCCCTTACCCTCTCCCACTCTCTCACTTACCCTCACTCCCTCTTACCCAGTGTCACTATCTTCACTTTCTCCCACCGTCTCCTAGTCACTGACACTCTGTCTCCCATACTTTCTTACCCACTCACTCTCCTTTGCCCCATCCTACCCTTTCCCATTCACTTACTTTCACTCATTTTCACCCACTATCCCTCCCTTACTCCCACCCATCCAGTCACTCTTCCTCATTCCATCTGTTAGTCTACGTCACGTGCTTTCTTTCACCCACTCTCTTTGTCACTACTTTCCTCACATCCACCCATTCACACACCCTCCCTCATTTACACCCTAATTTACCCTTCCTCCCACTCACTCACTCACTTTCCCTCTCACTCCCTCCCTTCCTCCGTCCTCACCTATTGTAATGAGGCAGGCCCATCCTCCTCTGGCCATTATCGTGCCTGAGGGAATGAGTGCCTGTGCGCATGCGTTGCTGGGGCCCTTCAACAGAGGCATTTCCTGGAGCCTTTGTGCAAGAATATCTCTGGTCCTATTGATTGGAATGTTATTATTTCCAAGAGTGATTTCGCTCTCTCCTCTCTCCTCTCCTCCTCTCCTTTCCTCGCCTCGCCCAGCCTCCTCTTGCTTGCCTGCCTGCTTGTCTTCGCTGTCGACACTCTTGTTTTGCGCCTGTTCCTCTATGTTCTGTATCTTCCTTTTCTTTCCTTTCATCCCGTGTCCGTGTTTCTCCTCTCCTTTCCACTTCCATTTTTTCTTTTTGTTTTCTCTGCTCTTCTGCTGTGACACCTCTTTCTTGACTGCATCTTCTTTTGCCTGTCTTCTCTCTTTTCTGTTCTGTTTTCTCCCCCAGCCTGCCACTGCTGTCGACATTCATTTCTTGCCTTTAGTTTGCCTTCCCAGTCTCTCTTCTTTACTTTCATCCTCTTTTCTTTCCCTCCCCTCCTCTCGCGTCCTCTCTTTTCTCCTTTTCTTTCCTTTCTCTTTTCCTCTCCTCTGCGTTTCTCTACTCTTCTCCTACCTTGCTTATATGATAGCACTTTTTTCGTGCCTATTTCTTCTCTTTTCTCTCTTCTTTCGTCTCCCCTTCTCCATATTGCCTCTTCTGATGATATTCCTTTCTTATTTGTTCCTTCCGTTGTCTTTCTTCCCACTTTTCCCTCCTGTTTCTGTCATCCCTCTTCCTCTCTTCCTGCTCTCATCTCTTTTCCTCATTTCTTTCTCTCATCTCTTTTCCATTCCTGTTCTTCCGTCTGTTTTCCACTCTCTCTTTCTCACTCCACCCATCCGCCTCTGCTGCCGACACTTCTTTCTTGTCCCTTTTTTTGTTTATTTGTTTGTCTCCTCCTTTAGCTCCTCTTTTCCCTCTTCTTCTTCCCATTCCCCTCCTCCCCTCCCCCATTCTGTCTCTGATGCCAACACTTCATTTGTTGCATGTTTCTTCATTTTTTTTACTTGTCCTTTATTTTTCGTCTCCTCTCTTCAGTCCACTTCCGGTGCTTTTCCCTTCTTTCGACGTTTCTTTCCCTGTTTGAGTTTCCTCTTTATTTTTCCCTTTATGGTCTTCTCCGTTCCACTCTCCTCTCCTCTCCTCTCCTCTCTCGCTCCACACTTTCCCTCCTTTCTCTCCATTCTCTCCTTTCCCCTGTGTTTCCTCTAGGTTAGCTTGGATAGCCTTGCGATTTCTGTATGTCATTTTGGTCCTCCTTTGCCCCGATGACTTCTGTTCTTTTATTTTATTCTACTATTTTCTGTCCTCTTAATACTGCTACTCTTAGAGGGATTAGCTATAGCCTTCAGTTACCCCCAAGCTGAATTAGACCGTCTAGAGTTGGCAAAAATAGACTACAGACGTTGCCAGAGATTAAGAGGTAAAGAAAAAAAAG
Organism: Coenobita brevimanus; assembly: GCF_032717465.1. Classification (NCBI taxonomy): domain Eukaryota; kingdom Metazoa; phylum Arthropoda; class Malacostraca; order Decapoda; family Coenobitidae; genus Coenobita; species Coenobita brevimanus. Next base: position 54,208,918 of record NC_137046.1, read on the forward strand.
TTAATCGTTGCTCACTTCCTCATGTTTGTATCTCTTTCTTGTCCCTTAATATCTCTTCATCGTGTTGCTTGTTTTTATTACTGTTCGTTTTGTGTATTTATTGCTGCTTGTTTCCTTGTGCTGTTTATTGTTCATTGCCGTTTAATTATTGCTGCTCGTTATAAATTATTACTGGTTACATCTCATATCTGTACTTTATTAATTGCAGGAAGCTTAGGTACTGATTGGTTTTATTTATTGCTGCTTGTTATGTACTGCTATCAATTATTTATTAGCTTTTTCGTATTCCTGTTTCGCTTTATACGAATTATTTCTTGTGGTTTGTTATTAATTGCAGTTTTTCATATTGCTGTGTTTTTTTTTTATTTCTGATTGATTCTCATTGCTATTCATTTTTCAGTGCTTTTTATAGTTGTTTTTTTTTTTTAATCACGTTTTATCTCAGTCTTCTGTTACTGTTTGTCTATTATCCCGTATTATTGATCTTTACACCTTCTTATCGCTGTCAATCTTATCAGCTCACCTCTAATCACTGTACCTTCTTAGCCCCGTTCATCTGTTCATATCGTTGTTTATCTCTTCTCAACATTTTATCACTGTCTCTCGTTATTAGTGTTTATTACTGTGTCTTCTTGTCACTGTTTATGTAATCATAGCTTTTCTCTTCTCATCACTTTCTTCTTATCACTTACTTTTTCTTAAATTTTCCATCTCTTTATATATACTTAATGCTTTTAGTTTTCGTATCAGTGGTTGTCTCTTGAATCTCTTTCCCGGATCACTATCCATTATCACTATCTCACATCATTTTATCTCTTCTTATGAAAGTTTACCTCCTATCACTGTTTCTCTCTTCATATCTCCTCTTTACACCGTTTAAGGCGTAATAGGTTTTCATATTATGGTTTTTCACATCTTATCATTGTATATCTTCCTATCACTGTCTCATCGCATTTCTTTATATCATTTTATTCGCACCACTCTTTATCGCATCTTTATCTTTCTTCCATTCTATCTTTACTGTATCCAATCTTTTCATCTTTGCATCTCTTTTATATCCACCTGCAGTTTATCTCCTAGCTATCTCTTCTTCATCCCTTTATCTCTTCATCGTTATCTTCCCTTCATCTTATCGTCTCGTCTTTACGTCTTCTTCATCTTTTCCTTATCTCCTCTTTTATCACCCACACTGCATCAAACTCTCCTCCTGCTCCTCCGCCTCGACACAAACTTGTTCAGAAACTATGGGCCCAGAACGGTCAATTACCAGTGAATGTATTGGCCGCCGCGTCCAACTTGCTATTCTGCTTTAGTAGTTTCACGGACCACGAGGCGAAATACTCGGTGGCTACCCCATTCCTTCCTTCCTTCCTTCATACCTACCCCGACTTCTGGCTGATGCGAGTGTGGGCTGGAACTAGAGGACAACGTACACCACCACCAGTAATGCCGTTCCTACCCCGCAACGAAACGCTTGGTGGTCCCCCCACCTCTTCCTCTCGTCCTTCCTTTATACATACCCCGACTTCTGACTCATAATATTTGCCTCCCCCCCTCCCCTCCTTCCATATTACGGCCTTCTTATTCAGTTATTTATTTTCCCCTCTTCTCTCCATTCTTTCTTTCTCTCACATCGCAGAACACTTGGGTCTCAGCCTTTCTTCCTTCCTTCCTTTATACCCCGATTTCTGACGTGAGGTCGATTAACTAGAAGTGGAGGACACACATCGCTACCACCATTTATACTACTATTCTGGTCTCCAGTGCTCTTTCCTCTGTGTTGCGCCGTCCACCACGACACAACCGACCCCCCCTTTCCTTCTCCGCCCCTCGTTCAGCATTTCCTTCGTCTTGGGAACTCTGTTTGTTCTTTTTCTTCCTGTTTGGTTATTCACTCTTCTTTCATACCTTCTTGCTCATTCATTCTCTTGGTTTCACTCCTGCTTGGTCATTCAGTTTCATGCTTTCATTTCAGGTCTTTCATTTGCACCTTCCTTCATTCCTACTCGGTCATTCACTCTCCTGCTTTCATTTCTGCCATCTGCTTTCAACTCCCTCTGCGTCTCTCCCCGCTGGCCACTCACTACTTTAATGTCTGCTAGCCCTTTACTCTGATTTCATGCATGCTTGGCCCTCATTCTGCTCAACCCTCCATTCTCTTCTGCTTTCAACTCCCACCCTTCCACCATATCTGCTTTTCCAGTAACTCTGCGTTCATTCCTGCTTGCTATACTCATTTCACACTGACTGGGCATAAACTTGCTCTGTCTCCATCTTGAATGCTGAGATTAGCACAAGGACATATGACTGGTTAGGAGGAAATGTTACAGGAAAGATGTACAGCACAGCAGCCGTATTGTCCTAATCTGCCATTAGGCTACAGGAAATAGCTCCAATAAGACGAAAATATGTACGAGGTTAAGATGAAAGAACTATTCTTTCTTGCTGCTGTCCTTGTTTGGCAGTTATACTCTCTTATTTTCACGCTTGTTGGTCATTCACACTTTCATGCCTGCTTATTCATCCACACTCCTTTCTTCTGTACTTGATCTGTTACTTTGCACTCATGCCTGGTGGTCAGTCACTCTACTTTCTTACATGTTTCTCCATTTGTCACTCGCTCTTATTTCATGCCCTCCTGCCTGCCTGCCTTTCACTGTACCTTGACCTGCTTACTGTTCAACTTGTGTGTGTGTGTGTGTGTGTGTGTGTGTGTGTGTGTGTGTGTGTGAGAGAGAGAGAGAGAGAGAGAGAGAGAGAGAAACCAAGCATCCCCTAACACCTCCTGTGACTTCTGTTGTGTCTCCTCCCTATTACAATTTTCCCTTTTTTTTCCTAGTAACTTTAATAAGCAAAAATGTTACATTCTTGCACTCTCCGGAGGTTTTTATCAGCTTAGGAGAGACAATTATAACTGGAGGTGTTAAGTATAGCCTTTATTAAGCTATTCATTACCAGGAGTCTGTTCTGCGCGTACTAAAAATCCTCGAGGGTAGCAAAAAAAAAAAAAAAGAAAGAAAGAAAGGAAGAAAAGAAAATAGTTGTTATTGTAGTGAAATAATGCTCTCCATTTACATCTGACTTATTTGTTGTTGTTGTTGTTAGTCTTTTATTTGTAATTTTTTCTTGAGTTGCCCTAGTTTTTTTATTTATAATTTCTTAACTTTGTTTTGAATTGTCATGCTTGTTTTTTTCGTGACTTGCCCCAGTTTTCATGTATAATTTCGTGAATTTATGAAATGGAGACTAACATAATAAAAGTACTCAGAAGAAAGGTGTTGTGGTGATTTGGGCATTAATAGAATGCGCTGAAAACGGAAAATTTACTAGAAATCTGAAAATGTCATGATGTGAAAGTGATAGGAGACTGATGAAGACGGAGAACGAAAGTAACCCGGGGACGTCTTTTATGGTATATTCTTCCTATTTCCAGACGATTTTCCCTAATTAGGAAACTCGTCACCTATTGAAGATTATAATTAAGGCCATAACTGACCTGTTCAAGTAGAGATTCTTTAAAAAAAAAAAAAAAAAAAAAGGCCTGGTGGTAGCAAGAACAAATAATGAAAGTGGGTGAGGGACAAGTTGAGAGAGTACAAGAGAGAGGCTAACTTGGGTGGACAACAGGGAGTGGACGTTAGAGTGGTGATAGATGAGCTTAGAGACAGTGTTATTGTGGCCAGCCTTGTTCAACTTTGGGAATAGACGTCTGGCAGCAGACACACTGAGTTTGTTCCACAGTTCTCTACTCCAGATACAGAATGAATTTTGTGACTTAGTTTCGAAAAGGATGTGATATTTCAATCAGGTTTCTGATAATCCAGTTGATATAGTCCCATGTTAGTCAAACTCACCAACACCAGTTCCATTACAACCAGCACCATAACTAGCATTGCCATTACCATCATTATCATCATCACAACCACCATTATCACCATCACCAAAGCCATCATCACCATCACCAAATCCACCATCACCACCATCACAGTAGCCACCATCATCACCATCCCCACAACCAACATCATTACCATTACCACAACCACCATCATCACCATCACCACAACAACTACAGCACAGCCAAATGTATGCCTCACCACACATTACCACCACTACAACTACCAGTCATTACCACAATACGGTCATTGCCTCAACAGCACCCATCACAACCATGCTTACCTTCCACTGTGCTCCACGTCTGCACCACTATCACAGACTTAGTTCCCACAACTCCTCGTCACAATGCAGCCACCACCACCACAGCATCCACCAAATCAGTCTTTCCTTTTGACCAGACTTACATCCACCACCACTACAAACGTATCCGTGAATGTAGTTCGCGACAGTGGCACCACCACATAACCCACCAGTCATATTTAGCCTTCACTACGCTTCACCCCAGCCACCACTGCCACAGCTATGTTCATTCCTCATAACACCAACACTGTCACCACAACACAGTTACAGGTTCCCTTCACCATGCCTCACTACGACAGTGATATTACCAAACACCTTGCATGGTCAATCTCCATCATCACACATCACATGTATTATCATTACAATAGTAGTATCATCACCATAACATTTGACATTCAGATATACATTTCACCAAACCTCATGTTAGCCAACACCACAACAGAAATTACCCTTCACCACACCTCACCACAAAATCTCTTGAAGAATTACACTCCACGTTAGTGCCATAACAGGCGATACTTACCTTACGCCACACTTCATCACCACACCTCCCACAGAATCACTCTCCACCACAGTCCTGACTCACCTTTCATCACAACATCCATATATATGATTAGCCTTCACCACAGTGCCACCACAGCCCAAACTCTCCGTTCTCCACATTTCACCCACCACAAACACCAGCACCTCACCTCAGCCCAAACTCAGGTAGTTAATCAACCGCGAGAGGCATCCCCCTCTGGCCAAATGTAAACAAAACATTATATATTTGGCTCGTCTGGCGCGGCCCAATGTACGGAGGCAAGAAGGCCGGTCCAGGATTTTCGGGGTGGGGTGAGGGGGATGCACTAGGTCCGCTGTCCCTTTCATGTATGCTAATTTTTATGCAAATGAGGCGGCCGTGGACACCGAGTAGACATGCACTGCTCATCACGGCGATATTATTGCTAAAGCTGAACATGTAGGAGCCGCAGCGGACCCCTTAGCCGCGGGGGGACAGTAGTATAGATGGGGGCTTGTGGGGTGGGTGAGGGTGTGTGGGAGGGGTGAGGGGAAGGCTGTGTGAGGTGGATGAGGGAGAGACTATGTGGGATGGGTAAGGAAGGTGCTGTTTCGGGTGAATGAATCAGGGTATGAGAGCCAGTACCAACCCTCTGTCCTCCCCTAGGGGTGAATGAGGGTGGGGCTGTTGGGTGTGTGAGGGAGGGGCTATGTTGGGTATGTGAGGGAGGGGCTATGTTGGGTGTGTCAGGGAGGGGCTGTGTTAGGTGGATGAGGGAGGGATTGATTGTGTGGGATGGGTGAGGGATGGATTGATAGTGTGGGGTGGGTGAAGGAGGGACTGTGTGGAGTGGGTGAGGGTTGGGGTATGTGGGGTGGGTGAGGGGTGGGGTATGTGGGGTGGGTGAGAGTGGGGGTTTGTGGAGTGTGTGAGGGTAGGGGATGTGGGGTGGATAAGGGTGGGGCTGTGTGAGGTGGATGAGGGTGGGGCTGTGTTGGGTGGATGAGTGAGAGGCAGTGTGGGGTGGTTGCGGTGGGTGGGAGGGTAAACACAGGGAACTAGCTTGTTGTCTGGGCCCCAAAAGAGAGAGAGATTTCATATTTTTCTTCCTCTTGAAATAAATAATAAGAAAAATGATTTATGTTCCCCCACCCCAGGTCATGTGGCCGCCCAGATTTGTGTCGTGTATGTTGTGTTTCGTCTGGAAATAAGAAATCCTAAACACAGTACTACCTTTGTCTGCAGAATCGTAGCAACATTCAAGAAGTAATTATATATATATATATATATATATATATATATATATATATATATATATATATATATATGATCAGTGAAACTTTCAGGTTTCTTATATCCAAGAACCTTAAAACACAGCCACTTCATTGCGGTATGTCTCCACCTGCAAGCTAAAATATATCTAGGATTAGCAGAGAAGAAAAAAAACGTCGTTGTGCTGATAGATTGTTGTTAGACTGCTTGTGTCCCCTTCATTGCAAGTAGTATCCCCAAAGCTAAATAAAATTGTCGTTTGGCGGTAGGAAGCATAGAGCCAAAGGGCGTCATTACACTGGTGAAAAAATAGGGACAGTTATTATTACAGAAGAGCAGCAATGTCGGGGCATTGTGAATCGTGCCAGAAGGGATGAGTGCCTAATAATCTGACGCTGGCAAGATTTTTTTCTTTTTGAAGATCATTGTACTGAAAAGGTTAAAAAGAGTAAGTAAACGATACAGAGTGGTAATGCTGAGTGAAAATGAAAACCTTGTCACAGAAGAGGAGACTGAACTAAATGAAATCGTCTAAAGGTAGCGAAAGAAAAAGATCTTCCTACTGAACGAGATAAAATAGGAAGTTAAGTGATGTAGTGTTGACGGAGAATCGGAAACCTTGTGACAGGAGACGTGGAGGGACACTTTTGTTTTGGATGGAAGTCAAGGTAAAGATTGGGCACTAGCAACATAAACAGTACACTTAGCTGAGTTTTACTGTCGGTGAAGTGGCAGAGGTGGAGGAGGAGGAGAGGAGGAGGATTAGGAGGAATGGGAGAAACAGGATGCAGAGAGAGAGAGAGAGAGAGAGAGAGAGTTTTTTAAACCACGAGCAAACAAGGAATATGAACACAGAAGAGAAGGGAGGATGGGAATGGTGATGAGAGAGGGCATGAGAGGAGTGCTCTGGGTAGGCTAGGCTACTGGAGAGAAAGTTCTGGCCTCATAATAACTCATTCGAGCCTCCCGTATTTATGAACAAGGCGGAGAAACTGAGACTAGCTTGCAACACACACACACACACACACACACACACACACACACACACACACACACACACACACACACACACACACACACACACACACACACACACACACACACACACACACACACACACACACACACACACACACACACACACACACACACACACACACACACACACACACACACACACACACACACACCTGCTGCTGTTTAACTTAATGAACAGAAGATGTGCCTCCGAAATAAGCATGCAGATTAGAGTCAAGGGGTGGCTGTTTATATGCTGGTGTAATTAATCTGACGCAGTTTATAAGACAGTAAAATTAATGTATGTTCGTGGAAACAGTATGACGCTGCTTATTATTATTATTATTATTATTATTATTATTT
>NC_137046.1:54218765-54263765 GCF_032717465.1 Coenobita brevimanus
CTCATTTGTCAGCCTGTCTCTCCATGTGACTCCACAGGCTTCTCTTAAATAACTCATTTCCACTGCTCTCACTCTTGCCTCCTTCCAACAACGTCCAAGCTTCACATCCATTCGTTAGGGTTGGTATCACAATACTGTCATGATGGTGTGAAGGTAAAATTCACTTTTTCAAAATAAAAGTTTATCAGGACAAGTCAGAACTAAAGGCAAATCTCGTATAAGATTTACCTTGTATTTACAGCAGAAGTGAGACAAAATTGACTTAAAGCACCAAATGAGGACGAATTTGGCCTCATAAGGACAAAGTTTGCCATATGAGGATTAGGAACCCTAGTAGTGTGAGAATAAAAGGTGAAGACAAATTAGCCCGATGAGTACAAGCCTAGTAGCATGAAGACAAGGAATTCGGACAAAACTGAATGGGACACCTATAACGTATTCATTGAAGAAGAGGAGGAGAAAGAAGTTAGGACAAAACCAATCCTGTTGATGGACTGGAAGAATAAAAGTGAGTAGCATGAGAAGGAGAATTATAGATAGTATACACCCCCAGGCTTAAAAAACTGTATTCGCTGTAGCGTGGATCACATAAACTCCTTTTTGCAATGCACAATAATCCCGCGGCTCTCTATAAACAAGCTTTTCCCCTACTTCTTTTTTGCGGATTAGATAATTAGGACTAAACTGGCTGCGTATAATGTAAGGGCAAGTAGTGTGGATAAAATTAACTAGGGTGCAGTATAAAAGCAGGGTTTGGTATGAAGACGAGAAGTTGAAAAATAAACTGTTAGTGTGAATGAGTGAGGACAGGGACGGGGATAGACGGCGGTGAGAGAGAGAGAGAAAGAGGGGGGGATGTGGGTGAATAAAAAAAAAAGTGGGAAATGACTTGTGAGAGAGAGAGGTGCTGTTACCCGGCTTTGCGTCACCCGACCACACAATACCCAGGGGGGATCGGACCCGGGTCAGCGGAGCGGGGGGACGCGTGCGCAGCCTAGCCTTGGGGCCCTGTGGTGATGGTGTGGTGGTGTGATGGTCAGCGAGTAGCCACCTCCTCCACCCGTCCAGTCTTCTATTAACTCATGCATAGGGACGTATTCTGGGTGGCTTGGGAGGCTTATTTGGCGGTAGGGTCGTATTCTTGGTGGCCTTGGGGGGGTTAATTAACGGTAGCAACGTATTTTGGGTGGCTTAGGAGACTCACTTGACGGTAGGGCCGTTTTCTCGGTGGCTTAGGCTCACTTGACGGTAGGGTTGTCTTCACGTTGGTTTGGGAGGGCCAGTCGAACCTCTTTATTATCGACACAGTTCACATAAATGACGTGAAAGAAATATTAAGGCGATATACGCAGAAACAACGATGAATGAAACAGATACCTGAAACAAATGGATGTAAGGAACAAGTGTTAGAAAGCCTCCTAAGCCGACGAGAATACTGCTCATAGACTTGTTTAATCCCTGAGTTGCCCTTTTGGGCTGGTATTCTTGAGACTTAAGGAAACTACCTAACAGCTCTTCCATAGCGATTTGAATTTGAATAGGAGTGGTTAATATCCTTTTGTACGTTATTTATGCAGTGTATTGCGATGTTGAAAGGATTTATATAACACAGAAGAGGACAGTAAAGTGCTATAAACGAAATAAATCGCATAGGAATAGGTGTCAGGGAGTTTCCTCAACCCACAAGACGGACCTATGTCTGTAGGAGGCAAGAAGGGCCAGTTTACCTCAGCTCGTAGGGAGGGCTTGTAAACGTAACCAGCCTACATTATGGACTAATTCCCTATTATTACTTTCAATACACGGGCTCGACACGACGCTTACCTTTATCGGGATAAGCCACCTAGTGCAATTCATGCCTGAGTGACGTTTATTTACCAAATGGGTAATGGTGTGATCAGGAGCCGGGGCTATCTGTCTATCGTGGCGTGTGTGTGTGTGTGTGTGTGTGTGTGTGTGTGTGTGTGTGTGTGTGTGTGTGTGTGTGTGTGTGTGTGCCATTGAGAGAGAAAAGGAGAGAGAAAGAGGGGACATTTAACCCTCTCACTGCCTTTGGTTTCTCTCAGTTGGGTAAAGTTGTGAGTTAACCAGAAGTAAGATCAAGAACCCAGTCTGTGTGTCGCGGAATACAATAAGAGGGAGGTAGGAGGCACTTTATCTTCTCACTGCCAAAGGAAAATCTTCGAAAGCTACGTAGAACAAGATACAAGAGTTCTGTCATCACAGGAAAAGGCTTATATAGATAACATGCTATCTTTTGACTCAGGAAAGGTCCAACACTGAAATGAATACATTGTTTGGCAGTAGAAAGAATAAGAATTATGCTACTGGAGACGTTAATGAAGAGGGTTTAGAAAAGATGTCCTAACGTGAATTCAATAAAGGTAAATAAAGAGCTTCATGGCACCTAAGAGATCATTGAAGAACGTTTGTATCCTCTTCTCTACAGAATCGTTCATCTTAAGCAGAACAAAATGAAACCTAATTGCACTAAAAAACCTTGTTGCACTCAAGTTAATAATAAAAACACATCGTTGATATAAATAGTAGTGCTATGCCCTGAAGCAACGTACTTACCCATTATACATTTGTCGTTTTTCATTATTACTCACAGTCAAATGAACATGAGGTTATTAACTACTACTACTGCTAGTACTACTACAACTACTTCTACTACTACTCACAGTCAAATGAACATGAGGTTATTAACTGCTACTACTACTACTACTACTACTACTACTACTGCTACTACTACTACTACTACTACTACTACTACTACTACTACTACTACTACTACCACCACCACCACCACCACCACCACCACTACTACTACTACTGCTACTACTGCATATTGTTACCATTGCACACTGTTCATAGAAGGCATGTCAGCTGGGTTTTAAGGGGACTTGGTATAGTCTAGCTTCGGTTACAGTTAGTGTCCGTCGTCCGACTTCCCTCCCCCTCTCATCGACTCCGGGACTAACCTACTACCTCCTCCAGTCATCAGTCACTGTACCGTGGCTGCTGCTAATACGATGAGATGTCCTTGGCAACCTTGAAGTATTCCGGTGATATGTGAGGAGGTAGCCTAGATGTCCCAAGACATGACATTACAAAAACATAGGCATCATCTTGCTGAATAAAATAAAAACCTTATCATACTGAATAAAGCAAGGAAATGACGTCACTGCACCGAACAAAATAAAGAAAAGACATCACCTTACTCAGTAAAACAAAGAAAATAAATAATCGAACTCAGTAAAATAAAAAAGGGCCATCGTAACGAATAAAATTGATGTCATCGCACTGAAGGGGTCGATACTCCCCCTCCCCCAGCTGCACTCCCCCTGGCCCCGCCGTAATATTCGCAGCCAAGAACTTTCGGGCAGCAAGGACGGAACGGACAACTAATTCATCGTTCCCCCTTTCCTTTATTAACGTGCTAATTACAGCCATGTCCATTCCATTATCATAGCATTATGCGCTCAGATGAATGCGTGTATGAGGACCCCACCCCCCACACACCGTCCGTAAAGGCGAGGGTGGCAATGGGAGACGCTGCACCAACGCCCTTATGGACTTGGTGCTTTCTGGGTGATGTTTGGGGGGAGCTGGGAGCCCGGTGATGGATGGTGGCTGGTCTGTTTGTTTGTGTTTGTGAGGGGGGAGGAGGCGGTGGTCGGCTTCTCTTTACCCCTTCCCTCACCCTCCCTTTACCTCTCACCCACTTCCATCTTCTTCCTTTACTCACGCCACTTCTACCCTTCCCTATTCTCCCCTTCCCACCCTTCTTCTTCCCTCTCCCGTCCCTCCTTTTTTTTTCTCCTCCCTTCCCTTTTCTCCCGTCCTTTCTTTCCTTACCTCTTCTCCTCTTCCCACCTTCCACCTTCTCTTTTCTTGTTTCACCCTGTCCTCGTTTCCCCGCTTCCTCATCCCATTTTCTCTCCCTCTAACTTTAGTTCATTCTCTCCCGCTTAGTTCATTCTCTCCCGCATTCCGCTATTTCCTCCTCCTTATCCTTCCCATTTCCATTTATTTTTCTTCTTGAAGGGGAATGCGTGGTCATGTGTCTTTACCCTTCACCATTATCCCCCCTTCTTCCTTTTACCGTTCCCCCACCATTCCCCCATTTTCCCTTTCCCCCCTTTTTTGTTTTTCATATTTTAGTCTTGATAATATGATGACCTTCCTCTCCCTTATCCTTTCCTTCCCCCTTTCTCTCTTCCCCCTTCCTCTCTCTTTCCCGTCCACTGTCCATCCCTCCCTCTTCCTTCTTCTCTTCCCCCGTAATGTTTGTATTTGCAAAGGAGGGGGGTGTCGGTGGTACCTTTACCCCCCCCCCTCAAATCCTAAGCCCCCATTCTTTTATTTAGATGTTAAGGTTAGTTCACTCTCTTATCCCTTTCAAACCGAGGGATTCTTTTGAGCCGAACAGGATTATATGGCGTTACCCCTATTGTAAGGATGAAATTTCTGACCCCAATCTTTATCCTCTCATTTTCCCCTCCATTCACTTTCATACTATTTCTCGCACCTTTCTTATCAGGCAGCGGACACCCCTTCCGTCACCCCTATCATTTCCCTCTGTCCTTGCCCTTTCCTCAGTCTTTTTCCCTTCCCTAACCCCTTTCCCTTTCCGTAACCCACTTCCCTTTCCCTCACCCCTTCACCTTTCTTTTAACTTAATCCTAATAGTCAGTGCATTCATTCCTCTTTTCATTTCCTCTCTTCACTTCCTTAGTCTCCTCTCCTTCTCTGCCTTCTTGGTTTGTCTGTCTGTGTCCTGGTGGAAATGGAGGGAAGGGGGAAAGGGGTGTAATTTTTAATGTGATAGCAATATGGGGTAAATAGCAAAAGAATATGGGTTAAAGTTACACAGTTTCTTAGGGAGTATTGAGATATATGTAAGGTAGGACCCAGTACTGGCAGAGGATTGTTGACGAACTCTTGCTTGAGATGGTACATGCGTAATATTGAATATTCTACCAAGCGTGCGTATTAAACTAAAATTATTGTTATAAAAGATGCCGTAAGAAAACGTGAAAAAACATAGTCATGTTCCCCGTGATTTTGCATTGGGGGGGGGTAGCTACATATACAAATATATATGTTGTTATAATTATAGTGGTGTGTGTGTGTGTGTGTGTGTGTGTGTGTGTGTGTGTGTGTGTAAATTTATCACTTTTTTTTTGTCGAAAGTAGGAAGATATTCGAAAACACATCAAGTTCATCATGCGTGAACCTCTTGAGAGATAGCGAAAGATGCAGGCATTAAGCTATGTTTATTTGTAATTATGTGCGTCAGTGGGTCAGAAATAACCGTTATGCACAGGATTCATCCATCAAATGATAAGAAAACAGATGAAAAGTGTCAACTCCGCCGAGTCATGGACTTGAGAGGGAGCAACAGATTTTTATGAAGTTATGTAGCTGTAGCTGTATATTTGTAACCATTCTGCCTTTGTGTAAATGTAAGAGACCACCAGTTCGTCGCATAAAGCGTGCGCACACACACACACACACACACACACACACACACACACACACACACACACACACACACACACACACACACACACACACACACACACACACACACACACACACACACACACACACACACACACACACACACGAGCACGCTCCTATCCAAATACGCCGTATTTCACCCACTTGAGAGATAATGGCAGATGTGAAAACAGATACTGGTAGGTACTCGTAGTTATAATTTTGTATTCTCTCTTTGTGTATGCTGAGGAGGCCATCAGTTCTGGACATCAAAAAACAAGAAAACACCTAAAAACACATATTAATGCCCGCCATTCATAACGCACTTGGGGGACAGCGAAAGATGAAATACAGTATAATTATGTAGCTTTGCAGTTTTTATTGTGCCCCATGCATGTCTAAGAGAGCGTCAGTTCACATCTGAAAGGAAAGATATACCACAAAACACATTGCCAGGTTCGCCATGATTCGCACACTTGAGAGATCGCGACAGGAGCAAATTTAGTTATGCATACCAGTTTCATATTTGCATAAGAAACACATCCATAATTATATATCTACACCAAAAGAAAAAGAAACCACCAGAAAACAAATAGCCAGGTCCCCTGAACTTCACGCACTTGAGAGAGTGATAAATCCAAATATAGTTATGTAGCGCTGCAGTTTTAATTGTATGTATAAGGGACCTCCATTTTCCCACATCATAAATCAAGAAAAACACCTGAAAATACATAGCGAGGTCCGCCATGTTTCACGCACGAGAGAGAGAGAGAGAGAGAGAGAGAGAGAGAGATGCAAATGTAGTTATGTACTGAAGTTTCAATTATGTATTCCTCCTCTGTGTGTGTATGAGAGACCACCAATTCTCCTCATCAGAAAACAGGAAAAACACCTGAAAACACATAACCAGGCCCGCCATGCATCACGCACTGGAGAGATAGCGACAGATGCAAATGGAGTTGCTGGTATATAATTCTGAAGTTATAACTGTGTATTCTTCCTTTGTGTATGTATGAGACCACCACTTCCCCACATAAAGAAAAAAAGATAAAAAAAAGAAAATGCATGAAAGCATATAGCCAGGTCCGCCATGCTTCACTCACTCACTTGAGAGATAGTGGGAGATGCAAATATAGTTACGTAGCTTTGTTGTTTTAATTGTATCTATGTATGTATAAGAGGCCTTCAATTATTCCTCATCAAAAGACAAGAAAAACACCTGAAAACACATAGCGAGGTCCGCCATGCTTCACGCACTTGAGAGATAGCGACAGATGCAAATGTACACTATTGTATATGAGCCCCCAGACGTAACTCGCCGGCACTCATGGCCAAATTCAGCTGCGACGGTAACAAATTCTCACATAAAGCCGTAACTGACTTGCACACCAGCGTCACCACCGGCCATTTTCGATATCACACTGGGCTTGCTTGCTTGCTACTTCTACATCGCCCTCCACCGCCGCGTTGCACATTGTCTTCCACTGCATCCACACAACATCACCTTTCTTTTTTCCACACTGTCTTCTGCTTCCACATTGTCGACTGTGTCCACATAGTTGCCTGCTTCCACCTGCTCGTCTGCATCCACATTGTCGTATGTTTCCACATTGTCGCCCACTTCTACATTGTTGCTTGTTTTCAAACTGTTGTCCGCTTTCATATTGTTGTCTTCGGCACTGATGTGCGTTCACACTTATCTGTTTTCACGTTGTTGTCTGCTTCCACGTTGTCGTGTGCTTTCATGCTGTCGTGTGCTTCTACACTGCCGTCTGCTTTCAATTTTCGTCTACCACACTCTCGTCCATTTCTACATTGTCGTTCTCTTCCACAATTGTCCTCTTCTACACTACCGTTCATTTCCAATCCGTCTCCCTCCACCGATAGATCTGATTTGGTTTGTGTCCGCGTCGCCGTCTGCTTCCACATCGTCGATCATTTTCATGTTATCATCAGCTTCATCCCATCGTCTTTCTCTCCCAAATCTCCAACGACATCTTCACCACCATCTGTGTCATCCGGTCATCCAGTGGTTTTCCTACCTAGTCCATGCCAGCCATGTTCATATATGTATACCTAGGCACAGTCGAAATATGAAATCTCAAAATATGACGGGTTCTGGTCCCCCCTCTCTCTCTCTCTCTCTCTCTCTCTCTCTCTCTCTCTCTGCACTAGGAAACCTCAGTACATATTTTGTTCACATTCATCTCACACTAAGAAAATATTAGTCTCATTTTCCTCACACCAAGGATATGGAACATTTTCCTTTTCCCCACGCACAGAGAATATTTGGCACATTCTCGTTCACAGTTTCTTCCCGGCAAGAAAATTTTACCAGTAGTTTGACCTAGTACACGTCTTCACCATCATTTCTACCCCACACGAACACACCCACATCTCCCAAAGCAATCTCCCTCACCTCATTCCAAACAGCCACCTTACAGAACCACTTTCTCCGCCTGCATCAAACAGCCACTGCGAAGGACCCCCCTTTCCTTCCCTCCTCTCCCATGCAGCACCCTGTTCTGACACCATCATCTAATATCCATTCACACCATCTAACACTCTCTTACACAACTTAACACTCTCTTACACAACTTAACACTCTCTTACACCTCTTAACACCCTCTAACACCAC
Organism: Coenobita brevimanus; assembly: GCF_032717465.1. Lineage (NCBI taxonomy): Eukaryota > Metazoa > Arthropoda > Malacostraca > Decapoda > Coenobitidae > Coenobita > Coenobita brevimanus. The sequence continues at coordinate 54,226,912 of NC_137046.1, forward strand.
TTAACACTCTCTTACACCATTTAACACCGTCCTACACCACTTATCACGTGTTCACACAACTTACCACCTTCTCACGCCACCTACCACCGTCCCACACCACCTAACACCCTCTTACACCTTCTGTCAGCCTTTGTCACCACCTCCCACCTTTTCCAGCAGTCAATTTCACCGCTTGCATCGAACAGACGCAACGAGGGATTCTTGCCCCTCACATCTCTCACACAACACTCTAACACCGTCATCTAACACCCTCCCATATTACTTACGACCATCACCAGCATCCACTTTCTCCCCAACATCAAACAGCCACAGCTAAAGGTCCCTTCCTCACTGCAACACCTATTCTAACACCATCACATTGCACCCTCTCACACCACGTACAATCCTCTCACACCCCTACTTCCCTTTCACACTACTTACCACCCTTTCAAACCACCTACGATCCACTCACACCACTTACCATCCCCTTACACCACCTACCACCCACTGACGGCACTTATCATTCCTCTCACACCACCTACCACCCTCTCAACTCACTTCCCATCCTCTCACACCACCTACCAATCTCTCACGCCACCTACCAAACTCTTATACCATCCACCAACCTCGTATGCCATCTACCAACCTCTCACTCCACCTGCCAACCTCTCACACCACATACCAACATCTCACACCACCTACCAACCTCTCAATCCACTTAGCACCCTCTCCACCTCCTACCACCATTTCCAGGAGCTACTTCGCCAACTGCATCAAACACACACAGCGAAGGACTCTCTCGCCCCTCTCACTCTCCCATGCAACACTCTTAACACCGTCACTTAACACCCTCCACACCACTTACCACCATCTCCAGCAGCCACTTTCATCACCTGCATCAAATAACCACAGCTAAAGGGGCCGCTTTCTCACCCTCCCTCCTGCTACATCCTATTCTAACACCGTCACCTAACACCCTCTCACTCCACCTACCACCATTACCACCAGCAGCGCCTGTCGTCCCCCTGCTGGCCCTTCCTCCCCCCAGCACACTGACCAAACACCGCACATCTCTGGCGTGAATTAGAGAATGCATCGCCATAACAGATGAGGACAATAAGGTTTGATATTGTGGGTGTTCCCTCGGGGTCGGACCTCCCGCTGACGGATAGGGGGTCTTCTCTCTCAATATTCTGCACAAACTCACACACACGCCACACGCACACTACCGCGCACACACTTACACATACAGACACGCTCACACACTTCTCTTTTTGCTGGGAAGGAATATGAACACACACGCACACATGCACACTCAGACTCCTACCTACAACGCTTCTCGCTCTGTGTCTTTTGGGAGGAGGGAGGACCATGTTAGAATTTACGGAAGGAACGGGTGTGAGGTTGTATTTCCAAGAGGCGCGCCGTGCCAAGGGGTTTTGTTAATCACGGGGAGCGGTGGACACAGGCGCGACCATGTTCCAAACGCCAGAATGTATCGTCGGTTATGTATTAATGCTTAGAATAATGACTGCCGGCGCACATTTTCTTGAAATATATGGAGAGAGAATGGAGAATAATTTCGCATCCCCCCTTCCCCTGCGCTTGTGTGTGTGCGTCTGTGTCCAAGGCTCGAGCAACAAGAGACAATTTCAGGTGTGTGTCAGTAGTTAGAATATCTGTGTTTAGGGCCGGCCGCTCACTATATTCTCCAGCCTGCTGCTAACACCCTGCGATAAATCTCTGCCCTTCACACAATTATATAGAAGCCCTTCCTCATGATGATGGAACACGGCAGGACACGGATCTGTTTATATTACGGCAGGGACCAGGGCATTTATTGTCTGGTGAGAGAGAGAGAAGGGGAGGCCATCTTGCTGCACTGGGAGGCAACAAAGCTTAATTCATTTTTGCTTTATATTTCGGGATTTAATGTTTCATTTTCGTTACGCACCACTAGTTCGTAAGAGAAGGAGAGGCTTCAAGTACGAAATCTTATTCACGCACGATGTTACGTGTAGATTCTGGACTGAAGTCAAGTATATACATAGACCATTTACGTGGACTTTGAGGACAAACTTCACAAGGCTGGACAGCAAATACGACACGGTTACACACACAAACGTATTTCCAAGATATGTCACGAGTTAGAGGGACATTTCAGACACCCCTTTAAGAACAGGGAGACACGCCTGTATTATACAAGATTTGTGAAGAGTAATGGCCGGGAGCGTCAATGTTATTATGTGCTGCCGGCGGATGGGTCAGTCTGGCCGGACAAAGACAATGGTTAACGCCAGTGCGGACCCATGTATGATAATTCCTCCCATTAGAGCACAACAAGACACGCGTCCACACTGATGATGCTGCGTTTGTTAGACCTCCTGCCACTGCCCCTTGCCGCTGTTGCTGTGGGAGGGCACGGCTGTTGTGGTGCTGCTGCTGGAATGGAAACAGCAGTGTTGTGGTGTTAGGGGAAGTGTTGTGGTGCTGGACGAAAGAGAGGAGGAGGAGGGGAAAGAGGAATGTTATGTTGTTAGGAAGGGCGTTGTGGTGCGGGTGGGAGGGGAGGGATGATGTGGTGCTGCTGGAAAAGGAGGAGTGCTGTGGTGCTGGAAGAGGTGTTGTGATGCTAAGAGGGATGTTTGTTAGGCTTCGTGCTGCTGCTCCTTGCCGATGTTGGTGTGAGTGGACAGAACCGTTTTCCTTTTGGAAGGGAAGGAACAATGTTGTGGTGCTAAGATCAGTGTAGTGGTGCAAGAACGGAGGGATGGTGTGGTGCTGGAGGGGATGAATGTGGTGGTGCTACAAGGGAGAGGTGTTATGGTGGGAGGTGGGAGGGGAAGGGTGTTGTGGTGGGAGGGGAGGGGTGTTTGTGATGGGGGAGGGGTGTTGTGATGGGAGGGGAGATGTGTTGTGATGGGAAGGGAGGGGTGTTGTGATGGGGGGAGGGGTATTGTGCTGGGAGGGGAGGGGTGTTACGATGGGAGAGGAGGGTGTTGTAGTGAGAGGAGAGAGGTGTCGTGATGAGAGGGGAGGGGTGTTGTGGTTGGAAGAGAAGGGTTTTGTAGTTGGAGGGGAGGGGTGTTGTGGTTGGAAGGGAGAGGTATTGTGATAGGAGGGGAGGGGTATTATGGTGGGATGGGAGGGTATTGTAGTGGGAGAGGAGGGGTTTTGTAGTGGGAGGGAAGGTATGTTATGGTGAAAGGGAAGTGTTTTGATGGTAGGGGTTGGGTGTTTTGATGGGAGGGGAGAGGTGTTACGATGGGAGGGAAGGGATGTTGTGGTGGAAGAGGAGGGTGTTCTGATGGCAAGGGAGGGGTGTTGTGAAGAGAGAGAAGATGTATTATGATGGGCGGAGAGTGGAAGGGTGTTGTGGTGGGAGGGAATAGCGTCCTGGTGGGAGGGGAGGTGTGTTGTGGTGGGAGGGGAGGGTTTTCTGATGGGAGGGGAGGGGTGTTGTGTTGTAGTTGGAGGGATGTTGTGGTGGGACGGGAGAGGCCATATCATGACACCTTTATTATTAATCCTAATTCTCCTTGTTGTTGTTGTTGTTCATATGGTTGTAAGAAGGATTAGGTGTTGTACTGGTAGTTGTAACAGTTCTTTTGAGGCGGCGTGTGTTCTAGGTTTTAGTTAAGTATGGTGGCTGTAGCTGTGGGTGTTGTAGGTTGTAATATAAGATGATGTTTTGGGTGTTGGAGGTTGGAGTAAAAGACCTAATGGATGTAGTGGTAGTTTGTAGCGAAAGGGATGGTGGTTGTGGTTGTGAATGTTGTAATTTGTAATAAGATTATGATCATACATGTAGTTGTTGTAGGTTGTATTAAGAGATTATAGTTGTATATGTGGGTGTTGTGAGTTGTAGTAAAGGTGATGGTTGTATATGTAGGTTGTAATAGGAGATAACTATTGCAGCTGTGGGTGTTGTAGACTGTAGTTAGAAATTATGGTTGTAGCTGCAGGTTATAGGTTGTAGTAAAAGTGGTGCTTGTTGGTGCAGGTTGTAATGAAAGAGATGGTGGATGTAGTTTTGGGGGCTTAATGTTGTAGATAAGGTTGTGATGATTGTAGCTGCAGCTTGCAAAAAGAGATAGTGGTTGTAGATATGGGTGTTGCAAGTTGTAGTAGAGGTTATTAATTGGTTGCTGTAGAAGTAGTGGCTTGTATTAAAGGAGATAATGCTTATACTTGTGGATGTTGCAGGCTGTAATAGTAGAGAGAACGTAGACCCCATTGATATATACACAACTATATTCAGCTCTATTATTAAAGTAATAATAGAGTTGAATATAGTTGTGTGTTGTAGGTTGTAGTAAAAGAAGATGGTTGGTTGTAACTGTGGGTGTTGTAGTATCCTATAAGTAAATAAACTGTTGCAGGTTGCACTAACTCGCACTACTTGAGGTCATCTTAATTTAATATTGCTGTTACCAGACGATTTCATTCAGCCTAGGAGAGCCTCTAGTGGTAAAGGAGTTAAGGAACAATTTATGTAAGCCTTCAGTTCGAAACCTCTTTCTTAAAACTGAATAAAATCAACGGGATAGCAAACAGAATGAAACTGACGACACATGAATCCGATGACGTCTTTTTTAGTCTAATTTTGCCATTCCTAGACGATTTTATTCAGTTTAGGAGAGACTTCTGAAACTGAAGGGGTTAGACACAGCCTTCTTTAACCTCTGTCCTACAAGAGATCTTCCCTAAATCGCATAATATTATCAGGATGCTGCAAGAATTACATGTACTTTTAAAAATTCGATTTCGGTTGAATACCGTGGGAGTGACTTTTAGAAAGATGTGTAAAATGCTGTAACAGGCTGTGGTGTTGGAGAAGCTGGCTGTAGCTGCAGAGGGTGGTGGAGATATGGCTGGTGGTGGTTGTAGGAGAGGATTATTGTAGGTTATAAGAGAAGATAGGATGGTTGTAGCTGAAGGTCATAATTGTTGTAGCAGACTGTGATAAAGGATTTGGAGGATGTTGTTATTGATAGTTATATTAGAGAGCGAAATTCGTTGTAGGTAGCCGTAGGTGACTGTGGTTGTTGCTGCAGTAATGCCCAAGAAGTAAAAGATTGTTATCATACCAGTAGATAGTATGTGAATGAAGAGATGTAGGCAGTATTGGGGTGATGGTGATAGATGGTTGCTATACGAAGAGTTACAGAGAATGATGGTGGATGAAGGCAATGATTTTTGTGGTAGACTGTGGAAAGGGAATAGAAGGTTGTTGTAGGAAATATGTCCATTGTTGTGGATGACACTATAAGGGATGAACGATTGTGCAATTGGTTGTGCTTTAGTAGTAGTAGGTGGAGTGTTATTGTAGGAGAAATATGAAGGAGGGTTGTAGCTCTGGACGATGTTTGTTGCTTGATGTAGTTAAGGATTAAATTACAGTCTATGGCGGTTGTGATGGTGGTGGTAGAAGTATAAGTAGTAGTAATAGTAGTGGTGGCAGTGGTGGTAGTTGTGAGGTACTAGTAGTGGTGGTAGTAGTGAGGAGTTCATAGTGGTGGTGGTGGTGTTGTAGTAGTAGTAGTAGTGGTAGTAGCAGCAGTAGCAGTAATAGTAGTAGAAGTGTGGGGGTGGTAGTAATAGTGGGTTGGTGGTAGTGGTGGTGGTGGCTGGAGGTAGGCTAGCTGGAGCTGCCGCCTCTATTGTAGCTTCCTCTGATGCTGTTATTGGTTCCGCTGGCGCTGGTCATTCCTCCTGGCTTTTGTCCTCTTAGTTGCTGCTCCGTTACTGTTCCCTCTGTCCGGGTGTTGCCTGCTGCTGCTGCTGCTCCGGGGACTAATGCGGTGCTTACTCTTACTCCTGCTGTACTGATTTTCCTACTCTTGCTCCAGCTCTGCTGATTTCTTCTCTTCCTCTTTGCTAAATATTCTTGTGATTTGTACATCCAACCTTCCTAATTTCTCTTTTTCTTCACCTGTTTGTGATGATTTCTTTGCCTACCCTCTGCTTTGGACTAATGGTGTTACTACTCAACTGCTTCCCTGTTTCACTAATTGCTATTTCCCCGACTTAGCTTTGGGACTAATGCTGCGCTTACCCCTGTTCCTGCCCTGCTGACTTTCCTGCTCCTCCACTGCTCGTTTCACAACCCCATTGCACCTCATATATCTTTCTTCCATCCTTCCTTGTCCTTCCTTCACCTCTCTGCCTATTTTTCTGCCCTTCTGATTACTTTTCTGCCTCTCCAGGTGATCCCCCTACTTCCTTGCTATGTCACTGTCTCATTTTCCTCTGGTTTATGTTTCTACTGATTTGAGTGAGGTTGGTTGGTATTCTGAGGTAGCAGAGTTCGTTTTTTTTTTTTTTTTTTTTTTTGGGTGTAGCAGAGAGGAAAAGTTTGAATGTAATGGAGATGAGATGTCTGAGGAGTATGTGTGGAGTGACGCGTATGGATCGGGTGCGAAATGATGAAGTGCGAAGGAGAACTGGAGTTGTTCGGGAGATGGCTGGTAGAGTTGAGCAGAGGGTGTTGCAATGGTTTGGGCATGTGGAGAGAATGGATAATGAGCGATTGGTGAAAAAGATAACTAGATCTGATGTGAGAGGTGTAAGGCTGAGAGGAAGACCACGAATAGGATGGATGGACAGTGTGAAGAGAGCGCTGGATGCGAGAGGGATGTCTGTTGAGCAAGGAAGAGTGGCTGTGCGTGACAGAAATAAATGGAGAGAAATTGTGAATGAATAAGTGATGACGCAGCCCTGAGGGGATATTCTCCCGCATTTGGTCTGATCAGCTAGTCAGGTCAGGTGCGGGTAAGGGGATGGGTCTGTTATGATGTGGCAGGGGTAAACCAGTTCTGCTGTCGGGCCCTGCTGCGGATGTCACTGATTGCATTGCCCAGTTGACCCTTGTGCGGTGTGGTGCGGTGAGGATCTGTCCGTTCTCCCCTTTGGGGCTAAGATGCGAATGAATGTGTTTGAATGGATGAGTAAATGGAGAGTGAGTCGTCCTGTCTCGGCTACCTCCCTTTCCTTGGGGGAAGCAGCCTAGGTATATAGATAGATAGATAGATAGAAGTACCTGAGGTATTTTGAGTCTCTCTCTCTCTCTCTCTCTCTCTCTCTCTCTCTCTCTCTCTCTCTCTCTCTCTCTCTCTCTCTCTCTCTCTCTCTCTCTCTCTCTCTCTCTCTCTCTCACATGTAATATATATAGAAAGCTGTTTCATTAATACTATTTCAACTACTCTCAAATCCATCATCGCCCTCATTAACACCATTATCATCCACTGTAATCATATCCCAGTCATCGACATTAAATCAACTCCACGCTAATCCCCTTGTCAGCAATATTATCATCATCGTCATCATTATCATCGTCATCTTTGTCATTACCTCCCTGTTCAGTTACTACCATCCTCCTGTTCTCTTCACGCTGTCAACCCCATGATCACCCTCTTCCCTTCACCCCTTCTCCCTCACCCATTCTCCCTCACCATTACCCTTTTGTCACCCTGTTATCACTTTCATCCCCTCCCCCCTTCCTTTTTCACAACCTCATCATCTTTATCATCCCTCACCGCCTCATCACCATCACCTACAGGCTTGCCCTGCTCACCCCTTCACCATCACTTCCCTGCCGGATTCCATCATCACTTTCATCTCCTTTCTCCTCCCACAAACCCCACATCCCCCCATTCTTCATCACCACTCTCGTCTTACTCATTATTCTTCCATCACCATTCACCTCCTCACTACTGTATGGTCACTATACTCCCTCACCTCATCATTAGTTTCACCCCATCCTCCCTGCCCGACCCCAACATCGCCCTCATCTTACTCTCCCACTCCCTCACCATCATCACCGACTCATCAACGGATACTTCACCCCCTCATCCTGCATCGTTATTACTCGTATCTTAGTCCTTCACTGTCACCATTATCTCTCCACGCACATCATTTACATCCCATCACCCCTCATCACGCTCCCACACCTAAGCGCCACCACCCTTCCTGACCCCCCTCACCATCACCACCCTCATCGCTCACTAACTTCCATTTTACCAACACCACCCTCATCGCTCACTGACTTCCATTTTACCACCCTCCTTCACCCCATTACCATCACCCTCATTACCCCCCACACCCCCACATCACCGCCCTCCCTCACCTCGTCATCATCATCTACACCATCAGTACCCTCATCACCCTTTAACCCCCATATCACCACCCTCCCTCACCATCATCTCCCTCATCACCCCCTCATCATCCCACCCCACCACTGCCAGGCTGAGTCAGCGAGTGAAGGGCTGGTCGTTAGCCATAAGCGCCATTGGTTGTAATGACGTGTACAAGTTAACCGGTGATTGGGTGTCGCTGGGGGTGGGTGGGATGTGAGTGGGGAAGTGAGGGTGTGAGAGGGTGGTGTAAGTATGTAACAGTGGGAGAGAGGTGAGGGGAAGGGGCGTGGTGAAAGGTGTGGGTGTGAGAGGAAGATGTAAGTGATGAGGGGACGTGGAAAGTGAGGTAAGGACTAGAGGTGAGATATGGGGAAGGAGAGTAAGGGAAGGTGTGGGTGTAATGGAATGATGTGGGGAGAGGTATAGGGTATGAGAGGCAGGTGTCGGGAAAGGGTGTGATGAGAGATGTGGCCATGAGTGAGTGTGTGCTTGTGAGTGAGAGGTGTTGAGAGGGGGTGTAGTAAGATTTGGGGATGTGAGAGGGAGGTGTGGAAAAACGGTGACAGAGAGAGAGAGAGAGAGAGAGAGAGAATGTGTGGGGAGTTGTTCTGAGAAGGTGCGGGTGGGAGTGGGTATCTGGGGAAGGGGTAAAGGGAGAAGTGTGGGTAGGAGTTTTTGTGAGGGGAATGAGTATAAGGTGAGGGGTGGATGTGTGTGGGAATAGATATGATGTTAGACAGAGTTGTGGAGAGGGCAGCTCACATGATGCTGCGTCAGACAATAATAGATAAACATTGACAAATAAATGTTCAGTTATCAACGACATCCTTTCTATCTTAAACTCCATATAGTACAGTGATGTTTGTTTTGTATTATTATTATTATTATTATTATTGCTACCATTATTATTGTTTTATTAAATTGTTTGTTGTATTTTTGCTCTCACAAGAGATTTTATTCAACGTAGAGGAGATTCTCGTGATGCAGGAATGATGGAAATTACACTGCACTCGCCTAACTCATTTTAGTTTCCTTATGAACTCATGCCGTGAGTTGGAAAACGTGAGTTAAAAAAAACACACCTTATGGGGAAAAATATATTTAATTCTGCCATGGTGTCAGATAAACTTATATAACATTAACAGAACCCCTCTTAACACCTCTTAACACCAACATCCTGTCTCAGAAGTTTGTACTGCATATCTTATAATGATAATAAACAATATTAAAAGACATTACATATCCTTGTATGATAATAAAAAATACTGAAAAGCATTCTCCTAAATTCTGCTGATGACAGTGCTTACGTCGACGAGAGATGGGTAGCGGTTTCTTCACACTAGCCTAGTTGCAGTACTGGCCACTAGGTGTAGGTGGCATGGGTGGAGAAAGCATTGTTCTGACTGGCTACACAATCACAATGACTGTGTGCATAAATATGATTGGCTTCCAGTCGCGAGTTGTGGCTACAATACCATGAGTTACACATCTCCGCAGAAGTAAACCATTTTCTAGTGGAAAAATGCGAGTTTTTTCCGTGAGTTTGGTGATAATAGTGACTTAGATAAGGACACCGTGAGTTAGATAATGCGTGAGTTAGAAGTCCGTGAGTTATGCGAGTGCACCGTAGTTCCTCAGTTTTCGCTGTGCGAGGTCCTACACACACACACACACACACACACACACACACACACACACACACACACACACACACACACACAAATATATATCTATATATATATATATATATCTATATATATATATATATATATATATATATATATATATATATATATATATATATATATATATATATATATATATATACCGGTAAATATATAAAATAAAATGGTCCTGTGGTTGCAAGAATGAATGTAAAAAGATTTCATAGTCAGAGAGTTAATAGGATTTATCAAGAATTTCATCTGCTTAAAAATACTGGTATAAAGTTGCGCTATTAATGAAAGCTTTGTTTTATCTAATAAGTCGTCGTGCAATAAATTAATTTCATGTCAGTCTGGACATGGTCACAAATGCAGTGTCACAACATAATGATGTGTAGATGACAGCCGTACCTGATGTGTTGTGCTGTTATGTGGTTTTATGCTTTGATGTGCTGTGTTGTGTTGTGTCGTTTGGTGTTGTGCTGTGTTGTGATATGCTTTGAGGCACTGTGCTGTGATCTAAAGTGCGGTGCTATGCTGTGGTGTGTTTGTTGTAGTGTGCTGTGATGCGTTGTGTTGTACTGTCATTTGCAGCGTGTCACTGTGGTGTGTTGTATGGTAGAGTGGTGTGAGGTATAACGCTACGGTGTTGTGATGTTATGTGGTACTATGCTGTGATGTAATGTTTGGTGGTGTGTTGCGCGATGGTAATGTGCTATCGCGTATTGTGTTGTGGTGAGATGTATAGGATAATACTGTTGTATGATGTGCTGTGAGGTACCGTACTTTGTTGTGTTGTGTTGTGTTGTGTGTTATTGCACTGAGTGGTAGTAAATGTGCTGTGATTTGTGGTAGTGTGCTGTGCTGTGTTTTCTACGAGTGCATTGCGATGTGCTGTGTGATACCGACCTGAAGTATGTTATGAATTATACTTTTCCCTAGCATATTGAAAATTATATGCTGTGATATCCTAAATTTGTTCTAATGTGCTAAGATACTTTGTTATGGTTTAATGTTTTCAAGTGTGTCATAATATGTACTACATTGTTCTGATGCCCAAGGTGCTATTGTGCTATACCGTAATGTGCTGTAGCGGGATAAAAATAAATATGCTCTGATAAAATGTCTCTTGTGCTAACGTGTGTTATTGTGTTAAGATAGGCAATTGTGGACAAATTTTGCCAAGGTGCCATTATTCTCTAATTTACCTCCAACACTCATAATATGCTGGTGCTCTGATGTGGGAAGATACACTTTTGTGCTTTAATATACCCTTGTGCTACAGTTTGCCATGATTTGTTACTGTGCTAAAATATTCCACTGTGCACTAAAATTACCAAGAGAGTATTGTGCTACAGTGTGCATCACACATGCCAAGATATCCCATTGTGCACGTATCGACCAAAAAACATTAATGTGCTGCTGTGCCCAAGTATGTCACTGTGCACTAAATTTGTTAATGTTCAGCAATTCATTCCTATTTGCTAAGTAATGTCACTGTGCACTAATTAACCAAGAGTATTAATGTACTGTGTTATAGTGTGCCAGGTTATGGCACAGAGCACTCATTATCCAAGAGTATTAATGTACAGTGTTGTGCCGTGAGGTGCCAAGTTATGTCACTGTGCACTAATGAACCAAGTGTTACTGTGTTGTAATATGCCCTGATGCCTTATATATTTCTTTTTGCACTGTACACTAAATTTACCAAAATAATAATGTGCTTTAATAATGTGTTATGTGCTGAGTTATGTCACTGTGCAGTAACAAACCATGAGTATTAATGTGCTGGAATATGCTCTGATGTGATGTGCTGTGCTCATGTGCTTACCGTGTGCTTGTTCTCTCCACAGTATGACCCCCGTGCTGGCCTCGACTCCATGGTCAGTGTTGCCCGGCCCACGCCTCGCTCCACCCCACCCTCTCTAGTCAGTCTCTCGCCCTCTTGTTTTGGTGTACTAGCCGTAGAAGTAAAGTAGTTGTAGTGGTAGTTGTAGGGATTGAATAAGTGGTGGTAGTTGTAGGAGGAGAGGTATATGTGGTTGTGGTTGTTGCAGAAGGAGTGCATGTGTAGCTGTTATATGGTTGAGGCGGGGGTAGATGTGGTTGTGGAAAGGTAGTTGTGGCTGCAGGGATTGGTGTGCTTTTATAGGTAGGAGTAGTTGTGGTAATTGTAGGAGTAGGGGTAAATGTGACTGTGTGTAAGGTGTATGGTTGAATGTAGTTTTGGGTGTAGTAGTTGGAGGGGAATTTGTAGGAGTAGATGTAGTTGTGATAAGGTAGTTATGGTTGTAGGAGTAGATGTAGTCGTAGTAGATAGTAATTTAGTGGTAGTAGATGCAGCGGTAGGAAAAGGAGTAAGTTTCATGTACGAGTAGTTATAGCTGTAAGATGTGGTGTGGCAATATTTTTAAGCCAAAGACTATAATTTATACAGAAGTACAGAGTAATTATAAAACATTGGCCTGGGTATACATAGTTAAAGAAATCTACTGTAAACAAGCAGTGAATATATAGTGTATCCAGCAAACAGATTTACAGTTTTATATACAGGTGCTTAAAACGTACAAGGAGTGGGAGTATATGTAGTTGTGGTGATAGTGTTGTAGTTGAAGTTGTGGGATTCGTAGGAGTAGATGTATTTGTAGAAGCAGTGTGGTAATTGTAACTGAAGGATTAGGAGTATGTGTTGTTGTTGATGCAGTTGTAGTTGTAGGGATAGCTGTAATTGTACATGTGATACTGTAGCTGTAATTGTAGGAGTAGGAGTTGATTTAGATGGTACGTATTGTAGTTTAAGGAGTTGTAAAAATGTGTAGATTATTCGTAGTGCTAGGATTGTCTGGTTTTGTAGAGGTATTTGTCGTAGTTTCGTAATGGTTGTTGTAGTGCTGGCTATTGTAGAGGTATCGGTAGAGGCTGTTGTAATATTAGGGGTAGGTTTCTTGTTGTAGGGTTGCCCAGTAGTTGTGGTTTTTGTATATTCTGTATTAGAGTGATAGTCCTAGAGGTTCTAGTTTTTTGTAAGGGCAGTTGTAGATTTTAGGGTATTGATAACAGTGATAAAATGTAGTAGTATCGGTTGCATTAGTAGGAGCAGAAATTGGATTAGTAGTAGTAGTAGTAGTAGTAATGGCATCTCCGTTAGTAGTAAATGGAAGTGTAGTAATGTGTTGTCATAATTCTGCATGCATTATATTATTGCCAAATTTTAATAATCATTTTGCTATGTTCTGTGTACTATTTTGCTTTATTATTACATGTATACTGCATATGCAAAATGCTTAATACATTTGAACTTGAGATTAAGACACTATCATATCATATGTGTAAAAGACTATATGTGCAAACCGTGTTATTGTGTATATTGAAGAAACCTAAAAGTACAGTTCTGGGTAACGGGGGTGTAATGAAACTAGGTATATGCTTATGTATGTGTAACGGTGTATGAAATGTACAGTTGTTTTTAATATCGAAGCATATTGTTTGATAGTAAGATGTACTACTAGTTCATGAAGCATATCACCAGGGTATATTTAAAATTGAAGTTTGAACATTATGCATTTGGACTCGAATTATTCTTGAGTATTTATAGGTTTTGTACGGTGTGAGGGTCCTTCCGTCACGATCTTTTTTCCATTTGCTTTAGTGATCAGGATCAGATAAAAAGTGAGTGTTACTGTGCAATGGACTTTAATAGGGAGTTTCTCTGCTAAAATGGGGAGAATTGATAGACATCTGACTATTACTTATCAAAGCATCATATTCTTTTGCCATCGAATCACAGTACCATCACAGCATGGTTCCATCTCATCCTGATGCTGTCTATATCATTTCATCATAGTACCATCTCAACTACTGGTGTTCGATCTTAGTGCCGTCTTTCTTCATAGTACCATCTCATCATGGTTCCCTCTCAGTCATACTACCATCTCATCACTGTTATTGCTTCATAGTACCATTTGATTATAGTGCCATCTGATCACGATGCCTTCTTTGTTTATTGCCCTCTCATTACATTGCAGTCCCTTTGTCTATCTTACCAAAGTATTTCTAATCCTAGTTCCATCGCATCTTAGTGACATCACAAATCATTGTCCTCTCACAACATTGCCTTCACGCAGTGCCATCTTACTAAAGCTAATCTCACCCGAGTACCATCTCAAAACGATGTAATCAAAACCTTCTGTCATATTATTGTAATATTATCTTATCACGATGCCCTCATCCAGCCGTACCACATCGTCCCAGTGTCATCTCAAAATATCTTTAACCCATGCCTCACCCACACCGCACCTCTCCCTTCTTCCTCACCCTCCTTCACCACACCACAATAACCTTTTTCTGTATCAGCCCTCCACATACTTATTTTCCTTTTGCATTACCGCGCGCCTCACCTTCCCTCACAGAACCATCCCTTTTCTTCCTCATATTCCCATCAATCCACAGTTCACATCTCACTTCACCTTCCTGTCCATCACCATACACCCCTTAGCAAAAAGACCACTACATCTCTTTCATCATTCCACATCTGACGTCTTCATCTCCCTCACTACACCTAACACTTCCTCAGTACAAATCTCCATCCCTCTCTTTTTCTCTTACCACACCTCACACTTCCCCAATACTACTATCACCATTACGCCACCTCCACCCATTCACCCCATTCACATTTTTCAGCTTCCTTCCCTTACACAGCTATATGCTTCCTCACCACACACAATCACTCTCTTCCTCTACTTTGTCACTCCCTCCCTCACCACTCAGGCAAGCATCATCATCACCACTGCATCACAAACACCATTTCATATCTTTCATCTTCCCCTTCCTTTACCACACCTCACCCTTCCTCATCTCTCCGTCCTGTCATATCTCTCCCTCCTACCTCATCTCGTCCTCCCTCACCACACCTCGCTCTCCCTCACCCGCTCCCTAGAGAAATTCCTGCGCCCCCTCCGTATCAATCTCCCCTAAAGTACCTCACACACACACCAGCCTTGCCCCCAACTCCACCCCACCACATTGATCATATCGCCTCTAAATTTTGCGTCCTCCAAATTTAGTCCCTCTCCCTCTCTCATTAGCTTTTGTCATTAGAAGGGTCAGGTGGACGTTAAGGCTAGTAAGCGTTCTATTATTCAAAGTATAATCATTGTGGGTTTTGCTGGACGAGATGGAAGGATGAAGAAGAGGAGTGTGTGAGAGAGGGTAACTTGAATTGGCAGAAGGGAAAGGAGATGAGTCTTGTTAGACGAGCACTGAGACATTTATTGTTTGTAGCGGCCACTCTGGATGGACATTAAGATTAGGTGTTTGGCTGTAGATATTCGTAGATGGGAGATTGGATGGACAGATAGTTATTCAGGCTTATTATCACAGCATTTTCACACCATTTTTTAGTCATAATTACCAGTGCAACTAATGTAACACCACGCAATAAATATCATTACTAACGTTTTCATATTTCACAACTACCACGGTCATCCACATCAGTACCACCACCTCTCACTTCGCCTAGATAACACCATTAACATATTCATCGCGATCATCACCATCGGTTTCTACTGCACCACAATAACTACCATTACTAACACCCTCTCCTCTCGCAATCAAAAACATCATCATCACTATCAATATCAGAATTCTCTCATCATACTTTATCTCCACCATCTGCACCACGATAACTGGCACCACAACAATTTTATTTCAACTTCAGCACCACCATTATGATCATCACTGTTACCATTACCGTAACTCTGATCACCTTAATGTCCAGCTTTCCCTTAGTACCATTACAAACATCAGCATTTGCGCTACCAGCATCACCACTGCCACCATTTTTACCCTCCACCTGACAGAGTCAGAGGAGGGTGTTGTTATCACTGGGATCAATAGGTGTCCGTCCGTAAAGTTGGGCGGCAGGGCGGCTGGCTGGGCATAGAGATTTCCTTTCCGGGCCAGAACTCAGAACGTATTCACCACAGAGTCATGAAATTTCACAAAGTTATGTGTCTTTTATAGTGAACCGGTGCCTTTTGATAGGTAAAATATTGTGTCTTAAGTAGTTAAAAAAAAAAATGTGCATAGATTTCAATGCGACTTGCACAAGGAATCTGAAAGGCCCAGGCTATGTGTCCTCATGGCGTTCTCCTTACGCCGTTATGCTCTTGGTTAGGTGTGCAGGGAGGTGGGGGTTATGTGCTTGGTCAGGTGGAGGGTTGTAACAGTGTAACGTTGCCTATGTTTTTATCACCGGTGTTAACTCCAGGCCATCAGCTGCATTCGCACTTTTACTCTCCAGCCAACATTGCTGCTGTCTCCCACGAACTAAGGCTGTCGTTAATGCCATTATTCCTGACCACAAATATCAGTTTCTTTTCGCTGCCACAACCCCTACCACCACCACCACAACCACCTCAGTGCTCTTCTGTCACCACTACCAGTGCCTCTCTCACTGCCACCACCGCCATCCCAGCTCTGACTACAATAACCACGACCACTACAGCTGTTACCATAGGATCCACCACCATAACCACCTTACAAGAACTACCATAACCACTACCACCATGATCTCTTGCTACCACTACCACAACTGATTCGCCACCAACCCCTCTACTAACACCATTATCTCTCGCCTCATCACAACCATTACCACTCACCACCACCACACCTACCACCTCTCACTACCACCACATTGACCATCATTACTATTCACCACCACTGTTACTACTCTCTGCCACCATTACCAGTCTGCCACCACTACCACTCATTACCACCACAGCTACCACCATTTTCGTTCACTCCCACCACAACTCAATCGGTAGAGAGATGACCTGCAGTCCTACTGGACCCAGGTTCAAATCCGCACTGGGGCAGGGAACAGTTTAAGGATTTGAATTTCATGAAATCAGACTTTACTGATCTACCAGAAGACCCGCCGACATGTCGTAAAAATACCCCCGCTAATACCAATACTCCAGTCCTGTATGAGACAGCCCTAGCATGTATTCAATATGGACGGTGGGTGTTAGCGCCGAAGTGGTGACATGTAGGGAGGTGTATGTATGTAGGAGGACTACTGGGCCTTGACAGCAGGCTGTGAAGCCTATGCCCAGAGTCGGACATATAAAAAAAAAAAAGTACCACCATTACCACTCATTGCCAACACAGCCATCACCATCACTTCTCGCTACCAAAACAACTACCACCATTACCACTCACTACCACCACAGCTACCATTATTGCCACTCACTACCCTCATTACCACGCACTACCATCACAGCCATCACCGTTACCACTCACTACCACCACAGCTACCACCATTACCACTCACTGGTACCACAGCTGCCACCAATATCACTCGATACGATCACAGCTACCACCATTACCGCTCCCTACCACCAGAACCACCACCGTTATCACTCACTACCATCACAGCTACCATCATTGCCACTGATTACCGAAGTTACCACTCACTGCCACCACCGCTACTACCATTTCCACTCACAACCACCTCAGCTACCACCATTGTCACTTACTACCACCAAAGCCACCACCATTGCCACTCAGTACTATCACAGCTACCACCATTGCCACTTAGTACTGCGGTTTCCAGTCACTACTACCATAACTGTCACCATTACCACTGACACCGCAGCTACTACCATTTCCACTCCCTACCATCAAAGCTACCACCGCTACAACTCCCAACCACCAAAACTACCACCATTGCTATATACTGTCACCACAGCTACCACTATTACCACTCATTACTGCAGTTACCTCACACTACCACCACAGCTACCATCATTCCCACCACAGATACTCCGATGATCACTCACTGCAACCTCCCTAGCTTTCTAACACCATTCTCTGCCATACCGCCTAAGTGCATCTCTTACTACCTCCACCATACCAAATGTAGCAACAGCCACCACCATCTGCTGCCACACCAACCATTACCATGCATAGCCACAACCACTCATTCCAAAGTTGCCATTATAACTTACGATCATCATCTCTAACCGTAACCACAGCAACTACCATCGCTCTGTTCACCACAAGTACTACAGTGAACATCTTTATCTCTTACCACCATTATCATCTTTCAGTTCCACTACCACTAACACCATCATTATCTCCATCTGCAAGCGCCCTCATTGCCTATCACCACAAGTCCCCTCATTGTGTATCGCCACCCACCTATACCTATCACCACCACAGCCACCATTATCTCTCAGCCACTACTAGCTCACATTGCCATTATTCTCTTTCCATCACCATTATCTCACTGCTATAATCATCACCATTGTCTCTCACTATCAGAACCACCACAGTTCTCTCACCACCACAACCCCATTACCTCTCATCGCCATAACCATCATTATCTTCTCCACCAACACGTTATCTCAGTCACAACCTGTTTCTCTCGCCACTGACCATCCATATCACCATCACCTATCACAACAACCATCACCATGATCTTCCACCACAACTACCACCATGATCTCCCGCCGCAACCTCCACCATTTTCTCACCACCACCACAACCACGACCATTATCTTTCTCCACCACAACTACTACCATTATTCTCACCACCGCCATTATCTCTGAGCACCACAACGCACCAATACTTGTGCGTGTGTGGCTGTGTCTGTGTCGCCTCCCGGTAACATCATCATCTGAGACCATCCCTAATGCCTGCCCATCCACCACTGTCCTCCGCCAAAAGCCCCCCTCCCTCTGTCTACCCTCCTCCACGACCACCTTTCTGACCCCTTTCTGGTTTCCCTTTTCTCTTCGAGTTTCTCTCTCTACCTCCTACTTCCCCCCCCCCCCCACGTGCATCCCTATCCGCCCCCCTCACCCTCTCTGCCCCACCTTCTATTACTTCGTATTGTCCTCTTTTTCCACTCCTCTCCCTCACCTTTACTTCCACCCACCCTTTCCGTCCCCCTTTCGTTTCTATTCCCCCTCCTCTTTCTGCCTTCCTTTCCTACCCCTCCTAACATTTATGTTCCCAATTCGCCCTCTTACCTTCTCTGCCTTCCCTCTCTTCCCCTCACCCTCCCTCCCCGCCTTATTCCCCTTTCTGTCTACTAACCCCCCTTTACAGTCCCCCCGTCTCTCTCTCTCTCTCTCTCTC
Source organism: Coenobita brevimanus (assembly GCF_032717465.1). Classification (NCBI taxonomy): domain Eukaryota; kingdom Metazoa; phylum Arthropoda; class Malacostraca; order Decapoda; family Coenobitidae; genus Coenobita; species Coenobita brevimanus. The sequence goes on from NC_137046.1 coordinate 54,245,838, forward strand.
TCTCTCTCTCTCTCTCTCTCTCTCTCTCTCTCTCTCTCTCTCTCCTCCTCCTCCTCCTCCTCCTCCTCCTCCTCCTCCTCCTCCTCCTCCTCCTCCTCCTCCTTCCTTTTCTTCTTCTTCTTCCACAACATTCTCTTCGCCTTTCTATTTCACGTTTTTTTTTTTTTTATGCGAGGAAGAAGGAACCAAAGGCCGCGAGCCCGCAATCATTGTTCCTTCCAAGAGAATAACAAAATACAAGAGAGAGCCAAATTCACCAGCCTTCATTCTTCCTACACTCTATTCTTATCCTGTCCTTTACGGCTTTAGTTCCCTCGTCCACCACACACCTCTTCTTCATCCTCTTATTTATGTCCTCTTTTTAACATTATCACACGACTCCTATCCACATTCTGTCCTTTGTCCTGTTCTGCAGTCTGTAGCCTTCCTTATCTGCATGTGTTCTCCCAGATTCACACTTCACCATGCTTCCCTATCCTTCCTTTCACTTACCCACTCATACACACACGTGCTCTCTCTCTCCCTCTCTCTCTCTCTCTCTCTCTCACACACACACACACACACACACACACACACACACACACACACACACACACACAACAGAACAGAACAGCACTGTACCCCCACGCACTCACACACACAACAGAACAGCACTGTACCCCCACGCACTCACACACAATATCATCCCCCTCACACCCACGCTATTTCCTCGCCACACACACACAACCACACAGTAACACCGCCCGCGCCCACACACACACCAGCACCCCATCTCCCCCGCCTCACATCCACATCCACACCCACACACGCACGAGCTTATGCAAGTGAGAATTACAGTGGGAGTGTGCAACCCATCTGAATAATACTAGCCATAACTGCAATATACTTGAGTGATGCCTGGGCCCGCTACACTGTCCTTCATTATACCACCCCCCTCCCCACTCCCACACACCCCACTCCCCTCTGAAGCAAACGGCCGCTCAGTAAGCCTATTTCCAGAGGGGGTGTGGGAGAGAATTGGTGGAATGGAATAGGGGGTTTGGAGAAAGGAGGGAGGTACAGGGGTAGCGGGGCTATGAAAGGAACTGGGAAGAATGTAAAACTGGGTGCATGGGAAAGATAAAGGGATAGACGAGTGGGATGGATAGGAGACTGGAATAGGGGTTTGTGGAATGGAATGGAGAGGTAGAGATAATGTGATGGGATGGTGGATCGAACATAAAATAAGATGCGTGGAAAAGGGAAAGGATGGGAACTGGAATGTACTGTATAGGACCAAATAGGAAATAGAAACTGGTGGAAAAGTATAGTGAATTGTGGGAGGGGGAATGATGGAGGAGTAAAGACAGAATTATAACAAAATTGGTAAACTATAAATTAGGATACATGAAAAGTGAAGGGGATGGAATTATAGTGGATGGGATTATGAGAGACAGACTTGTGGAATGGTACAGGCGTTGTGGATAGAGGGAGAGTGGAAGAGTTAGGGCTGTATGAAAGGGAAGTGAGAAGAAAATAGTTAAATGTGAAAGACTAAAGGTTGGATGTGCGAGATAGAAAGGGGGGTGAATGAGATGGAACACGAGAGTGAGTGAGTTAATGGGATGTGATGGAATAGAGAGAGAGAGAGAGAGAGAGAGAGAGAGAGAAATGAGGTGGGATGGGATGGAAATGATGCCTGGGCCCAGTACACTATCCTTCATTATATTCCCCCCCCCCCACCCTCCACGACCCACCATCACTCCCTTCTGAAGCAAACGGACGTACAGTAAGCTTGTTGTCAGTGGGATGGAGAGATGAGTAGAATGGGATGGAGTGGGGAGCTGGATGGAATGGGGAGATGGAGCTGGGATGGAATGGGGAGATGGAGTTGGGATGGGAAGAAATAGAAAGATGAGGTGGGACGGAATGGGTAGAGTCGGTGAAATGAGGAAGGAGGTAGTAGAATGGGATGGGATGTGGAGAGGGAAAGGATAAAGAAAGGGAAAGTGAGAGAGAAGTCTGGAATAGTATGACAAGAGTTGAGAGTGGAATGAGATGAGGGTGTAATGAGGTGAGATGTGAAACAGATATAGGAAATGATGAATATAGAAGTCGAGGGAGGGAGGAATAAAAGAGGTCTAGAGGGAGTGGGGAGATGAGTTGGAGGTGGATAGGCATGGATAGGAAAATAAGATGGGTAGAACTGGGTGGAATGTGGAAAAAGGAGAGGATGGAAATGGCAAAGAAAAATGGGTGGGTGGGAATGATGAAAAGCGTAAATGTAGTGGATTATCGGCGAGCTATTGGTTGAATGGGATGAGTCGTTGGATATTGATGGAATGGGATGTGAGTGTGACGATGCCTTAAGTGGATGAGTGAGGATGGGATATGAAAGATGGGTGCAGTGGAATGGAAGATCACGAGAGGGATGGATGGATGGCAGAGAAAAAAAAAAACATATGGATTAGTGAGATGGAAATGGAAAAGTAAATGAACAGCGCTGGGTGGAAAGGGTGGAGTTATAATGGGAAGGGGAGAGATGGAAAAAAGAAAGGTCTGAATGAGGCATACATGCAGAGGAAGTAGGGAGAAGAGAAAAAAAAAAAGAGAATGAGCGAGAGAGAGAGAGAGAGAAAGGGGGGTGGGACATGGGATGGCCTGAAAGCTATTTTAGAGGATGGCATGGCTGCGTGGGAGCGATTAGAGGAGGAGATTTGGTCCATTCCCTCCCCTATCTCCTCTCTCTTCCCACTCAGTCCCTCTCTGACCCACTCATTTCCCTCTCTCTCTCTCTCTCTCTCTCTCTCTCTCTCTCTCGCGACATGCCCTCTTCACCCTACTGAGTCTCCCTTATATCCCTCTTGTTCTGTTTCCATTTATCCCCTTCTTTTCTAATCCTTCCTATTTCCATTCCTTCTCTCTCCCTCCTCCCTTCCTGTGTCATTCCCCCTACCTCCTCATACCCCTTCCTTCCCACTCATCCCTCCCCCCTCCCCTTAACCCCCTTTTTAGATGTTCTTCCCCTCTCACTCCTTCTTGCTCACCTCATTGTCTTTAACCCTCTCACTCCTTGCTACTTCACCCTACTCTTCCACTCCCCCATTTCCCTATTCCAGTCTCCATCTCACTCATTCTTTCCCCTTCTCTTTCTCATCACACTCTCTTCCCTTCTCAGACCTTAGACTCTCTTATCCTCTTTATCCTACTTACTCCTCTTCTTACTCAGCTCTTCTTCTCCCGCTTCTCTTCTTCCTTCCTTAACCCATTCCCATTTACCAAGTCTTTCTATCACTTAACTCTCCCCATGCCACTCTTCTTCTTCCTCTCCTTACTTCTTACCAGCTCTGTTATGCATCCCCATCTTACCAGTTTCCGTCCCACTCCCATTCTATCCCTCTTACGCTTCCAGTCCCATTCAGTCCTTTTCCCAGTCAAACTTTCATCCTCTCGCTCACCCGCTCTCATTCCATTTACCCTCTCACCCCACTCGTCTTCCCCTCATCCCCTTCCCTTGACCCCTCCCCTTTTCACTCCATTTTTTCGTATGGTTCATTGTTGGAGGAACGGAAAATGGTGGTAGAATGTTGAATAAATTATGCTTTGGGGTGGATAGATGAGAAAGAAAGAAAGAGAGAGAGAGAGAGAATTGGGAAAGAAATTGGAACTGTAGACAGAGTAGAGAGAAGAGGGTAGAGAGAGAAAATACTGAAGGTGGAAAGAGAGGATAAGAGAGAAGTTATACGAGTACAGGAGAATGGTGGAGGAAAGAGCGGAGAGGAGATGGAGAGTAGGGTAATGTAAGGGTTATAGTGAAGAGACTTACAGGGAGAAGAAGAGAAGTGAGATAGGGAGAAGAGTCAGAGGAATGAACGATGGAAGAGGAATACATAAGGGGATGGAGAGAATAATGAAGGAAATAGCGAGCAGAGTGATGCAGGAAAGAGTAGAGAATAGTTAGGCACAAGAACGGTAGAGAGGAGAGAAGAAAGGGTAGGGAGGAGAGGATAGATTTGTGATGGGCATAGAATTATGGAAAAGGAGAAGAAAAAAAGCAGGAATAATAAATAATAGGGGAGGGAGAAAGAAGAGGACGGAGAGAAGAGAAATGGAGGAGGCAGAAAGCAGAAGGCTGGCAAGGGGAGGAGAGGGGGGATGGAGGAAAGAGTAATGGGAAAAAAATAGAGGAAAGGAGACGAGATGAGACGAGACGAAATGGGACGAGAGCTATGGAGGAGGCATAGATTAGAGTGACATAGGAATGAAGAGAGAAAAAATAGAAGAATGATGAAGGAGAGAAGAGAAGAGTAGAAAAGAATGATCGAGAGAGAAGGGGAGAGGAGAGGAGGCGGGGAGGAGAGGCGAGATTAAGTCAATGGGCAGAGAATTGTGATGGATGACCACCACTACTTTTGGGAGGGGCCATATTTACTTTTTTTCCAGGCAGAAGGGAAATATGAGGGGTGGCGGAGAAGAGGGCTTCAGGGGCATAGGGATGAAGGCTGCATCCGTAAGGGTGAGGGGTGCATATAAGGGCAGTAAATGAAGGGCTGAGGGATGCATCTATAGGGGTCATGGGGGCTATTATAAGGGCAGCATATGAAGGGCTGCGGGCTGCATATAATCACTGTACATTAAATAACGGGATGGGAACTGTATAAAAGGGTTATACATATAGGGGTGAGGGATGCATCAGTAGAGGGGAATGGGGAAATGGTGAGGGCCGCATGTAGGTTGAGGGATATACGAGTATTGGTGAGGGCTCTATCTATAGCCTTGATCCCTGCATATGAAGGCTGCATCTGTAGCAGTGATATGCATATAAGAGCTGCAGCTGTGGGGATGAGGGCTGCGTATTAGGGTTTCACATATAGTGATTGCATATAATAGGGGTGAGGGACGAAGTGGTGAGGGCTGTATACATAGGAGGAAAGGATGTATAAGTATAGATGAGGGCAACTTGCATAAAAGTTGAAGAGCAAAGGGTTGAGAGCTGCATGTATAGAGATGAAAGTTGGGGCCTCTTATAAAAGTGAGTGAGAGAGAGAGAGAGAGAGAGAGAGAGAGAGAGAGAGAGAGAGAGAGAGAGAGAGTTGTACCTACTGAGGTTTGGATGGCGGCCATAATGGTGAAGACTTATTTTTAACTTTTCTACATCAGCCTACATAAACCTCTAGCTTCACTCAGGTATTTTACTCAAGCTACCGTCAGATGATTTTACTTAGTTAAAGAAATAATCCAGGTCTGAAAAACGTGATAAATTGAGCACGGTTTATACTGTATCATTATGACCTTATGACTGTTATACATGACTTAAAGGATGTCCCATGGAAAGTGTGGCTGGAGACAAATCTTGAGCGAATTTTTAGTGATAAGGACATATCAACATAGTTTCAATTCTCATGCGTTACGGAGGTACAATTAAGGATAACCATTCGCTCGAAATTGGTCTTCCTCATATTTCACCCATAAATTCAACAGTCATTGTAGCCCAGTAATAGTTGAGATTTGGACCCACTTTGGTATTGCATTCATTACTCAGAATTAATCCTAGAATAACCTGACGTGTGGCACACTTATCTTGGGACACGCTGTATATATAGATGATGATGACAGAGGAAAAAAAAATACCGAATTCTGAAAAGTTCTAAGCGATTTTACTCCTGTATATGAGAGGAATGTGAAGGTATAGCAGTTACTTATGTATGACTTAAGAATAGCAGTACTAGAGAGGGGACGAGGTCTGTAGGGATGAGGCTAGCTCAGACGATTTCACTCAGCTGATGAGGAATCCCAGATCTAAGAGGGATATGAAAGGGGTGGGAACTGCTAAAATATATGGCATAGAGATTGTATTATATGACCAAGGGATAGCAATATATGGGAGAGGGTTGCTGGGCTATAGGGATGAGGGTGAGATATAAGGATGGAGGGGTGAGAGTGAGGGCCTACAAGATATAGCAGGGGGGGGGGGCTCTGAAGATTGAGTGTCAGGGGTTGGAATAATGTATGATGGTGGTGGGGAAAAAATATGGCCGGTATAAAAAATGTGGTACTGCAGTATTTTTGTGCAACAGTCAGGGTTGTGGAGTACGGTAAGTTTGTGTGTGTGTCTGTGAGAGAGAGAGAGAGAGAGAGAGAGAGAGAGAGAGAGGGGAGGATGGGAAGGTAAAATATTCTCTAACCTGTTCAGTCAGGGAGATCTTTCCTGCGTTGAATAAAATCAACCGGTAATATCCAGAGTAAAATGATTTAAAAAGGCTTCATCTGACTGACGAAATTAATGGTGTTAGTGCAAAATTAATAAACGAGCTGGATGTGCAAATCATCAAATTTTATGATCGCCCCATATATACAGGATAGTCCATATATTGCACACTTTTGTCTCTTAGCTAACGAATTTTTGTGTATTGCGGGGACGGCTCAGTCAGCGTCAAAGTGCATCATTTTCTACTTCCCTTAGCCTTTTTCATGCTTTACAGTGTCTGCGATTTTGAATGGTGGAGGAGGAGGAGGAAATGAAGGACGTGGAGTGCGAAAAGGATGGAATAGTGGGAATATGAGGGGTAAAGAGGGCGAGGATGTGAGTAAGGAGATTTAAGATGGAAGATGGAAATGGCTGAAACAAGTGCGTGAAGAGCACGAGAGAAAGAGAGAGAGATGAAATTGGCTTAAACAAACAAACAAACAAAAACGAAAATCTGGGGCAAGTTAAGGTAAAACAAGTACAGTCTGCAAGCAATGGGTCCATAATTTTCAGAAGCACACGTTTAGGGCTGTATTGTCGGCAGCGTCGGGGATTTTCAAGCAACTCTTTTAACGATGTACAGTATTTTACGCATCACGCTTGGAAAGACTCTTGTCTGATATTTATAGCCTTCTATTATCAACATACTTTGTACAAATAACGCACAGCAGGATACTAGCCAGCCAAAGGAAGCAATAACCAGGTATGAAAGAGCTGCTGGGGAGGTTCACTACTCGCGTGAATTGAGTGACATAATTTAGCTTAATTTTGCTATTTTCAAACTATTCTGTTCAATTTAGGAAAGTCCTTGTATTGAAGAGTGTTAATGAGGGTCATATCTAACCCCTCACGTTCAAACTGTCTCATAAGCTGAATATAAACTCTTGTGGAGCCGCAAGAATACATTCAAATAAAGTCACGCGTTGAAGGGGTTAACTGCAAAGAAGACAGCCTTTGATCTGGCAGCTTTTGGAGACCATCACTTGTCCTTCCCGCCGCTTGATTAATTTTATATGGTTATCGTCAACTACCTTTATTATTTTATTGGTGCTGTTTATTTATACATGCGATGTTTTTATTCGTGTTTGTATTTGTTTATATTTCTATTCATTCATTCAGTTCATTATGGCATACCCCTCTGCTGATATTTTATTCAGTCCAACCGTTATTACAAAATTTAAATCACTTGTATAGTGACTTAATGCGCGCGCACACACACACATACACACACACACACACACACACACACACACACACACACACACACACACACACACACACACACACACACACACACACACACACACACACACACACACACACACACACATTGTACAAAGGGTCTCTTCTATTCTGTCTTGAGTTCAGTACCTTGCCTGACAAAAAGAAGCCCAGGAGTGTATAGAGATTAGGAAGAGCAATAGAAAAATATGAAGACAGAAACGCAAAGCAGACTGACTGAGACATAGAAAAAAGGCTGAAAGAGCAAGGAAGGGGTGAGTGAAAGTAAATATAAAATGGAGGCGGGAGGGAAGGCTGAGAGAGAACAAGAAAAGCCGACAGAGGGTGAATATAGGCAGCTAAGAAGACGCAAGATTAAGCCAGACTATGCATGAGAAGGTGCAGTGTGAGGTCCTTAAAATAAGGTGTTCGAGTTATGAAGTTAAACATTGTCAGGAGTGCCTTTGACGGGTACAGTGTGAGGTTGTTTATAATTCTTGAGTTTGGAATGACTAGCAGGGAGTGAGATCCAGCCGGGATATCTATGAGTGGGTACAGTGTGAACGTATTTATGGTGAAAGCTTGTGTGTGTGAGCTTGGAGTTGCCAGAAGTGAAACTTAGACTGGACGTCAGTGAGAGGTTCATTATGCATGGGTTAGGAATGGTTTGCAAGGAGTGAGCCTTAGCCAGGATATTTGTGAGGGGTGCAGTGTGAAGGTCCTTACAATGGTTGCTGTGTGTATGAGTTAGGGAGGAGTTAGACTTAACCCTCATATCTACGATGGTGTGCAGTGTGAAGGTGCTTATAATGGCAGCTTGTGTGTATTGACAGCAGCCTCCTGGAAGCGTATGGAAATGGCCGAGGCGAGTGTGAGGGGCATTATCAGGGAGGGGGGGTGGGGGATTTGGAAGGGGGAGAGAGGGAAGTAGGGAGGAGGCTGATTTGGAGGGAAGGGAGGAAGAAAGGGAGAATGAAGAATGGAGAACAAGGGGTGGGAGAAAAGAGATGAAAGGGAGAGAGAAGAATGTGGGAGGAGTGGGAGAAAAGAGAGGAAGCAGAAGGGAGGAGAGGAGAAAGCTGAAAGGTGCAAGAATGGCTCACTGGGGAAGAAAAGCAGAGGGATTAAGAGGGGAAGAGTTAGACAGGGAAGTGGGCATTTTGAAAGGGGGGGAACAGGAATTTAGAAGAAGAGGGGGAGAGTAGGAAGGAAGAAGGGGGGGAGGTGAGAGGAAAAATGAGTGGGGGATATGAGAGGGGGAAAAGGGAGACGGAATGAGAGAAAGAAGTGGAGGCGAAAGAGGAAGAGGGAGGAGGGCGATTCTGAATAGGGAAAAAAAGAAGAAGAGAAGAAAAGAGAGTAAGAACAAAGTAAATGAGAAAGAGGCAGAGGAAAAGGGGGGAAATGAGAACAGGAAGAAAGGCGAATAGAAATTTGAAGGGCGAGAGAGATTGAAATGGCTGAAGCGAGTGTGTGAAGGGCATTATTATCAGGTGGAAGGAATGGGGAGAGAGAGACAGACTGGAAGAGCAAGAGGAGAATTTGAACGCGAGGGGGAGGAGGAAGAGGATAAGAAGGAGGGAGAAGAAGGACAGAGAAAGGGGGAGAGGAGTAAGAGGGGAATTTGGAGATAGAAGGGAAGGGAGAGGCTTAAGACGGTAATATGGAGGGGAAGAGGAGGTGGTGGAGGAATGGGATTTGGAAGGAAAGAAGGAACAGAGAGAGGGGGAGAGTAATTAAGAAGGGGGCTGAGAGGGAATGGGAGTTGAGGGGAAGGTAGGGGAAGGGGAGAGGCAGGAAGGGAGAGAGGAATTTAGAAAGGAGGCGAGGGAAGGAGAGATGTGTGAAGGGAGGAGGAGGAATTTAGAAGGGGTTGTGGGCGAAGAGGATTTACCCTACTTACCCTCGCCCCTGCTTTAAGTCGTACCCTTAGTGCCTCGTGTTTGATTCCCGTTTGATTCCAACACCGTTCCAGTGTGATTCCTACTAAATTCCTTTGTTTCTGTTAGTCCTGTTGATTCCTGTCCGATAACTGCGTGGGTCCTGCTTGATTCCTGCTTGATTCCTGTGTGATTTTGTTTTTTTCTTAGTTCCTGCTTGGTTCCTGATGATCCTTGTCGATGCCAGACTGACTTCCGTGTGATTTCCGTGGTCTCGTGCTTGGTTTCTGTTTCATTCCTCTTTCTAACCCCAGCTTTAATCCTGTACTATTCACCGTGATTTTTTTACTCATTCCGAATGATTGTATGACTGTTAAAAAGGACCTCAAGTAATAATGGAGCTAGCGACAGTCTCCATTAACCTTCTTAGTACGATGACTCCTGTTAATGTAAATTATGTTTTTATTACCACCCAGCGATCTCATTTATCTTTTAGAAGGGTGCCTCGTGGCGAAGGGGTTTGCTGTCAGGGGAGGGTTTTGTAGTTTTTATTAGTGTTGTTCACGATGATGCCGGTCTTGTTGGAGTCTTGCCACATTCACGTGATGATACTCAATGAGAGGCTCTTCATAGTGAAGTGTTAAGAAGCAGTGTCCATTAACTCTTCCACTACGACTTATTTATTCATTGCAACCACCGAAGCGGCTCTCATTTGGCTTTGGAAACGCAGTATAATGAAACGGGATAAGCAGTTTAGCTAGTTACTCTGTGCTTATATATTCTGTTTCACATTGAATACACCCTCGTTCAGCGTTCAAATTTTTCAGCAATTCACTTCGTGCTTTGTCTTGTGATATTTTTCTTAGGGGAGAGTATTTATCTATTTATTTTTATTTTTATTTTTGCCAACAGTACTTGCCATTTCTTGTAATTGGGTTTTGCAGTACGATTCTAATGAACTACGCTGATAATGCACGCAGAGATAATGACTTGCTCTTATCATCTCTCGTCATCTCTCTCTCTCTCTCTCTCTCTCTCTCTCTCTCTCTCTCTAACTTGAATGAACCCCCACCTCTTACCAAGCCAGTTCTGACCCCCTACCCACCCAGCCACCCAACCCATTTTCATTATAACCCCCAATAATTCCTGATATCTGTAAACGTAAGCTGAACATTAGAGAATCGCCGTAAATGCCTATCATATTTCAGGTATTGTTGTAAATTGGATTAGCCCCTAAATTGCCCGGGAGTTGAGAATTACCGTAAACTAAAGCGGGGAGGGGGGAGGCGGGGAGGGGGTAGAGAGGGGATGAGAAGATAGAGAGAGGGAGGAGAAAGGGGGGAAAGAGGTAGACAGCGAGCGGGAGGGGGGGATGGTTGGTTGGAAGGGAGAGGGGGGGAGATAGTTTGGAATTGGGCTTAATTGCAAATGGAGATGATATTATGGAATTAATTGTAAACTGCGCTGGCGTTCGGGCCCACCTTAAGTGTCCGTTTGCCTGGGCGTTTAGCAGTTAATTCTCGATCGGGAGTTTGATTTTGCTATATAATTCTGGCTGTTTGGTGTGTGTGGAGAGAGAGAGAGAGAGGGGGGGGGGAGGAATAGGTGGTCATAGGTTATTTTAAAGGGGTTAGGAGGGCACTGTGAGGTGAGCTTTTTCTCCTTTTTTTTTTTTTGGATTGAGGGTGATAATGCTGTGGAATGTGGTAATCTCTCTCTCTCTCTCTCTCTCTCTCTCTCTCTCTCAACACACACACACACACACACACACACACACACACACACACACACACACACACACACACACACACACACTTCGTCGCTACCACAACCCAAGCTTTTTCATCTCGCTCATCACCACCACATTCCATCATCTTATCACCACAACCACCACCACCACCACCACTAATCCAAATGTCATCACCACCACCCTCATCACTGCTACCATCACCTTCCAGCATTATCCCATTCCTTATCACCATTGCCTCTTCCAGTGCTACCTACTACCATCGTCACTTATCACCACCCGCCACCATCACAGTCGCCTCCGTCACCACCACCATCAGCCCAAGTGTCATCACCACCACCTGCCATCACCACCACCTCTCGCATCACCATTACCTCCGTCACCACCACCATCAAGCCAAGTGTCATCACCACCCCCTCATCATCACCACCAGCACCTCGCCTTGGCTATGCTACGGCTCTGTCCACTCGGCCGTGGCTCGTAACAGTGCGTCAGGCGGATCCCTTCTACTTCCCTCTCCGTTTCCTCCCTTTCTCTCTGCTCCTTTTCCGTCCCTTCTATTCTCCCCTCTCTTACTTTCTGCTCTTTCTTTTCACCACCTATCATCCCTTCTCTCCTCTCCTGCTCCTTTCCCTCTCTCTGCCCTTTCACCCCTATACTATCTCCCTCTGCCCTCTTTCTTCTTTTCTTGCCGTCCCCTCTTCATCCTTATTCCTCTCCGTTTCCTTTCTGTTTGATTCCTTTCCCTCCTTTCTCATAAATCTCTTTCCACGTGGTCATCGTCACTCATTTTCACCTCTCCCTTCCTACCCACCCTGTCCCTTTCCCCTCCTCTCTCCCTTCCTCTCTTACCCTTCTTCTCCCTTCCCATTCCCTTCCATCTCCACCTAAGCGCTAATCTTACCTTCCTTCTTTTCTTATTTCTCTTGCCTTTCCTTTTCTCCTTTTAGCTTCCTCTTTCCCTCGCCACCAATCTGCCCCTCCTCTCTTTCCCTCCTGGCATGCCATCTTCCTCGTCCATCTACTTCCTTCTTGTCCATTTTTCGTTTCTTGTCCTCTGTCCCCTTTGCTCTTCCTGTTTACTGCTTTCCTTCTCTCACCTCCTCTTTTCCTCTCCAGTTATTGCCCTTCTTCTCTCTCTTTTCAGCTCATCTGTCATTTTTTCTTTCTCATTTTCTCTTCTTCCCCTTCACCTATGATCCCATCCACCTCCCTCTCTTCACGTTTCTTTATTCGCTTACCTGTCTTTCCACATTTCTCACGCCTTTCTTCTCACCATTCTCTCTCTCTCTCTCTCTCTCTCTCTCTCTCTCTCTCTCTCTCTCTCTCTCTCTCTCTCTCTCGTTTAAAGACAACTTTCTCCTCCCTCTCTCCCTTCATCCTTTTCCTTTTCCCACTCTCGCATCTTGTATCTCCCTTCCCTTCCTCTCCCTTTTCCTCCTCCTTCAACACTTTTCCTCCCTCACCCTCATCATTCTCCCCTTCCTCCTTCTCCCCATTGTCTCCCCTCCTCCCCTCTCCCCCCTCTTTACCCTCTCCCTCTCTCATACATATCCACACGTCCATCTAGGCAACCCATGATTATTCAAATATTCACTAAAAATCACCTTAAGCTTTAATTTACAGTCTTGTGTGGATTTCCATATATGCAAATGACCTGATAATGCACTCCTGTTGTTACGAAATAGAAAATACACAAGGATTCACAAAGACTGGGTTAAAGAATGAGTTTGAAGATGATTATTATGATGTTACAGAATATTTAAAAAAAGTATATTGCTGTGGTGTCTCATGATGATGATGATGATGATGATGATGATGATGTTTATCTTTATTCCTATTATTATTATTTATTGTTATGTATTATTATTATTATTATTATTATTATTATTATTGTGGGAAGGAGGTGGAAGGAAACGCGGGTGAAATAGAGGTGAGTTTTATTCCCGACTAGTCTCGCCTGTGGCTTCTTCATGGGTACCCATGAAGAAGCCACAGGCGAAACTAGTCGGGAAAAAAACTTACCTCTATTTCACCCGTGTTTCCTTTCACCTCCTTCCCACACTTGTCATAATGTCTCAACATTATTAATATCATTATTTTTATTATTTTTTTTATTGTTATTATTATTATTATTATTATTATTATTATTATTTTATTGTCTAAAGGCGGAGGGATAAAACGTATTCCCCGTGTTATTTATCTTTTTTCTGTATATTCATGTATTTATAGACATATCAAGCAAACCAGATGACTTGTGTTCAGTGGAGAACGATTCTAACAGTTATATACTGGGTTAAAAAGTACCCACATGACCCTTGGAACTCTGGATCACACTCATTTCAACATGTTATTCACGCAACACCGGCCGATTCTTTCCACATAACGGCTACCGTAATGTTCTTGTTGACACATTTATATTTTATGCATAGTGGTAGAGGGCTCGCCTGAAGAAAATAGTTTATGGCAAGAATAAACGAAGAAGAATTTTAATATCCATAATACAGGACTTTATTGTGCTACATGAGTGTGTGTGTGTGTGTGTGTGTGTGTGTGTGTGTGTTAACCTCGATGCGAGAAGACAATGATTTTGGTCACTTTTTTTTGTCAGTCTGTTCGAGCTGTAACTTCTGAAAAGCTTACCCAAGAAACCTCGTTTTTGTAGGTGGGTAGCTGTTGACCATATACAGGGCAGATTCGAATATGATGATCAGAGTTCAGCGTCACTTGTGACAAAATAAAAGCAACCCAAGCACGCTTTATGACTCTCTCTCTCTCTCTCTCTCTCTCTCTCTCTCTCGATACAGTAAATGATTAATTATGAGGTCAGTTTACATGCATAATTGTAATTAGCTAGATTATCAATTTCATTAATTGATTTCCTTCAGTGGCAGAGAATTGTAATTTCCTGTGATAAGTAGAGCAGAATGACATATGTCTGAGATACTTGAGAGAGAGAGAGAGAGAGAGAGAGAGAGAGAGAGAGAGAGAGAGAGAGAGAGAGAGAGAGAGAGTAAAAGAAAAGCAGAAGAGAACAGAGTCAGGCAAGGATATGGTATAGAAAAATTGCATGAAACAGTTAAACTAAGATAAAGTGATGCGGAGACAAAAACAAGTGATAGAAACAGCGATACAGATAGACAGGTAAAAAGATAAAGAGAAGGCAGTAGCAGGAGACGAAGGGAAAGAAATACAGTATCTAATGTTGTAAACAGACAATGTTACTTAAAGATAGAAAGGAGAGAGAGAGAGAGAGAGAGAGAGAGAGAGAGAGAGAGAGAGAGGAAGGGGGGGCTGGAACACCAGACGAAGGGAGAGAAATACAGAGATGGAAGGGGAGGGTGAGAGATAGTGACACAGAGATGGAAGAAGAGATGCTGAAACTGAGAGAGAGAGAGAGAGAGAGAGAGAGGATGAGGCGGGGCAGCAGACGAAGGGACAGAAATATGACGATGGAATGGGGGAGTGAGACAGTGAAACAAATACAGAGGAATAGACACAGACTCACTGATATATAGACAGAGAGGGAGGTAGATAGAGCGAGATAGAGGATGATTCGGGAGCAGCAGACGAAGGGACAGAAATACCCCCTGGTCGTAATGGTGATGGTTGGCTGTAATTGTATTAAAGGAGGGACTGGTTGCGCCTAATGGTCTCCGCTGCAAGTTATTTGAGACGTTTGGTCAGTGGTGGTGGTGCTGCTGGTGGTGGTGTGGGGCTTAGGCATGGAAAGTGGGGTTTGGGAAGAGTGGAGAAATAGAGAGAAATGAGGGGACAGGGGAAGAAGTTGAGGAGAGAAAGAGAAGACAAGGAGTGGAAGGGAGGAGATGTGGGATAAAGAAGAGAGGGCTGGTGGTGGTGCTGCAGGGCTTAGGCATGGAAAGAGGGGTTGAGGAAGATAGGAGAGAGTTAGGGGAAGTGGGGAGAAAATGGAGAGGATGAGAGGGGAAAATAGAAGGCAGGTAGAGTTTGTGGAAAGGGAGCAATGTATGGGGGAAAATTATGGAGACATTGGAGAGGGTAAGAGGGAACAAAGGAAGAAAGGGGAGTTTTGGGGAAAGGTGCTATGTTGTTGGTGGTGGAAATTTCAACTGTGGGTGAGGAAAGAGGGAGGAGGAAAAGGAAGGCAGGGAGATATGATATGAGAAATAGGATGGATAAATGAAAAGTGGCAAGGTTGTGGAGAGAGAGAGGTGGTAATGATGGTGGTGGGCTTAAGGAGGGAGAAAACAGGTGTGGAAGAGGGAAGAAAGGGGTGAGATGGAGGGAAAAGGAATGAGAGAGAGGGAAAAGGTAATTAAAGGAGGAAAGATTAATATACGGAGAGGGAGGAAGGAAACAGTGGTAGTGGTGGTGGTAGGCTTTGGGATGGAAAGAGAGATTGTGGAAGAGGGAGAAGGAAGAGATGAAGAGAGAGGAGGAGAAATGGGAAGAGGATGAGGAATAAAGAAGAGTGGAAGAGAAGAGAAATGTAAAGAAGAGAGGGATGTGGTAGTGGTAAGGGCTTTGGGATGGAAAGAGGGGTTGTGGAAGAATGGAGAAAAGGGAAGAATGAAGAGAAAATGGAGGGAATGAAGGAGGAAAACAGGAAAAGAGGGAAGGAAAGAAAAGAAGGATGATGGTAGTGTGGGTTGTGGTGTACTGTGGAATGGAAAGGAGGGTTGTGGAAGAGTGGAAAAGGAAAGGGGGAAAGGAAGGGTTTGAAAAGGGGAAAGAATGAGTAAATAGGGTGAAAGGGGAAAGGATTAGTAAATAGGGTGAGGCTGTGGAGAGAGAGAGAGAGAGAGAGAGAGAGAGAGAAAGAGAGAGAGAGAGAACCAACACATATTAAAATACGAAAGACACATACACAAAAAAAAGAAAAAAATAAAGACGAAATGCGCAGTAACGAGAACCAAAGACATTACACACACCAAACCTTCAAAAATTTAGGCATGTGGAAAAACGAAAAAACACAAAACTTAAAAAACAAAAACAAAAGGTGAAAACAGACCGTAGAACAAAGGGAAAAAATGAGAAATGTTAAAAAAGAGGGAATTTGGAGAGAGAGACAAGAGGAGTAGGGGGGAGGTTGGGAATAACAAAAGCACTCAAACAAGCACAAACAAATAAACAAACAGATGGAAAGGGAGAGGAGAAGGGGGAGAGTCATGGGAAAAGGGGAAAGGGAGAGGAATTGAAAGGGTGAGGGGAGGATGAAAGAATAGGAAGGGGTAGGAATGGGAAGGGAGAGGAAGCGAAGAGAGAATAAACAGGTAAATTACAGGGAAGACGGTAGAAAAGTAGAAAGAAGTGAAAAAGAAAGAGGGAGGCAGTAGAGGGGAAAAAGAACGGAAAGGAAAGAAGCAAGAGAGAAAGGGAAATTGGGAAGGAATAGAAAATTGCATTCTAATAAATTACAAATTGTTGACGTATGAAAGAGGATAAAATGGGAAAGAGAAAGAATGGGAGAGGCAAGAGATGGAGGTATGATTTTTGGTATAACAAAGGCAGTCAGTAAGCACAAGGAAAGGGAGACGAGGGAGAGAGACGGGGAAGAAAAGTGGGAATGTATCTAGAATAAAGTAGAAGAGAATAGATACAGGAGTAGAGAAGTAAGTAAATGAAAGGAGGGTTGAACGGAAAGGGGGAAAGTGACAGGAATGAGGGAGAGTGAAGGAAAAGAACAGAGTGAAAGGCAGGAGAGGTAAGAGATAGGCGGGAAAAAACAAAAGTCAGGTGCACGAGCAATTATACGGGAGAGAGATGGAAACCTGATTTTAAAAAGAAAGAATGCGTGGGAGTAAGAAAGACAGTACAAGATAGGTTACACAAGTAAATAAGGGAAGAGAATGAAAGTGAAAGAGAGAGTGGAAGAAGAAAGGGAAAGGAGAGGGGAAGGAAAACAGAGAAAGAGGGGGGGGGCAGACACTCAATAACAAAAGCTGGACACAACCGACACAACCTGGATATATTTACCGTCCTTCTCAAGCATTGCCAATCCCTCATTTTGCCTGTTTTATATTACTAAGGTATGAGGTGAAATAGAACTCGCCTTTTCAATTTTTTCTTTTCTCTCTCTAATGCCTTGTAGAGAAAATGATGGAAGTACTTTGTTTTTGCCATTTTTTCCTCTTTCGTTGAGGTCTTTTAGGGTAGAATAATATATTTCACACATACTGTTATTCCAGTTTTCTTCCATTGATGTCAGCGAGAAACGAAAATAGACGTGGGTGTTAACATTGAATTAGAATGTGACTTACCATGTCATTTACATTAGAGAACTTAATTGAGAGCAGAGAAAATAATACTGTTTTGTCATTGTTTTTCCCTTATTTATGTCATTCAGATTAGGGAAGAAAACAGAACTAACTTTTTATATTTTTTTTCCGTTCCCAGTCCTGCATCTCGTCCATTTATTGTCATTAAGTAACGAAAAGAAAAATAGACCTTTTCATTACTCGTATAATATTACCCGGCATTGATGTTACTGAGGCCAAGGATGATAATAGAACTTAACATTTTTCCTCATTATATTCTGACTAGTTGATATTAGGCGAGAGAAAATAACATCTTTTTCATCATAATTTTTTTTTTTCGGTAATGTCATTGAGAATTCAGAAAACAGCAGGACAATCTGTAATCGCATTTCGCCCATCTGAGGTCACGGTGACATGAGAAATTTAATGGAAGTCACTCAGTCATTATTTTCGAAGTTTCATTGATGTTACTGAGGGCTGAAGAGATAACTGGATTTTTCATCATTGTTTTTCTTAGCTTGAGGCCTGATCGGGGAGGGAGATAGGATGTTGTTATTCTCACCGATCGTTAAGAAATATTTGTGGATGTTATTGAAATGTTATTCGAGTGGTGTT
>NC_137046.1:54268765-54288765 GCF_032717465.1 Coenobita brevimanus
AGATGAAACTTTGCACCTGTCTTTCTCCTCATCCATCTATCTATCGATCTTGTCAACTGTTCCTTTTTCTGTTCAGTTCCACATTTACCGTCCATTTCCTTATTTACCATCCATCCTTCCGTCTATCCAGTCCCACATTTACCGTCCGTGTGTGTGTCCGTCCGTCCGTCCGTGGCTGCCCCCTCCGCGCCCCCCCCCCCAGATGAATCGCAGCGATCAGTCCTAATTAGGCTGCCCGGCCGCGAAGTACAAACACAGTAATTACCAGCTTCCTAATGACCCAGCGACGGAAATAAATCCCCCCGCAGGTGATAAACAAGGCCAGGACGATTACCGGGGTGATTACCGGGTCCCTCAGTATGCCCAATGGCTCCCCGGTAATATAATGGGTCCGGGAGAGGCTGCTGATTAGGTGGACTTTGGGTTTTAGCGTTTTACCAGCGGAATGGGATGGGCTTTTACCGAGACGGGCTGGGGAGTGTTTATTTATTTTTTTTTTTTTCTCGTGTGAGGTCTCTAGGATGGATGCTTTACTAGGATGGATGCTTTACTAGGATGGATGTTTTACTGGGTTGGATGTTTTGCCGGGATGGGTGTTTTGCCGGGATGGGTGTTTTACCGGGATGGATGTTTTACCGGGATGGATGTTTTATCGTGATGGATGTTTTACCGGGGTGGATGTTTTACTGGGATGGATGTTTTGCCGGGGTGGATGTTTTTCCGGAATGGATGTATTACCGGACGGTTGTTTTACCAAATGGGTGTTCTACCGGATGGGTGTTTTACCGGGGTGAGTATGTTAACGGGATGGGTGTTTTTTTTCTTTCCTTGTATTAGGGACTTTTTATAGCAGGAGCTTTGGGCTGATTTTTTTTTTTTTATTTTTTTTTTAGGGGAAGGGGGTTGTTTCCTTTATTATTCTTGCCTTTTGATGTAGAACAAGGATGTCTGAAGGGAGTTTCCTGAGATTTAGAAAGTATTTTTACTTCATGTTTTCGATTTTTAAATATTTTGTATCCTTTTGGGGGGTAAGTGTTAATTACTTCGATTTGGTTTTTCTTTTTTGCGTTCATTCTAGTTTTATTTTTTGGGGTATTTTATTGATTTTATTTGAGGGGAATTTGGTGTAGAAGCTAGTGGGCTGTAAATGTTTTCAAATTACACCCATATTTGGTTCTTCTCATTTTGTGATCGTATAAAATTTGTGTCCTTGTGCTCATTGACGTGTGAGGAAAGATATTTATGTGCATAGGATACGGTATTGTGTCTTTTGCCTTATGTTTGATGTGTGTGTTTATTTTATGCGTTCAGCTTAAGATTGAAACGTTAGTGGAAAGGGGTTGTGATTGCCTATTTGTATTTCAGATATTTTTATCCCCATTTAGCGTGTACGGACCCTATAAGTGAAAATTGGGTAATGGTTTTTGAATACGAGTCCCTTCGCTTTCTGTGTGTGTTTTAACATAATTTAAATTACTTCGCTTTATGTGCAATTTATGACATTTTTCTGGCTTAATAGTGTTTCCTGTTTCTTGAGAGACTATGACTGGGTGTGACAATGGGTGGGTGTTCGTGATGCGTGAGAGAGAGAGAGAGAGAGAGAGAGAGAGAGAGAGAGAGAGAGAGAGAGAGAGCATGTTTCATAGTTACTTTATTACAGATCTCCCTAAGTAGGAAGGACATTTTAAATAAGCTTAAGATTAGGATCCTGTTCTGAGCTTAAAGAGTTAGATAGAATACAGGGTGGCAGAAAGACAGAAAACAGATCCTGCGAGAAAGACAAATAACACGTGTGTGTGTGTGTGTGTGTGTGTGTGTGTGTGTGTGTGTGTGTGTGTGTGTACGCGCGCGTGCAGGCGGCGGATTTCGCTGGTGTGGTTGTTAGCGTTGTATTAGCAGTGGTAGCAGGACGGCTTAGGACGGACGTGTGCGGACGGACCCAAAAGACTGCACACCCGCCCTAACGTAGTATCAGAGGCGAGGAGAGACGTTCCGGAGTTAAATGGGAGAGACGAGAGATTAGTTGGCAATGGCGGTAATTCCTGTGTGTTCAGTTCTCGTATAACATCAACTGTCAAAGACCACACACAGCGAAGCATGATATCAATGACTTCGTTTGGAGATTGGAGATTGGTCGGGAAAGTTGATAGTCCTTAATTGTTCAGTATTTTCATAATAGCCACTGAAAAAGATTGCACACTCACCACAATGTAATATCTGGGGTTCATTGGTTGGCAGAAATAGGATGTTGGATGGATATCTCCGGAGTGTTTACAGTTTTCGCAGGTAATCTTTAAGTGCTCCAAACTGTAGTAGCATCAATCACAAAAGAACACACACGTGCCCGTCAGTTATTTATCTGTAAAATTTCACTTTATTACTAAGCTGTTACTACCCTTCCTACCCCCCATCTCTCGCGTACCCATAAAAAAATTTAAAAAGTTAAGGGAGATTATTTGTTCGATGTAAGGAACTGGACCATAGTGGAGAATGGGGTTATTGATAAGTTGCGCAGCCTTATTTATGGCAATTACATAAACCAGACCCAGCACGATCTTTAACCACGAAAGCTACACCCTTCGTCTCTAACCCTGACCAAGAAAGGAAAACAGTAGGGTATGTGGATAGAGAATGGCGTAATTAAGTTCAGTTGTGCACACTCCATTATAGACATTATGCAAATCAGACCTAACAGGACCTTACCTAACCCTGCACGTAACAGAAGCTACTTTAGTCCTATAACCTTGACCCTTATCTCGTCAAAGAAATGGCTTTCACGCCAATGTTAGATATTGTTGGTTTGGTCGGTGTAATATTCATAAATCAGGCAGAGGAGTTAAACTTAACAATCACGGTACCGGTGGCGGTAATCTCTAATTGTTAAGTATTTTCTTGTATGTTAGCAATGCAAGTAGCTTTTTGCGAAATACGTTCCCTTGGCGCTTTCCACCCAGCAGTACGATTGGAGACCTGGATGAAAACTGCACTATAGCGGGTAGAGTTCTGGGTAAAGATTAGGACTTTGAAAAAAAAAAAAAAATAGTCAGGCTTCATGACTTGTGCAGTCGAAAGGCATCTGTGAAAGCATTCTTTTTGGTGTTAAAACTGAATGTCTTTTGCCTGTTTTCCAGAAACCCGCAATATCCGAAGTGAGTTTGACCCAGACACTTTCTAGGACTCACTAGAAGAGGCTTGGGGTTGACTGGAAATGGTGGTGATTTTTGTCCTTAGTGCAATCTTAATAGCACTGGAATTTCAAGATGTGGCGTAGTATTAACTCTGCGCCTTAAGTATGATTGTTTGATTTCAATTCGATCAAGCTGTTCGGGAGAACCTACAGTATAGCTACTAAGAGGTTTATAATGACTGTATGTAACTTCTGTTGTAAAAGTCTCTCAGCTGAATAAAATTGTCGGGCAGAAGCAGTGATGACAAGTAATCGTTCTGCAGTGGATATAACAAGGCCTTGTCTTTCATTTCAATACTAACAACAAAGAGACGATTATACTTCGAGTAGGCTGGACTTACTGCAGTCAATGGATTAAGGATGATCTTTAACACCCGCACTACTCGACACAACCCTTAAGCTGAGTGCAAATATGTGACTGAAGCAAGACGTAAGAGGACGTCATCCTACTGAAGAGGTTAACAGGTTATATGATGATGTCTGTTTAAGCACAAAATAGAACGGGGGGGGGGGTGTAAAGACAAATCTAGCAGTGGAAGCTGAAAGAGGAAGAAGCAAGGAAAAAATACGGAAATAATACGAAAAAGAAAGGAGGAACAGAAGCAGAAATATGCGTGGGACGGGGTAATATACAAATTAACGAGAAAGAGAAAGTGAAGAGGAATGAACAGTATGCAGAGAAGGAATAGGGACGTAATACAGGCAGGATAAAAAGAGTGACAGGTATGCAACTGGAGACAGGGAGGCAGAGTAGTGCGGCAGGGAAAGAGCTAGGCGGAGGGAGAGAGAGAGAGAGAGAGAGAACGAACGGGCCACAGGGAGGTAGGGAATTTCAGTAAGCAGGAAGAAAAGTAGGGAGCAATGAGGAAAGGTTAGCTATAGATACAAGCAGAGAGAAGGTAGTTAGGTAGACCAGGAAACATATAGGCAGTGGGTCAGGGAGAGGCAAAGAAACAAGCGGAGAGAGAGAGAGAGAGAGGGGGGGGGGTAGGCGGACAGACAGGGACACAGGCAGGTGGGGAAACAAGCCGAGAGAAAAACAGGCAGAGGAGCAGGGAAACAAGTAGGCAGAAACACAAGGGAAGAGTAGTGGAGACAAGCAGAACGACAATAGCAGGCAGACAAGAACAAGAAGATACAGAAACAGGTGGAGAGGTATCGAAATAGACAGAGAATAAAGCAGGGAGAGAGAGAGATGTAGGCAAGAAAAGAGGAGGGAAAACAAGCAGACAGAGAAGAGGAGAGACAGAGAGGAACAAAAACAAACATTCAAACAGGCAGTGAAGCAGAGGAACAAGTTGAGAAAATATACAAGCATGGAAATAAAACAGGCAGACAGAGGGGCACGGAAACAGGAAGATGGGCAGGTAGGAAGAAAGAGAAATAAGTTAGCAAGGAGGCAGGGAGAGTCAGAACAAAGTAAAACAGCGACTCAGGGATTCAGAAAGGCAGAGAAACAGGTAGGCAGGCAGATAGAGGGGCAGACAGGCAGGCAAACAAGCAGGAAGAGAGGCAGGCAGGCAAAAAGGTATACAGACAGGCAGACAGGAAGGCAGAGAGGCAGTCAGGCAGAGAAATAGGCAGGAAGAGAGGCAGGCAGGCAAGCAGGCAAGTAACAAGCAAACAAGGAAGCAGGCAGGCATGGAAACAAGCAGGCAGGCAGGGAAGCAGGCAGGCAGACACCATTGAGAACGACACCACTAGTCTTGCTTATATCCTCCCCTCTCCGCCTCGATGCAGACGAATTAGCCAATATCTCCCTGCTCCCCTACCTCCCCTTCCACCTTCCCCTTCACCCCTCCCCTTCACCCCTCCCCTTCCTGCTCTTCCAACCTACACTTCGCCCCTGCTTTCACCCTACCCTCCCTGTTCCTCTGTCTCCCCGTCCACCCTCCCCTTCACCTCTCCTCGTCTCTTCCAGCATCCCTTCTTCCTTCCCTCACCTTTCCTCTCCCGTCTTTCTTTTTCTCTTCACTCTTACTCTTCCTTCTGTCTTTCCCTGTAATACCCCTTCTCTTCTCTACTGTCTCCCTCCTGCTCCCCTACCTCCCTCCTCTCCGTCCCTTGCTCCCCTACCTTCCCTTTCGCTCTCCCTTCACCCATGCCCTCCCTGCTTCCCTCTCATCCTTTCCTCTTCTCTCCCCTTCCCTCCTGTGATCCCTTCTCCCCTGGCTTCCTTCCATCCTTCCCATACCTCCCTCTGACTCCTCTCCTTCCCCTAACCCCTCCCTTCTTCCCTCCTTCCTTTTAGATCTTCTTTCTTTTCTCTTATGTCTTGTATTCATCTCTTTTTCCTTTCTCTTCACCTATCTTTACCTCCATTATCCTTTCTGTAGTCACTGTCTCTCCCACCTGCCTGCCTACCTCCTCTTCCACTTTCCTCTTCCATTCTTCACCCCTTTCATTCAAGCTTTCCCTCGCTTTAACCCTGCTATTCTCTCTCTCTCTCTCTCTCTCTCTCTCTCTCTCTCTCTCTCTCTCTCTCTCTCTCTCTCTCTCTCTCTCTCTCTCTCTCTTAACCGTCTTTCGTTCCTACTCCTCTTTTTTCCTCCCTCACTTCTCCTCTCCCATGTTTCCCTCGCTTCACCCCTACTTCTCCATTCACTTTTTCCTCCGTTATCTTTCCTCTGTTTCTCTTCTTCCTTACCCCTTACCCATTATCCTTATTTCCTTTCACCTTCCTGACTCTCCTTGACATTCTTCCCCAATTTCTTTCCCCATTTCCTTCCCATCACCATTTCTCTTCTAACTCTTTCCTTCTCAACACCTTTCTCTTACACTCTCTTCATTTCTCTCATTTCCTCCCTGCTCGCACACCACCCGTCTGTCCTCCCTTCACACCCATTCTTTGCCTTCCTTTTTATCTTCCCTTCCTACCTCACCTTTCATCCTTCCTTCGCCTTCTACCCTTCTAAATACCTTGCCCCTTCCTATTTACGGTTCCCTGTCCCTTCCCTCTCTACCCCCATTTGCCCTTCCCTCTTGTCCCCTCCCTTCCCCTCTCCTCCCAGCCCACTCCCTTTCATTCTGTCCCTTTTCCATCTCCCACTCCCTCATGCCCTTCCTCTCCCTCTCTTCATCTTTGTTTTCGCTTCCTACTCTTCATCCCTTCGCCTTTTCCCACCTAACCCTTTTCTGTCCTTTACCCTCTTCCTTCCTCTTCTTCCTCTTTTCAGTCTCTTTCTCCTTCTTGTCCCCCTTCTTCCACCTTCGTATTCTACTGCTTGCTTCTTGCCCAGTTCCTCCTCCTTTCCCTCTTCTTCCCCACTGCTCTCACATTATCCCTCTTACCTCTCTTTTATACTGTTCTCTTCCCCTCACGTTATCTTTCCTGTTCTCTCTCCAGTCTTATCTCCTTTCCTTCACTTTATCCCTCCTTTTCATTCTTTCCCCATCCTTTCACTCTGTCCCTTCAGCTCTTCCTGCCCCTTCCCCTTCACTTTATCCCTTATGATTTCCTTTCTCCCTTTTCCCTTTTCCCCTTGACTTCCAGTCCCGTTTCTACCTTTCAACCCCTTTCCTACCCTTCCACCATCCTCCCTCCCTTCATCCCCTCCTTTCTGCCCTTGCTAACTATTCCTTACTCTCCTCTACCGTCCTGAAAAAGGCTGATGGGTGGGTCAGTGTTTAAACCTCCAAGACCTAGGTTTGCAAAACATGGGATTTTGTGGGGAAGCTGCGGAGCATACCGCCCTTCGCATGCTGGCTCACAGTCGCGAAACTCATAGGTTCCCTCCTCATTTATGTTTTGAAAATGCCCTCCACCGCCACCCCTGTGAACAATGGGCTTCAGGGTGTTAGCTGCTCCTACTCTCCTTCATTCTTCCATACTTCATTCCTTTCTTTGCTCGCCCACTTTTCTAAAGCCTCCCCTACTCTTTCTCACTCTTGCCTTACTCTCTCCCTTCACCCTCCGTCCTTTTTCCCCCACCCACCCTTTCACTTTTCCCCACCCGTCCTTTCGCCTTTCCTCATCCTCCCTTTCGCCATTCTCTTCTCTCCCTCACGCCTTTCCTCCACTCTTCTCATCTTACCCTCTTTTCCTCCCCTTCCCCCACACTCCTTTACTCTCCCTCACTCGTAAATTCTCGATTTTCCCTCGTCTCCCTCCCTTTCCTCTTCTCTCCCCTTCTCTCCCTTCCTCTCCTTTTCTCTCCCTCACTTACCTTCTCTTTTTCAGCATGCCTCTTTTTTTTCAGTGTGTTCCTCCCTCCCTCCCTCTCTCTCTCCCTCTCTATTTTTGCTTATTCCTTCAGGCATTCACTCTCTCACTAATTTTCCACTGTTTCTGTGTGTGTGTGTGTGTGTGTGTGTGTGTGTGTGTGTGTGTGTGTGTGTGTGTGTGATTTATAACCCGAAATTTGTCTAAACTGTTGTAAACCAGTCAAACAGAAGTCACATGTGTTATACATTGCAACTAGTATTATCGAGACAGAACTGATTGCTCCAAACGAGGCTTGGGAAACCGAAAACCAAGCTTCAGCCAAATATTACAGTTAAAAGGTTTCAACAACTGCTTTGTTTGAGAGAACTAGATGCTTCTGGTAATTATCTGTCAAATACCTCAGGGAATAGTGTTGTATCAGTTGCTGCATAACTGACCTAATGAATCCTGTTTATTCCTTCTAGCTGGTCCAAGAATAACGACAAGCCATTATTGTCTTACCACATAGGACCTGTGAGTACTGCGTTCATGTAGATAATTCACCTCAGTGTGGTATAAGTGTCATGCCCATTTCGGTACCTGACTTGTGAAGCTGTCAATAGCAATAACAAAAGTCGAATCATGTTTGGTTAGTTAGCTGACCGTGCATTGTCAGGAGGAAAACAGTATACTGGTACATGTATTCCATTGCCAAGAAAATGTCAGCTTTCGTCTAACCTGACCATCCTTTTGAACAGGTAACAGAAAATGGATGGATGGAAATGCAGTTAAAATATTGTCGTAGTGTTGAACGCCTTCTTTTTTGTAATTACTTTACATCCTGGTATTTGTATTAAGCTTGAACTATGAGTCGAACGTTAGATTATTTACTGCAGTTTCTTACATATACTCCCTATGATCATTTCCTATATCTGTTTGTCTTACAAAGCTACTAACGAACTATGTTTGACAAAAATATTCAGCAAATATTAACATTTTATTTCTTTACCTTTGAATTTTCCCCAACAACCAAAGGTGAAGCTGGCTTTGGCAAGGTAAAACTAGCTGTAGTAGAGTGGTGTTGACCAGTTTAAAGTAGCTTTGACCAATTCCGGGTTTTATTTTGTATATGTAATCCATCATGTTCATCCTCGCTCCTGTTTCTTCTCTCATTCCTTCTCCTTCAGTTAATCTTTCATTCCTTCTTCATATCTTCCTTTTCTCCTGTCTGCTTTGCCTTCCTCCTTCCACCCTACCCTCCTTCTTTCCTTCCTTCTTTCCAGTTTTTCTTACATAATCCTTCTCAGTCCAGCTCTTTCTCCTTCCTTCATCTCTCTCTCTTTTCACTTTGCCTCTACAGCTGCATCCTTCTGTCCAACCATCTTCTCTTCTGTCAGTCTCTCCTTCTTTCCCTCCCTCCTCTCCTACCCACCTTCCTCTCTCCCCCTTCTCCCTCCATCTCTGTCTAACTCTCCTTCCCTTCCTCTCTTCCTGCGCCCTTGCCCTTCCATTTACTAATTCCCTCCCTTTCTCTTTCCCTCATATCCTCTCCTGTCACTCCCTTCCTCCCCTCTCCTTCCATCTTTTCTCTCCCCGTCCTAGTACTCGTTCTTCCTCTCTATCCCTCCCTCCGTTCATTTCTCCTTTCCTTCCTTCCCTTTCTCCTCCCCCAGTTTGTTTAACTCCCCATCTCTCTTTTCTCTCACCTTGCTGCTTCCATCCCCCCCCCTTCTCTCTCTCTCTCTCTCTCTCTCTCTCTCTTCGTGCCTGTCCAGCCCCGTCCTTGCACTTATTCCTTAACTTTCTCCTTCCTTCTTTCCCTCTTCTCCTCTCTCTCCCTCTTCTCCTTTCTCTCCCTCTTCTCCTCTCTCTCCCTCTTCTCCTTTCTCTCCCTCTTCTCCTCTCTCTCCTCCCTCCATCGTTCCCTACGTCCATTTCTCCTCTCTTCCTCTATCCCTCTTCTCCCTTCATGCGATTCCATCCCTCCCTTCTTCCCTCCATCCATCTCTACCCTGTGTTTCCCTCCCTGTTCAGCCCCTCCTTCTTTCCCTCCTGTTTCTCCCTCACCTCCTTCCCGTCCTCTCAACATGCCTATCCAAACCATTCCGTGCCCTTCCTTCCCTCTTGTCTCTCTTCTACCTCTTCCTCCTCCTCTCCTCTCTTTCCTCCCTTCCCTCCCTCCATCCCTTCTTCTATCAATCTCTGTCCAGCTCTTTCCTCCATCTCTCCCTCTTTCCGTGCCCTTCCTTCCCCTTTGTCTCACTTCCACCCCTCCCACCTTCTCTCCTGTCTTTCCTCCCTTCCCTTCCTCTCTCCCTCCCTGTCCAGCCCTTTCCTCCTTCCCTCCGTCTCTCCCTCTCTCCGTGCCTGTCCATCCCCCTCCGTGCACTTATTCAGTCGGTCCACCCCTGCACTCGCATAGGGAGGCCCACGGCTGATTAATAGTTTCGATAATTACGATGCTCTCCCTTCCTCCCTTACTCTCCCTTCCTACCTCCCTTATTCAGTCGTTCTCTTCACCCTTCCACCCATTCCCTCCTTTTCCTCCCTTCTCCTCCCTTTTCCCTCGTTCCTCCCAGTTCCCTCATTCTGCTACTCCTTCCTTCTCCCTTATTCCCTCTTTCTCCCTTACTTCATCGGTCTGGTATTTCTTCCTTCCTCCCAACCATTACCTTCCTCCTCTCTCTTCCTCCATCCCTCCTTCTTGCCTTTCTGCTTTTCTTCTCTCTCTCTGTCTCATTCTCCCCGTCCCCCTTTCTTCCTTCCTTATACCTTCCTCCTCCCTTGTTCCCTCGTATCTTTTCTTCAGTGATTCTCGTCTGTTCCATTACTGTCTTTCCTTTCCATTTCTCTTTTCTCTTTCTTACTTTTTCCATCATTTCTCACCTCCTCTTCCTCCACAGCTCTCTCCTTCCTTATTTGCTAGTTCTCCCTGACACTCATTCATTCTCTCTCTCTCTCTCTCTCTCTCTCTCTCTCTCTCTCTCTCTCTCTCTCTCTCTCTCTCTCTCTCTCTTTCCTATTCCCTCATTCTCCCTAACTTCACTTTCCCTCTCTTTCACCCTCCATTTCTCTCGCTTTCCCTGCCTCTCTCACTCTCTAATTTTATTGCCCCCCTTTCTCTTCCTCTCTCTCTAATTTTTGCTATTTCTCCCGCACGTTTCCCAGTGTTTTCTTCTCTCTCTCTCTCTCTCTCTCTCTCTCTCTCTCTCTCTCTCTCTCTCTCTCTCTCTCTCTCCATAATTTTCTTTCCTCCAGCCCCTTATCTTGTGGCCTCATTATTCCTCTCGCCTCATCACCTTCATCGTCTGCTCCCTTCGTGTCTCTGATTTATCATTATTTCATCGTCTCTCCTCTTCCTCCCTTCATTATCCTCTTCTTCCCTTTCTTCCTTTCCTCCTTTTCATCACTCTTGCTCCTTTTCTTCGCATCATCATCATTTTCATCCTGTTGTTCTGTCTTCTCCCCCTTCCCCTCCCCTTCCCCCCTTTGGTCAGTGTTAGTACATCAACAGTATATTCTCTCTCTCTCTCTCTCTCTCTCTCTCTCTCTCTCTCTCTCTCTCTCTCTCTCTCTCTTTCTCTCTCTCTCATTGCAGATTTCATCCTCTTTCATGGCTTTCTTTCATTTCTTCCCCTTTCTTTTTCTCTGTATTATCTTCTCTTTTCTTCTTCTTTCTTAGTCATGTTTCTTCAACCATTTCCTTTTCTTTCGTCGTTCATAAAACTCTTCCTTCCTTCATCACTTCAATCCTCTTCATCCTTTATTTTCTCCTTCATCCATATACTCTTCTTCTCTGGTATTCTTATCCTCCATCCTTCTCCTTCCTTCGCCACCATTTTAATCCTTTCATTTCTCACTACTTTACATTCCCCCCCCCCATTTTATTTTTTTACCCAGTATTATCACCCTCATTTATTTAATCATCATCGTCATCATCATCACGTCATCTTGCTACTCTTTTATCATCTTCCCTTCTCCCATTTCATCATCGTTGTTACCATCTCTCATTGTGATAATATTTCATTTTTCCACCAGCACCAGCACCATCTTTATGCTCTTGTATCACACCTTCCCTCCTTCATCATCTTCATAACATCTTTCCATCATTATTACCATTAATTTACCCATAAACCATCATTAAAATCCGCTTTTTCTATCCTCTTTATTTTCCTATCGTCTTTCTTCGCTTTCACTGTCTTCCTCACATCCGTCTTTTTCGCGATCTCCCCCACCACAAATCCATCACCACCACCACCACCTCAGCTCTAACCTCGCTCATTCCTCTCCCCATCATCACAATTTCCCACCTCATTACCTATTATCGTCAACTCCTTCTCAGTCACCTCCCTTTCCTCCCTTCATTACCCATTCTCTTCCCCTCATTACCCTCCCCTCTTCATTAATCCTCCCTCTGCTCCTCCCTTCATGTTCTCTCCCTCACCTTCATCCAACGTCTTCTCGTTTCATCTTCTTCATCTCTCACTTTCCTTTCTTCCCTTCATTGTCCTACCTGTCATCATCCCGTCCCTTCTTCACACCTGTCCTCCTTTCCCCAATCACTTTTTCTTCCCGTCATTACCCTCATCTTCTTTCTCCAGCCAACATTTCTCATCACTTCCTTCGTTCATCACCTTCTCCCCCATTATTCGCCCTTTCCTCCTCCTCCCTTTATTATCTTCCTATCATCCCCTGCATCTCCTCTTCCCTTTCTACTCCCTTTATTCCTTTATTATTTCCTATTTCTCCTCCTCCCTTCATCATCATGTTATCATTTCCTATCTCTCCCCGTCTCTTCATTATGCTCCCCTCATCTCCTGTCCCTCCTTCCTTCATTACCCCCGCCCTTATCATCTCCCTCTCTCCTCCTCTCATCATCACCCTCTCCTCCGCTCATTACCTTGCCCCTCATCACCACGACCCTGGCCTCTCACCCCATCATTAGCTGTACATTTGTTAACCTTCTTATAATGGATACATTAATTACTGCTTCCTTGCTGAGCATCCACCTCTCTCTCTCTCTCTCTCTCTCTCTCTCTCTCTCTCTCTCTCTCTCTCTCTTCTTTCCTTGGTGTTCTCTTAGTATTGTTTTGATATTATTATTATTATTATTATTATTATTATTATTATTATTATTATTACTATTTCATTAGTCTATAATTGTTTACCTTTTTCATTTTTGTGCTGGAGTAGCTGTTCCTGGTTAATTTATTTATTCAGTTTGAAGTGCTTTGTTTCGCTTGCAACATTCTTCTCAAACGCACATTTTCCGCTTTTTTTTTTTTTACCTGTATCTATTTTCTTTCTTTAATTCTACTCTTTCTTTATTGTTAGTCTTCGTCGTCTTAGGTACCTCCCGTCCGTTCAGCCTTTTTGTCATTTCATCCGTCAATCTTCTTCCTCTGTTTTCTTTCATCATTCTTTTGCTTTTCATTCATGTTTTTCCTCCTTTTCATTTGTTCTCGTCTATTCAGTAACTTAGTATTTGTCCTCTTCCATTTATTGTTTTAGGATTCTTTTTTCATATGCCATGTTTCCCTTCACTACTTTTTTCTCCTCCTTTTCATCATAGGCGGTCGTTGTTGTCATTCTCCTTTTCATTCCTTACTTTTCCCAGTCGTCATATTTGTCTCTATCACTTTTCCTCCCTCTTCTTCGAATTTTTTCTGTTTATTTACCTTCGTTGTTCTTTTCTTTTTCCTTCAGTCTTTTCCCCCTTTCCTCACTCTCCTTGCTTTCCTTCCTTTATGTCGCTTTCCTTCCCCTTCCCTGCGTCCCTTTCTCTACTTGCCATTCTTAGTCTCTGCTTCAATTCTTTCCGGCCCTCATTCCCTGCCCATATTCTTTTTTCCCTCCCTTCATCATATTCCTTCTATCTCTCCCCTTCCCTTCATCACTCTTTCCTCCTTTCATCATGCTACTCTCCCCCTGCCTCTTTTTCTTCTCTCTACCCTTCCTTTCATCACTCCTCCCTCCTCTCGTTCCTTTCCTCCATCCTTCTCTCCTCCTCTCATCTCTCTTCCCTTCTCCCTTTCCCTCCCTTCATCATTCTTCCCCTCTTCCTTCATTGCTCCAGTCCGCTCTCTCTCTCTCTCTCTCTCTCTCTCTCTCTCTCTCTCATCTGCATCTCCATCTCCGTCTCCATCTGCATCTCTTTTCAAGCACACCTTCTTCCACAACTCTTCCAGCTAATTTCTCACTCAGTCTTCCACATTCCCCACAGTTTCTCAGCAAATCAGTACTCTCTTCCAGGGCCCTGTTTCTATCCAAGAATCTCCCACATCCCTTGCCTGTCCCCCAATCCTTCCAGTCCACCTTTCAGCATTCCAATCCACCTTTCAGCCTTTCAACCCACCTTTCACTCATATTCCTTCCGTCTCCTAGGCCTTCCAGCGAACACACTCCCACTGCCTGCTTCTTCTACAGTCTCCCAGTCTACCTCTCAGCCTGTACCAACCCACCACTGCCTCAGTCTCCCTTACAGTCTTAAAAACCCCACCAACGAAACCCTTCTCCCACAGACTACCCTTTCTCCAACACTCGCACCCACAGCTCCACCTCTATCCCACATCTTTCCCACAACACCACCTCTATCTCATATCTGTCCAACAGCATCTCTCTCACACATCTCATCCAGGCCACCACTCACTCATTCTCCCACTCTCCTGACAATCTCTCACCCTACCTCTCTCCCAGCTTATTTATATCTCCCATTTCTCTCCCAATACTCCTCTCACTCACTCAGGCTCCCACATCTCCCCCACAATCTCCCAGGCAGCCCAGCCAACCAACACATACTCTCCCACAGCCCCTCCACCCCCCACCCACCCACGGAGGAAGTGGAGGGAGCGCGGCCAGGCAGGGTCCAACCCCTCTAATGATTAATAGTGTCGATAA
Source organism: Coenobita brevimanus (assembly GCF_032717465.1). Classification (NCBI taxonomy): domain Eukaryota; kingdom Metazoa; phylum Arthropoda; class Malacostraca; order Decapoda; family Coenobitidae; genus Coenobita; species Coenobita brevimanus. The sequence goes on from NC_137046.1 coordinate 54,282,994, forward strand.
TTACCCGGGCTGGACGGGCGAGGCAGGACGGCGATGAGACAGGCATTACTTTGATGGCAGCGGATACTTGGAATTACTTTAATTAATGTGATCAATTACTTACAAAGCTCTGAATTTCGTTAATGAATTGGTCGGGTCGAGTGGTAGTGTGGGGGAGGGTAAGTAGGTTTGGTTTTTTATTGCGGGATCTGTGTGTTGTGTGTACTTTGGTGTCTGTTGAGGTGGTCAGTTGTGGTCAGTCTTTCTCTCTCTCTCTCTTTCTCTCTCTCTCTCTCTCTCTCTCTCTCCTTCCCTGTCATCCTCCTCCCCTACTTTACTCCTTCCCAGTCTTCCTTCACTGCCTTCCTCCTTCCCTTTCTCATTGTTTTCCTTCTTTTGTCCTTCCTTCTCCTCACCTCACGATTCTCTCCTGTTCCCTGTTTTCCATCTTACCTTGTTTCTTCTCTTACTCCTCCTCCTTATGCGGTTTTACTCCCTCTGTCTTCTTGTTTTCTTCCTTCCCTCCTCTCTGTCCGCGTTCTCGTCCTCCCTCTGTCTCTCACTCATAGCCTCTCTCATCACTTCCCAATACTTCACTTCCTGCCTATTCCTTTTATTCCACCTTTAGCTTCACTTATCTCTCTTCTTCGTTTCACCGTTGCACCTCTTTCTTCTATTCTCTTCCTTCCCTTCCTTCCTTCCTTCCCTCTAACCTAGAATCTCCCTACCTTCCTCATCCACTCAATTCTACTACGTCTGTTTCTATTTCCCTTCTTCCTCGCCGCCTCCTTCCTTCAATAAGCCTCTGTTCATGGCCTTTCCTCCCTCGTCCTTCAATTCCCTCTCCTACCCTCGTTCTCTTCCTGCCTCTCCATCCTCCAATTTCCATTTTCTCTCCCTACCTATGCCTCCATTCCACCATTCAGTTTCTCACATAACTCTCCTACCCTCCACTTCTCTCACAACCTCTCCTACCCTCCTTCCCTCAGTTTCTCTTCCTTTGTCTTTCCTTCAGCTTCTCTCCCCGTCTCTCTCCTTCCATCTCACCGTCCGTCGTCCTTTCCTTCGTCCCCCTTTTCCTTCTCATCATTTGCTCTTCCTCCGTCCTTCACGTCCCACCCTACCCATCTCCTTTTCTTCACCCATATTCCTCTCTCCCAAGTTCCCTGCTTTCCTCCGTTCTTCATCTTGTTGCCCTTTCTCCGTATTGTTTTGAGAAAGTGTTCCCCTGAACTTGCCTCTGTCCTAGCTAAATTATTCAGACATGCATACGTACTTCTTTATTCCCAAATTCATGGAAAGAAGCCAATATCCACCCAGTTCCGAAGAAAGGAAGTTCGTCTGACCCCTCCAATTACAGACCAATAGCTGTCACATCTTCTCTTGGTAAGGTATTTGAAACTTTAATTAATAAGCATATTGTTAAACATCTTGAATCCAACAACTTAATTAGTGATAGACAATACGGTTTTCGCCACGAAAGATCCACCATTGACATACTCAATCTCTTAACTCATACCATCCATCAATCAATTGATCTTGTTGGAGAAACTCATGCAGTAGCTCTTGATATCTCTAAAGCTTTCGACAGAGTATAGCACAGTTCCCTGCTGTCCAAACTCCCTTGCTATGGACTAACGTCTTTTGTTCCTTTGATTTCTTCTTATCTTAGTGACAGGAAAATAAGAGTAAAAGTAGATGATGTATATTCGAATTTCCACTCAGTTAACACCGGCGTGCCGCAGGGATCAGTTCTGGCGCCAACCCTATTTCTGGTTCATATTAATGATCTCTTATCTGTCACTCACAATCCCATTCACTCATATGCAGATGACTCAACACTGCATAGTTCATTCACACTCAGACATCCATTCACAAGGTCTAATGTCTCTACCTCTCAACTCAGTACAGCCATCTCCATAAATCAAGATCTATCTACAATCAGTGAATGGGGACAAAACAACCTTGTCTCTTTTAATGCTAGTAAAACTAAATATATACAGTTTACTAATAGACAGATATTGCCAGATTCGTACATTACCTTCAGTGCTACTAATATTCCCATCTCCAAAAGTATTGAAATTCTTGGTGTCTCACTTAACAGTGCCTTGAGCTGGACCTCTCATGTCAGATCACTTGCTAAAACCGCCTCAAAGAAACTTGGATTATTGTACAGAGTCCGTAACTTCTTCGCCGATGAGCAGTTAGCTATAATCTATAAGAGTCATGTGCGCTCTCAGCTTGAATATTGCTCACCCTTGTGGAATGGTTGTGGAGAGGTTGCTTTAAGACAACTAGACAAAATTCAGAATAAAGCTGTTAGAATCATTAACAACCCTGCCATTACATATAAACTACCTCCCCTGCAAGTAAGAAGGAATGTTGCCTCCCTTGCATTATTTTACAGATATTTTTTTGGCAAATGCTCAGACGAAGCTGCGTCCATGGTGCCACCTCTTCATGCCTTCCCTCGTGCTACACGGGCATCTGGTAGCGCTCATGACTGGAATGTCACTCAACCATATTGCAGAACTTCTGCCTATCAGAATTCTTTCATTCCCCGAACTGCATCTCTCTGGAACTCGCTTCCCCAGAGTTGTTTTCCTCCAAATTTCAACCCACAACTGTTCAAGTCTAACTGTTACAGATATTTTACAGAGGACACCAGTAATCTGGTGTATGGATTTTTTTTTTTTTACCCGTTTGTTTTTCCTTCCTCCGTTCTGTTATTTATAAAAAAAATAAAAAAAAAAAAAATTTCCTCCATTCAACACTTTCCCCATACCAATCCTTTTTTGGTTCTTCATTGCGTCCCATTTTCTTAGAATTTCTTCCTACTCTCTCGGCTTTCCTCATTCCCTCCACCCCCTTCTTTCTCTTTCTGTATTCGCCTTTCCTTCATCTTTCACTTTCTCTCATCATCTTTCTCATCTTCCCCAACACAGCCTTTCTCCTCATCCATCTCCCCATTGAGTTTGCTTTTACATATCTCTTCCTCTCTCCTCCGTTCCCTCCAGCTTCCACATAGTACCGTTTTCCACATTATACTCTTTCACACACTGTTATCCACACTTTCGCCCAATCTCTGTATACTTCCTGTGTGCATCCAGGAATCCTTTTTTTCTCTCTGTCGACCCACCTTCCCCTTATATATGCTCATCCTTCAGACATTTTTCCTTGGTTACTTCTCCTTTCCTTCCTATCCTTCCTTCTGTCCTCTCTCTGTCCATGTTCGCGAGTATATTCATTCTCAGGCCATTAGTCTACCCCTTTTTTTTTTTTTTGTACAATCTTCTGTCCTGTTCATCCTTCTGTTGTTTTTTTCTCCATCTTTCTTTCCAGTCCTTCTTTATGTCTGCACCGCTTTATATTGCCTGTCTCCATCTTTCTATCCCTCACTGTCAATCCTTGAATTTTCTCTCTCTGTTACTTTTGTGTGTGTGTGTGTGTGTGTGTGTGTGTGTGTGTGTGTGTCTCTCTCTCTCTCTCTCTCTCTCTCTCTCTCTCTCTCTCTCTCTCTCTCTCTCTGTATTACGTCTGCCCTTGCTTTCTGTCCATCCTTCAATCCTTCTCGTCCCCATCCATCATTTGTCTCACTGTTCTGTCAGTTGCTCCCTCTCTCTCTCTTAACTGCGTACGTCAAATCATGCAGGTATCTTTTTCTCGCTGTCAGGCTTATGTACAACCTAAGCATTGAATCATTTACCTTTTTTTTTTTTTTCGAGCATGTCCCTCGACAAATCTACTTACCTGCAGCAAGATGACATGTAAATCCCCGCCGCGATAATAGAATGAAAATGTTTGTAAAATGCCCCCTGTTTAAGCAGTTATTTCGCATGCTGATTGTTTTAGGTGTGTATATACGGAGGTACATCTAGGGTATGTGTGGGGTGTGTCTGGAGTGTGTCTGTGGGGTGAGTCCAAACGGAAATCACACATTTTAGGATGTACTGGGGTAATCAAACGGTTGGGGTGGGTTCGGCTATCAGATGTGTTCTCTGTCTCGTTTATGTGCCTACTTATGTAAGTCGGGAGGGGTGATGGTGACGGTGGTGGCTTGAGGGTCCGTTGTTTGGATTATTTCTTATCCTTTCAGTGTGTGTGTGTGTGTGTGTGTGTGTGTGTGTGTGTGTGTGTGTGTGTGTGTCTTTGTGTCTGTGTGTGGGTGTATGGGTGTGGGTGTGTGTATACGCGTGCATGGGCAAGCACGCGTATATGCATGCATGTTAGTGCACGTGTGTGTGTTTGTGGGCTTAAGTGATTGAGTTCTGTTTGCTTTAGTGTGTTTAGTTGAGTTGAATTTGCGTGTTTATGTTTGAGTGCACTTATTACATGGACTATTGGATTTAGTGTGTGTGTGTGTGTGTGTGTGTGTGTGCGCGCGCGCGCGCGCGTTCATTTTTTCCTGTGTATGATTTTGTTTTTTTGTGCAAGTATGTGCATGGTATGACTGTATTATAATGGGGGAGGCGGTGGCTGAATCGGTAGAGAGGCGGCTTGCAGTCCTGATGGACCCAGGTTCGAATCCTGGCTGGGGCAGGGGACAGTTTAAGGATTTGAATTTCATTAAAAGCAGACTTTCCTGATCTACCAGATGACCCGCCGACATGTCGTAAAAATACCCCCGCTAATACCAATACACCAGTCCTGTATGAGACAGCCCTAGCATGTATTCAATATGGACGGTGGGTGTTAGCGCCGAAGTGGTGACATGTGGAGGTGTAGGAGGACTACTGGGCCTTGGGATAGGCTACTGCCCCCAAGATATAGGCCCTGAAGCCTTTGCCCAGAGTCGGACACATTAAAAAAAAAAAAGAAAAAAAAATTATTTGTGTGATTAATATGTTGCTTATGTACTTCCATGAGTGCCTTAGAAAGCTTACATTATGTACGTCCGTGTTACGAACGAGGGAGAGGCCCTCGCGAGTCTTTCGTCTAGTAGTGGCATTTTCTCACATATGAGCGGCCAGACCGACCCGGACCGGCCCGACCTGGCCTGACCGTAACGCTTTTGAGGAGCTTACATCTCAGCAGCCACAGGGTCGATCACTGCGTGGTTTGCACCATATTATAGCCTAATTCTTTAAAAAAAAAAAATTTTAACACCGAGGCGGTGCACATGGCACGTGACACTCGCTAAGTGCAACATATCGAAAATTTTCAAAAGAGAAAAACAGACAAGACAGTTTGTCGTATAGGCATGAAACTTGGTAAGTAGATAGCCATCAGTGTACTCTAGGCATCCTTGGGGTGTAATGCGACATTTTAGTGCTTTCGAATTTAAATGGCCTCGCTCGTACCTCGCCAAAAAAGGCGTTTTACCGGTATATGTACGTGCGTGAGTCCAAGGGAGTGTATATTTGTGTGTGGGCAGTTGGTTGTCCCTGTTCAGACATCGGTATGGGAGTAGCTGACTGGTGTGTGTGTGTGTGTGTGTGTGTGTGTGTGTGTGTGTGTGTGTGTGTGTGTGTGTGAATACGGTCTTTTTTAATACTAGGTGCCGAGCTGCACATATGTGAATGCTTTACGTATTTGCACATGTTTCTGTTAGGGGAGAGAGAGAGAGAGAGAGAGAGAGAGAGAATGGGTGCGTCTGTACGCAGTATGTGTAGGTGTATATAAATGTGCTTGGATATGCATGGGTATATATGAGGTATATTATATATGGTTACGATCCTGCGTGTCCATGTGCAGGGGCATATACGCATGTACCTATGTGCATTTTTTAAGTGTTTATGTTTATGTGTGTTGCTGATATTTTCATGTGCGCGCTCATGCGTTGTATGTACATGG
>NC_137046.1:54291265-54346265 GCF_032717465.1 Coenobita brevimanus
CCGTACCATTCCCCTCCACCACTACCTATAACTCCCTTACCTCTTCTTCCCACCACCTCCACTACTCCAAGCCTGGCACGGGGCTACATCATAAATAGTTTAGGATAATTGTCTGGCGATAGCACGCATTACATAGCAATCAGCATACATTAGGGCCCCACCTTCCCATCTCCACTCCTCCCGGCAACGTCTTGAGGTGGAGGGCAGACGCGCTGGAGAGGCTAGTGAAGGAGGTGAATATCTGTTTTACACTGACTATTAACACCCTGTTATTGGGCAGACGGTTGTATGTTGAGAATTATATGTCTATCATCCACACTTTCATTACTCCATCACAAGCGTAGGAACCAGGGACTAGGCTACTTTTTTTTAATGCTAGGAAGAAGGAACCAAAGGCCATGAGCCCGCAATAACCGTTCCCTCCAAGAGAAAAAATAAAATACAAGAGAGAGCCAAAGTCAAGATCCGATCATTTCGAGATGCCTGGACACACTGCGTTTGAAAGACTAGAGATCATAGCTAGCAGGAAATACAGGCAGAGGGAGACAGTTCCAGAGTTGACCTGTTGCATAAATGAAGGACTGGGAGTAACGGTTAACTCTTGCATTAGAGAGTTGGACAGAAAAGGGATGAGAGTTTGCTGCTAAAAGGGGGCTACGCGCCCTTCGTAGAGGTGGAGGAATTCAAGCAGACAGTTCAGAGGAGCAGTGACCATTGAAGTAGCGATAGAAAAGAGATAAAGATGCAACAGTGCGGCGAAGAGACAAAGGTTGAAGGGAGGCAGTAAGAGGAGGAGAGGTAATGAGACAAAAAGCCTTCGACTCCACTCTATTGAGAAGAGCTGTATGTGGGGAGCCTCCCCACACATGAGAGTCGTACTCTACACACGGGCGAATAAAACCCGTGTATAGAGTCAACAATTGTGCAGGGGTAAAGAAGGCACGGAGTCGGCTTGGCACACCTAATCTCTTAGAAGCAGATTTTGCAAGAGATGTAATATGATCTTTCCAAGATAAGTCCCGAGTGAATGAAACTCCAAGCATATTCAAAGATGATGCAGGATTAAGCTGAACATTATTAAACATTAGTGAGTACACTTGTGGAAGATTTGGCGGGTTGATAGGTGTAAGAAATGAGTCTTTGATGCATTAAAAACAACAAGATTATTTTTACCCCAGTCAGAGATACGAGCCAAGACCTAATGTACAAGGCTAGAGTGACCAGCATTTCGTGAATAATAAACTCCAGTCACTCCTCAAATGTAATCCACTGTGGGCCACATCCAGTTGGAGCGACTTAACCCACTAGACCACCAGGCGTCCTTTTGGTTATATGGTTACCACGGATCGTAGAAAGTGGTTCCCAGGGATTCAAAAAACTGTTTGGTGTGTCACTCTAGTCTCTTGAAGGTAGTTCTACATCAAATGAGTGAATGGTGGGCACCCTAATTCGTACTATGGGTCACAAAAGTATCGGTGCACAATATGCGTGAAACATTTGGGACCACAGAATGAAGGTCACTGAAATATTGGTGTCCGACTTAACACACGTTGGTAGCCCTGATGGCGGGAGGTGTCATATATCGCCAACTAGCAAAATCCTCTTGCAAACATATAGCAGATGTTATGTTTATATAAACAGACATTGTTCACACACAATGAGACGTTGGTAATGTCAGCAGTTGTTCGAATTTTTTCGATCGGCATCGGACCCCCTGTGCACCGATACATTGTCACCCCTGGTACCTTTATATTATACGTTTACTCTCAACTCATTCTCCTGTCACCTCTCTCCTTCGTTCTCACTGTCCTCTCTCACTCTCTAACTGTTGACTGCTGTGCTCTGAGAATCAACATAGAACTATAGAGTGTACAGCCGACTAAAATAAAGAGCAATACTCCTAAGATAATGATGTAAAATTGTGTTCTTAATCATTCGCCTATTATATTCTGCTTCAAGCTTGACGATTTCGCTGAATTTACGAACCCCTCCCTCTCCCGCCCTCATTACTCAAGTTAAACACAGCCCCACTCTCGGCCTTAAAAATGGTGGTGTAACTGGTTGGCATGAATTATCTCCCTGGCATGAATTTCAACCACTAATGACACGAGGAAGCGCAGTAACTCTGGTCAAGACGGCTAATTATTCTTTACGCATTACTTACAACTCTAATTGCCCTTGGCTGAGGGCTTGGTGAATTATAAGTAGATCCTGGTCGCTTGTGGATTGAGTAAGTGAGTAAGTAAAGTAAAGTAAGTAAATCAATAATTACAGTAAGGAAGGGCAGTGCAGTTGAGATCTAAGTAGGATTTCATGGAGTTAGGATTGAGGTTGTATGGTAAGATTGCTATTTGTGACGGCTTTGTTTAGAGCTCGGTTAGACGTCTGATTAGGTTATCATTAGTGTTTGTAGTCTTTGGTTAGGAATGTTAAAACGGTGTGTGTGTGTGTGTGTGTGTGTGTGTGTGTGTGTGTGTGTGTGTGTGTGTGTGTGTGTGTGTTGTGGGGGGTGTTGCAAGGGTATCGACTAGTAAACAAGATGTAGCATGATGGGAAGTGTAGGTTGAAAGAAAAGTGGAAGAAACAGGTAAGAACTGGTTGGGGGTGGATGCAAGAAAGATGTTCTGATGGGAGGTGGGAAGTAATATCCTGGAGATGATCATGATGATGTTGATGATGATGGTGGTGGTAATGATGATGATGGTTTGGATTTGGCTTAGATGTGAGTAGAGTGAAAGAGGATATATGGAATGAGTGCTGTAGGGTGTGTGTCGAGTTGAAGGGTTTTTAGTGTGGCGGAGTATGGAGTGTGGCAACTGCCTGGAGTAGAAATACCGTAGGATGTGGAGTGTAGCAAAGATATGAATGTAGTGTACCAGGGTGTATGTAGATTCTTGATGGTGTCTGGAGATAAACAGAGTGTGCGAGGATCTTAGTATGATTCTGGATGGAATCTGGAATGCGCCAGATGTATCAGTAGAGTGCGCCAGAGTCTCAGTGTGCTCTGGAAGACGTCTGGATGAAGTCTGGTTATATGGCTAGAATGTGCCAGGATCTCGGTTCTGTAAGAAATGTTGAGATATTATGAGACTGTTTTCGAGTCTGAACAGGTTATTAATGGAACCTGGAGTGCAGTAGAGATTAGAGTATGCCGTGATGAGAATGATAAATGTAAATGGAATTTAAAGTACGACCAGGGTGTGGATAGGATGTAGAATGTGCTTGGATGTCAGTCGGTTTTGGGCGGAGTCTGAAGTGTGCCAGCGATGTGACGATAGTGTGCAAAAGTCTGGATAATTCTGCGTGGATTGTAAGAAAGTTGTGAATAGGGCTCACATTGTTAGAATATGCTCAAAGAGAGAGAGAGAAGGAGAGAGAGAGAGAGAGAGAGAGAGAGAGAGAAGGGGAGGGGGAGTTGGTGTAGAAAATGCCTGCTGCAGTCCCGTCGTCGTCTCATTATGCATAACATTATCATAACAAAGCTGTCCAACCTCTTCCCAACAGGCGATATTAACTGCATGCAAGTAGCTAATGCAACTCTGATGTTCCCACCGAAAGAAAGAGAGAAAAAGAGGGAAGGAGAAAAAAAAGAAAAGAAAATTACTCCTTATTTGCATGTCCTCGTTTCATTCATAAGTGAGGAAAAATGTGTAGGGGAGAGGAGGGGTCTTGTGAATAGGACCTCCCCTTATCCCCTCCACCCCCCTACTCCCTGCTGTGCTTACCGCCTCCAGACATGCTCATTATGTTTAGTTATTAGGTCTTTGTGTGTGTGTGTGTGTGTCTGTGTGAGAGAGAGAGAGAGAGAGAGAGAGTATGGCTGGATTTCTTTTTCATTTTTAGCTGTATGCTTGTAAAGAGAGAGAGAGAGAGAGAGAGAGAGAGGAGGGGGCATTGAGAGCACGGCAACCTCTCGTCTGTGTGCCATCATTACTGGTGCATTATCGTTTTTATTGTGTATTTCATTAGTTTTAGTAAGGACAGTTTTCTAAGAGCCTTACCATTGAGTCTTACACCAAGGTCATTAGGATTTATACACTGTAATGTTATTTGAGTAACATAAGACAGGTTTGTGCCGTCAGAGTGTGCTATTTCTGTACTGATTTCTAGCACGTTTCCATTACGTTTGTTTCTGAAAGGATGTCATTCCTCTCTTTCGTTTTGTTACGGTCGCCATAGCTTCCATTTCTTTCTTTTCGTTCATTTTTTCTGGACTTTCTGGCATCCACTACAAATCATTGCGTTCGCAAACTCTGCTCTCCCCACTTAACGTTGCTCTCTCCACTTAACGTAATCTCCATTAACCTTTACTGTTAGATGACTTTATTTTTGTTTAGGTCAGTACGATTAACTTTTTCCTTTTTTTATTTTTTTACTTGAGAGGTCTATCTGATGGAAGAGATTAACCGTGTTGTCGGTAAGAACCTTCTTAGTTGAATGAATATCTTTCGTTAGCCAAATAAATTTCATAAGAATCCTTTAGTCGAGAGAAAGGTTACCATTTCTTTCTCTTTGTATATATCGCCGTCTTCGCTCTGTCCATCCTATTGTTTTGTGTTTTCCCATCAAGTCTTAGAATCATGTCTCACTCTCAGCGTCCACCTCCTGCCTACCTTGTCGGTTTCCCGTTCTTCCCATTTTTCGTCTTTCATTTCCTAACTTTTTAAGAAGAAGAAAAAGAAGATGGAGGTTTATGCCTGTCGACTGTACGTGGCTTAGTAAGGCAGACAGTCGTTTTTTACTGTCCCAATCTTCCCCAAGAATATGACCCACAGTAGTCGGTTTAAATCCGGGTCCCCGTTTATACTACTGGGTGAACAGGGACAAGTGGAAAATAACTTGAGTCCACCAATCTCACCGGCTCGAAAATGAGCTCAGGTTCTTCAAGTGGCGAGTTGGATCTACTAACCAATGGACTACCGGCTCCCCTGCACTTTTACCTTCTGTTTCTCAGTTCTCCCTACCTAATACCTATTCTCAGCCTCATATCACCTTTTTCTTCTCCTCCAGTTCTCTGGCACACCAAACCTCACTTCTCCCTAATCCCCACTGCATCTCACTACTCCATCTCCCTCATCCCAAAACTTCCTCACCCTTACTTTCACATCACCTCCACCACTCTCACCCTTCGTCTCTTGTACTCCAACTTCAGCGTAACTCTTCTTCACCCTAACACTCCTTCACCATCCCTCGCCCAAACACACCCCACCAGTCCTTCATCCTAACCCTCTCCCCATCAGTCCTTCACCCTAACCCACACCCTACCAATCCTTCACCCCAACCCACGCCCGACCATTCCCTCACTCTCACCCTTACTCCTCTCCATCACTAATCCTCTCCATCACTCATCTTCTCCCTATCGCATCTTCTCCCTCACTCAATCTCTACCTCACCCTTACCCACACCCTGTCACACCCTCCTCCTCGCCCTCACCTCGCCTCTCCCTCATCCTCAGATCTCTCCCTCTATTTCCGCCCCTTAACCCTCCCTCCTCCCTGCGTCTCCCCTAATTTTCATCTCCCCTTTACTGTCGCATTCTCCCCATCCTCCATTTATCCCCCTCTCTCTCCCTCTTCTCTCTTTTATCTTACTCTCCAGCTGGGTTAACTCTCTCTCTCTCTCTCTCTCTCTCTCTCTCTCTCTCTCTCTCTCTCTCTCTCTCTCTCTCTCTCTCACACACACACACACACACACACACACACACACACACACACACACACATCATCCCTCTTATCCCTTCCCTCTCTCTTCCTCATCCCTCCCTCTCATCCCTCTCGTCGCAGTTCGTCCTGAGAAACGTCAAATTTACATATGATCTGGCGCTGGCGTGGTTCACCCTGGGATCCCAACAGCTGAGTATTTCCCCCTCGTCCTGTGGTCACTCTCGATATTCTCGTTATACCCGCTTCAGTCTTACAGTTTTCGGCCGAATTTTCTCGTTGTCAGTAAGATTTGAGTTTTGAGCATAGTGTTATAGGTGGACGTGAGTGTTAGTGTCTGATTTTCTGGCCTAGTTTTACTGGTGATTGAAGGCGTGGGCATTTCGATATTCTCGTTAAACCCACATCAGTCTCTCAGTTTTCGCCCTTTTTTTTTTTTTTCGTTAGCCTCTTTAATCATCCTCTGTTCTCACAAAAGCTAAGCGAATCTAGCATTTTTTGGCTAACTGTCTCGTTGCCTCGATTTTTTTTGTTTTCTCGCACGAAGTTTTCACCTTTCAGCTGATTTTCCTTGTTAAATGTGGTTTGGATTCGAATTATGAGTTTTAATTTGTTGGTGATCTTGGATGTGTTTGATGGCAGCCAAGTTTTGCTGTATTCATAGGTGGATTTTACTTTCCAGCCAAATAATCTTGGTGATCATGGGTGACATTGGAATTTTCGGTCAACTATCCTTGTTAAAACCATTGAATTACATTTGTTGAATATTTCCTCCCGCCCCATGATCACTCCAGATATTCTCGAAGAAACAAGACTGATCTTAAAGTTTGGTGCCAAGATTTCTCGTTAATTTCCTAAGATCTTCCAGTCTTGTTGTCAAGCTTTTTTTCTTTTACTTCGACGAAATATTCTCGTTGATCGGGGGGGTCAGGGTTTAATCTCTTGAGCTTAATTTTGTTGTTGGACGTAATTTGGATCCCACTTTTCGGACAAATTTTTTGCTGGGTAATCTTAGCCAGGTTACTGTATTTGCGTCTGTATCAGTCCGTATATCCACTGCAGGAACTGACCTTAATGCTCACTGGGAGAGTCATATCCCGAATTTGTCCGCCCATATGTACCGTTATCCTTTTATCTGCTCCCTTAGCATTGTCATTAAATTCCGCTTGATTTTCCTGTTTTCTGGTAAATACTATTGTTGACCTTTCGGTGGAGTTCAGTTTTGCACATTCATATTTGCGTTGAATTTGCTCGTACAATGGATTCTGCATATATAGACATATATAAATAGATTGATTGATTGATTATTTGATTGATTGATTGATTGATTGATAGAGATATAGATAGATAGATGTAGATATAGAGATGTAGATTTTTTTTTTTTTTTTTTTTTTTTTTAAATTGCTGCTGCAGTTCGAGTCAGCGTTTCTGTGAAGCTCAAGTACAGTAAATAACACTTCATTGTAGTAACTCCTAGCCATTTCAATTCACAGTGTAACTTATTTCTTCTGTAAAACTGACGTTAACCCTTTCAGTCTGTGAACATGTTTTTCGTCTTGTTCTTGGTACCAGCTGCCGATGTTATAAAACGCAAAATAGACTTATGGGATGGAGTGGTTGACTCTGGAATTTATTAACCACTTCATTACCAGGAAGGTGTCCTACGTTAAGTAAGACTGTCTGGTGGCAGGAAGAACAAAGTGCAAAAAGACGTTATCTTACTGAAGGGTTAATTGATTGTATTTTTTCACCTTTTATCTCACCTTTACACTCGTTAATCCCTTCAGTTCGATGATATCCTTTATGCTGTATCAGGCCACTGCCAGACGATATCATGAAACTAAGGATTGATCTCTTAGAATAAAGAAGATATTGTAATTTATATCTAATTAAAAAAAAAAAGCTGAATAAAATCGACTGGAGACAGCATCAGAACAGTATCAGTCCCTTCACTCCGATGACTTTTTTTTTTATTAAGCTACCCACAAAGCTTTATTCACTGATCTACTTAACTATAGTAATGAAAGGATTATATAATTTCATATCTGGCTCAACCCCACCCCCCTTGCAGTTTGAAAAATCTGTCCTAATATAATTAAGATCGTCAGGAGAGAAAAAAATAAATTTAAAATACGTCATCGAACTGAAAGGTTACAGACGTCATCGCTGTGCCGGAATTCGAGTCTGCTTCAAAACTCTAAATGTCACAAATACGGATTTGTATTTTCTCTGTAAGCCAGACTTCATATTCTTTTCAGCTTCATGTTTTGTTCATAATAGATAAGAACTCCAAGTGTCTCTCGTGCTCAATATATTATCCGGTACTTTAACACTAGAATATACCTTAATAGCTCAGTTGTACGGTTGTGGACATAAATATTGATCCACTTCATTACAACAAATAAAGAGACTGAACGATTATTTCGAAACCCAGTGGTGCGATCTTCAGAGCTCAATTCCCTTTTCAGAATATTATGTATTAGTTTCATAATTGGGGTGATACTGTTGCCCGCAGCTGTACATTCGTGAGCATTTATTCCTAGAACTGTCAAAGACTGCGAAGAGGAAGAGCAAGGAGAAGGCCAGACAGGGAATGTAGAAGTACATTAGGGAGGAAGGTGTGGAGTGATGGGAGGCAGTGACCTTAACTCTTTTACTAACAGTGACGTTTTAATTCAGTCATTTACTGTTGTCATCAGCCAGTTTAATTTAATTTATTATCTAAGGACTGCGCCCAGAAGATTTTTATTTTTTTCTTGTTTTACTGTAGATATTTTTTTCTTCACGCAATGGAAGAGCTTTATCTCCCTCAAAACTATTGAACTGCATCACTCCGATGACGCACTATATTTTTTTTTTCTCATTCTTCCTTCAGACGATCTAATGCAATGGCTATATGACGTTAAAAACTGATTTATGCTGTATCTAACTCCTGCAGTTCAACAAGTCTTAATTTAAGATGATAAAAAATAAATGTGAAAGTTACAGCTAAACGAGAAGTGCTTCCTCGGCACAAGGGGTTACTAAAATGAAGCAGACTTGGTAGGGGAGAAAGCTTTTGTTTCTTTATTCATTTTCTTCACTTTATTTCAAATTACATATTCCGTTTATTAGCTAAGACGAGAATCATCCTGTAAGGAGACTCTCTCTCTCTCTCTCTCTCTCTCTCTCTCTCTCTCTTTCTGAGAATTAAAGATTGATAAGCTAGAGCCTTCTTGACCTTCCGCATTTCTTCATATTTCACTTACATATTTAAACAGTGACCTTTTAATTTTAGTGCGTGTTTAGCCTTAGTATTTAAGTTTAGCGATATGTGAATTTTTTCTTTCTCCTGCTGCTTATCGATCTCTCTTGCAGGATTTAAGTACAGCAGTTTACGAATTTGATTGTCTTTCTGTATCTATCTGTCTATATTTATATCTAATTATCTGTCGTCTATATATTTATCTATCTATACTGTATATTGTATGTATATATATATATATATATATACGAGTATACCTGTTTGTGTGTGTGTGTGTAATATATATCACTTTCAGTGGGCAGCAGTTACTGATATATAAACCATACCGGTACCTCTCTCTCTTTCTCTCAGAAGCAAGTGTCCATCCCTTCTTCCTTAACTCTTCCTCGCCACTTTCCAAAACAACAATTAAAGAAATTACAGATCCACAGCATTTGATATACTTTCATCTTCACACTGACTTTTTTATATATAATAACTTATTCACTGTCGTCGATAGCTTCTAGTGTATTTTACTCCTTATATCTTTACAACTTGGAAATCTACACATATCTCCATCCCTGTACCACAACTTTTCCCAGTACCACTTTCGAAAACAACAATAATGAACATGCAGGTCCTGAGTATTTCATTTCATTAGCGGTGACCAGGGCCGCCCCTGCCTCCTCCCCTCTGGCCGCGCCGCCTCAACTGGATTACCCTGCTCCTCAACCCTTCCTCCTCCCGCGGGTAATTCCTGCAAAACCCAGTCAGGCGCCTCCCTTGCCAGACAGCGGGCGAAGGGGACACATTTTAAGCCTGTCGTCCAGCCCACTCTAATTGAATTAACCTCACTCATGTTCGGGGATTAACGGGAGCTGCGATAGGGTATCTTTCCTGAAGTGTTGTTTGTTAGTCGGTTCGATACGATTATGCATTTTCACGTTCATTCTTGCTGTCGTCGGATCTTTTTATGCAGCTTGGGAATAGCCGTGACTATGAAAGGGCTAATGACTGCACTGCCTAACTCATCCGCTTCGAAAAGTCAATCGAGTGGGATAAAAGTGTGTGGAAGAAGCAAGAAAGAAGTCAGGTACACAATATAGAATTAAAAAAAAATAAAAAGTGAAGTTCATACATTTTTTACAAGGAACGATATTCATAGGAAAATATCCGTAAGGATGGATAACGTCAGTGATGACCTTTAATCTAACCGGAGGTATTTTATCATTATTTAGGACGCCTCAGTCGGAATGTCGGCCTTACCATGTGCATGGGGTTCATTCAGTCATGTAATGTCACCTAGGGGAGTAGGCTGGTCTTTTTCTCATAAATATACTGGACTATGGCACCTTAGCCTTGGGCCCCTACACCCACACCTCGAAGAGGGTAATAAGAGAGGGACATGGTTTATTGTGGCTGAGGTGTGCGTAGAATGGTAAGGGTCGGATATACAGTAGGTTTGTGTTTGGGTTTTGAGATGTGCGTAGTGATGGAGTTGGACCCAGATGCATTACGCACGAGACTCGAACCCAGATACAAGACCCAGATTCGAACCCGTGGCTGTAAAAAGGGCATGTGGATCCGGGCCTGAGCTACCCGGAATAATTATGTATGCACAACAAATCTCCGCTCTGGGGTCCCGGAAAAACTTAGAGAGAGAGAGGGGGGAGAGAGAGAGAGAGAGAGAGAGACAGACAGAGAGAGAGACAGACAGACAGACAGAGAGAGAGAGACAGACAGACAGACAGACAGAATTTTTGTTTCATTAATACTTGTACATTACTGTTTTATTGCATTAGCCTTCTGTTTACAAAGGAATAAAAATAAACAAATAAGAGAACAGAGGAAGATTAGAGAACTGAAAAACTTATCCTCTTCACTACGATCGTCTTATGGTTTTATTCAGGCCACTACGAAGCAATTTTTATTCAGCTTAGAAAAGAGTCAGTAGAAGTGAAGGAGTTATCTGTTAAAGCCATAACTAACCTCTCCTGATCGTATAAATCTCGTCTAAGCTGAATAACCGTCCTGGCAGTGTTAAGAATGGAGTAAAAAAAAAAAAAGTTGAACTGAAAAGGTTGAGAACTGACTCTATGTTGCCAGAGTCTGCTTGAGCACTGACGAGATGTTACCCGAGTTTGTCTGATCGTTGGCGAGATGATTATTACGAAAGTAGGCTACGCACGAGCGCTGACAAATGTGCCTAATATTGCCGGAGTCCGGTCGAAAGCTGACGAGATATTGTCAGTCTGCTTGAGCGCTGACGAGATATTACCGGAGTCTGTTTAGCGCTGACAGGATGATAATACCGGGGTCTCACTTCAGCGCTGACGGGAAATTACCAGAGATACTGTATATTACTCGAGTCCAGATATTAATAGAGACATTCGAGTTCGCTTGAGCGGTAGCGAGACGTTACCATACCCAGTGTTCGCTTGAGCGCTGACGGAATATTACAAGGGAGATATTATTGCACGAGAGAATATTACCCGCGTCCGCTTGAGCGCTGGCGAGAGACAGAGGAGCTCGCTTGAGCGCCACCCGACCCGCTTTCTTCCCCAGCTGATAAAAATGTAAATTAGGCTTTGTTTGACCCAAGATAATCGCGATGATCTGCTTATCATGCCACTGCCGGAGGGGGACGAAAAGCTGGAGGAGAGAGAGAGAGAGAGAGAGAGAGAGACGAAACGAAATAGATAGGTAGACAGAGAGAGAGGGAAGAAGAGAGGGCAGGACAGAGAGAGAGAGAGAGAGAGAGAGAGAGACGGCAGGACAGAGAGAGTAGGGCAGAGGAGAGGAGGGGAAATAATTCGAAACGTTTTTATAATGAGAGGAAAATTGCCGCGTTAAAATGCAAAATCATATACAGGGCGACGTCTGACTCAATCCAATTTGTTTTTGAAAAGTTCTTTGTGTGCGTTTTTGGATGAGGCGGAGGAGACGTTGAGGAAGCTTCTATTGGGTAATTATTCGCCCGTTTTCTCCCTCGACTCTTTTAATTAGGGGGGGAGACTAGGCTAATTAGCGATGAGTTTTGTGGTTGGGTCGACTGGTTGGATGATTGTGAGGTTATATGATGGATTGGTTGGGTTGTTTGGATGATTGTATGATGATCGTGGTTTATATATTGATTTTGTTGATTGTGAGTTAGTTGTTAATGTATATTGAATGTATTGGTCGTGTGATTGAGATTGTGAACTTGTTGGGATTGTTATTGACTCTTTATTGTCTGTATTACCTGTGAGCCAGAGATTGTGAGATGCCTGTGACTGTGGGTTTATTCTGATCCATATTTTCACTGTTCTGTATATAACAATGTGAATTTGTTTGACTGTCGTTAGTATTAGTAGTAGTGTGCTTAGGCATTGTTTCTCTCTCTCTCTCTCTCTCTCTCTCTCCACACACACACACACACACACACACACACACACACACACACACACACACACACACACACACACACACACACACACACACACACACACACACACACACACACAGCCTGATCATCAGCCTCCCTTCATTACCACCACCACCACCCCTACCCTATACCATTCCTTCCCCAACCCTACCTACCCCGATCCTAGCTCTACCCACCCTACCTCTACCCCTGTCCTAGCTAACCCGTCCCTACACACTCATAATTACCCTAATGAACCTACCCGACCCATTTATTTCCACCCGTTAATAGCAAGCCAACTACTTGTTTAATTACCAGTGCCCTTCCCTGCTCTGCACTGAGACACCCATCAGAGGAAAAATTGGGGAAGAAATCTGGGGGAATGTAAAGAATTAAGAAACGACACGACTGAGGATCTTTGTGAAAATGGGAAATTTTTCTGTCTTGAAAGTTTGGTAAATATAAGCAGTCCAGAAAAAAATGAGAAAATAATAAAAGGAAAAATTCTAGGGAAATTTTAGGAGGTAGCAGAATGTTGGTAAAGACGGAAAAGTCTGGGGAAATACAGGAAGAAAATGACACTGCAAATATCCGGTGAAGCATGTGGGGGAGTGGGGGTGATCCTGAGAAAGACTATGGGGGAAGCAAGGACATAATACGGTGTCTGTACAGAAAGAATGAGAGAAGAAACGAGAGAAGTGGACAATGGGTTGAAAAGTTTTTGGAAACGTAACCTATTCACTACCATGATATATTCGTTTCACTGTTGCTACAACCAGATACTTTAAATACACTCTGGGAAGGAATTAGCAGTGTAGAGATTTTTGGAGTTTGTTGCTTACACTTCATTAAAAGAGGTTTCCCTAAAACTTAATAAAATTGCGTAACGGTAGCCAGAAAGATAAAGAAAAAAAAAGTCACCGTGCTGGAGAAATTAAGGATGAACTCTGTAGGGAAATATTTGCATAACTAGGGGAAAATTTGGTACTCAGGAAAGAAATTAGGGGCCAAGTTTTGAGTGGGGTGATGGAGTAGGTGTGTTTTTATAATTCCGGGTTGTGTAATCGCCCCTCCTTGCCGTGCTGGGAGTGTTGATTATGCGGAGAGAGAGAGAGAAAGGGGGGGGGGGCTGGAGTGTGAAGGAAGGAAGTTATGAACAGACTTTATGGTGTGTGTGTGTGTGTGTGTGTGTGTGTGTGTGTGTGTGTGTGTGTGTCGGTATAACAATAAAACAACGAAGGAATTAATTCCACCCGCGCGGGAAAGCGTAAGGGTGTTTGAGTTTGGTTTGATTGTTCGTCTGTCATTCTGTCTTTTAACAGTGTTACGGAAAAACTGCTGGATGGAATTGCACCGAACTTGACACAGTGATTGAGAACCACTAGAGGAACAAATGATAAAATTTTGACCGAAAAAGGCCACAGGTCATAAGTCAAGGACAAGTTCATGTCAGAGCTTTTATCCGATTTTGACCAAACTTGGTGGAAGGATTCATAGTCAGGAAAGGAAGTGATTCCAGTTTTGAGAACAATCGCTCAGAGGTAAAGGTCACAAGGAAAGGTCAAAGGTTCGGCCCTTTAACTCAAATAATTTTATGTTGACCAAACGTGGTGAAAGGGTTTATGGTTGGTCAAGGATGAACTGATTTTATATTTAGAACAATAGATCAAAGGCCATGGTCACAGTTCAAGGTCAGCTTAAACATTTTTGGTCCAATTTTGCCCAGACTTGGTTGATGGGATTAGTGTTTTGTAAGGATGAAATTATCCAGTTTTGAGAGTAATGAGTCAAAGTTCAAAGTCACAGATAGGGTCAGAGGTTCGACCTTAAACCGATTGAAGGGCTCAGGTGTTGCACTATGTGAGTTTTCCTTCTTGTTTTGTATGTGGTGCAATCTGTGGTAGTGGAAGGGTCAGTGCGATGAAAGCTTGAACCTTAGTCATCAGTAACTCATCGGTTCATCCTCATCGCTACACTTCACCACCCTCATCAGTCCGACTTTTCACCTTCATCAGTGCATCCCATTAATCCACCCTCATCATTTCGTTTCCTTCCTCCATCAGTCTACCCTTATCAGTCCATTTCTTTACTCTTATCAGTCCACCCTTGTCATTCTGCCCCTTTATTCTCATTAGTCCACCATTATCAGTCCACTTCTATATCTTCAACAGTCTGCTCTTATCAGTCAACCCTCATAAGTCTACCTGTTCACCCGCTTCAGTCCACCTATTCACCCCGCTTAGTCCACCGTCATTAATACACCTTTACATGGTCATCACTTCACCTTCAACAGTGCAACTCTTCACCGTCAACAATCCATCCTCAGTGCACCTCTTCTGTCATCAGTCTGTCTTCCTTAGTGTTTCTCTTCTGTCATCAGTCCACTCTCACAAGCACACCTCTTCGATCATCAATCTACCTTCATCAGTACGCCTCTACATGCACACTAATGCACCTTCACAAGATCACCCCCACCAGTACACCTCTTCATCCCATCAGTCCACCCTCATCAGTACACCTCTTCACCCCATCAATCCACCTTCATCCATCCGCACTCACCAGTCTACCACCCTCATCAATCCACCTATTCACCCCGACTCCTGCTGTGCTTCCTGATAATCGATAATCTGGGTGTATAATAGTGTGGGTATTTTTACGTGGTGATATAATTACTGTCCTTATATAGGTATCCTTTTTATATTTTTTTTCTGACAGCAAGTATGATGTAGAAATTAGTCATACATTATGTGTGTGTGTGTGTGTGTGTGTGTGTGTGTTTCAGTATTTCACTATTAGTATGGTTAGGAGTTGGTCATTCTTGCAGTTTCTTTGTGTGTGACAGTTTCTGTGTTTTTGTGTGCATGTATGCAGGTGTATGTGTTTGTCCATAGAATATAAAATCATCCATAGTTTCTTTGCGTTCTTCTGACTTATTCAGTATAATCCAAATTCTGTGTGTGTGTGTGTGTGTGTGTGTGTGTGTGTGTGTG
The DNA here is from genome assembly GCF_032717465.1 of Coenobita brevimanus. Classification (NCBI taxonomy): domain Eukaryota; kingdom Metazoa; phylum Arthropoda; class Malacostraca; order Decapoda; family Coenobitidae; genus Coenobita; species Coenobita brevimanus. The sequence continues at coordinate 54,306,542 of NC_137046.1, forward strand.
TGTGCATAGAATACGAGTATAAAGCCATGCATAGTTTCTTTACGTATTTTTGACTTGTCCAGTATAATCCAAAACTGAGTCCCATATATATATAGGGTATTCGCGCTTTTTCCTCTCAAAGACAGGAATTTGGATGACCACGCAGGAATCATCACGGTATTCATTACTGCACAATATAATGATAACATTAAATTCTGTATTAATACCCGATAAATAATTCAGCCTGCCATCTGATTAAACAATTGTGCCTGTATGCGCCCTCCCCCTTTTTTTCCGCGATAGTTCTGGGCGGCCGTATATCGCGTGTGTGTGAGTGAGCGAGCGAGCAGCGAGCGAGAGAGAGAGAGAGGAGGGGGGGGGACTTGTATGTCGTTTATATATATATATATATATATATATATATATATATATATATATATATATATATATATATATATGAGGATGTACTTGTGTTAGATTGAGAGCTTTGTATGTGATGTGTGAGTGAAATTTACATATCTGCGAGAAGGCTACTGTTTGTGTGTGCAGGAGAGAAAAGACTATTTGAGTGTGAGAGGGGGTTTTTAGTGTGTGTGTGTGTGTGTGTGTGAGATACAGGACTATGTGTGGACCAGAGTGCTGTGTGTATATAAGAGACAGTACTGTATATGCATGAGTGTTTTATGTGTGTATAAAAGAGAAGTCAGTGTGTGGGAGAGCTGTGTGTGTGCGAGAGACATGGTTGTGTGAGTGTGCATGAGAGGACTATGGAGCTTATGAGAGAGAGAGAGAGAGAGAGAGAGAGAGAGAGAGAGAGAATGAAGGAGGTGCGGGAGGGAGTGGGGGCTACGTTTATGAGAGAAAGAGAATTGAATGTGCATTAGAGATTTTGGGAAGGGGGGGGCTCTGTGAGTGAGATGTTGTTTGTATATGCAGGAGGTATTTGGTGTGAGAGAGGCTGTATATACGTGTGAGTGAAATTTGTAGTTTGTGTAGCAGGATTGTGTATATGTGTAATTGCCGGACGCTATTTATGACAGAGAGGGAATGTAGTTAAAGACCTGTCGTGTACGTGTGAATTTGTGCCTGTGAGTTCATGAGCGTATCAGCCCGTGAGGTGTGTGTGGAGTGGGGGGCGGTGGGGGGAGAGAGAGAGAGCAGTTTCGAAACGTGTTAGCGAGAAAAATAAAAACTGTTTTCGTGTGTGAGTGTATCAGTGTGACAGAGTATATGTACATGTGATTATGTTTGTGCGAGGGCTCCACCACCACCTCACTAAACAACATCAAACGCTCCATGCATGTGCCCCCACCCATAGCTTTCATGTGTGTTCGCTGATTACGGATATTATGCACCGTGCTGAACACATGGTTGCGAGTGACACACGTGGATGCTGTTTGCTGTCTGTGGTGCTAGGATCAGGATATGGTAGGATGGGGGATGATAGAGAGGACGCGGATAGAGTATTAAAATGTAAGAAGACAGGAACGACAGGGATGGAGTTAGTAATGAAATATAAAGCTGAATAATGTTTATGGTGACAAAAGAGATTGTTGCTTGGTATACGTTCGATTGGGCTCAGAATATGGTAGGATAAGGGATGACAGGAACAACAGAGGTGCAGAGAGTATTAAAACGTAAGAAAATAGCGACGGCAAGGATGGAGACGGATGGAGATAGTTTTAAAATTAAAGGAAAAAGATGTAGACGACAAGGATAGCGAGTGATGGAGAGAGTATTAAAATGGAAGAAAAATATGCCCCGAAGATGACAAAGACAATGATGTTTGGTGTTTGTGGCACTGGGATCAATATCTAGGACAGGGGATGATAGGAGGGGCAGAGACCCCGATGAGATTAACTGTTAAAAAAAATAAAAGTAAAGTGGTTAAGGTGGGCATATCAAAATGTTGTCAGGTGTCTGTGCTGCTAGGATCAGGACATACCAGGATAGGGAATGACTGGAAGTACAGAGATGGAAAAAATATTAAAGTATTTGGGAAGAGGATCGGGAAGGACAGGGAACGAAAGGGTATTAAAATAGTAAGGACAATGCGTTGGTGACAAAGAGAATCCTGTGTGGCGTGTGTGGTGCTGGGATCAGGGTATATCAGGATATAGCTGGTGAAAGGAAGAAAGGGGGTAGAAAAACAATTACTGTAGATTATTAAGAAAAGATTATTTATGGTGGCAAAAGAAAAATGTTTACGCTCTGATACCAAAACTAAAAATGTGACAGTAGAGTGATTGGAAGGACGGAGGATAAATGGAATATTAAAAATGAAGAATATTGTGTTTATGGTAGTGAGAAGAGCAAGTGCTGTTTGGCAGTTGTGCTGCTAAAATCTAAGTGAAAGAGGTTATGGGAACAAAAAAAAAACACTGGGATAGGCCAGAAATGGGTTTCAAACATAAATGTACCATACACATCTCTAATCAGAATATGGGAAACAAGAAGTGAAAGGAAGGACTGGTTTAACTGGGGAAGGCAGATACAAGGAAAGAGTGCTTAAGTGTAGGTGTGGATATTTCTAACTCCCCCTTAACCGGCATATGTACTAGCGGCAGCGGTCTATGTTACGGGTTTCTGAGGCGTGCAATGTGCGTTCGTCTGATACTGGACCCGCGATACGACTCAAATGCTTGGTGCTTATTGTCTTGTGCACTTAGAGAATATTCCCTATATAGCTGAAGTATGATGACCCTTACCTCACAGCACTACATTTACCGAAGCATATATTTTTCATATAGTAACGACGGTGATTGACGAAGCGTAGATTTGTAAGAGTGAAAAAAAAAAAAAAAAGTGTGTCACTGACAAGGAAAACACTCAAACATTGACCCAGATTACCACACGCAGCAGTTTTTTTTTTTTCCAGGTCCTTCTTTTACTATTATTTGCTGAGGAACAGACGAAGGTAAATAAGGAGAAGGAAGATCGGCTCTTTGTTTTTATACGACGTTTAAAATCTAACATAATACTCTTTCAAGCGTAAATTTTTTCTTAAAGGTAGATAGATAGATAGATATAAGTTTCTTGCACACATGCGCACAGAACTGTACAGACTCTCCCTCCGCTCTCCACACAGGCACCTCAGCGCGTCCACACTTCAGCACTATACATATTTAATGCCATGTGTACTGAGTTATCCATTATCCATCGCACCCCCCTCCGCTCTAATCACCCGGGATACTTCATTAGCGCACAACAGTCCACTCGCCCCCATAAAACGAATATTGATCCTGGTGAAGATGGGATTATGTAAATTACGCATTTTTATTCAACCTCTGGTACCTCACATCTGGAGTCCCCCGGCCCGTCCAAATGAAGCGACTCATCGATACTCAGCACCCACCCAGGTTGTTCCGGCCATCTGGTCTGCCCGCAACACCAGAGTCTGCTCACTGCAACATCATCATCATCATTATCATCATTATCATCGTCATCATCATCGTAAGATATGCCGCATCATAAGGCTGCAAGACATATACCGTAACTGTAGGGTGAGCCTACTTCAAAACTACATTATTTATCATGCAAATTGAAATAGATTGGTGGTCACTGAAGTAATACATCGTCGTAAAATTGCAAGACGCGTGACTCACTGTAACACATCATCGTCTTACAAGCTGGACTTGTTTCATGGTCACTGCAAAGGGCCAATATCTGTCATTATATTACTCCTCGACATAGGTAGAATATTATATCACTCCAAACCCACGCTGAGTTCATTGCAGCACATCATCACCATCTTGCAGACTACAATAGTTTTGATGATCGCTGCAAGAGTGCAGCATTGAAAGTTTGCAAGTTGAATTATTATACAGATTTTGATAAAGGATAGATTTACCGCAACGCAAGACTGAACTTACAGCAACACTACACATTTAACTCTTTGGAAAGCAAAGTTTTCTCTGACTTAATCAAATTGTCTGACGGAGACTCGAATAAAGATATCAAAGCGAGGGCTTACCCTGGAAAGGATAAATTGTCTTACGAAACAGAATATCATACTTATCACGGAAACGCTGCAGTGCTATTTTGCTGCATATTAAACGGTACTGGAACTATGCCATAAGTTAATTATGCATCACCTAAACAAACCTATTTGACTATCTTCCGAAAGAAATTAATGTTACAAATAATAATTGTAAATCTTGGTTGTCAGAACAGGAGGAAGAGAACGACTAGGTACACTACATTCTCCTGAAGCTGAGGTTCCCCACAAACACGCTCACAGTATCTGTACTCGTATTTATATCAGTCTGTACTACAGTAGGTTTACTTCTGGCCCGAACCTTCTCCGCGAAGGGAGAGTGATAGCCAGAATGAACCCGTACCCATGGTAGCGAAGCACGAATGCTTTTGGAGTGTCTGAAGCAAGAGTGATGCATGTGAAACTCCACATGTTGTATTGGCAATGTTTATGTGTGCCAGCGTCTAGGCACGATATGTCATGAGTATGTCAGACAGGATGCGAGCATAATTTATACAAACAACCCATATGAGATCATATGCAAGGATTCACGAAGAGTTCCTACTTTCAGTGTTTACTACGTCGTGGGCTCTAACCCTAGAATCGGGGTTCACGCATCACGATCTGAATACACACACACACACACACACACACACACACACACACACACACACACACTCTCTCTCTCTCTCTCTCTCTCTCTTTCTCTCTCTCTCTGTTTACCTACCTATCTATCTATCAGTAGCTAGATAAGTAGATAGATAGATAGATATGTGTAAACTTTTCCATTTCTATCTGTCAATAGGTAGACAGATAGATAGATAGAGAGATATTATGTGTAAACTTTTCCACTTCAGTATTAACTTTTCGTTATTACTTTATACAGTGTAACTAAGATAGTATTTGCATTTAATGTAATTTCGCAAACGAATATGTTAGTTTGTAAAAATGTACATAATTATCTTGTACTTTTTAGAACGGGCCCCAAAACTAGGCCAAATGTTGACGAATTTTGCAACACACGTTTTTAGCCTTTTGGATCGTTGCATAATGATCATGCAACGGGATAAAATTTTGCCAGTGGATTATGTAAAGAATATTGCAACAGATGACATACACCTCACTGAAAGGTTGTATATCGCCATGCTATAGGAAAACAATATAGTGAAGCTGCTGTGTGTAAAAGACGGCATGAAACGTGAAAAACATTTTGCTCGTTGTTAGATTACATATATACTATTTCCGTTGTAGAGTAGCAATTGAAACTGGATTATGCAATGAATAAGCAACATTGCAACACACACAGGGTGTAATTTATTGTGCAACTAGATCAACATTTTCCAGCCATCCATATGTATTTTTATTTTATGATATTAAAGTGCGAAATAACATCATCGTAGATAATTTTAAGTGTGTGTGTGTGTGTGAGTGTGTGTGTGTGTGTGTGTGTGTGTGTGTGTGTGTGTGTGTGTGTGTGTGTATTTGTAGGAAGTATATATATATAAGCCTTTAATTGTCTTTGTTGTTCTATTAGTATTGGTTGGCATAGTTTAATGTGGCTGAAGCCTCGAAAGATTGGTTTAGCTTTTACTAAAAAAATAAAAAAAAAAAGATTACGTTAGATTAGGCTAGGCTAACTCACTGAAAAGCAGGGGGTCTACGTAAGCAGAAAAAAAGTCGCTTGTTGCTAGTTCTAAGAGAGATTCTAAGTAGTTTTTTCAGGTTTCGTAATATCTCTTTTTGTAGCAAATTGTTCTGCATATTACACCTCAGTATTACCGTTTGTTTGTCACGGATGCAAATTATGTGGATATGAAAGGGATGTAAAAGGCTTTAGAGATAATATCAAGGTATTAGATTCAGAATAAATCGCTAAGGATGAGGAGCGATGATGTCTCTAATGTTACCTAAAATGCGCCCCTAAACTCGAATTCCTAAATGAAAGGGGTGATTTGCCAGCGATGTAACCTTTGCACAGAGAACAGAAGTCACCCTCATGTGATAATCAAGGCTTAACGTGGCGATGGTCGACTGGCTTGGGGCTTCCTCATGCTGACTCATCCTTATTCAGGCTCATTTGTTCCTTACTCATGATGGTTTAGGTCTTGCATATGCTGATTTATTCCTCACTCATCCTCATTATTCCTTATTTATGCAGATTTATTCTTTACTAATTCTGATGCCTATTTACTTCCTTCGTTCCTTCTTCCCTCCTTTCATTCGTTCATCACCTCCTTCCATGATTCATTTATTCGTTCGTAATACATTCATTCACTTATTCCTTCCATCCATTCTTCATTCATTCATTCTTTCATCCACTCACTCATTTTTTCATTCATTGGTCTCCTCCGGTCTTCATTTTTCCTCCTCTCCTTCTTTCTCTCCTCCATTGCATAATTTTATCCTTTAACTCCTTCCTTCCTTCCCTCCTTCCATAGTTTCCTTCACTCCTCCCCTGCACACCTTTCCTCACGGTGATTCACCCGTTCTGACGCATCTCAAATCCACAATACACACCTAAAGCCCTAACACACACACACACACACACACACACACACACACACACACACACACACACACACACACACAGGCCAAACCCTCTAAACGCAACATACGACAACCCTTCCGTGTGTAGTTCAAACCTTCACACGCAACTCAGACCCTCCACACGCAATTCAAAACCTCTGCTCACAACTCAACCCCGTTCACACGCAACCCAAACGCTCCGCACGCAAATTAAGCCACATCCTCACGCAACTAAACACTTCCTCAAATTCTCTAACGGCCCCTCATGCAATGCAGTCATTCCTCACTCAGTTCACCCCATCCTCACTTAACCTTTTCTCGCTAATACGGTAACTTTTTCTTTACTTCTTTTTTTTATTACTGCTCTCCAGGCAATTTTATTAATTTCTGCGGAGACATTGCGAACTGGAAGGATGAACTTTAGCCTTCATTAACTTATTCACATTTCGAGGGGGACGGAGGAGGGTCACACAAGCTGAATAACCGACTGCTTACTACGAGATGGTGAAACAAAAAAAAAATATTATAAAAATACTTTGACTTTATGGGGAAAATAATGAGTACAGGTCTCCTCTGGCTGAAGGGTAAATTCCAAGTCACGCAGCTCAAGCAGAAACGTTCACTCACAAAAAAAAAAAAAAAGATTGGAAGAATGAAGGATACGGTAATCAAATCATTTACGCTGACAAAAAATTAATCCCGACTTCCCTGTCTACTTTCACACTCTCCCTCCCTCCCTCAGTTTTTTCTCTCCCTCCTTTCCTCCGTCCCTCCCCTCCCCTCGTGCCATTTCCCCCCCCCCTCTCTCTCTCTCTCTCTCTCTCTCTCTCTCTCTCTCTCTCCTCTCCTCTCCTCTCCTCTCCTCTCCTCTCCTCTCTCTCTCTCTCTCTCTCTCTCTCTCTCTCTCCTTTCCTCTCTTCTGTCCCCTTCCCTTCCTCCTTCCCTCTCCCTTTCCTCCCTCCTTCTCCCCTAGCTCTCCATTTCTCCCATTTAGCATCCAGCCCTTCTCACAAAATCCATCCCCAAGCATTTCATCTTCCCCCCACCCTTCCCTCTTTCTCTCACCCCAATACACACCTTTACATCCTCCCTGTCTTTATTCCCCCCCCCCCTCCCTTCTTCTCCACTCTAGCCCCTCCCACGCTTTCCTCTCCACCTGCCTTCCATTTACCCTTCGCCTTTTCCCCTCCCCTTATTCTGCCCCACCCCTACCCCTACTCTACCTCTCCTCTCCCCTCCCCCGTTGACCTTACCCCTCACTTTCTCCCCTTTATTCTGCTCTCGCCCTCTTTGCCCCTCCTCCTCATTAGAACACAACCTACTCTCCTCCTCTCTCACAATACACTCTGACAAAATACAAAGCAGCACTATTAATGAACCGTTTAATTTTTTAAGGCCACCCCTCACATGTTGGGGCGTCAGGCAGTAGATAGATTGGTAGGTAGATAAGCTACTCGACTCATCTAACCCATATCCTAAACCTCCGTCCAACCAGGTACCTCAACTCTCATGTTTCCTGATCCACATCCCCATTCACTTGTCCCGCTAGTTCGTCTAACCCCTAACCCCATGCATCTCACCCCCATCCTTATCCATCATCTAACCTCCGTTTTCAGCCACTGTCCCAACTCTAACCTCAGTCGCTGTCCAGTCCCTAACCTAATTATTATCATTCGTCCCTCATCCAGATCCACTTCAACCCCCAATCCATTCAGCCCCTGCTGCTTCTGTCATAAAGCCAACATCCCGCCTCAACTACCATCACGGTCCTCTGTCTGTCTGAATGCTAACCTTATTTTCATACACACTTATAATCTGTACATTTCACCCCTAATCTCACACTCCAACCTACTTCTAACCCTATCTGTCTTATTCCTAACCTATACATTCCAGCCCACCTCAAACCTCATCCATCTCACACACATCACTATCCATCTCATCTCTAACCTTACTTCTCATCGCATCGCATCCCTAACACCACTTCCCACTTCACCGCAAACCCTGCATTCTAATGCACCTCTACCCCATCCATTTTCCCTTCAACGCCATAACCTTATTTCCTAACCCCCAGCCTCATCCATCGCACTTTTCAACCCACCTCTAACCCCACCAACTTACTCACAAACTCCTTTTTCCAACCTACATGTATCATCTTCACCACTACCCAAATTGCATGCCCAAGCGCAAGATTCCTTTCCTTCTCTTCATATGCTTTGTTCAACTTCAAGCACACTCAGTTCCAAATATTTCATTTTGTAACACACCTAATGTACCCAGCTCTGTATTCTCCTGGTTGCAACACACACACACACACACACACACACACACACACACACACACACACACACACACACACACACACACACACACACACACACACACACACACACACACACACACACACACACACACACACACACAACTTTAACCCCCTCAGTAGGATAACGCCTTTATGTGTTGTGATGTGGCTGTCTCTGGACGATTTTCCTCTCGAATGCTGGAACATATTTTATTTCATTATTACTACTACCTGATGGCAGTTTTATTCACCTTATAAGTAATCTGTCGAATGGAACATGTTAAATGTAGCCTTCACAAGCCCCTTCATTTCTAAGCATCATTCCAGAGTTAATGAAATTGTCTAGAGGTAGCAAGAATAAACTGAAATAATACGCCAACGTAATGAAGGACATAATTTAGCTCAAGCAGGATCGTCGAAGACATAAAAAGTCAATCCCTTCACTGAGGTTATAATTTTCATACTTTATTTGTGCTGCCACCGGACGATTTGATTAAGCTCAGGAGAGACTTCTCGGAGCGAGAGATCTCCAGCTTGAATAAAATCAGGTGCCGATACATGGAAGTTATCTAAAATGATTTCACTGAGGTAAAGGTCTGGTTAATTCTTGTTATTGTCTGTTTCCAACACATCTGTCTCCATTCCATGGTCTGTTTTGACCTGTCTGCAGCATAACGTATCATCCCAGAAATAGGTTTTGCCTCCTTCCAATATCCCCACTCCATCCAGATATATCCTCCCCTTCTTCACACACATTCCCTCCTCCCCTTCCCTTCCTCTCCTTACACCCTTCTCCCCACACACATACATCCTCCTCCCCTTCCCCCCTTCTCCCCTCATAAACCCTCTTCCCCTTCTCTTTTTGCACCCCTTCTCATCCCACGCGCATCCTCCTGCCCTTCTCTCCCCATTCTTCTTCCCACCTAGATGTTGTGGTAATTTCTTCCCCACTCGCAACACAAGAGAAGGTGGAAACGAGAAGGTGAAAGAAGTAGGTTAGAGAGAGAGAGAGAGAGAGAGAGAGAGAGAGAGAGAGAGAGAGAGAGAGAAATAGAGGAGGGGGAGGGAGAGGAAAGGGGGGGAGGGAGGGAGGGAGAGGGAGATGCCGTATGACCCATGGTACTTTTGTTATGATAATAGGCCGCGCTAATGACAAAATTATGCCCGGGGTCGGCTTCTCTGCTGCAACCCTTTCACTGCTCTGGTCTGCTCTCCTCTGCCCTTCCTTACTTTTATGCTTTGTTGCAGCCCCCTTGTCTGGCCCCTCTGTTCTTTTTTGATCGGTGTTTCTTTTGTTTTCTTGCTGTGCTCAACTGTCCTCTCCTCAACCCTCATCAGTGTTCCATTTTCTGCTATATTTCTATTCCGCTCTGCATTCCTCTTTGTTCTGCTCTGTTTTTCTCCCCTCTTTGTTCCTCCTTATATTTCCGCTGTCGTCTCTGCTGATCCTCCTTCTCCTCCTTTCTGCTCTTCTCTGCTGTACTCTGTTCTGCCTCTCCCGCTCCTCGGCTGTTCATGTTTATCCTGCAAATGTCTGTTCCTCTCTGCTCTCCCTGCCTCCCCTTGCCTTTCCTCTCCTCCATTCTCTGATGCTGTCCACTCCTCTCTACTCTGGTCTTCTCTACAGCTGTTTACCCATTCGTTTCTGCTTCCTCTTTTCCTCCTCCTTATCGCCTTCTTTTTGTCTACCATAATCTTGTTCTTCATCGTCTTCATTCAGCTTATCCTCTTGCTGTGTCCCCCTCTTCTCTCTTCTTTCATCTCTTTTTCTTTTCCTTCTGATACTTGCTTATTTCTGCTGCTGCTTTCTGCTGTTTCTCCTCCTTGCTGCTGCTGCTGCTCCTCCTCCATTGTGCTGCTGCTCCAACTCCTTCTTTCTGCTGCTTCTGTTGCTTCTTCACGTCCTTTCTGCTCCATCTCCTTTCTGCTACTTCTCCTTTCTTCTCCTGCTTCTCTTTCTTGTTTCTGCTCCTCCTCCTTTTTTCTCCTCCTCCTCCTCCTTCCCCTCCTCCTCCTTCTCCGCCTCTTTTTCCATCATTCTCCTCCCTACTTACAACATTCTTATCATTTTCCTCTCATCTGTGCATCTCATCTCTGTTTCCTGCACCCTTGTTCTTGCCTCTCCTCCTCCTCCTCTTAATTATCTTCCTTGTTGTCTTCTTTGCTTCTTTTTGTCTTTCTCCTCCTCTTCCTCCTTCTTTGCCCACGATAAATAACTCCAGCCTCCCTTTTCTGTTAGCTATAATTATACAACTGCGAGTACGTCCACCACCAACACAACCACCACCACTGCTACTCCTACAACTACTACTACTACTACTACTTCTACTTCTGCTACTACTGCTACTACTACTACTACTAATGATGATGATGATGATGATATTCTTACCACTACCACTTGCACTATATTACTGTCACCACAACCATTTTCTCCATCATTGCAACTATTACTATTCTTACTGCTACTTTTATTCCATTGCTATCACAGCACAGCCACTTCTTTCACCACCACCACCACCAAGCCTACGCTTAGAACCGCAGCTTCCATCTTACTACTACTACCACCATCACTACCACTGGTACTGCTGTTATTACAAATAATAATTTCATTCCTTCTACTATAACCACTCATACAGCGACCACAACTACTAGAGTCACTGCCACTTTAATTTACAACTGCGTTCTTACAGCTGCAGTCCTTATGCACGCACATTTCTAGCTTCCTCTCTGGTCGTTCTCCTCATGTAACTGCTGTTGTAGAACGTCACTGTTCTTCCACGTGAGCAATCAATAGTGGTGTTCCTCAGGGTTCCATCCTGTCATAGACTCTCTTCCTTCTCTTCATTAGTGATCTGAGGGTCACATCTTAAACTGTCCACTCATACGCTGTCACCACCCTTCACATCTCCAACCATTATTCACAGTGTCCATCACAACAGTTTCCTCAGTAGTTACGAGATTAGGCTATCACACACCCGTTTTTTTTACTTGGCTGTTATTCCTGATTGAGGTAAAAAAAAAAAATGCTGATTGTAAAGCATCATAAATTCAATTCCTACATCATTCAGCTTGCGAAAATCTTCCACATGAGTATCCCTAAATGTTCAACAGTACACAACTCCCCCCTTCGTCTCTTTCAAAATCCTAGAGATTTCATTTTCTTCGGACTTACCATGGTAAGATCATAATACCTCCCTTGCAAAAATCCGCATCCAAGAGACTGGTGTGCTAAGCCGACTCCGTACTTTCTTTACTGTAATGCTGCCGTTGACTTTGTACAGGGGTCTTATCCACCTATATGAAGCACAGCTCTTTGTTGAGGGGTGGGAAGCTAACCATGAATATTTCTTCTAAACTGGGTGGACGCTAAAGGTTTTTCGTTTCCTCAACTTCCCTCCTCTTACTCTCTTCAATTTCTCTCTTTTCACAGCAGCGTTGCCTCTTTATCTTTGTTCTAATGCCGTAACAGTATGGTCACTGCTTTTTTTTAACTCATTGCTTGCATTGCTTCTTCATTACGGTGGTCGCGTACCACACATTTGGCAACTCTTACTAACCGCTTGTCTATCCAGCTCTTTAAAGCAAGATTAAACTGATACTCTCAGTCCATCAGGGATGCAACATATCAGCTCTGGAATTGTCTTCGTCCTTCTACCTGTATCTCCAGTCTCTTAAACGCAGTATCTCCAGGTTTCTTAAGTGAAAGAATATTCAGTTTGGCTCTTTTGTTTCGTTTTTCCTGGAAAGAACTTGGAGGAGGCCTTTGATTCTTACTTCTTTGCATTAAAAAGAAAGTATCATCAATGCCACTCCCCCGACCAATGCATATACCACCACCACCACAATTACTGCTATCACTACCACCACCACAGTTACTGTCACCACCCCTACCCCTACTCTCACCAACGTCACTTGCATGCCATTCCATCCAGCCTCTGACCTCGACCTTTGGCATCCCCCCTCCCACCACCTCCACCGTTCATTATGTTGGGCCTAATTCCAATCCTCCCCCCTTGCCTAATTCCTTTGCCCTCTAACTCTCACGTTCTGTCACAAACTCTTATGCTTCGACAGTTTTCAGTTGTGTATTTTCTACTGTCTTATGCTCTCTCTATCACTCTTTTCCACACACTGTACGATTCATAGCTATTTGTGTGTGTGTGTGTGTGTGTGTGTGTGTGTGTGTGTGTGTGTGTGTGTGTGTGTGTGTGTGTTTTACCAAGCCCCATGCCCTTACCCTGACTTTCCCTTGTTCTCACCTTTTATTTTCTTTCGCCAATTGTTCTTGCATGATTCTTTTGTTTTGTCTTCTGTCTCTGCCTAACGTTGCTTTCTCAGTCCTTCTTTAACTATTTACTTTCTTCCACTAGGTATTCTTTCTTTAAGCCTCTACCACTTCATTATCTATATCCTTCTTATTTGTTCATTTTTTTCTCGCCCGTGCTGTTCCCTCTCTTAATTCTCTGTCTTTCACTTTTCCTTCTTCAGCTGTGCATTCCCTAACTCAGGTCCTTCCCAGCATTGCTTTGTCTTGCTTCATTTTTTCCCCCACACGCTGTTACTATCATTTCTTTAACGAACCGTCCTTAATCATTCTATTATGTTACATCTGTAGTTCTCTCACTTCCTCCTCCTCCTCCTTCCCCTCCTCCTCCTCCTCCTCCTCCTCCATGCCACAGCACCTCACTAATTACCTCCTCCTCTTAGACTACCCAAGGCTTCATTTATCACCTCATTGTTGCTCTCCTCTTCCGCCCCAACCCTGCCCTCCTTACCTTACCTTTCCTTACCTTACCCTACCCCTCCCTCCTTTACCGTGCCTTATATCTTCCTCTCCTACCCAACTTACCTTACGTCACTTTACCCTATCTTGCCTTAAATCTTCCTTCTGTACCCTACTTTCCTTATCTTATTTTACCTTCCCTTCCCTTCCCTTCCCTTTCCTTATCTTACAATACCTTACTCCTTCTTTCTTACATTACTTCCATTCTCTCCTCTTTCTCCTCTGCATTACCCTTCGTGTTCTTCCTCTTCTCTCTACCTTATTTCTCCTTCGTTATCTTCCTCCGTGCCTTACCTATCCATATCCTCCCTTCCCTTCTTACCCTAACGTCTTTTCTCTTTATCATACCATTCATTTCTTTACTTTTCCCTCTCTATCCTCCCTTCCTAACCTGTAATAATCTCCCTTTCCTCCCTGCATCTCCTCCGTCCCTGCCTACCTACACTGCCTTTCCTTCCTACCCATCCTCCCTTTCCTCTCTATCATACGCTCCTTGCCTACATTGAGTTGCATTCCTCAAGCCTCCTGCCTTTCCCTACCCTCCCTTTCCCCTCTCCTAATCAGTCTTCCGTAACTCCTCCCCACTGTTCCCTTCACTGTCTCACTGTCCACTTCTTGCCATCCTTGGCTTACTATTTCTTTGTCATGCTTCCATTTCCATTCTTTTTCCTTCCCCGTCTGAGTCTTCCTTTCTGGCTTTTCATGTCTTCTAACTCTCTTTGTGTTACTCCACTTATAGCTTTCCTTATTCATTCATCTTCTCTTGCTTTCATATTTGCCTTTTCTCATTCCTCCGTTATCTCCATTTCCTCTAGTCATTCTCCTTCTGTCATTTCTTCCTCACATTACCTGCTATCCTCCTCTTTCTCTCCTAATTATTCCTCTTGTCTTCCTCCCGCATCTTCCTCCCACTGCCCTCTTCCTCCTTCCCTCCTCTCCCAGTCCTCATTGTCCTATCCTTCCTCCCCACCATTTCTTCCATACATTGCCTTTTTTCTTCCTTCTCTTCTTCACCCTGCTTCCTTCCCCCTCCTCGTCACACTGCCTCTCTCCCTTCTCGTCCTCACCCTGGTTCCCTCCCTCCTCTTCCTCACACTGTCACTCTTCCGCCTCTTTCACACCCTTCCTCCCTACTCTTCCTGTTGCTGCCTCCCTCCCTTCCTCGTCATCCTAACCCTGTCTCCTTCATAATCCTCACCTTGCCTCCCTCCTTTTCCTCCCCCTTCATCCATCCTCTTCTCCTTTTCTCCCTCCATTTCCTCTTCTTTCCCCCATCCTCTTTCGTGTCCTTTCTCCCTCTTTCCTTCTCCTCCCTCATTCTATTCTCTTTTTCTTCTTTCTCTCTCTCCTTCACTTCATCCTCCCTACTCCCTCTTCTTCCTGCTCACACTCCTTCCCTTCATCCTTGCTTCTCTGTCTCTTTTTCCTTCTAATTTTCTTCATTTTCCCTTTCTCTCCCTCTTTTCTTTCCTCCATCCTTCCATCTCTCTTTCTCACTCTCACTTTTCTTCCTCCTCGCTTTCTTCCCTTCTCTAATATCTCTCTGTCCTCCCGTTCTCTCTCTCTCTCTCTCTCTCTCATCATTGTTTCCTCCCTTCCACTTTTTTCCCTTTCATTGTTTCCTCCCCTTCCCTCCCTCCCTCCCTCCCTCCCTTCCGTCCCACCCCCTTCCCCTTTCCAACCCTCCCGTTTTTGCGATTCATTATCTATATTCTTTTTTCTCCCCCTTCCATTCTTGTTTTTCTCCTTTCCCACCAGAACTCCCCTTCCTCATCCCTTTCTTCCATCCCTGATTTCCATCCTTCTCTCTTTCCGTCCCTCTTTCATTTCCTTTGCCTTTTCCAGTATTCATTCGTTTCTCTTTCCTCCCTCTTCAATGTGTCCACTTCCCGCTTCCCCTCTTACCTCCCCTTTCACTGTTTCCACTTCATCCCTCTTCCTCTCTCTCTCTCTCTCTCTCTCTCTCTCCCCCACCCCTTGTCCTTCCCATCTTCCTCTCCTCTTACTCCTCCCTTCGTTCCGTATTCAGCTCCTCCTCATGATTTAATCCTGTCTTTCACACTTCCTTCTCCATTCCCTTCTCTTTCTTCCCCCATTCCTCTACTTCCTCATATCCTCCCTACTTCTTCCCCGTCTTCCTTTCCTCTTCCTCCCCCTCCATACTTCCTCCCCCCCTCCTCCTCCTCCCCTCCTCCTCCTCCTTCACCTCCTCCTCCTCCTCCCCTCTTCCTCCCGTCCTCCTCCCCTCTTCCTCCCTATCTCCGGCCAACATCACCTCTTTTCCCGTCGGCTCACCCTTTCTCTCGTAATTAGAACCCCATTTATGAGCCTGTGAGTGCGTTGAGTGCGTGTGCGTGTGTGTGGGGAGGGAATGTGTGTGTGGGGGGGAAGGGAATCTGTGTGTGTGTGTGTGTGTGTGTGTGTGTGTGTGTGTGTGTGTGAATGTGTGTGCGTGTGACTTTGCTTGTCCGTATATCAGTCTAATTGAGTGCATTATGCTTGGATGTGCGTGTGTGCGTCTGCTTCCGGGTCATGTGCGTGTGACTGCCTTTCATTTAGCGTGATTGAGTGCATTACGTATGTACGCGTGTGTATGCATGTACGTGTGTGTGTGTGTGTGTGTGTGTGTGTGTGTGTGTGTGTGTGTGTGTGTGAGCGCATACTTGAGCGTTAGAATGCGTGTACGACTGTATTTGTTTGCGTGCTCGAGAGAGTGTGTGCGTGCCGTTGTCGATTAGTTTGTGTGCACGCGTGTCATTATTCTTAAGAGAGTTGTGTGAGTGTGCATATCATCGTCTGTGTGTGTGTGTGTGTGTGTGTGTGTGTGTGTGTGTGTGTGTGTGTGTGTGTGTGTGTCCGGCTGTGATCCCCCACTCATTATCATAACAATGTGACAATCAAGCTGTCTATCGCTCGTCCAGATCCCTCATTAGCCCAGCCCGCCGTCTCTCCTTCCCTCATTTTCCTCCCTCCCTCCCTCATTTTCCTCCCTCCCTCCCTCCCTCATTTTCCTCCGTCTCACATTATTCCTCCTTCATTTTCTTTCTCTCGCCGTTATTTCCTGCCCTATCCCTCATTTTCACTCTCCCTCCTTCATTTCCACTCTCTCATCTTCAGTTCATTCTCTCTTCCACATTAGCCTAGCCTGGCGTCTCCCCTCCCTCATTTTCCTCCCTCTCTCCCTCATTTCCCCTCTTCCTCCTTCCTTTTCTCCCTCTCTCCCTAATTTCCCACCTCCCTCCTTCATTTTCTCCCTCTCTCCCTCATTTTCCCCCCCTCCCTCCCTCATTTTCCCCCTCTCTACCTCATTTTCCTCCGTCTTGCTTCATTCCCACCACATTTTCCCTCCCCCATCCTCATTTCTGCCCTCCCTGTCTCCCTCATTCTCACTCTGCCTGCTTCATTTCCACTGTCCTTTCCTCAGCAGTACAGCCTACTCTCTCCTCCTGATTTTCCTCCCTCATTTCCCATCCTCTCACACTCTACCTCATTTTTCTTCCTCTCACACTGTCCCTCCCTCAGTTTCCTTCCTCTCACTTTCCCTTCCTCATTTCTCCCTCTCCCTCTCTCGCTCCCTCATATTTCTCTGTCACACTCTTCCTCCCTCGCTTCCTCCCTCCTGCACTCTCCCTTTCTCGTTTTCCACCCTTTTGCACCTTCCCTCCCTCATTTTCCACGTTTTCACACTCTCCCTACCTAATTTCCTCCCTCGCAAAGCCTCCTTTTCTCTTCTTGCCCTTTAACTCTCCGTAAAACCTCTGAAATATCAAAAGTGAAGTAGAGTCTAGTATTCGCATGTCACTTTTCACTGTCTCACTCTCCTACCTTTACAATACCCTTTAACTCTCCTTCAGACCTGCGAGTATGATGCCTTAAGTAGAGTTTAATGTCAATTTGTTTTTCGATGGTTCTAGGAATGTTAGTTCTGTTAGGGCGAAGTCAAGGTGAAAGTGTTCGGACGCGTCGCTAATTCACCCATGAGTCATTCATTTAAAACTTGCCCCAAAATGAGGGGTGAGAGAGAGGGAGCAAGGATTACTCACTCACACTCTCTTTTTATTCTCTCTCTCTCTCTCTCTCTCTCTCTCTCTCTCTCTCTCTCTCTCTCTCTCTCTCTCTCTCTCTCTCAAACTTACGTAATAAGTCAGTCTATAAATATCAAGGCCGGACTACCAAAAAAGAACAGTAAATAATTCTCTCTCTCTCTCTCTCTCTCTCTCTCTCTCTCTCTCTCTCTCTCTCTCTCTCTCCGCATAATTATTTAGGGGGAATATGTTTGAGTCAGCCCCCCCCCCCTCTCTCTCTCTCTCCTAGTTGACGGCGTGGGAAATTTTACTTACATTATCGACGGGTTGAGTAATCGTGCCGCGGCCGAATAAATTATGACTGTATTTGGCTGAGTCAGACGCGGGGATTTGGGTGAGTCGGGAGGTTAGTCAGTCGGTCGGTCGGGTAGCAGGCTCATTATTATTATTATTATTATTTTATTATTATTATTATTATTATTATTAGTGTTGTTGTTTTTGTTTTATTTTTTGTGATGCGACGGAATAAAGTATGATCAAGTTTCTGGGTGTCAGGAGTCGGGAAATCGGTGGGGCTTTTGGGTTGAGGGATCTCTCTCTCTCTCTCTCTCTCTCTCTCTCTCTCTCTCTCTCTCTCTCTCTCTCTCTCTCTCTCTCTCTCATCGACATACTTTCCTCGGTTCGGTTACTGTATAATGATGCGTCGGACAGAATTATTATGACTGGATACTGTTGAGTCATGGAACTATGGAAGACAGGGTGTTTGGTGGTGCTCGCTCGGTCATCACCATCATCATCATCATCATCATCACATCATAGACCCTGCATAATCATCATTATCGTCGTCGTCGTCATTATCATAATCATCATCATCATCAATTTCACACTTGCAAACGGATCAAGAAGGCTCGGGAATTGAATGTCTTGTATACTTTTATTCTCGATCCCATTTCACTGCCAATTTATTTATCTTTCACTTTCTCTTATTCTGTCTCTGTATCTTTATACGTTCAGGGATGTTCTTTTTTCATTTTTTTTCCTGTCCATGCCTCTCATTTTTCTAGTCGTATTTTCACATCTCACCAAAATGTACTGTACACGTTCTCGCACTCCATCTCACTATGTTTTTTTTTTTTTTCTTGCACTGTCTGCAGTTCACTTTATTGCTCTGCTTCTTATCTTTGTGCTGCTGCTGCTGCTGCTGCTGCTCCTCCTCCCTCCTCCTCCTCCTCCTCCTCTTACATTATTCATTTTGCTCATGCCTTACTCCTCTTCCCTCCATCGTCCTTCTTCTCTTCCCACTTTCTTTCCCCTTTCTTATTCATTCTTTCTCTTCTTTTTTTATATATATTTCGTGTCGTCCAAGTTTAATTCTGCTTCCTTGTTTCTTTCCTTTCCTACGTTTTTCTTCCATCGTCTTCCTATTCATACTCTCCTTCATATTTATCCGCATTATGTTCCTTTGTATTTCCATTCTTCCTTCCTTTCACTCTTCCTCCCACCCATCCTTCCTTCCACCCTGCCTTCCCCCCTTCCACCCTTCCTTCCTTCCTTCCACCCTTCCTTCCTTCCTTCCTTCCTTCCTTCCTTCCTTACTTACTTACTTACTTACTTACTTACTTATTCCCTCTTACTTCCATCCCATGCTCTTTTACATCCTTTATCCACACTTTTTTCTCCCTTCCTCCTCTCCTCCCCTTCCCCACGCCCCCCACCCCTTTCCTTTCCATTCTCTTTGCCTTCATAATAATAATCTCTTCCCTTCCATGGCTCCCTCCCTCCATGCCACCCTCCCTCTCTCCCATTCTCCTTTCCTCATCTCCCTCCTCTACTCTCTCACCCTTTCTCCCATCCGCATTTCCTCCCTTCTTTATTCATTTTTACCTGTTTTTCTTCCCTTCCTCCTCCCCTTCCTTCTCTCTCTTCCTCCTTCTCTACCCCCTTGCACTCTCGGTGGTCATCCTTCCCAACTTCCTTTTCTTTTTCCCCCTACATCTCTCTCTTTCCCCCTTTCTCCTTCTCTCTCTTTCACTCTGCTTCTCTTTCATTATAATGCCCTTCTCTCCATTCTGTCTATATTTCTGTTACCATCTCCCCTTCTTTCTTTTTCTCCCTCTTACCTAATTTTCTTCCTTCCTCCCATCCCATCCCCTTTCACTTAAATTTCTTCCTTCCCTTTCGATTTCCCTTCCTTTTGCGCTTTCTTTCGTCTTCAGCTTCCTCTTACCGTCTCTCTCTCTCTCTCTCTCTCTCTCTCTCTCTCTCTCTCTCTCTCTCTCTCTCTCTCTCTCTCTCTTTTCTCTCTCTTCTCTCTCTGCGCTAGCGCGCGCGATGTCTCTATCTCATTGCCCTCATATTTCATCCCCTCTTCCCTCCCTCTCTCCTTCCCTCTCGTCTATTCCTTCTCTCACTTCTTATCTCCTTCTCTGTCTTCCCTCTCCTTCCTTCCTTCCTTCCTCCCTCCTCCTCCCCTTTCCCACCCTCTGCCTTCTTGTTTCTTTCTCCTTTCTCTCATAATTTCCCTCCCTTCTCTCCCCTTTATCTCCTCTTCTCCCTTTCCACCAATGCTCCCTCCTCTCTCCCTTCCTCCCTCCCGTGCAATGCTCTTACATCTGGCAAACGAGTAATCAGGTTCTCCCCCCTCCCCCTCTTCATTTATCTCCCCCTCATTCTCCCCATCTACCCCCTGTCCTGTCTGTTCCTTCCCTTTCCTCCAAATGTCCAGTCTCACCCCTTTACACTTCCCCCCCGCCCCTCACCCCCGAATCCCAACCCGATCTCTCTCTCTCTCTCTCTCTCTCTCTCTCTCTCTCTCTCTCTCTCTCTCTCTCTCTCTCTCTTCCATTTGCCAGTCTCCTCTTTTCCTTATACATTCCTCCATTCCACCACTTTCCCTTTTCCTCTTCCTTTCCCCACCTCCCCTTTGTACCAGTCCTTTGCCTATTTCCCTTCGTCCCTTAAATCCCTTCCATTTCCCCTTACACCCACCCACCCACCCTCGTTCCCTCTCTCTTCCCTCTCACCTTCACTAGCACTTTCTTTCCCACCCAGACTCTTTTCCTTTCCCGTCCATCCTTTGACATTTTCTCCCCCTTCGTGACACTCAGACACCCTCCCTTCCCTCACACCCAGACACCCTCCCTTCCCTTACACCCAGACACCCTCCCTTCTCATCACCCTCTCTTCCTCCCTACCCTTTTTCTCCCTGTGCCCCCTCTCTCCCCATACTCTTCCTCCCTCCTTCTCTCTCCCTTTCCTGCTCCCCCCAGTCGTCCAGCACCACATTATTAATAAAACAGGCGTCGTCGCGAGCCACATGTCTGCTTAAATGAGGGAGGGCGGGACAAGGAGAAGGCAGGAAGGGAGGATACATGAGTTTCTTTTTTAGCAAGTGCATTTTTAGCATTGTGTGTGTTTGTGGCAGGGGTTGTGAATTCTGTGTGTAGGGTGGACAGTGGATGAGGGAGAGGGTTACTTAAGTGACGAATGACGTTTTAAGGAAGTTGAGAAGGAACTAGGCACCATTTTGCTTTTACTAAGTTCATTTCTGTCATTGTGTTTGGTGGATGAGGGAGCGGGATTTGGAATTTTGTGTGAGAGTTTTGGAGACTGTGTGTGTGTGAAGGGGGATTGTGTAGAGGGAAGGGTTTACTGAAGTGAAGTAGGGGAGCAACGAGGAGCCATGGAAGCGAGTACATACAAGCTTTTATTTATTAGCATGTGCATTTTTATCATTGCGTGTGTGAGTGATGGGGGGATGGGGGTTGGGGATATGTGTGTGTGCTGGGGGATGGTGTGAGGGGAATAGGGGTTTTCTCAAATGATGGATGACGATATAAGGACGAGGTTGAGAAGGGACAAGAGACGATTATCTTATTATGAGGTGCATTTTTTGTGTATGTGTTATGAAGTGTATTTTTTAACCGTGTGTGTGTGTGTGTGTGTATGTGTGTGTCCTGTTAATGATGGTGGCAGAGAAAGGACTGTACTCTTTATTCTCATTAACCTACGAACGGAGAGTGTTGGTCTTACCGTTTGGTTTTCCGGGAAATTTGGGCATGTCTCTGGTGTGCCACCGAACTCCTCATAAACAGTTGGCATTATTTCCACCGCTTCAATCTGAGGACGTAGTTTGTATTTTATTCTTTTTGTATTAAGCTTGATTTTTTTTTTTTTTTTTTTACTTTAGGGGTTAGATGTAGTCTTGCAGTAATTCCTTCACAACTAGAGGTCTTTATACTCGCAGTTTAATGAAATTTCCCTTAAAGGTGGACTGCTCTCTTCATGAAACTTGGCATGCAGATACAGGTGAATAAAAGTCAAGAATTAGACTTTTGATATGCTTCGTCTATCTGTCTGTCTGCCACCAAACTCTTCCTAGGCAGCAGAGTGGATTTTGCTGAAACTGTCATGCAAGCAGAGTGACTAAGCTGAGTGTCATTCACTGGAACTTTGCATGTAAATGGAAAGGTCTCATAAGAGTGTCAGTCAAAAATTAGGTTTAAATGTTTGTTCTTTGTTGTCTGTATGTCCGTCTGACTGTAATTAAATTTCTAAATAGATGGTGAGTTTTAATGAACTTTGTCATACAAATAGACCTGACCAGCCTATTGTCATTTTGCGAGTAGAAGCTAAATCAAGCCCATCTCATTCTGTTTTATGATCCCATCCCCTCTCTCCTACCCAGACCTGGGAAAAAAAAATATGCTTCAGAAAGTCACCAGATTTTTCCAATAAGTTTCTAGTCCCATTATTTGTGTGTGTGTGTGTGTGTGTGTGTGTGTGTGTGTGTGTGTGTGTGTGTGTGTGTAAGTATAAAATAATATATATTTTTTCCTAATTATATCTTATTTTTCAGGTAAGTCGTGTTCTTCTTTCCCCGTACTACAGTAGTGTGAGTATAAGAGCACAGTTAACCACTTGACTGTCGTGATGTCCTATTTTGGTTACTTGTTGGTACCTCCTAATAATTTTTTTTTTTTTCCGAGGAAAATTTTTCTTATTGAAAGGATGAACGAAGTTCAGATCCAACCATACAGCTCAAAAAGTATCTTAATGATAAATGGAAAGAGCGTCATCGAAGTGAAAGCAATAATGTGGATACACTTAACTATTTATCTGCGGGGTGAGCATGTGAAAATGTATAATCAGCGACAGAACTATCGTTACTCTCGCTTTTCTATGTAGCTGAAGCACAACGAAGAATTCTGAAATAGTGTTTTTCCTATGGCCTGTTTCATTACCACTATATCAACTCCGCGAAGGAAATGAGGAAGGTGAGTGTTGCCATGTCATACCCCTTTACGTATAAGACGACTCATCATTTCTGTCGTTCCGTCGTCATACTCCATGGTGACGACTGATCAGATTTGCACAAAACTTAGCGTATCAGAAGAGTTGGAAACCCCGATTCTCGCTCAAGAATTACACTTTTACCCTCTCTTCTCTCATAGTGTCCTTGCCCGTTACACGTAAAATGATCGTATGTTTTCATCAGCAGTTAAGAAACTTTTGCATGAAGTTATTTGTTGCATTAAGTATTCTGGGCAACATTCGGGCTTAAAAGCGCACAGGTCGAGATCAGATCTTTCCGATTTTTCAGATCAAATGTTAATGGTCAAAATTTTATCAGTAGTCTTGTCACTTTATATACCAAACAAATTTCTGAATACTAGCTAACTTATCTATGGCCGTAACTTATGAACAGGGTTAGAAAAAGGTATATGTTACAAATATCCCACACACTATGCCTTTTTTTAAACAAAAATAGGGAGTATATGACGAGAAATTATCACAGCGTAGCTAATAGATACATACAGTCTGCATATATAAAGTCGAATGAAAATAATGTAGTAACTGTATCTCTCTGTCTAGCAAGACACAAAATAAGAGTGAAGCCTGCGCTCAACATGCACCATATTGTAATCACCAATTTAATCCGAAGGTGACGCACAGACAAAGAGATAGTTAATGGGTACAATATCATACGTAGTATTGCTCAGACTCAGGCTAAAAATATTGTCTGCTTTATTATAAACTGCATTTGTGTGTGTGTGTGTGTGTGTGTGTGTGTGTGTGTGTGTGTGTATTTGTGTGTGTGTGCCATCTATGACGGGCGTAGGAACAAGAAGACATGGGAGGGAAGTTATTATAGTCAGGTGCATTTTTATCATTGCGTGGATGGGTGGAGGGGAAGGGTAATTAAATGTTGTGTGTGATGCAGTGTGGTGGCGGTGAAGATGATTGTTCGATGGTGGTGATGGTGGGAGTTACGTAATTGTTGTTGCATTGACGGTAGTTGTGATGGCTGTTGTAGTTACCGGTGGTTGTTGGTTACGAGGTGGAGATGGTGTTGATGTTTGTGGCGGTACCACTTTTGTATGTGTGGAGGTGGTAGCTGTAATGGTAGCTGTGATGGTGGTTGATTTGGGTATGTATTATGGTTAAAGAGCTGGTATTATTATTATGCATTTTTGGTTGTGATGGTTATGCAAGGATGGTTGTGATGGTCGTAATGATGCGGTTGTGGTTGCTGTGGGTGTTTAATTTCGCATCTGTGATAATATAGAACCTTTTTTCTTTTCTTTTTTAATGATGGTTGCTGTCTAGTGTTTGTTGTGGAAGCTGTTGTGGTAGAAGTACAGTAGTAGTCATTTCTGTGGTGGTGATAGTTATTGTGGTACTGGTTATGATGCAAGGGGCCATTCGGGCTGTGGTTGTTGATTCTGTTGGATGTATTGTTGAAGATATTGGTAGAATGGGTGTGGCATTGATTGTATTAACAGTTGTGGTGATCGTGATGTTGTAGACGTTGTAATGGTTATGGGTAATATTGTTATAATGATAGTTGTGGAGGTTTTGATAGCTCTTTTTAATTGTCGATGGTAGTTGTGGTGGTAATTGTCGCAGGTATGGCTAATGTAACTCATGTTGTTATTGTTGTTGTTGTTTTTGTTGAGATAATTATAGGTCCTGCTTGCGGTTATTGTGGTGGTGATTATGATACCTGTAGTTGCTGTAGTGGTTCTTATGCCCTGTGTGCGGTGGATGTTGCCTTAACCGTTATAGTCGTGATAACTGAGGTTTTAGTTGTGGTGATTGTGGTAGTTTTTTTTTTTTTTTTTTTAACGAAATAGTCGTGATAATTGAGATCATTGTGGTAGTTGTGGATGCTGTGGTAAATCTGGTGGTTGAGGTTGATATTGTTGTAGTTGTCGTGGTTGTTGTGTTTGTGGTGGTATTGGTGATAGCTGTAGTTGTTTGGGGTGTAACTGTGGTAGCTGTGGTGGTTGTAGTGAATGTAGTAATGTTTGCGGTGTGGCCAGGGTGTGAGAAGTGGTCGGATCTGCCCAAATTATTCAGTCCGTGTTAATGGAGTTGATAATTATTATTGTACTGATAAGGATTATGTGTTTAATTACGCTCTAGCCCCTCCTCACTAAATAATTACCTGTTTATTGGCCATTGTTTAGACCCATTCGGAATAACATTCGTTGGGCATATTTAGTTACCAGAAAGGAGTAAATACGTATAAGTAGATGTATAAATTTAGTTGCTAGTATACAGGTGTTATTGGACAGCACATTGCTGCCCATATTGTAAGTCGCGTTTTGTTTCTTTCTTTCTGTGTTGTTTAAAAATGGCAGGCACTTCTACCCCTCAAAATACGACTAAACTTGGACACAATGACCAGCCTATGACCTAGTTTTGTCTGCAAGGTTTTGGTTGCGAGGCAACTACTCTTTGCCAAGCAACGGCCAAAAAAAAATTTTCGTACTTTTAACTTTTTGACCTGTAGAAGCATTATTAATGGACGTGGATAGCTCTGACGTCTTTAGGCATAATCTTCAGGCCATTCCCTATCAGAAGCGTGCCATCCATTTTTTCCCTCTCTCCTCAGGTTTTCGAGTGGTGACGCTGTGAAGATTGTCAGCGTCCATAGCAAACAGTACCGGTTTTCTAATATGCCCTCCTAGATCCCCAGCGGCACGTTGGAATTGAACGAAAGTTTTTCATGCTTATAGACGTTGACTAGTATTACTTCTTTTTATTGTACACCTATGTGCTACATTGGTCAGGTCTTGTGTTAAAGGTCATCAAATGCGAAAACGGTGAAAATAGCTAAAATCACGACTATGCTCACGCGATATGCTAAGGTTCCAAAGATTGTTAAGTCAGGGCCATGATTCTTGGGTGGAATGTTTCACTGGAGTACCTCCATACGAAAATGACATTTAGTGTCAAAACTCACTTCCAGTTGCTGGCAGCGCCACGTACAATTTGTACCTCTGGTGGGCCATTCCGCGAATTTGAAGTTCCCTACCTCCACAGTGGGTAGATGGAATCGAATTAAACTTTGCATGCTTATAGACGGTAATGAGTACTACAAGTGCGCTTCGTATGTGCATGACTTTATCCGCCAGGTCACGGGTCAAAGGCCATTAAGGGCAGAATATATGAAAAATGCTAAAATTACAACCTTGCTCGCGCGAAATGCTAAGGCTTCGAAGACCATTAAGCCAGGGCCATGACTCTTGGGTGGAATGTTGCACTGGAGTGCCTCCAAATAGAAATGACTTTTAGTGTCAAAACTCACTTCCGATCGCTGACAAAGCTTGGTCCGCATAGAGCTGGTCATCGTCGCCTACCGGCTTGTTGTTTTCGTTCTTGTGTGATTGATACTTAGCTAACATAGTTTAGATATATAAAGATGTATGAGTTATAAATAGACATCTAGGTAGATAGAAAGATTGACAAATGGATGGATGGATAGATACTCGTAGATGGATGGATGTTCTGATAGCTGGATGCATAGACAGAGTGATTGATTGATTTATTGATTAAATAGATAGATGATAGACAGATATATAAATAAGTATACTTACCGTCTCCTTCAGTAGTAATTAGTTAATATTCCAAATATATATAAAGAGACGTATGAATTCATATATATATACACACGTTCTCGCGCCCTCGCTAATGTATTTTGCATTTCACCTCAAATCAAGTTTTTATGAGCCGTCTCCCAGGATTTGTGTTTTGTGAAATCGGATTGGCAGATACTTAGACACTATTTCATAATGAACATGAGTATATTTCGGGCGGCTTACTGCCTAATCGCACTGTTTTACGTGTCATATTTTTGTGTCACACTGGAGGACTGGTCGGCCTCTAATGGAGTGTGGCGGGGGGTAGGGAGGTGAGGAGCAAGGGAGAATGGAGGAGAGGAAAGGAAAGGAGATGAGAAGGGATGGAGACGAGAGGGGAGAACCATGAGATTCAGTCGGAGAGGGGCCTTGAAAAGAGGAGGAGAGGAAAGAGGAAGGAAAAGAAAAGGGATGGAACTGAGTTGAGAGGTGAGGAAAGAAAAAGAGAGAACAGGGCTTGGATTCAGTCGGAGTGAAACGTGAAAGAGAAGAGGGAATAAAGAAGGGAGAGGTACGAGGCTAAGAGAAGTATGACGAGAAAATTCAAGGTGAGATGAAGTGGAAACAGAGAAGTGAAGAGGGGCAGAGAGGAAATGTGAGAAGAGGAAGGGGAAGGGAAGGGAAGGAATGGAGTTAATTTGAGGGAGAAGTGGGTGGTATGGTGAGGAAATGCGAGGTGAGATGAGGTTTAAATACTGAGGTGGAGGGGGGCAGTGTGGGATGGGGGTGGATGGGATGAAGTGAGAAGGGTGAGGCGATGTTAGGAAGGAGTAGGGTATGGCGGGTCTGAGGTTGGACGAGGTGAGAACAGAGTGGGACAAAAAATAGATGCGTTATACAAGGACAAAATAGGACGAACTGGGACGAGAAGATGTGGTATTTGATGAGATGTGATGTGATAGGGTGAAGTCGGACGAGGAGAAACTGTGACAGGGTGGATGAGGCTGTTAGATATCAGGACGAGGTATGACGAAAGGGGGGTGGAAACTGAGACGTGCTACACTGGGGCGTGGTGAGACGAGACAGAAGTGGTGGAATGGGACGAGATAACGATACATCTACGTCGAACAGGTCGAGACGGTGCAAGGAGGAGCAAGGTGGGACGGGAATGTGGGGAAGAAAAGATTGAGGATGTGTATGTGTTTGTGTGTGTGTGTGTGTGTGTGTGTGTGTGTGAGAGAGAGAGAGAGAGAGAGAGAGAGAGAGATGCACACAGTTCCCCGTACCGGCACCAATTTTGTCTCCTGTACTGAAATTCTCAACTTTAGCGATTTTTTAAATATTTCCATCCAGCAGTATAATATATGTCTCACATAAATATCTCTGTTTAACTCTTCTCCGTTTCACCTTTTCTATTCTTCCATCCTATTTTTTTTTCTCTTTTACACACACACACACACACACACACACACACACACACACACACACACACACACACACACACACACACACACACACACACACACACACACACACACACACACAGCTTATCCCCTGACCTCTGTGGTATTTCTCATAGCTGAATAAAACCGGCTAACGTTAACTAAAAAAAAAAATAAATGAGTATACTGCGATCAGAAGTTTTTGCCAGCTCCTCCTTCCTCTCATCCATCCCATCCCACTCCAACCCTTACAGTACAATTACTTTTCTCTCGTTTATTCCTGCTGCCACCAGACTATATAATACAGCTTAGTACAGTCCTCCAGTAGTGAGGGAGATTAGAAAAAAGTCTTCAGTAGCACTTTTGATTTTATTTCTGCTACCGCCACCTCCCTTTTTTTTCGTTAAAGATTTATAAGCAATCATCAGTAACACTTTATACTTTATTCCTGCTACCTCCAGACATAGCTCAGTGAAATGCCCAATTCGTGAAGAGTTTAAAAGCGGTTGTTATTAAGTATTTATATTTCTACCACCATCCATCCGTATTCTTCAGCTCAGGAGAGCTCCCCCCCCCCAGCATTATGGGGTTGGAAACAGTCTCCATTAAGCGTAGGGAGCCCTCTCTCTCCTAAATCATTTTTTCCCTCACAGACAGACCACAAGCTGGACGAAAAGTAATTATGCCACGCGACCTAGGAACAACATTGGATCAGAGCGTCGCGCGTCGTGAGAGAGAGAGAGAGAGAGAGAGAGAGATTTAGTATAAATATACCTTATACATGTATTCTGTTTTTCTGTACTGGAGAACAAGTGAAGGAAGATATATTTTAATGCAGTGTATATATATAGATAGATAGAGAAAAAGAGAGACAGACAGACAGACAGACAGACAGATAGACAGACAGAGACAGACTGACAGACAGACAGACAGAAAGAGAGAGAGAAATCGCCGCTGTTCGCCTATTAACCAGTGACCAAAAGCCGACCTAATGACTGCTTAGTGACCTTTTTGCCCGCCAGATGTCATTTTCTATGCCCTGTAAGCCTGTGTGTACGCTTATGTGTCTATGTAAGTGTGTATGTGTGCATGTGCGCGCACCACTCCCCCCACCTGCCATTTCCCCCACTCCCCCCCACGCACCGTCTCCCCCATCCCCCACACACCGTCTCCCCTACCCCTCACGCACCGTCTCCCCCACCCCCCACGCACCGTCTCCCCCATCCCCCACACACCGTCTCCCCTACCCCTCACGCACCGTCTCCCCCACCCCCCACGCACCGTCTCCCCCGATTCGCAAAATATTATAATGTTATTTCCGACTCTGCTACTCCCTTTCTGTCGATCTGTCTGTCTCTCACTCTTATTCAAGTTCGGATTCTGTGGGAGGTTTGATTATGTGTATTTTGGTTAGGGTTTTGATCGTGTGTGTGTGTGTGTGTGTGTGTGTGTGTGTGTGTGTGTGTGTGTGTGTGTGTGTGTGTGTGTGTTTGCGTGTGTGTGTGTTAGTTCTTTTGTGCGTATATCTGCTACGTAACATCTGTATGCTAGAGACCACACATACCCTCCATCTCTGCCAGAATTTCACCACTCTGTTATTCCAGGCACATAATTCCTTTGAGTACATGTTTCGCCAAGCATAAGTAATTTTACAAGTCATACATATATAATAATACTGTGGCACCTACTCGAACATACATATTTTTCTTCTTGGTAACAGACAGACTTAATACACTGGAAAACCGGCGTATCTTGAGGGAAAATTATTCTTGTTATTAGTGAAATGTGTTGTTGAAATAAGTTTAAACACATTTCTTTGATGTGTGCGTTTATATATCGCAACTATTCTGTATTTCTAATGCTCTCTCTCTCTCTCTCTCTCTCTCTCTCTCTCTCTCTCTCTCTCTCTCTCTCTCTCTCTCTCTCTCTCTCTCTCTCTCTCTCTCCTTTGTCTGATACTTCTTTTCTCCCTTCCATGACAGTTTTTCACCCTTCCCCGTCCATATCAAGCTTCTCTTTCTCCTCTCTCTATTCCACTCACCTCGTCCTCCCTCCCACACCTCCCCATCCCTCCTGCCAGTCCACTCTTCTTGTCCCCTCCTCCGCAGAATTTTCCCAGCCCACCTGACCACTCCTCTTCCCCTCCCCCTCACCACTTGATCCTTTCCCTTCCCTTCTGCCTCTCTTATTCTCCCTCTTCCCTTTCCTTTTGTCTCCCCAATTCTCCCTTCTTCCCCACCACGTCGCCATCTTCCCAATCCTTCCTTCTTTGCAAAATTACCTTCCCTTACCCCCCCCCTCATTCCCCTCTCTCCTCCATACTTCCAGGTTCTTCCCTACCTTCAGCCTCCCAAATTTCCCTCTGTTTCCCACCTCCCACATTTTTCCCTCACTTCTATAACCCCGACTTTTCCCTTCTTCTCCTTTCTTACACACTTCCTCTTCTCTCCTACCACTTCACACATTGTTTTCCCTTAACCTCTTCCTCTTCTACCGTTCCACTGTCTTTTCTTCCTCCCTGCAGCCATACCACCTCCTTTCTCTTTCGATACACCCCTCCTCTTGCCATCCTACTCCTCTTACCCCCAGAGTTTTCTGTTTTCCTGCCTCCACCTCTTCACTGTTTTCTCTCTGCTCCCAAACATTCCACTCTGTTATTTCTCCCCCCTTCCTTTTCTCATCCCCCCCCCCTGCCACCTCTTCTCTAATCTTCTGTTTTTCCCCTTTTCTTATCTCCCTGCTTCTTACTACCCATCTATGTCCCCTCCTCTTGTCATCCCACATTTCCTTTCTCCCTATCTATTGCTACTCCACTGCTTTACATCTCCTTCCCCCTCTCACTTATCAAGAATTAGCCAAATCTCCACTGTTCTAAAACACCGTCCCCCCCCCCCACTTCTTAAATGTACAGTTCTCCACTCACTTCCTTATTTCCTACCGATCCAGTCTTCCATATTTCCATCCTTCCTCCCTTTCTGTTAGTCACATTGCAGCCAAATTTCCCCCGCTTCTCTAACTTCCCTACCTATCACTCTGCCAGTTCCCTAAGCTATCCATTTCCCCCCTCATCTTCCTCTCCATTCACCTTCTAACATCTTACTACATCACTCTACTCATCTCCTTCCACGTCACCGTTATCCACAAACAACCAAATCTTCACCTACTCATTTCCATTCCTACTCCTAGTACTCCAACACACATTTCTCCATTCCTTCCGTCTCCACACTTCTTCCCTCCTTCCCCTTCACCAGTCTACTCTACCACGTCTTACCTCTTGGTTATCCAGAATCCAGCCAAATCACCACTGTCGTTCAACATCCCCATCATCCCATCCCATACTGCCTCCCTTCACCATTGCACTTCATATTCCCTATCCGTCCACTTCTTTCCTCATTTCCCCCTCCCTCCTACCGTTTCACTTTTCTCTCCCACCTCTACTTCCTACCACTCCACCCTTCTTTCCCACGTCCTCGACGTTCATCTACCACTCAGTCATCCAGAATCCTGCCAAATCTCCAGTTTCCTCCAGCATCCCATTCCTTCCCCCCCCCAAGCCAGTTCTCCATCCCACGAATCAAAACCGCTTTCGTGTCCGTGTAATTGCCGTATCGTAACAGCGTCGGGGAGAGCCTATCGGCCCACAAAAGCGCCCTGAATGCAATATTACAGCTCAATTATGGACATCAACTACCTCTTGACAAGCAATTACAGTACTTGGCGGTAACGATCGTGTGCCCGATAATTGCGAATTAACAGAACTAGACGCATTTGCATCGTCAGCACCGTCCTGCATAACGACGCCCTTTTGGTGAGAGAGAGAGAGAGAGAGAGAGAGAGAATAGGTAGAAGACTGGTTAGAGAGAGAATCTGGGGAAGGAGTAAGGGGATAAACAGAGAGAGAGAGAGAGAGTGAGAGAGAGAGTAAATGAGGGAGAGAGAAAAGGAATGAATAATGGAGAGAAGATAAGAGAGTGGAAGGGAGCGAATGCGAGAGTAATTATAAGGGAGGAAGGAAAGAAGTAAGAAGGGAGGAGGGAGGGAAGGAGGGTGTGTTGGTGGAAGGGGAAGAAGGGTGAGAAATGGTGAGTAGGGGAGAAAAGGGGGAAAGAGTGAACAGGAGATCGAGGGAGCGAAAAGGGTGAAGGGAAAGGAAAGGGGGAGAGTGGAGAGGAAAAAATGAGACAAAAGTAGGGGAAGAGAGGGAGAGAAAAGGGGGGAGGGAAAGGAAAGGGGGAGAGTGTAGAGGAAAAAGTGAGACGAAAGGAGGGGAAGAGAGGGAGAGAAAAGGGGGACGAAGAAAGAAGGGAGAAGGAAAGAACTGGGGAAAAGTCGAGAGAGAGGATGGAAAAGGATGAAAAAAGGGAGGGGAAGGAGGGGAGGAAGAGAAATGAGGGTGGGAGAGAAAATGAAGGGAGAGAGAAAAGGAAGGAGAACAAAAGTGGGAAGGAGGAATGGAGAAAAAGGTAGGGAGAAAAAAAAGAGGAGCGAGAATAGGTGGGAGGAAGCTGGGGGGATGGCGAGAAAGAGAAGAGGAAGAGGGTGGGAGGAAGCTGGGGGGATGGCGAGAAAGAGAAGAGGAAGAGAAAAGGTTGGAAGGAGAAAGAAAGGGAAGAAAGTAGGGAGGAAGAGAAGGGGCTGAAGGAAATGGAGGAAGAGAAAGGAAAGCGAAAACTGAACAGGAAAGTAAGGGAACCAGAGATCATGAGCAAAAAGGTGTGTGTTGCTGAAGAGAGACGTACATGTCAAGAGTAAGGAAAAGAAGGAAGGAAGGAGAAAGTAAAAGGGCCATAGAAGCAGTGTATCCTAAAGGAATGAAGGACAGGAGAGAGAGAGAGAGAGAGAGAGAGAGCAGAAGACCGAGGGATTGATCAAGGAGAGAGGGAAGGATGGAGGATGAGAGAGAGTGATAGGAAGTGATGGAGAATCAGGAATACTGAGCAGGTTGAAAGTACGGAAAAAGGAGCTTTCGGTTGTATCTAATTTATTTGTTCTCCCACTATCATATTCCCTTTCTCCTTTCTGGACCCTACTACTCCCCACCAGTAAGTAGAGAAATGGAAAATTAGAGAGAGACAGAGAGACATTGGAAGGAAGGAAGGGATCAGGAAGATGATGGAGAATGAGAGAGAGATAGAGAGGGAGAACCACACAGACAGAAGGATGAGTGAGGAAGGAGGGAGGAGGGGGGGGGAAGGGAAGAGGAGGAGAGGGGTATGGGATGGTGGGGGGAAGCAAGGGGACATCACAGGGTAGAAGCTCGTTACCCTGCCAGTTTAATGGACCGGATCACCGCCTGTTCTGTCGAGCTGCGCACTGGAGGTGGGGGGGGGAGGTGAGGGTGTGATTAAGAAAGGTAGGGGGGTCAGGATGTAATTAGGAAACCTGATCATTTGTGACATATTGAGTTTCAGTTCCTTCCTCGTTCCTGGCCCTTTCTTCACTTGTTTTGAGGACCCAGACTACACATCCCTTAAAAACTACTGTCAGAAATCCCTTTATTGTTTGTTCTTTCGTGGAATCAGCGTGAATGAGTGATGCTGTAACCGGTCCTCGCCATTCGATACGTGCTAAATATTTGCAGAGGTGGCGATTTACTATTTCATATGATAGTGATTTTTTTTTTATTACACTAGTGCGACAGGTTAGGGATACCAATTTCCTTGTTTTCCTGGTTCCTCATTTACTTACCTTTGTTCAGCATGTGTAGTTTGTTTGCTGTTTTAAATGTTGTACTAGAAGGGGTACCCGGCGTTTCCTGGGTAAAACCCTATGATCGTACATTACCTTGGACCCTGGATGCCCACTCCTTGTGGGAGAAGACCCTCAAGTTCCCATTTTATCCTTTGGACTGTTTCCCGCGGAGTTATATTCTCCTTGGACCTGTTCCTATCATGGACCTATTTTCCCACTACCCACCCACCCTCCAACCCTGCCCACCCATCGACCAATCCGTCTACCAAGCAGACTCGCTGTAGCTAATAGTATGGTTTTAGAAGTAAAAAATTCAACGGCAATTGGCCACCATCTTTCCACTATGTTGACTTGATTAATTATAATCTTGGCCCTCAGAATAGCCACTATAGCTTATGCAATGTACATGTTTAAAACGTTTAAATTCGTAGTAAGAGTTACACCTGTGAGAGCTGTTAAAAGAGTTCTTTATGCATCCCCCTTGATTTACAATGAAAAACAAACAGGCAAACAGACTCTGTGTGTGTGTGTGTGTGTGTGTGTGTGTGTGTGTGTGTGTGTGTGTGTGTGTGTGTGTGTGCGCGCGCGCAGACATGAAACTCCACGAAAATGCCCCGCCGCATTTACCGCGTAATGTAAGATATGGACATGTGTTAATTAACAACATTTTTGGTAACCGGAGGCCGATTGCACTTTTTTTTTTTCTTTTTTTTTTTTTTTTGTACGCATTCTTAAAGTTAGCTCATTATAGGTACTTTGATTCAAAAATAGTTGCGCTGAGGGTACAAACAGACAACAGATAAACAGAATGGGGATTTTAGTACTATATAGACTACCCTGATGTGTTTGTGTGGGGGGGGGTGCTCAATAGATACTTTATATGAGCCGTCCCATTCACGACCTTTTATTTCCATCTAGTGGTTTATTTTCAGTTCACTTCCCTTACCTCCAGGTGATTGTATTCGGCACAGGAAAGACCTCTTACAATGATGAGGTTGAAGGAGTCTATAATTAACTCCTCCTTGTGGATAAAGTTTCTACTCAGCTGAATATAACTTAGTGGATATAGCGAGACCATAAAAGGAACATGGGTCATCGTTCTTTATAAGAGAATGAGGTAGCAGGGATGTAGATTTGATTGTGAATGTGGATGTAGGAGTGGATCTGGAAGAGGGCGTGCGTATAGGAGGTGTGGGTTTGGATATGAGTGCGAGTTTGGTTATGTGTGTAGATGAACTTGTGGGTGTGGGGTGTGATTGAGAGTGTAAATGTGAGTGTGGGAGTGATTGTGGAACTGAAGTGGATTTGGACGTGGACATGTATATGGGTGGGGCTGTGGCTGGATATGAGATTAAATGACGGTATAAGTGTGAATGTGGATGTATGTAGATGTAAGTGGGTTTGGGTATGAGAGTGAGTGTGGATGTGGATCAGGGTATGGGTATGACTATGGGAGTGAGTGTCGATGTGGATGAAAATGTATGTGTGAGTGAGAGTGTTGGTCTGAGTGTGAGAATGATTGTGGGTGTTAGTTTGGATATGGTTTTGAGGGCGTGAGTAGGTGTCGGGGTGTGAATGTACAGTAGGTGAACTGTGGGTATAGATGTGGGTATAAGTCGGGGTGTGTGTGTGGATATGGGGGAGGTGTGAGTGTGTTTGTGGGTGTTGAAGGTTTGATGAGGTCGTCCACTATTGCACTCCAGTCACACACCCTATGTGGATGGGTGGGTACGAAAGTGAGGGACTGGCTAGAAAATCACCCAAACATCACCCCAACTACGATAGGCAGCCGTCAGTGTACAACTCAGGTTCCTATTTTCATTTCAGAGGGTTACACGAGTATACTTTGAGGGATGGAGCTCCTGGAAGAACTCTGGGATTAACTGTCTGGTAGTGCGTAAATACTGTAAAAAGTATGTGTCACCTACGAATAAATACATGCGCATAATGAAGGTTTATCAAGATCGTATTTAGTTAGAGTTATTCTTCGTCTGTGAAGGAATTATTGCTTTTATGTATATTATGCAGACAAAATATAGCGTAAAAAACTGTGAGTATATCCACCTCAGTATTGTCTCTCTCTCTCTCTCTCTCTCTCTCTCTCTCTCTCTCTCTCTCTCTCTCTCTCTCTCTCACACACACACACACACACACACACACACACACACACACACACACACACACACACACACACACACACACACACACACACACACACACACACACAATATTAAATAATAACCGAAAGCTAAGGTATTTTGTTAATTAAAATAGGATCGACCTGTGGAGTAAACATTAGCTGAGAGAGAGAGAGAGAGAGAGAGAGAGAGAGAGATCAGCTTGTGTGTGTGTGTGTGTGTGTGTGTGTGTGTGTGTGTGTGTGTGTGTGTGTGTGTGTGTGTGGGGAGGATGATTGTGTGTAGGGGAGAGTGTGATTGTGTGCGCGTATGTATGTTTTGTGTGTTTGTGTGTGTATGTGTGTAGGTGTGGGTTTGGTTGTGGGTGTGGATGTGGATGTGGATGTGTGTGCTTATGCCGGTGAGATGTGGAGGGTAGACCGTGCGTGGGAGTGTGAATGTGTGTCAAAGTGGGGTAGGGGAGAGAGAGAGAGAGAGAGAGAGAGATCAGCGTGTGTGTGTGTGTGTGTGTGTGTGTGTGTGTGTGTGTGTGTGTGTGTGTGTGTGTGTGTGTGTGTGTGTAATGACCTGTCGGAGCTTAGCACAATATTTAACACGTCAAACATAAATAATGCAACAGGCAGAATATCTAACTGCTTCGAGGACGAGAGAGAGGAGAGAGAATGTGTGTGTGTGTGTGTGTGTGTGTGTGTGTGTGTATGTGTGTGTGTGTGTACATTGTGTCACTTCGCAAGGTCGTGTGTGTTTAGGTATAATTCTGTCTCATTTTGTTTGACCAGTTTGATGAGCGATTTTATTTCCTTTTTTTACTTTTAGCTTCACTGCATTTGTATTTTTATGGTAAGTTGTATCTCCTTTAAAGAGAGAGAGAGAGAGAGAGAGAGAGGGAGAGACGGGGGTTCTCGCTTTTTTTCCATCATGCAACAGTTTTTTCTTTTTTCGTTTACACTATACAAAAATCATCATAAGCATTAGCACCACAACTTAATGACTCCAACTACAGGTACTTACCATTAAACATAATGCATCAGGTGAGTCTTTACCGCCTTGCAATACGGTGACGTCTTTGTTATATTGCATAGTTCAGTCAGTTTTACTAGGCGGAGATTTTCGTCATTTTCCAGCTTATCTCTCGTAGCTGCGTGACTGAATAGGACGGCGCTGCTACTCAATATCCTTCCCATAGCACCTCCTCGTGACTGGTATTACATTCAAGGGTTAATCGTTGTCACAGGCCAGGATTCAAAGTGACCAGATGGCAGTTATACTCGTTTACCTAGTTAAATTGAACAGAGTTTAGCTAACACCAGACGATTTCTCTTGCTCTTAGTAGAAACCGCTCGAACTGATGACAGTGAAAGCAGCCTGCACCGACCGTTCTACTGGGAAGACGCCTTATATATTCTCGCTACCTTCAGACACTTTTTTTAAAACTTAGGAACAAACCCTCGTACTGAGCAGGTTAGAAGGCGTCTCCAGGAACCATTCCATACCTGAGACGTCTGATTTTATTCCTGCCGCCGAAAGACAATTTTACTCAGCTTAGAAAATACCACTTATGAAGAGACTAATAACGAAGACTAAAGTAAAAAAATACAGTTGGCCTTAACCCTTTGCTACATTGACACCGTTATTATTTTACCTCTGCTCCCGCTAAGCAATTTTACTCACCTTACGATTTTTTTTTATTTAGTAGAAGGGTCAAAATACATCATTCAGTAACCCTTTTACTACGAGAAACATTCCATGAACTGAGTGAAATCGTCTGCAGGTTGCAAAAATATAAAAACAAGAAGATTATTATCGAATACTCACCCTGGCACCCTCGCACTTTTAGTACGAGAGGCAATTCTAAATTTTCCTGACCTGAATAAAATCATTTGACGATACCAAGAGTGAAAAAAAAAAAAAGTTATTTCAGTGAAAGGGCTGGGTAAAATATTTTGGGGCGAATCTAGTGTAGCAAACAGACCCTCATCAGTACGAGAGGTTGATCCTTTACTTAAAATAATCATCCGGTGGTAGTATGAACAAAATAAATAAAATTGAAATGAAATATTGAGGGGAAAGTGAATTTGAAGCTGCGAACTACAGTAGGGCACTTCAATACGAGGGACTTGTCCTTAGCTGAATAAAATCGCCTGGAGGCAACAACAAGAAAAAAGAAATAAAGGAGAATATTGAGGGGTTGAATGTGGAGCGGAGAACAGGGTCGGTGCATCGCCTGAGCTTGATATATTGACCTCGCCTCCCGTGACCAGCATCCTCTCCTCCTCACCCTTGCCCTTCCTTTAACCTAGCCCCTGGCCCTATCCAAGCTTCCTAGCCCTGTCTTACTGTCCCTTTTCCTGTCCCTGTCCGTCCATGGCCCTGACCATCTGTCCCTGCCGCTAGTCGTGTCTCAGCCATCTAGCCTTGTTTTTTTTTTTTTTTTTTTTTTTTTTTTTCCCGCCCTAACCCCCAGCATTGCCTCAGCCTCTAGCCCTATCTCTTCTTGTCCTTCTCCCTTCTCCAAGTTCCCTAGCCCCGTCTAAGCCTCATAGACTAGTTCTCACTGTTCTAGACCCTGTCCTTCTCCTTGTCCCTGTCCCTTGCCCTTGACACTATCCGCTGTCCCTGTCTCCTCCAGTTCCTGTCTCTTTCCCAACTTCTGTCTCTGTCCTTACCCTTACAACTCTTGTTCGATACATCTATTCCTAACTTTTTCTGTTACTGCCCCTGCCACCACTCCTTATCACCTATCCTTGCTCCTACCATGTCACCTCTGTTCTTTGTCTTCTGTCTCTATCCCACTCACCCTGTTCTGTCAAGTTCTTACCCTTGTCACCTATTCTATCTCTTCTCTCCGTCAGTCACTTTATCCTCGATCGTTTATTGATAGTCCTGCCCCTGTCCTTCTGTCGCTATCTTTGTCACAGCTCGTATCCTCTGACATTCCTTTTGCTTTTCCTAAGTTATCGTTTTCTTTCACTGTATATCCCCCCCCTCCCTTGTCCTTTCCTTTTGCTCTGGTCTGCCCCTCCCGACGCGTATCAGTCCTGCCCTCTACCCTATCACGCCTGTCTACCCTTCCTTTCCCCACAATTCTTTCTCCTTTTCATCATCATTTTTATCTACCCGATCTCCTCTCTTCTTCCTAATTCTATCCTTTCCCTTACTTTCTCAAACTTCCCTACTTTCTTCTCTCCCTTTCCCCCGTCTGTCCATTTCTTCCTCCTTTTTTCATCCTGTGCCCCCTGTTCCCTTAACCACCTGTATTCGTTCCATTTCCATTTCTGTCTCCCTCTCCCATGTTCCCTCCCATTTCCTAATCTTTTCCCTTTCTCTCCCATTTCCTCATATTTTCCCTTCATTTCCCATCTTCTTTCCCGTTTCTCTCATATTTTCCCATTGTCTTCTTATTTTTTCATCGCTTCCGCTTCCTCTTAGATTTTTTTTTACACCTTTCCCTCCCTCTTCTTTTTTCTCTGGTATTTCCTTGTTTCCCATTTCCTTTCCTTTCATTTCGTTCTTTTCCGTCCCCTGTCTCTTCCTTCAGTATTTTTCTCGTTTTTCTTCTCTCTCTCTCTCTCTCTCTCTCTCTCTCTCTCTCTCTCTCTCCCTCTTTCTCCTTATTTCCTCTCTTCCCTCTCTAAGCCTAAACAGCCCTTCCCTTTTCAGTACCACACCCCTGTGCTTCTTTCCCGTCCACAGCTCCCAGTTTTTCCCATTGCCCTCATTTTACTCGTGTTATTTCATCATTGCCCTACATTTTCCTCTTTGCACCCACGTTTTTACTTTTTTCAATTTTCTCTTCCTTCGTTTACTACATTTTTCTTTCCATATTTTTTGTCTTCTCTATTCCTTTCCCATCATGATTCTTTTCCCTCAGTTTTTTTTTCCACTCCTTCACTTCACTTTTTCAATTTATTTCCTTCCTGAGCTTTTCTTTTCCATGATTTTCCTTCTCATTCTTTTCTCCTTCCTTCCTGCCACACATCGATCCTGCATCCCTCTCA
>NC_137046.1:54351265-54391265 GCF_032717465.1 Coenobita brevimanus
AGGCCTTAATCACTGTCAGCACTGTAATAGCCAAGACAAAAGTTCCTCCTACCCTTTAGAACGGTCGCTCGTGGCAGGCGGTCGTTGAGGTGAAAGTCTTTCACCTCTTCTCAACGATGCAAACCGGCATTATACTAAACACAGAGAGTGTGGTAAATATATTTTCTTGGAACTGTTCGTCCATATGCTGTAGTAGCCAAAAGCTTACCCTAATCTTAGAGTTGTCGCTAGTTCGGAGGAGGTCGTTGAGGTGAACGTTGTAAACCTCATCTAACCGACACAAAACGATGTGGTACTTTTCACCAGGAGCATAGTAGTTGCACTTTACGTGGCCATTAGAGCATTTCGACTATCACATACATCAGTCTTCCTACAGACACCTCATCCCACTTGTACTTCACCAGCAGGGGAAAGGATAATTTTGTCTATAATTCCCTTCCTCCGAGAAGACAGTTTGGTCTTGCAGTGGACCGTACATGAACTGACAGAGATACAGACTCAGCGTTGTACCGTAGCTCACATAAAGGACATAAAGCGAATTTATAAAGCTGCAAGGAATACGGTAATTACATTTCAGTGGAACTATTTTCTGTCAGGACTGTTATCATGAAGACACTCAGTCGCTCCGTGACCTTACCGTTGTCGTCGAAATTCGTCATATACCATGCTCCCTCTGAACGACACCAGACGCAGTGTTCCATTCATTGTAACCAGCGTAACAACCAAGAAAATATTTCATCTGTTCTGAATGGTCGTTCAATTGAAAGTGTTATTGGCTGCAAAAGTATTGCCACTCTTCCGTTCTCTCTCTTCATGGACTTTGGAGATACTGTGAACAAGGGGAGCCGACACTCATGACAGTACCTGTTTCTTAATAGACGTCTGTTGTCAGTTGCTGCGGAATTACCAGATCAAATTTCAGAGACCATGGAGCATGAAGCAGGAGAGGCAACATGCCTTTTGCTGTCTATAGTACCTCTTGCGAACAGGACAGAACTACTGAATGTTCCATCCATTGAAACCGCTGTAACAGCAAAGAGAGTAGTTCCCCGTCATGTAGTAACCCCTTCAGTTTTTGTTTCCACTTTATGACACAACACACACACTTACACACAGACACGCACATACATACATACGCACATAATGTACATACATTCATACACAAATCATCATCATCAAGACTTTTTCCTAGCTATAGATGGGGTGAGGTAAGAGCCAAACACACTCAAGAATGAAGCTAAATTGATTAGTGATGAAACTCCTGCTGAGGCAAAAATCGTATATGCTCGGCTAAGTGACACAAAACGGCCTTAATAATTACGTCAGAAGCTATTCCATAAAACGTGGTATTTACTAAATCCCATTACAGCCATTGCCAGACATTAAAAAACAAAAACCCAGGGAGTTATCTAGTACTTGAATCACTTAGTGTGCACCAAAAATCCCATAGTACTTGGGGGGGAGTCGCTTTGATCTCGGTAACTTCATAGCCATTTCATTAGAGGTAAAAAAGCGAGCCTGCCTCAATGTAGATAATTAACAA
Organism: Coenobita brevimanus; assembly: GCF_032717465.1. NCBI lineage: Eukaryota > Metazoa > Arthropoda > Malacostraca > Decapoda > Coenobitidae > Coenobita > Coenobita brevimanus. Next base: position 54,352,809 of record NC_137046.1, read on the forward strand.
GACCCCTTAATCATCGCCCCTGAACGATAATCACGTCATTTGTGGCCCCATACAAAGTTACTGGGTTAGTGGAAGGAGAGTGTGAAAAAATCGAAGCCTCCACTGAATCGATCTCAAAAGGGCTTCGACACTGCCTTCCCCCAAACTCCCTTTTTTGTCTGTCTGTCTGTCTGTCTCTCTCTCTCTCTCTCTCTCTCTCTCTCTCTCTCTCTCCTCTCACCACCACATCCACCTCATGCTGTGCGACATTATGAGGGAAACGAATTCATCAAGTGACCCCCGCGGATGTCCGTAATTTGCGCGATTCATCATACGCGATAATGAGTCACCGATAATCAAAGGTTGGGTGAGTGAGAGGGAGGTCGATATTTTGAGAGGGGGAGAAGGGTGGAGCTGGCTGGACTGGCTTGGGACTAAGGAAGGGTTCGTGGTGATGGTGATGTTGGTGATTCGATTGTGCGGTGGTAGTGTGGAAGAAAGATGGAGTGCGCTAGAATGGTTTGTGAGGAAGGAAGGTTTGGTGGTGGTAGCAAAGTTAGTGGGGATGGGATATGGGATGATTGTGAGTATGGTTTTGAAGATGTGATGATCATTGTTGGGGAGAAAGGTAAAGTTGTTCAGACAGGACTGGAAGGAAGGGTTAGTGATGGCTGTGGTGGTGGTGGTGCTGGTGATAGGGATCTGTGATGATTATGAAAATGGTCGAGGGAGAAAAACAGTTATAATGGCGATGGAAAGGGTGAAAGATTGAGCTGGCTAGACTGGACTGGCCTAGAAGGAACGAAGAGCGATGGTGGTGTTCGTGTGGTGTGGTTGTGGTGGTGTTGGTGTGCATTAAGGTGGTGGTGGTGATTGTGATAATTATTATTCATTGAGAGAGATGGAATATTAGGTAGTACTGGAGTGTCTGTGATGGTGGTGAATTAGGGGAGAATTGTTAGGATAGTTATCACTGTGATAATGATGGCATTGGTAGTAACGCTGCTGGTGAGAAGGCAAGGATGACGGAAATAGTGAGAATGATGATGGACGTAGTAGTGAAGATTAATGATGTCAATGGGTGGTTGTTGTGGGTGCTGCTTTTAAAGGATGATAATGACTGTGATTGTTGTGGTGATTGCTGCAGTGGTGATTATTTAAGATGTATGTTGGCTGTGATGTTGAAAGGTTGTGATGATGGTGAAGATCAATGTAGTAACAATGAGAGATATCAGAGAGTGTTTGAGGGTAGGATGTGGTATTGTGAGTATGATAAGCCGCTAAATATCCTTGGAGTGATCTGTACAGAAACTTAATCATCATAATCATCATCATCACCCTCTTTTTCAATGTTATAAATGAAGTAAACAATATCCAGAAACAGGGATTAAAAAAGGATATCACAAAAGCAGTATTAACTACCAACAGAGAATGTAATAAAATGAACTTACAATACATTCATTCATGGATCATTCAAGCCTTCGAAATAAATCACAGCACAAAATAGACCTAAATTCGTTCACCTACCCTTCAAGCCTTCTAAATTAAGCAGGAAAAAATTAGGCAATCACGTGATAAATATATAAAAAGAAGAAATCCCAGAGAAATTATGAAACCAGTTGGGCATAATGAACTTTAAAATTCCAGCTTAGAAAAAATATATTAATACCCAAAATTACCATGGAAGGCGCATATATATAACGAAAACGCCCCAAAAATAAGCATATGGGGCTCAGAGTATCATAATAAGCGAATGGGGTGGAGAGAGGGGAAAAAAAGAATCGGTTGAAATAATGGCTAAAGAGGGGAGAGAAGGGAGAGGGGAGAATGAAAGCAGGCACACGGGGCAAGGTCAGAGAAGGGGAAAGGGGAAGAGGAAGAAGAGGAGGAGGAGGAGGAGGAGGAGGAGGGGAATGAGGAGAGGAAGGGTCTCACACACACAGAGATATATAATTACGTTTAAAGCTAAATGACTATAAATTATTCTCCCAGCTAGATGATATTGTGTGCTGGAATATTTTTGTCTTTAGTCTTTTATTTTTCCTATACGGGGATAGCCTAGGGGATACGTGGCATGGTAGGCACGTGAATAGGTAGACAGCTACGTGAAAAGGTAGATAGGTACGAGGGTGGGTGGGTAGGTAGGTAGGTACGTGAGATGGTGGACAAGTAAACAGGCAGTAGATACGTGGGGAGGTAGGCAAGTAGGTGCGTGTGTATGTAGGTGGGTAGGTAGGTACATGGGTTGCACAGTCTAAGTAATATAGTGCTTAGACTGTGGAGGGTAGGTAGACGGGTACGTGGGTATGTAGGTTTTTACTTGGCTCAGGTGGGAGATGGTTGTGCGTTTGAGGGAATAATTTAGTGCACGTTATTAAGAGTCAGATTAGGATGGGTGAGGGATAGGAGAGAGAGAGAGAGAGTACTTTACACTGCAAATATGGTTACAATAGGATGTGATGAATTAGGTCTGGTTAGATTTTTAAAAAAAGTTAAGCTAGGCTTTGTAATGTTTGGTAAGGCGTCATTAGGTTTAGTTAGGTTAATTTACATTATTATGAAGTGGACTAAGCAGGTTAGGCATAGAAGGTTAGGTTAAGTTAGGTTAGTTTAAGAATAATAGTATGAATATGTTCAGTCTGTTTAGAATAGTCTGGGTTAGGATGGCTTTAGTGAAGAGTTGTTGTGATGAGTACTGTTAGCTTGGGATTGGGTTGGTGTAAGGTTAGATTAGGTTAAGTTAGATTAAAGTTGGTGCCCTGATGCAGTTCTGTTGTTAATTGTGATGCGTATGTAATGAGAGAGAGCAAGAGAGAGAGAGAGGTGGAGAAGAATGTGGTGATTTCTTTGTAATATTAGTATTAAATATAATGTTTTTCATGTGAATTAGTATTGAAATGATAAATGTTTTCTTGTGACTCTCTCTCTCTCTCTCTCTCTCTCTCTCTCTCTCTCTCTCTCTCTCTCTCTCTCTCTCTCTCTCTCTCTCAATCATCATCATCATCATCATCATCATCATCATCATCATCATCATCATTCCTCCTCCTCCTCCTCCTCCTCCTCCTCCTCCTCACACTATTGCACGTTGCCAGGACTGCCCAAATTTATGAGCGACCCCTCATCCTAGAGAACCGGCTTGACTTTGCATTTATAACGCATGCGCACTCGGACACACAAATTACCCTCCCCAATACCCCTCGCTTCCCTCACCCCCCTCATCACCCCACTACCCCTCACTTCTTACCCCTTCACACCTCTTCACCCTTCATCCTCCTTACCCCTCAGTCCCTTCGCACCCTCCCCCTTCACCCTTCGTCCCTCACTTCCTTCTCTTCACCCGTCACCCTCCGTCCCTTCACTCCTATCTCCCTCACTCATCCCCTATTCCTTCACCCCTCACTGCCTCTTCCTTCACATCTCTCTCCCTTTCCCGTCATCCTGCATCCCCCTCATCCCTTACCGCACACCTCTCATCCAGTCTCACCTTTCATCCCTCTTTATTCTCCACCCCCTCTCCCTTTACCCTTCACTGACGCTCCCTTCATCCCTCACCCCCGTTTCCATCACCCCTCACCCCCACTCCCATCACCCCTCACCTCTACCACTCCCTCTCCCCTCACCATAATCTCCCTCACCCCTACACCCCTCATCCTCCTTCACCCACTCTCCCTTCACCCCTCATCCCCCCTTTTCCTCCTCGCCTCCCCCACCCTAGGCTGCTGAGGGGAGAGTTTCGTACGTAGCAGCTTCCCACCTCACCACTTTCGGACGACACACCGGACCTGGGAGTCAGCGTACGCACATTCTACGACACATTTTGAGTTTTGTGGTGAGATTATAAGCTCTTCAACCAGGTGACCTACTTTGCATTTTATTCTTGTTACCACCGGACAGCGTTACTCAGCTTAACATGATCTCTCGTACTGAAGGTGTCAGTGAAGGCTGTATCTGACCCCGCCAGTTCAACAGGTCTCTCCGAAGATGAACAAAATAGTCTGGTAGCAAGCGGTCAACAGCGGAGATTTGGATTATGTACACAAAATGATGGACTGATGATCTGAGGATGTAAAATGTTAAGAGAGAGCGAGAAACAAGTCAGAGTGAGCGAGTATGGTGGGTGGAGTGAAGTAGGGTCGGGCGGGCCGGAGCAGCAGCAGCAGCCCCTACAAATGGAAAATCATCTCCCCCTCCATCCTTGCATAATTACGGTGTTGCCCCTCAGTCCACAAAGAGCGGGGGGCAGCGCGCCGTGATAATTGCAACTGGACGCGCCAAGGGTGAAGCCGGAGGAGGGAGAGTAGAGAGGGGGGGAAAGGGATAAGTTAGGTTGGGAGAGAGGGTGAGGGATTAGGGAGGGTGTGAGAGACTTGAAGGGGAGAGGTTCGGGAGGGAGGGAGAGACTTCGCGGGGGTGAGGGATTTGGGAGGGGAAGAGAGACTTGCAAGGATGAAGGGTTAGGGAGGGGATGAGAGACTTGAGGGGTGATGAAATAGGGAGGGGTGAGAGACATGGGGAGTGAAAGAGGGAGGTTCAGATATAGGGGTTAGGGATGGAGGATAAGGGATAAGTTACGCTGGGAGGGAAGCTGAGAGATAAGGGAGACAGAGAAGGATGTTTAGGGATAAGGGAGGCCGGGAGGGAGAGTTAAAGATAAGGGAGGTAGGGGTGGAGAGTGAATGATAAGGTTGGTAAGGAGGGAGGGTGAGGGATAAGGGAAGTAAGAAGGGGGTTGAGTGTGTATGAGTTGAGGCTGTGAAGAAAGGGAGAAGAGAGGGAGGTTGGGTAGGGAGGGTGGGAAAGCAGAGGGAGATTTGGAAAATTGTAGGTTGATGAGGAAGGATGAGAGAGAAGTAGGAATTGAGGATGAGTGTGGTTCTAGAGCGAGATAAGGATGGGAAGGAATGTGGTAACTGCCGAATGGAATGAAAAGTAGCAGGGCCCGATTGGCATAGGTGTAAGGGGAGGATTAGGAGAGAAAACGGGAGGGATGGAATGACTCTCGGGAGGTCTGGAGGGTAGGAATGAGTTGACATGGAGGAAAAAAGGAGGATGTGATGTAGGGAGGGAGGGAGTGGCTATGGGCTGAGAGAGGGAAATGAGGAAGGAAGGTAGGAAGGTATTATTACTTCTGATATATCCAGCTCTGGACGTAGGCGAGGCAGACCCTTCCTTGAGGTCCATCAGTCCTCCTGTGCGTACCAAATGGCGTCACACATTTTCACATGTAGGGAGGGAGAGATGCAGGGTGGGAATAAATAAAGGAGGGGGAGTTGTAGGGTAGCAGGGTGGAGAAACAGAGGGAGGTAAGGAGGGTGGTAAGGGTTGCAGGGAGAGAGGTAGGGTGAGCTGTAGTGAGAGATTAGAATGGGAGGAAGGGAAGGAGAGGGGTAAGTCGGGAGGGTGAAAGGGGTATAGTAAGGCAGGAAGGGAGGCAAGTAGGTAGGGAGGGAGGGTGGCCAATAGAGAGAAAGCGAGAGGGAGGAAGGGATTGTAGAGATGCAGACAGGGAGCGAGGGATCGAGGAAAGCAATGCGACCAGAAAGAGTGGGATGGAGTTAAGCAGGAAGAGAGGGTGGACAAGAAAGATAAATCGAGGGAGAGGAGAGAGTTGTAGAAATACAGGGTGGGATGGTTAAGAGGAAAGGCAAGGACTCTGGAAGTGGGAAGATACACCCGGGGTGTGGGGAGAACGAGGGGTACGTAGAAAGAGAGGATGGACAGTGGAGAGAAATTGAGAGGGAGGAAAGGGTTGTAGAGATGCAATGAGGGAGGGAATTAAGTTGGGAGGGAGGGAGGACTGCAGGAAGAGATGAGGGAGGGAAAGGGGTGATAGAGAGGTAGGGAAGAAATGCAAGAGGGAAAGAGGGAGTTGGGGAGACGGCAGGGAACTAGGAAAGTAGCGAGATACGCAGATGGAAGGCAGAAAGGCAAGAACAGATCAGGGGGAATGTGGATGAGGGAGGGAAAGAGAGAACAAGGAGAGGGAATGCGGGAGAGAAGAAAGATGAATGTAGAAAGGTTAAATGAGAGAGAGAGAGAGAGAGAGAGAGAGAGAGAGAGAGATGTGAATGTAGGGAGAGGAGGAGGAGGAGGAGAAAGACAATGATGCAGGAAGAGTAGGAAGGGTAAGGGGAGAAATTAAAGGACGGTACGGTAAGAAAGAATTTGACGAGAGAGAGAGAGAGAGAGAGAGAGAGAGAGAGAGAGAGAGAGAGAGAGAGGATAAACTGAATGAGTACAGATAGGAGTAATGATGATAATGAAGGGAGAGGCTTTGGGTGAGGGAAGGGAACGAAAAGGAGGGAGGGAGGAAGGAAGGGAGAGAACAGGGAAGTGAGAGAGAGAGAGAGAGAGAGAGACAGAGAGAGAGAAGAGGGGGGAGAACGGCTGGCCAATTACACATCATTACCAACTACATGGGAACATTTACATACTGTACACACCCACTCTGGACCAGGGGAGTGGGCAGTGAGTGGGCAGGGGAGTGAGCAGCAAGTGTGGAGGAGAGTGGGAAGTGGGCAGGAAAGTGCAAAGGGGAGTGGGCAGGAAATTGGGAAAGGTAGTGGAGGGGAGTGGGCAAAGAATTGGGAAAGGTAGTGAAGGGGAGTAGGAAGAGAATTGGGAAAGGTAGTGAAGAGGAGTGGGCAGGGGAGAGGGAAGAGGAGTGAGCAGTGACTGGTGTGGGGATTAGGATATGGAATGGGAGTGGGCAGTTCAAAAGGGGAGTATGCAGTGAGTGGGGAAGAGGACTAGAAGTGCAGAAGTTAGGAGTGGCAGGGAGAGTGGATGGTACATAGGAGGTGGCGGTAAGGGAGGAACTGGGAGTGGGAATGTGAATCGAAATGATAGTGGGTGGAGCAAGTTAGAATGGGAGAAGGGGGAGTGGCAAGGAAAGAGAAGGACTATCTAAGGGAGCAAGAAATAGGAGTGGGATAGTGACAAGGGGGAATGAGAGTGTGGGCATGTAATGAGTGTGTGAGAGAGAATTAAATAAATTTTGGAGTAAGCAGTGAAAGTGGAAGAGAGAGAGGAAGTGAGACGGTGGAAGGGAGGAAAGTGGAATGGAAGTGGGGAAACAGTAGATTGGGAGGAGTGGGAGAGAGGCATTAAGTTGGGGAAAAAATGGAAAATGACAAGTGGAAACAGAATATGGGAAGAGTAATGGAAAGTGAAAGTATTTGAAAGGAAGTGGAAGGCGGCTAGAGAGATGAAAATGAGAGTTGGAGTGGAAGGAGGAGGAGTGAGGAGGAAGATTGGGAAGTGCGAAGGAAAAGAGGTGGAGTAAAAAGGGCATGGAGAGTGCAGTGGGAGGAGGAGATAGGAGTGGGATAGCGAGTGGGAGGGAAAAGAGGGGAGAGTAGGGAGGGAAAGAGAGAAAGGGGAAGAGAGAGATTTTAAGTAAGATTGATTGGGGGAGAGCGTATAAAAAAAGGGTGAGTGGGAGTGGGGAATGGGGAATGAAGAGTTGAAATTGAAACTGGGTAATGGGAATGGGGATTGGAAATAAAGAATTGGAGAGTGTTGAATAGGTGGAGGAGTAAAATGGTGAGTGGGATTGGGCGAGGGGAAACGGGGAAGCTAATGGAAGGGAGATGGCGGATTAAAAAGAGGAGTGGAATGAATGGTGGGAGGGGGAGGGGGAGAAGGTGAGGGAGTAAAGGAGAGGTATGGAGGTTTAGGGAGTATCAGATGGAGTGAGAAATTAAGATTTAAATAACACACCCACATATGTAGGTAGCCCATACACCCACCAGTGAGACCCAACAAGCCCACCTAGGGGGGCTATGAAACTCATCACCTAGGTGATCCTACCCACCCAGCACCTAGAAGACCCAACACACCCACCTAGGAGACGCAACACATCCACTTACGAGACCCAACAAACACACTGTTGAGACTAAACAATCCCACCAATGAGATCCAACTACCCACCTTGGAAACTCAACCCACCTCCCAACTGAGAAACAGCACACCCACCTTGGAGACCAAACATGCCCAGATAGGAGGCCAGCAGACCCACCTAGGAGACCCAACACACCCATCCAGAAGGTCTAGCACACCCACTTTAGTTCCAACACACCCTCCATCTGGGAGACCCAACACACCCACTATTAAGAGACACAACACACCCACCACCTAGGAGACCCAGCACACCCACCACCTAGGAGACCCAGCACCCCCACCACCTAGGAGACCCAACACATCCACGTAGAACTTGATACAAATAGAGAAATTATTAAACTTTTGAACCAGCTTTTTGTATTAATAATTTGTGGTGGCATTTTGTTAGGTGTTGAAGGAAGTGTAGGCTAATATGAGAGAGAGAGAGAGAGAGAGAGAGAGAGAGAGAGAGAGAGAGAGAACTGAGAGAAGAGATAGGCTGATTATAGCAAGAGAGTGAAGGCAAATGAGAAGCAAGAACGAGTGATGATAATGAAGAAAAAGAGAGAGAAGGGGGAGGGATGATGATGATAATAAGGGGGATGATGATGATGATGATGATGAGGGGTGAGGGGAGAGGGGAGAGGCAGCGTGATGAGGGGAGGGAGGCGAGGGACACAAGTAATGCAGTTCAAATACTAATAGGGGAAGTGCGTGCGTGGGGCGAAATCAAGGCTGGAGGGAGAGGGGAGAGAGAGAGAGGGGGGGGAAAGGGGAGGGACAGTGAGAGATGGAGGAAAAGAGGGAAGAGAAGAGAGGGGCAAAGGAGGAGGAGAATGAAGGGAAGGAGGGACGGAACAAGAGAGAGGGAAGAGAAGGGAGAGACGGAGAGGGAGACGAGAGAGTAGGAGAAGGAGAGAGAGAGAGGGGGGGAGGGACAGTAGGAACAGGGAAGGAAACGGGGGAACGGAAGGGAGAGGAAGAGAGAGGGAGAAGAGGAAGGGAATGAGGAAGGCTTGAGAAGGGAGGAAGAGGTAAGGGGAGAGTAAGGGCAAGCAGAAAAAAAGGGGGGGAGAGGGGAGGGACGGAGAGGGGGAGAGGGAAGAAAATAAGAGGGAAAGTGGGTGAGGAGGAAGCCAAAGAAAGTGAGGAGGGGAGAGAGGGGGGGAGGAATTTGAAATGGGGAAAAGTAGCGAGGGAGGGAGTGGGGACAGACAGGGAGGGAATGAGAGAGGGGGATAGGAGAGTGGGGAGAATGAGGGAAGGCAGGGAGAGAAGGAAGGGAAAGAGGAGTGAAGGGAGGAAAGGAGTTTAGAAAGGAAAGAGGGGGAGGGCATCCAGGGAGTGAGGAAAGGACGGGAGAGAGAGAGAGAGAGAGAGAGAGAGAGAGAGAGAGAGAGGGAGGAAGGGAGGAGGGTTAAAATGGGAGAGAAGAGTTGAGTCGTGCTCAAAGGAACTGCATTAGTAAAATCAGAGGAGGGGAGGGGTGGGAGGGAGAGGAAGGGTGGAGAGAGAGAGAGAGAGAGAGAGAGAGAGAGAGTGAGAGAGGAGGGGTGGGAGGGAGAGGAAGGGTGGAGAGAGAGAGAGAGAGAGAGAGAGAGAGAGAGAGAGAGGAGGGGAATGGAGGGGGGTAAATGAAGCGACTGGATCTTATTAAAGGAGATTACAAACGAATGTGATAATGTAGGGGAGGCCAGATGACGGTGGCGAGCTGCAGCAGACGAATAATGACGAGACTGCCATAAAAACGACGAATGAAAGCGAAATGATTAAGGAGAAAATAAATTTGTAAGCGAATATTAGGAAAAAAAAAAGAAAAAAAAAAAGGAAAATGCACTGGGATAGCTGTGACGAGAAGGATTATAAGAGAAAGAAAATTAGCTTTAAAAGAGTGAGCAAAAATCAATAATGTTAATGACTACTCGTACAGTAAAGATATAGGCAGCGACGTAGAGAGGACAAGTGCTGACGAAACAGCCAAAAACTAGGCGATCAAAGGGGAAAAGGTATTCAATATTAAATGTAATGAGCGAAAAGCAACAGCATTCATAGCAAAGAGTAGAAGCAGAGCGAAAGAGCGGACGAGTATTGACGAAAGAACGACGATAAAATAGAGAAGGGTAATAACTACTGTATAAAAGAATAGTGAGTAAAAATCATGGGACTGAATAATAAATTAGGAAGAGCGGGTGAGTGCTGACGAAACAGGATAAAAATAACGAAGATAGCGTCAGTGAATATGAGTAATGGGCGAAAAGCAGTTAACAAAGAGAAACAGCGGACGATTGATCACGAAAGAGGGCGATAAAAAGCGATATGTAAGACAAAAAACGAAATGAAGTAGAATTAATAGAGCGAAAAATAAAAAAAGGTAACAAAACAAAAGACGGGGATTGGACGAGAGAATTGTATAGAAACTGAAGATGAATACTAGAGAGCAGTACTCGTTAGTCAAAGGTAATGAAATTTTATAAAGAGCGAAGGACGACGGACGCATGCTGACCAAACAGGACAATAAAGAGCGACAAATGAGAGATGGAAAGTGATAGGCAATAACGCAAAATGGATCATGAGCAAAAAATAGTAAATAAGCTGAAAGATGATGAGAGGTAATGACGTGATATGGATAACGAGCAAAAACAGTAAAGGAAAAAATAATAACAGTAAAAATTAGGTAAGAACAGTGAGCGAAAATTAGGAAAGACAGTGGACGAACATCGGTGAAAGAGAACAACAGAACGGTCAGTAGTAGAAAATAAAAGGTAGTAAATATACAGACAGCAGTACCACTTTTATTATAATAAAAAAAATAAAAGAAGAAAACGATGGACTAACGGGTGCCGGCAAAAGGAAACGATAAAAGTAAACGCGACAAAAAGTCGAAAGTGAAGAAAAAAGAAAACTTGAGATCGACTTCCCCATTAGTTTATTTTGTTCTTGTCACTAACTATTTTATTCAGCCAAGAGATCTGATAAAACGAAGGGTAGTCTGGTCCTAATACTGTCATTACTAGACTGCTCCCCTAAAGTTAATAAAATGATGTAGTCTGGTGGTAGAATACTCGTACAATAAAATAAAAAAAGATCGTCATTGTGAATGGTCAGTGAGCGAAAAGTAATGCAGTATATTTTAAAAATGAGCGAAAAATAAAAAAATAAAACGAGTGGATTAGGAGAAAAGAAAGCAAGCGAAGTAAGTGATAACTCATAAAACAGAGAAGAAATAGAAACTGAATCACAAATATCTAGATGTTAGGCAATAAAATAACAAGAAACAAAAAGCAGTGGACAAACACTGACAAAAGAGTGGTCATGACTGGAAAGTGAGGAAAACAGTAATAGATTACACAGAATTAAAGAAAAGGGGGGTAAGACAAAGAAGAACTAGAAAGTACTCTGCGCATACCTCAGCGAACGCCATATAATTTGCTGCTGTAATTCCTCTTTCCTATTAGACGAATCCCTTTGCGGACTCATTCAGTCATTTGCTTATATGGTCTTACTTTGCCCTGTTACACAGTTGCAGAGAGCTCATACCTCCAACAGCACCAGTAAAGTTAATTATGTATTCCTACAACCAACTTCGGATCCACCTCAAAATCTAATCGGCTGTTCCTTGACCCACTGCCCACCTACATTATACACCGGATTCTGTGGAACTCCTACGTCAAGTTTTTAAGATATTTTGTACACAAGCAGACACACAGGAAAATGCATAACCTCTATCTGACCACGTTGGAGAGAGAGAGAGAGAGAGAGAGAGAGAGAGAGAGAGAGAGAGAAAGGGGGGGGGGAGTAAACAAAAGACAGCGCACAAGCAAACACGAAAGAAGGCGAAACCTATAAAAATACAGCGCAAAGAAAGTGTGAAAAAGAGGAACAAAAACTACGAAAACAGTAACACTACGAAGTTGGTAAAATCCGCAAATACTTATGAACCCCACAACAAAAATAGTCTCCCCAAAAAAGTAAAGTCAAATAATGAAAAGCCAGATCGTCTTTAATATTACCCTGACCCGGCCGTAATTTGCGAACTGATTATGTGAACTTCGGAAATTAATGTGGCAATAAGCTTTTTCTTTTTTTTCGTTATGGTGCGCCTCATTTCATGGATTTCGGGTCTTTTTGTCAGCGTGGCTTTGGATTATTTGTTTATTCTGGATCAGTTTAGTTTATTATTATTATTATTATTATTATTATCATATTATTATTGTGACTTCTATACTGTGGTGGTGACTATATTTGCTTTGTTTCTCTTCTCTCTTCTTTCTTTCCAGCGGAAACGTAAATATGATTTTCATTCCTACATTTCTTCACCATTTTACCTCAGAATTAATACATTCTTTCCATGGGCAAATATCCATAGAGGCTTCTCATTTTTTTTTTTTTTTCCTGTTTAGGCCTTTAAAGGGGTATTGTGAGATCAAAAATAAAACCATTCAAGCACATACCTTTAATGAAATGTGGCAGCATGAATCCGTGGAGTTTGCCAACTTTTGCTATGAGGGTCGTGGACAGTTATGCTTGAGTGCTAGAGAGTTTTTATTCTACGTCATCTTGCATCCTTTGGGAATGTTGGTAGTGTCGTTATTATTATTATTATTATTATTATTATTATTATTATTATTATTATTACTGCTACAGGGTTTTCATACTATTTTCTCGGTTTCTCGAACTTCAAACGTTTATTTCTCTCTCTCTCTCTCTCTCTCTCTCTCTCTCTCTCTCTCTCTCTCTCTCTCTCTCTCTCTCTCTCTCTCTCTCTGTCCATATCTATCTCTTTACATCCTGTGCTCGTTTTCTCCCTCCATACAGGTTCCCTTTTCCTCAGTTCTTTTTATCCTTCTCTTCCCTCCCTGTCTGCAACTCATTCTCACCCTCCCTCCATCCCCTGGTCACTCACTCTTTCCCTTCTGCGTCTGTCTCCCCTTTCCTCCCTCCCTCCATGTCACTTACTCGCCCTTCCATCCCCTTCCGCAACCCTCATTCCCGTCCCCCCCACCCACCCTTTTATCTCTGCAGCCACCCACTTTTCCTCATTATTCTCCTGATTCCCCCCTTTACTTCTCTCTCTCTCTCTCTCTCTCTCTCTCTCTCTCTCTCTCTCTCTCTCTCTCAGCAGTTCTTTTATCTTTTCCTCCATCTATCCACTTGCTTATCTATCCGCTTCAATCTTCCGTCCATCTCCTTTAATCTTCATTACATCCTCGTTCTCTTCTCTTATCCTCTCTTCAGTGTATCTTCTTAACTTCTCAGTACAGCCTCTTTCTCGCCTCTCTTCCTCTTTTCATTCTTTTCTCGTTTCCTCTCCAATCTCTTCTTATTTTCGTCATTACCACTTCACTGCCGCAGATATCTCCTATCCTTTCTTCTTTCCCCTATTGTACCTTGCCTTTCTCTCCTGCCCTGTCTGTTTTCCTAAGTCTTCTTTCTTCCTCTTTTCTCCTTCGTCTTTCTCTTTTTTTTTCCTGTCTTTCCTTCGTGCTCTCCTTTCGCCCCTCTCCTACTCCAGTGTCTCCTCTTATCTCCTTCCATACAATATACGTTCTCCATCTTCTACTTCTACCCCCCCTTCCTCACCCCTCTCACTTCAACCACCCAAGTTTTCTGTCCATCTCTCCCTCCCTCCCTCCCTCCCTCCCCCCCTCCCTCCCCGCAGCTCACCCTTTCCCTCCCTCTCACCCTGCATCTACCCTTATTGCTTGTACTTTTTGATCAGCATTTCCCTCCTCCCTCCCTCCCTTCCTTTCTTTCTTCCCCCTCCCTCCTCTATCGTTCTTCCTTTTCTACTGTCATCTTGCATACTGCTGTCCCTCTTCCTTGCCTCTTACCCCTTTTCCTCACTCATGTCTTCCCATCACCTTTTTATCCCATTCTTTCATCATTCTGACAACATTTCCTCCTCCCCTTGTCACCATTTCCTTATCCCTCCCCACCTCACCTTATCTCCCTCTCGCCATCAACATCCCTCACCCTCCTTTATGCATCTGCTCTCCTTCTCCTTCGTATGTTTCTCCACACTTCCTTCCCCAACCCATCTGTGCAGCTGCCCTCCCTCCCCTCTATTCCACTTGCCTCTGCGCTGCTTCTCTCTCCCTTCCCTCCCCCTCCCCTCCTCTCTTCTATGCAGCTCCCTCCCTTATCTTCTCTCCCCCTGTGCATCTTTCCTCCTACCCTTTGTTCCCCACCCCCTTCCTGCAACCTTCCCTCCCTATCTCAGTTACTTTCCCTTTTCTCCCCCCTTTTCGTACTCCCCTCCTTTCCTTCCTCCTTTTCTACAATCACCTCCCCCTCTCTCCTCCCCTTTCCCCTCCCCAAGCGTCCACGTAACTTATTGATCCCAGGTGCAAAGAATCAGCGCTGGCAGTACGGCTCCTGCAACATTGATACCCTCCGCCAAAGTTTTCTGATTTCATTAACCGATCGCCCCTGCCCTGCCACACCACTCGCTGGGGTGGGATGGGGTGGGGGGTTAAGGTCACCTTTTTTTCCAGTTTCTCTCTTTTCGATTTTCCTGTGTCGTCTTGGTTACCTGCTGATTAGGTGGTTTTAGTTGCCTCCCTCTCATTTTATATATATATATATATATATATATATATATATATATATATATATATATATATATATATATATATATCCCTGTGTGTGTGTGTGTGTGTGTGTGTGTGTGTGTGTGTGTGTGTGTGTGCGCGTGTATGTGCGCGCGCGTTTGTATTTATGTATGTATGTATATAAATATGTATGTCTGCCTCTCAGTATTTATGTATATATGTATGTATATATATTTATGAACCTTTCATCTAGTACTGGCTTCTCTGAACTTAGTAAAATCACTTGACCTCGTTTGACATTACTGAGGAATATTCCTAAGTGGGCCAGGTGCTGTGAAAGGGCTAATTATCCTTCTTTTTACTCTTCTCACGTTTATTTTTTTCTCTCTCTCTTTTCCCCCTTATATTCCTCCCAATCCATGTCTCCCTATTCCACCTATTTATCCACACTACGCCATCATATCGGTCAGCCCTTCACACCTCAGCTCGCCCTTCCTCCATATTGTCATAATCACCATAACCACACCAATAGCCAAATCCAAATTGGATGTATTTTATAACTTTTGTATTTTTAACCAGCGCGGCAATAGGGCCCTCACAGGTCACTCCTCTCGCTTTATAATGAAACTTTTCCTTCCATATTTGATGTCCGGTTGAATAAAGGATAGGACAACAAATTAGGCGAGTGGAAAAGAACTTCATTAACTAAGGGTGAAATATTCAGTGGTGATGGTAGGTACTGTAGGCCCGGTTGGTGGGTCGGTGTGCTGGTGGGTTGAGGGTTGTACCGAATGACACCACCGCACAGCCAGAGACAAAAGTCCGCCTGTTATTCCTCGGCGGCTGCTTCACAATTAGGATATGTCAGTCACTTTCCTGCCTAACGTTTCGTATCAGAGAGATTCATCTGTCGGAGGTGGAACATGCCGAGCGTCTCTCTCTACTTAGGAATATTCACTAAAGGAGGGTGAGAATTAGGAAATGATGAAACAGCAAACATTTGCTCGCGACTGTTACCACTGAGCTATCACTCACCACTCGTAATCCCTCCACCACAATGACGTACTTTATTATATTTTGTTCCGGCTACCACCAGATGATTTAATTAAACTTTAAAGTGAGAGAGTTTTCGAACTGGAGAAGTTAGAGACAGCTTTCATTAACTCCGTCATTTCGAGAGGTCTTTCCTAAGCAGAATAATTTCGTGTGGAGGTAACAAGATTACCGTTGTACACACACACACACACACACACACACACACACACACACACACACACACACCTTTCATAACATTACTCACCACAGCAACTCACCACTCTTCAAATTACCACAGCCACTCTTAGCATTACACACCACAACCACTCACCGCTCGCTCCACTTAGGACTGCTCACACAACCATATTAGTATTATCACAACCGTTTTAGGATTACTGTACTTATCACAACCATATTAGTATTACTTATCACAACCATTGTTAGAATTACACAGCGCAACTTCTCTTTGTATCACTTATTACTATTACCACCAATCATTGCCTCTAATCACCACCATCATCACTTATCACACCACCCATCACTCTCACCACTTGCTATTAGGAACACAAACCACCTTCATCATCACTATCACCACTACCAGCGCCGTCCATATCACTCATCACTATCACCGATACCGACACCATCCATCACCACTCATCACTGCCATTACCAGGTGGTATGTGGTGCCAACAATCAACTCTCTTGATGTATTTTTTTTTTTTTTTTATGTGCTCGACTCTGGGCATAGGCTTCACAGCCTGCTCCCGAGGCCCAGTAGTCCTCCTACACACCATACACCTCTACGTGTCACCACTTCGGCGTTAACACCCACCGTCCATATTGAATATATACTAGGGCTGTCTCATACAGGACTGGTGTATTGATATTAGCGGGGGTATTTTTACGACATGTCGGCGGGTTTTCTAGTAGATCGGTAAAGTCTGCTTTGTATGAAATTCAAATCCTTAAACTGTTCCCTGCCCTAGCGGGGATTTGAACCTGGGTCCGGTAGGACCGCAGGCCACCTCTCTACCGATTGAGCCACCGCCTCCCCCTGCTGCCTACTTCTTCCTGCACCTCTGTCATTCCATTTCTTTGTCTGCCCTCCTCTCTTCTTTCTTCACCCTTTCCGTCCTGTCACTTTTTATTATGTTTCTTGCCATTTCACGTAGTTCTGCACTGAGTGACAAGCGTAATGTTTTTTTCTATCCCAGTAAACTATTTACAACGCTGGGTGATAGCCATATAATCAGATAACGGGGTGATGTGGAGCCATTTATGGTGCCCCTGCTGAATGGGAAGAGAGACGCAAATGCCGCATCCATTCAGAAACCAAACCTCCAAGTTTTCCCCGCGTTTCGCTGTTGCGGGACGCAGTAAACCGCAAGGGAACATGGGTCCATTGCTTGGGACAACCCTGCAGGGGTAGTTGCTTGCCTGCGGTTGATGGCCCTTCTCGGCCGGACCGACCCGGGGTGATCGGCAGCAACAACTACACTCATCACTGACTGCTGCCATCACATCCATCACCATCTCATCTCTCATCACTGTCATCACCACCAGCAACAGTCATCACCACCATCACCGCTCATCACTGTCTTCATAACTCATCACCACAACCAACCACCATCATTCTTCACCGACACCATCACTCAGTCGCCACCACCACCAGTCGTCACCACGATCACACATAACCAACAGCACTCTTCAATGCCATCACCACCATCACTGTTACCACCACCTCCAATCACCACTCACTATCACAGCCAACACTCATCACCATCATTTTTCATCATTACCAGCACCGGCCAGTCGCCACCACCGCTTATCATCATACTACTGGGCCTTGAGAGCAGGCTGTGAAGCCTATGCCCAGAGTCGGACACACACACACACACACACACACACACACACACACACACACACACACACACACACACACACACACACACACAAACTCATTCGCCACTACCACCCATCACCACCACCACTCATCACCACCACCACCACTTATTACCATTTGTTCAGTGCCAGTACATACGATCACCACTCATCACCATTCATCACCACCACCATCACACATCATCACTAATTCACCACTTCTCATCGCTACTCATTCACCAGCACCACTCATTAACAGCACTACACATCATCACCACTCATTCAGCACTTATTTTCACCACTCATTCACTGCCACCACTTTATCACCACTCATCACCACACCACTTAATATCATCATTATTTCATATTTCCATAACCCCTCCTCTTCCTTCTCGACCATTATTTTCTCTCACTTTTTGACTAGAGAATAAGATTTTTTATTACTATTAAATCCGAGCCAGCTTGTTAGGACCGTAAAGTCAGGTTGGGCTGTGAATCTATGTAATTCACTTTCTCTTCCTACCATTACCATCTCTTGGCACATTTTTCGCTTCGTTCTCTCCCTCACTGTGCTCTCCTCTTTCTTATTTCTCTCTTGCTCCAACTTTCTCTCTTTCGCCTTGTCTATCTCTCGTTTACCCTCCCCCCCTTTTTTAAGTCTCTGCCTTTTCATCTCTTGCCCTCCCTTCTTTATACGCTCTCCCTCTTACTTTCTCACTTTCTCTTACTTTCTCACTTTCTCTTACTTTCTCTTCCTTTCTAGTACTTTCTCTGTTTATTACTGTTTCCCTTTTCTATGCTTTTTTCATGGATTTGCTCCCTCTTTTTTTATCTCCCTTTCCTTTTCTTCTCTTTTCATCACTCTTACGTACTAAAGTTCTTCCTTCTTTCTCTCTCTGTATCAGTGTTTCCCAGTCTCACTTTCTCACCCTTTCTCTCATTCTCTTTTCCTACATTCTCTTCCTTTTATTTTCTCATAGTCTCTTACATTCCCTTCCTCTTTTTCATTTTCTCTTCCTCACTCATTTTCTTCCTCTTGCGGCTGGCGAAGGAAACGTCTATTGGAGGGTGACGCCTCCACCTCGAGAGAGAGAGAGAGAGAGAGAGAGAGAGCGCACATTGTTTTGCCCAGACACCTTCAACAGCACACCACACACCACTAGCAACACCACCAACCTTCACAACACCACCTCCTCATTCCCTCCCTCCCGCCATCTTCATTTCCATGGCATCGTCGTCTTCGCCATTTCGTACCTCGTTCATTATCATTTCACTCCTCCAACCGCTGCGCCGCCATTCTGACCACTTCCTTCGGTTGGAGAATTGATCTGTCGTCTGAAAGGGCGTGCGTTCGATCCTACGCAAGGGTGGGGAACAGTCTGATTATACGGTATGAATTTCGTTAAAACATACTTCTCTAATTTACAAGACCAGCCGACATGTCATTAAAACACCCTAGTTAATGCTGTCACACCTGTCGTGAATGAGACAACCCTAGGATATAAATATGGACAATGGGCATTGGAACCAAAATGTTGACATGTGAAAGTGTGTGGCAAGGAGGACTGTTGGGTCAGCAGGGAACGGGCCATCAGGTCTAGCCCCAGAGTCGGGCACAAGCATTATCTCTTTGACATGCATGGTCCTCTACCATTTGCTGCAGTACCCACTAAGCACTCACATAACTCATTGGCCGCTTCAGTCTCATCCCTTCTTCAGCACTGCTCCGCCACGTAGCACTTTATTACTTATTCTTTCACTCTCACGCTTTCACCATACTCCTGCATCTGTTGTGATCCCGCTAAACATTACTTTAACTTTTTTTTTTTTTATCTTCACTGTCTATCACTTTTCTGTCATTTATGCATCCACAACTGAAAGTGGTGGAGAAATGTTTTAACTCCAATCTGTCGGATTGCGGAAACGCTAATGGGAGGGCCATGATGTCATTACAGATGTGTTATTTGACCAGGGGATATGGAATTTTAACACTGATCTCCAGCCTAATCTTTATGAATGTTCTTGATCACGCACATTAATGGCAGTCAGTCTTCACATCTTCCACACTCACCATCTTCATCATCACTTCCCTGATCACCATCTTCATAATCATCTTCCTCAGTCACCATGTGCATGATTCACCATTTTCATCACCGCTTCTTTATTCGCCATCTATATTGTCCTCTTCAACAGTCACCATCTCCACTACCTCCACTTGCACCTTCAGCATCTTCATCAGCATCTTCCTCATTCACCGTCTTCCAACACCACCACCACCACCACCACAGGGCCCCCCAAATAGATACCCCTGCTGTCTCCTCCTCCCGCTTGCTGCCCACCACAGCACCACAGACTTCGCCGTCTCTAAAAGTACCTCTTCAAATTAGGTTTGGTGCCTCTCGTCCTCCTCCTTGCGCCGTCCTCGCGTGTTTACCGGTGTGGTCAGGACATAATTTGCTGCATTGTTGGGGTATCGACGTGGGTTTACATATTAGTTCATTTTCAGCATCAATTTCCTTGGGGGCCTTCTCCTCCTTCTCCTCCTCCTCCTCCTCTCTCTCCTCGTCCCTCCTCTTGCTATTGGGGTTCTTGCTGCCTTCCTTCATTTCCTCTCTCGTGCTCTTCTTCCTCCTTTCCACCCCCTTCCTCTCCTATTTCCGTTTTTCCCCCTTTTTCTATTTTTCCTTCTCTCCCATCTCTTCCACATCTGGCAGTAATTCTTGTTTTGGCTGTCGTCCTTCCTTACTTTCTCCCCGCTTTTCCTTCCCCTTTCGGCATCTTTTCTCTCCTCTTCTACTCTTTCCTGCAGCTCCTCCTCCTGTTCTTGCTGAGGTTCTTGTTGTTCTTTACTGTATTTTTTCCATTCCTTGTTCCTGCTTTTCCTCCTGATTCCTCCTCATTTTCCTCTTCCCCTGTGTTCATCTCCCATTCTGTTCTCCCTTTTCTTATTCCTAACAGTTCTTACTTCTCCTTTCCTGTCCGTTCTTTTCACCTTTCTTCTTTTCCTTTCCACTTATCCGTCCATTCTCTTTCTTTCCCTCTATCCTTTTCCTAGGTACCAATATTGTTCCTTCCTCCTCCTCCTCCTCCTCCTTCTCCCACATTGCTTGCCTGCCTCTCCTCCTCCCCTTTCCCTCGCTCTCAGACTTTCCTTCTCAGCCCTTTATCTTCCTCTTCCCCCTGTTAGTCTCTTTCCCTCCTTTCTTCCTTTTCCTTCCCTCCCTTTCCCAGTTTTTTCTATTTATTTTTCCTCTGTTCCTTTCCCTAGTTCTGTTTTTCCATTCCACCCCTCTCCATCCTTCTCTTGCTCCTCATACAGTATCCTTCTTTCCCTGTGTCCAGTTTCCTTCTTTCATTTCATTCCTTCCATCCATCCTTCCTTCCTTCCTTCCTTCCTTCCTTCCTTCCAAATGGCCTCTTCCGTATCTCACCTCCCCTTATTCACTTCCTTTCCTTTCATATTTACCAGTCATTCTCCTTTTTTCATCTGTTCCGTTTCATTTTACTCTTTTTATCATTACTTTCGTCTTCGGTCGAGTGATTCTTGTCTGTGTTTCCCTTACTTCCTTTCGTCTTACTTCTTTGAACTTTTTATTTATCCTCCTCCCTATTGATTCCTCTCATACTCGTCATCTTTTCTCTTCTCATCCTCCTCATTCTCACAACCGTCTCCTTTCCTCCACCCGTTCTCCCTACCGTCTCCTCTCCTCCACCTCTAAGGCTCCTGTCTATCCTCCCTCCTCCCCCACTTTTTCTCATTTCTTTCCTCCAAACCTCCCCTTTCCCCTCTTCTGTCTCCTACCCTCCTCCAAACCGTTTCACTATATTCTTTCTCCAGTAGATCTCATTCACACTAATCTCTTTCCTCATCCCGAAACCTCCTCTTTCTCCCCTTTCTTCCATTTCCTCTCTCGCCACCGCTGTTTCTCACACTCGCCACCCTCTCTCCAAACCTTCTCCTTTCTCCTCTTCGTAACATCTCTCCATCTTCTCTTCTTCCGTTTCCCTTTCACCCCTACCCAGATCTTTCCATTTGTCCTCGTCCTTCTCCTGTCGTCCACATTTCTTTCCTCTCCCCTATCCCTTCCTCCTCCTCCCCTTCCAGATTTCTTCCCTCCGCCTCCTCCTCCACCTCCAGATTTCTTCCCTCCGCCTCCTCCTCCCCCTCCAGATTTCTTCCCTCCTTCTCCTCCTCCTCATCATCATCATCATCATCATCATCATCATCGATCGTCATCATCATCATCATCATCATCATCATTATCACCATCATCATCATCATCATCATCGATGTTGTCGTCGTCGTCTCCCCCACATTTCTTCCCCCCCCTCTCTCCCATGGCGCACCTCTGACGACAAGGTATGTAAATGAGGTTGTATAGCCAGGTAGGACAGGTAATGACATATTAATTAAGGGGCCTCTCACCCCCCTCCATGATACTTACCTGAACGCTTTGTCTACCTGTCCGCTCACCTCTTGTCCGCTAGAAGTGACCGACGTAATGAGGTGTGTGTGTGTGTGTGTGTGTGTGTGTGTGTGTGTGTGTGTGTGTGTGTGTGTGTCTGTCTGTCTGTCTGTCTGTCTGTGTGTCTGTTTGTCTGTACATGTGCGTGTATATGTTTGTGTATCTGTGTGTGTAATGCAGCATAGTCTGTGGTAACCAAATTTGATTTTTTTTATACATTTTGCCAGGTAATTGTGAATTTCTTTATCATTTGGATGCATTATTTATCTGGTGCATCTAGTTGTATATTATTATCATTTACCTCATATGTAAACTTTGGATCCTTGATAAATTTTGATTCAGGTAAACGAAAGTTATTAGGTGAAATTGTTGGATGAGAGAGAGAGAGAGAGATGGAGGGAGGGAGGGAGGGAGGGAGAGAGAATTAAGGGGAAGGGAGAAGTAGAAAGAGATATAATGGCAAAAATATAAAGTTAAGCTCCACCTGAGACAAAACACTCGCATCAATCATGAAGCGTTACAAAAACACACCCAGAGCACACAAAACTCTTGCCTTATCCCATCCTCTCCATCGCTTACTCTGACACCTACCTTCGCTCAGGAGGAGCACGCCCCATGTTCAAGACTTCACCCCTCTCTCTCTCTCTCTCTCTCTCTCTCTCTCTCTCTCTCTCTCTCTTACACACTGGTAATATATGATCACTCCACCACTACCACCACCGCCGTAGGGCATTCAATATCCTCTGACCGCAGGCTAGTTGAGGTATAATGGCGGCTATTAAAAAGACTTACACGCTGCTAGCTTTAAATAGCATGCATTATTAGTACTACCGCGGATGACACTCTCTCTTTAGCCCTCGTAAACCAAGTCTTGATCGGGTGCTATTTTTTAACTCTCCCTCAGACCAGGACGTATTTTAATGCTTGTTCATGATACCATCTGACGGTTTTATTTAGCTTAGGACAAATCTCAGGCAGTGAATGGGTTAAGTTCAGGATAGGAGCTACATGTTATGGACTAAGCGATCTGTTGCAGTTGTCTCCTTTTCTTTTCATCTGTTGTGTGTAAGGTTCTTCTGATGGATGAAATCGTCTGTTGTTAGTGTGATTAAAATACCCAAGTGTATTGGCACTGAAAGTGTTATAGAGACAGCTTATAGGCCACTGACGTTATAGGGCTTTTCCTTGCTGAATAAAATCATTTACTGTTCAGTTAGTGATAAAATACAGAAGTTGAAACATCTCAGTAAAAATATTAACCCCACCAGTTCCATGCCAGCTTATACTTCTATGATACTAGTGCCAGCGTGTAAAAAATTCCGGGACTAACTTATTGCCTTTCCATAACAAACTGCTTCCAAATACCATTATCTGTGTTTCCATGCCGTTATTGAGCTCTCAGTGGCCAGTTCTGACTAAAAAGTCGAAAAAATAATTTTTGCTTATTTTCGAGTGTCTCGATGTCCAACACTTCTCGCGCTGTCGCGTCGCGTGCAATCGCAATTTTTCTTCTGACACTCTTGGACTTACCCCGACCTAATGCAAACAGAATTAGGTCGATATTTGTTACCATTCTCGTGAACGAAACGAAAAAATACACAGACCGACAGTCGTTTTTGCGTGTCGCGATTTCCGACAATTTCGTGCCGTTGCGCCGCGCGCTATTGCCAAAACTTTTCTTTGGTATTTTTCTGACACTCCCTGGACTTACCCGACCTTTAGGTCGATAACTATTACCGGTCTCGTGAAAGAAACGAACAAGCGCGCGCGCGCGCGCACACACACACACACACACACACACACACACACACACACACACACACACACACACACCTTGACTTTATTGATAGTTTTGTTACATTTCACTCTCTCTCTCTCTCTCTCTCTCTCTCTCTCTCTCTCTCTCTCTCTCTCTCTCTCTCTCTCAGACATACACACGTACATTTTCACACTCGCATGTTATAACAATCATGATTTACTTCGTATAATCTTTAGCAATATCACATGAATCAGTTGAAACATCGGGCATAATTACTAATTCGTATCGTAGTTCGAGGCTGTGTATAACGCAATACAAGGCTTACAGTAACTGATATTGTAAATTATAGTAAGGCTGGCCACTCAGTTTAGTTACTCCCGGGCTAATTATGTCATGACATTGTTTGTGTTCTGGCGGGCTGATATAGCTTAAGCGTTTAGTTGCCCGTCTTACAAGCACTTACAAATAATTTTGAGGGAAGTGCTTATTTGTGTACCGGCAAAGACTGTTAAGGAATAATAATGGAAAAGAATTTGCATACCAGTTCGAGAGGCTTACACTTGCTTAGGCTAAGGTCAGAAGTAGTTGGCCGTTATTTCCTTATCTAGCCATCATCGCCGTCATCATTATTGTCGTCGTTGTCATCGACGACGATGGTCCGCATTTGTCACCGCCGCCGCCGCAGACGCAGCTGCCATCTCCGCCGTCTTCCTCCTCCTCCTCCCAAGGATGGCATGAGGTAGTATCCAGTAGCAAGGAATGAGGAAGAGTTAACGTAATACAGTAATAGAAAAAAAAATCATGTTTTTCGAACGGTACTGCAAAGAGCAAGTTTACTTTACACGTTAGGCAACAAAGCAGGAAACCATTATGTTAAACCTATTTGAAAGTTCCTTATTGCCGAAGGAATAGCTTCCTAATATTACCGTACCCAATAGACTATGAACTGGAGAGCTTGTCTTACAGTAAGTACAGTAAGCCTTTAACAATAATTTTATTTAATGGTGAATTGGAAGTGACCTGTTGTAAAGGACACCACTTGTTACAGAAATGCTTAGCAAATTATACATAGGTTAGTTCGTACTATTTATACATTTTAACCCCTTCATTTAGAGGATGTGATTTTTATGTTAGTCTTGATATCTGTAGACTATTATAATAAGTTTTTAAGAGAATTCTTGAACTGGAGAGGTTACTCACATCCCTCTGCAACCCACCCACTACGGGAGGGCACTACTGGACTGAATAAAATCACCAAATAGCAGCAAGAGAAAAAAAATCTTAACGTCATCGTAGAGAAGGGTTTAAGCAACTAATCTGTTTTGTACCGTTTTGGAAGCATTATAAAGCTAAAGATAGTACTGTGAGTGCATAACAGGAGATAAAGAGAGTGCGGGGAAAAAAAATCGTATATTAATTTTGTTTTGTACTGCGGGCTAAAGAAGCTGCTTAGTCACATCACAGGGCATTAGAATCTGAAGTGCATTGCGTCTTGTGTTAGAATATGGCAGTGAGTCTTGAAATATTATAAACTTCATTGTTTGTCACATTGATATATAAAAAGTAGTGAATCATACAATATTATATTCTGCAGCACGTCCTTCAGTGCTGTATAATTATGCTGTGAGCCGTACAAGAAAACAAACTACAGTGCGTCTTACAACAGAATGTAAACAGCAGAACTTTCTCAGATAGAGTATATACTGTACATCTTACAACAGAACAAACGACAGTGCATCTTATTATGAAATGTAAAAAGCAGCGAGCCCTCAGATAAAGTCCATGCTGTATACCCTAAGCCAGAAAAGACTACAGTGCCTCTTACACTAAAAGAGAAACAGCAGTGCGTACTACAGTAGAATATACCAACAGTGTGCCATACATTAGAATATAAACAGCACTGCTTCTCTCAACAAAACATAAACAGCAGTATGTCTTCTGAGGAATATGACAGCAGCGAGTCCGACCGCAGAATATAAATTGCTCGCCTTACAATAAAATATAGATAGCAGAGAGTCTCACATTAGAATACAAATAGCATCGCGTGTCTTAATAATACAGTATATACACTTTAACCACCCTAATAATTGTGTGTGTGTGTGTGTGAGAGAGAGAGAGAGAGAGAGAGAGAGAGAGACCCTGGAGCCATGCACCCTCTCCTCGTCATCCCGCCTCACCTCATCTCGTATAATATCATCTAATTTCATCTCATCACGCCGCCTGACCTCTCATCGCCTTGCCTCACCTCAGTTCATCTCACCTGACCTCGTTTCACCTCAGCGCCTCCGCTAGGTCTTCCCTCTTGATCTTCCTTCACTTGTTTTCTGCTGTACTCTGCTTCTCTCTCTTTTCTCTTTTCCTCTCCTCTTGTTGCTCTACTCTCCATTCTCCTCCTTTGTACTTTTCTCTTTCTCTTTCCCCCAACTCTTGCTTTCTTTTCCTTGCCTTTCCTTTGCGATGATCTTTCTATCTCCTCTCCTCCGCTCTTCTCAACATATTTACTCCTCTTGTCTCCTCTATTTTCCTGTGACTCGACTCTGCTTCTCCTCTTTTTTCCCCCATCCTCTCTACTTCACTCTCCTTCTCATCTCACTTTTCCTCATATTTTCTGTTCCTCTTCCTTTCCGCCATGTTCTCTTCACCCTCCCCTGTTTGTCTGCACTCACCTCCACACATCTGTTCTCTGTTCTCCTTACCTCTCCCCGTCCCTGCTACCTCATCCTCTGTTATATCTCCTTTCTTCTCCTCTCCCCCTTTTCCCTGCTTATTTTTTTTTCTCACTTCTCCATTCCCCTATCTTTGCATATCCCTCCTCTTCCTCCTTATTATTTTGCTCTCTACTCCTATTATTCTTTTCATTTCGTTTTTATTTTTCTGTATAGTCTCTCTCTCTCTCTCTCTCTCTCTCTCTCTCTCTCTCTCTCTCTCTCTCTCTCTCTCTCTCATTTTTTTTTTTTTTACCTTCATCTTTTTTCATTCTTCTCCTCACCATCCATCCCCACTTCACCCGCTTCAGCACTTCACTGTCTTGTTTTCGCCACCTTTCCTCTCCTCATCCTTTTCATTCTATTCTTTTCGACCCCTCCCTCCCTTCTATCTCTCCTCCACACCACCTCTTCATCTCTTTCCCCCCCCCCTCCTTTTTTACCTCCGGTTCTTTCCTCCCCGTTGTCTCTTGTTTCACACTTCCTCATCTCCGCCCCTCTACCAACTCTTACTTTTTTCTCCCTTTCTGACTCTCTTTAGTTTCGTTCTATCCTCACCACACCCTCCTTTCTCGGAACTTCATTTCCCCCTCCCTCACTCTTCCCTCCCCCCTCTCACCTCTTTACACCTCATCTCCCTTGCTTTTCATCTCCTTTTCCTCTTACCTTACATTCATCTTACGTCCCTCTTACCTCAGTACCTCGCACCTCAGCTCCCCAGAACTCACCCTACCTCCCCATACCTCATCTTCCTCACCACCTCACCTCCTTGGATCACATTTGCCTTACATTTCAGTCCCACACCTCATTTCCCTCCCTACCTCTCCACATTGAGTTTTTCTCACACTTTACCTCCCCCCACCTCACCTTATTCACA
Organism: Coenobita brevimanus; assembly: GCF_032717465.1. Classification (NCBI taxonomy): domain Eukaryota; kingdom Metazoa; phylum Arthropoda; class Malacostraca; order Decapoda; family Coenobitidae; genus Coenobita; species Coenobita brevimanus. The sequence goes on from NC_137046.1 coordinate 54,379,943, forward strand.
CCTTACCCTCGTTACACCACACCTTATTCACACCTTACCCTCGTTACACCACACCTTATTCACACCTTACCCTCGTTACTCCACACTTTCCTCACACCTCACGTGCTCCCACACCTCCCTTTATCATCCAGTAGTTCTCTCCCACCTCACCATTTTCACACTTCATCACCGGCCTTCTACCTCATTACTCATTTGACCTTCCCCACACCTCACTTTCATCCACACCCTACACTTTTCCCAAACTCCTTCACCCTCACTCATCTCTACACAACACACCTTTCTCGCACTTCACTTCCATCCACACACTATACTTTCTTCACACTCCATCACCTCCCACCTCACATTCTTCATACCTTTCACCATATCACACCTCCTCATACCTCACATCCTCGCCCACACCTCACCTCACACCTCATCATTCTCACATCATCCCATCTTTCTCCACAACACTTCGCCTCGTACTTCATCTTCCTCACACTTTTTAACACCGCAGCGCTTCATCACCCCACACCTTTCCCTTCACCTCAACTCACCTCACAGTTAACTATCTCACACGTTACCCCCTTCTCATTTTTTTCAAGTTTTCACGCCTCCCGTCCTCAGCTGTCAACACCTCACCACCTCCCTTCCTCATCATCCTCACACTTGATATCCTTCACATATTTCGCCTCATGTTATCTCCCTTTTCTTCACCATCCCACAGCCAACCTTTGCATATCATATCACCTTTTCACCTCACCTCACCTGGCTACTTGCCACACCTCACCATCCTCGCACTCCATGCACTCCATCTGCCTCATATACTTCACGCTCTTACGTTTCCTTTCCTCAACTTCCAACATTTTACCTCTCCATACCTCAAACCTCGGCATCTTCACACTTCATATCCCTCACGCTTTTCACCTCACATCATCACCATTTCTCACAACCTCACATCCCACCTCACCTCACCTTGTCGCACCTCATCCTCACACTTCCATTACTCCACTCTATTTACTTTCTCACTTATCCTTTCCTCACCACTCCGTACCTCAAACATACTACAACATCACGTCACCTTCCAAAACCTCACCTTGCACCTCATCTCACCTCACCTCATCTCACTTCATCTCACGCCATCTCACCCCGTCGTCACCAGCAGAACCGCAACGTCCGGGGCAAAATACGTAATAACTTGAATTGATCACCTCCTATTAATCTAATCATCTCGCCGACTCCTCACAACATTACCATACAAATAAGATTCTGGCCTTACGTCGGCGGGGGGAGATTATTCACAGCTCTTTGTCCGCGATATCAATTTAGCGTTAAGAAGGCCGAGAGGGGAGAGTGCTCATTCGTCCTGCCCCGCCACACTTAGTCAACCAGTCCTCGTCCTTAATTACTCGTTCTGCATATACATCGGTGCCCGGGAAATTAGTCTTGTACAGTATAAATTCGATTTCGTAGCCGCCTCCTCCGACCGCCGCTGGTGCGTTGGTTCGGTCTGGTCTCCCTCGCTTCTCCCTCTCTCGCGCTCTTCCTATACTGTATCTTTGTCTTTCGTTCTGTGTTGGCTCAGTCCGATCTCCCTTCCTTCTCTGTTTCTCAAGTCTTTCGTTCTCTGTATGCGTCTTTCTGCCTCCACCATCTTTCATTCTCCCCCCTCCCCAGCTCCTCCTCTTTCTCTCCTTTTTTTCTCTGTTTCAGTTCCCCCTTTCCACACACTCTTACCCACTATGTATACCTTTCCATCTCCTTGCCCTACACTTTCTTTCTACTTCTGATTTCTCCCTAATTTTCGACATACTTCTCCCTGTCTCTGTTCTTCCTTCCATCTCCCTGACATTTCTTCTACCATCTCGTCTCACACCCTTCCTCCCACTTTCTGTCTCTCCCATCTTCTCGTTTTCCTTCCTGTCTCGTCATCCCTGTCTCCCACCTTTTCTCTATCCTCTCTTTCTTCTTCTTTCCCTCCCTCCCTCTCTCTCTCCTGGACTGTTCCATTTTACCCCTCCCCTTCCCAACCTTGACTCTGAGCAGTCTGATTCCGGACGATGAAACGTAGGGAGGGAGGGAGTGTGGGAGAGACGCAGGGAGTGGGAGGGATGGGGGGGGGAGGGAGAGTGTGGAGGGAAGGAGAGAAGTGGGGAGAGAATGGGAGGCCAGGAATGAGGGCGACAGAAAGTACGGGAAGAGGGAAGAGAACGAAATGGAAGAAAGAAGGGAGTAGGGAGAAGACAAAATGGGAGAGTAGAGGATAGCATAATAGAAAGTGTGTGTGTGTGTGTGTGTGTGTGTGTGTGTGTGTGTGTGTGTGTGTGTGTGTGAGAGAGAGAGAGAGAGAGAGAGAGAGAGAGAGAGAGAGAGAGAGGAGGGGGGATAAGGTGTGAAAGAAAAGATAAAGTGTGAGAGAGAGAGAGTGGAAAAGAGTGTGAGAGAGAGATCCCGTCCCCACCATTGCCTCACTTCACTATTGGCCTCCCCAGCTGCAGTGTTTCATGAGGCTCTCCAGTAAGGTGGCCCTCTCATCTCAGCTCCCCCTTCCCTTATTCTCCCATGCCCTATTACCCCAACCATCCCCCCATCTCTCCCCTAACCTTCTCTGCCCTATTACCCCTCTTCTCCTTCACCCTGCCAACAGTCCTATCCTCTCCCCTATTTTACCGCCTATCCAACTATGCCATACCACGGCTTCCTTCACCTACCCTGCCCTGCCCTGTAACCCTCTCCTACCCTGTAGTTCCTCTCCTTCCTTACCTTGCCACCTACCCTACTTTTCCATGGCACCTCTCCCTTCCAATAGCCTGCCCTTTCACCCCTTTCTTACCCTGCTAGCTTCTGCAACCCCAGGCTTTCTTGTTTCATCTCCAAACCCCATTCTTTTCTGCACCTTGCCCTTGTCGACGACCTCCCCTGCACTATCCCGGCCACCACATTCCATCCCTGCCATCCTTTCTTGAACCTGTTGAGTCACGTCCTCTCCCTTTTACTCCTGCCCTTCTTCTCAAATCTGGTTGTTTCCTTTCTTCTCATTCCCCCTTCCCACTAATCTCATTCATTTATCCTGCCGTCAAACCCCTACCTCATCTCCCTTTCCCACCCCTGCCACCTCACCTTGGCTTTCCCCTACCCTGCTTCACCTATTTACTTCCATCTTCCCTCCCTTTTCTGTTTCCTGTTTTCCTCTCTTCTCTGCTCCCTCACCTTCCCTACCACCTACATCTACATACTTTCCTTTCCCTCTTTCCCAAACCCTACACCTTATTCAAGCTTTTCCTCTTCTTCTTTCCCCTTTCCTACCCCTTTTCACCTTCCCTTCCCTTTCCTTCCCTTCCCTATCTTCCCTTCCCTACCTTCCTGCACCCTACCACCTCACCCAGGGCTGAGTAAATGAGAAGATGATTAGAAACAGCTACTTTATTTCCCGGATTACAACCCAATTCCAGTTTTGAGTCGAATATTTGAGACCCCGCCGAATCCGTCTGCACCTCAATACAAATATAAATGCAAATACAAATGTAATTATAATTAACATGGCGCAAAGGGTGAGACCTAAAAAAAGAACCATTCCATCTGCCAAACACGGAATATAAGGAGACGTTTTTGAGGCAACAGTTATTGGAATACGAATCAATTTTGAAATGAGGGCGAGACGGGCTCTGTTTTGTTTCCCGAAGAGGGGCGCCCTGGTTTTCAGAAGACTTGAGTCGTCTTGGGGGTGATTTTAGCTCCTTAATCTAATATGACGCATTTTTATTTTATTACTTATCCTGCCACCAGGCAGTTTAATTCCTTTTAGGAGAAGTTAATTCATGCCTCCGTTGGTCCTTTCACTCATATGACGATATATTTAAACATTGTCGATCCTCTGAGGGTTTTTTCCAGAAATAAAAAGTGAAGTCTCTGGTAACTCATTCACTCTGCTATGTCCACACGATTTTTATTGAACTTAGGAAGGATCGTTTGTAGTGAAGAGGTTATTTAAAGCTATAACCAACCACTCCAGTTCGAAAAGTCTTTCCATAGCCTAATGAAATCGTCTGGCGGTATGAAGAATAAAATTGAAAAACAGTTCAGCGTGAACTGGTGAGCGCATTAATTACTAAGAGCCCATCCTTCGACGATTTTCTTCGGCGCCACCTCACATTAAAGTGGTTACGGCACTGCTGTTGTCACCTCGGCCGGCCACTCCAACTGGGCAGTGGCCATTGCAATTACCAAGGGGGCGAATCCTAATGCAAGCGGAGAGGCCGGGGAGAAATGTGTAAATGAAGGGCGGGAGGGGGAAATATCCTCATCTTACAAAGGTGAATATAAATGCAAATTGCTCAGCATTACTGGTGGGGGGAAACCTAAGATGAAAAGGAATGGACACGAAAAAGCTCCCCGTGGCATGAAAAGGAGTCAGTAATAAAAACGCGAACCATTACCCGGGGCAAAGGCAAACAAGATGAATATGTGTGTGTGTGTGTGTGGGGAGGAGGAGAGGAGCTGGGCGGGGGGGGGGGAGGATTTTTGAAGCTCCGGACCCCCAGATCGAAAACAGCGTCGGCGGGGTTATATTTTGATCGCTGGAAACCTTTGATGCTTCCTCCCGTCATTTGAATACGCACGTAGAGTGAGTGAGAGAAAGAGGAAGAGAGAGTGTGAGTGAGTGTTAGGGGAGAGAGTGTGAGCGTGAATGTTGGGGAGAGTGAGTGAGTGAGATTGAGGGGAAGATGGAGAGAGAACGAGAGATTTGGGAGAGAGAGAGAGAGAGAGAGAGAGAGTAGGAGTGAGTGAGTTAAAGGGAGAGAAAGTTGGGAGTGTCAGAGATAGAATCAAAGAGGGGGAGAAATTCAGGATGAGGTAGTGAGTGCTTGGTTGCAGGAGAGAATCAGAAAGAAAATGAGAGAAAGAGAGAGAGAGAGAGAATGAATCAGTGCCTCTCTCTCTCTCTCTCTCTCTCTCTCTCTCTCTCTCTCTCCACACCCCTGACAGCCCCGTTGTTCCTTCGTCTGTTATTGTCATTATTTTTAAGTAGTGGCGTCTTTTTTCCCCGCACCCTCTTAGCCCCCAAGACAAAGCAGAGGATCAGAAGGAGAGGTTGTGTATTGTCATTGTGGCTTAGATGAAAAATGGCCAGCCCAATATGCATTCTCGCGAGGACGATGGGGACTTGATTATTGCTTGCTTCGTGTTGTTTGTGTGGTGCTGTGTGTGTGTGTGTGTGTGTGTGTGTGTGTGTGTGTGGGTGAGTGGGTGGGGTTGTATTTGGGCATTTTGATAGCTTTTCAATTTGTTTAGTTAAAAGCACAGCACATAATTATGTATACTCACAAACGCGTGTATAGACTCATTCATTCCTCCCGCCCCACACACTCTATAACCCTCTCGCACCCGTAATTTTTCTAATTCCTATCCACACTCTCACACACACTACACACATCCTCTTTCACATTCTCTCACTCACGCACAAACCACCTCACACAACCTCTTTTTCAGATCTTCCTAATCACTCACTCTTTCATTCACAGACTGTTCTGCTTACACTGTCACACTTACATTCACGCATCTTTTCATTTATATACCATTCCTCTCACACACATCTCCCACTCACATCCTGTCATTAACACATCATCCCTCTTACACATTCTCCCACCCACACACTCATACACCGCACACTATACTTCATACATCCACCCACTCTCTCACACCCTCCCGCTCAGACAGCGGTTGCTCAATTGGTAGAGAGTTGGCTTGCAGTCCTACCGGACCCAGGTTCAAATCCTTGCTAGGGCAGGGAACAGTTTAAGAATTTGAATTTTATTAAAGCAGACATTACTGAGCTACCAGAAGACCCGCCGACATGTCATAAAAATACCCCTGCTAATACCAATACACCAGTCCCGTATGAGACAGCCCTAGCATGTATTCAGTATGGACGGTGGGTGTTAGCGCCGAAGTGGTGACATGTAGAGGTGTATTGTATGTAGGAGGACTACTGGACCTTGGGAACAGGCTGTGAAGCTACACCATACTGCCACTCACCCACACCTCCCTCACAGTCTTCCTTTAACACACCTTTACACCGACCCACCGACACCACGCATCCACACCACTCACACATCTACAGCTTTTCCAACGCGCTTCCACTGTTTTCCTCCTTCTTGCGCATTCTTCCTCCCTCCCGCATCCTCTTCCTCGCTCCCACTTCTTTACAACACCATCTTCTACAAACACAGTCATATCCATTCCCTCCCTTTGGTACTCCTTCACAATCCTTGCCCCATCCTACCCTGTCGTGCCTTACCCTGTCTTGTCCCGTCCTGCCTTGCCCTACCTTGCATTACTCTACCCTACCCTACCCTACCCTGTCTTTCCTTGTCCTTGTCCTGCCCTACCCTGCCCCCATGTTCCAGCAAAGAGCAGCACCGGGCCGCTTCATTAAACTCATTATACCCTGACGTGGCCTTACCTGTAAAACTCACTCTCCTCACACGGTCCCTCTCACACTCCCACTCCTTCACATGTCCCGCCCCTCCTATTTCTGTCCCACCCTGCCTTGCCCTGTTCGATCTCATCCTGCCTGCCCTTCTCCCCTCCCCTCCCCTCCCCGGTCAAGCGAGGATTGCAGCGGGTCACCTCATTATCCCCAGACTCGGCTTCACCTGTAAAACTCCCTTGCTAATTAGGATAATCCCGAGTGAGAGCCTAGAGCCCCGGATTACACGCCGGATATACCGGATAGGCCCCAGAAATTCCTCATTAAGTGGGGGGGGCGGTTCGACTAATCAGCTATGCAAATCAGCCACGGATTAGAGGCATGGCAAATCAAATCGGTAATTAAGTGCTTAGTGACTGGGATTCGATGACGCGATCCAGTTGCCTTATATCCAGTTGCCTTTTATAATATTTGCTGCTATCAGATGATTTTAATTTTAAGCTTTGAACAGTGCCCTCATAGTGGGGGGGGGGAAAAAAAAAAAAAAAAAAAAAAAGGGAGGTAAGGAAAGCTCTACGTAACCCCTCCAATTCGGAAGATCTCTCGAGCTGAGTGAACTCGACAGGAGATAGAAAGAATATAACCTAATCGACTCCTCTGAATTAAAGGCCCAAACCCTTCGCCTTGCTGAGGATGCGCCGACTTTGCCGGAGGCGCGAGTGGAGCCGAATTCATAGCGCGCAAAATATGAATACGCTCGAGTGATAATGTCGGAGCTACAAGGAATTTGCATAATACAGAGGCACTCAGAGAAACACAACAGGTGACGTGCAATTCTAATTAATTATGGAGCCTTGAGCCGGGCCGCACCTCTGTCATCAAACTGGCAAATTACGTATCGGCGGCGTGAGAGAGAGAGAGAGAGAGAAGCAGACAGACAGATAGACAGTGACAGAGAGAGATGGGAAGGGAGGAGGGTAGAAAAAAAAAATGGGGTAGTTTAACAAAGAAAGAATCCTGCTTTGAAGTAAGGGCACCGTGGCAAGGTAATGAGAGGAGCCGACGCCGAAATGAGACGAGGCTTTGCACGGCCCCGACGAAACATTCACAATTTACTGTTAAAGACTTACGAAGGAGGAGGAGGAGGAGGAGGGAAGGGGGGGGTATGAAATGGCTGGTGGGGATTTGGGGATTGGGTAGGAGAAGAGGGAGGGAGTGTGAAGTAGGGGTGCGGGAAGAAATGGGGGTGTGGTTGCAGAAATGAAGGGGTTAGGTTGGTTGGGTTGGTAAGGGGGAAGGGTTTTGGCTTTGGGACTAGGTTGGGGAAGGGATTGAGCGTCTGAGTTAGGGATGGGAAGGGAGGGGAAGAACTGACTGGAAGCCGGGGGATGCTGTGGGGAGTTGGGTTGTGGTAAGAAGGGTGAGGTGGTTGGGAGTGATAAGTTGAGTTTCAGAGGGTGGGATGCTGGTGACTGGGAGATGGATGGGAGGAGAGGGTTTAAGGTGTTGGAGTAGGGAAGGGGGGAGGCGGCTGAGGTAGAGATGCGATGGGAGGTGGAGGGGGTGGGGAAGGTGGCAGGGAAAGTGTGGGATGGGGGAGGGAGAGAGGAGTCTGATACGCCATTTTCCTGAACATTACCGGCTACATAATTATGAATGCAGGTCCTGGAATTGCAGTATAGAGAAGTAAGGCTAATATCCAACTTGGTGAAATATGCTCCCTGACTGCGACTAATGTTTGATATTGGCCGGTGTTGCTGATTTGTTTGTTGGGCTTTTAACCTGACCTATATTGGCGTTTTGTTAATTGGACGCTGATGGCCTTCTTAATTATGCATATGCAGACTCTAAAGATATTCCTAATCAGCCTCGCAGTCAATGTACCACATTTTATTAATTTAAGACGCTTAATAACTACCAGTATTTGTTTATGCTAATAGAATTAATGTGTTCTTAATCGAGATTACGTTTAAGGCAGCGCCACTTGATAAATTATTTATAAGATTAAAACAACTGTTTGTAAGGCTGATATGATTTTATTTTGAAGTTTTCAGAGTTTATTTATATAGGTTGTGTTGTTTATAACGTTGAAAACTTTCTTTTTTGTCATTTAAGGATTTTTTTCTTATTTCAGAAGGGAAGGGATCTTTTTGTAAGACAAATTTCTTTAATGTTTTTTTATAGTTTACATTGAAAGAAAAAAAAAAAAAACGCTTTCATCCAACAGCTATTTTTGTGGTTACGAACTCCGTCAGTATGACATACTGTTACTTTTTGTTTTCAAACAATTACAGTAGCCTGGGGACTTTTACATGGTGAAAACATAAAACTGCCTCTGTTTACCACTTTATTGTAAAATTAATCTCCCAAGCTGAATATAATCCAGCAGAGACAGCAAGAATAAACTAACGAGGATATCGTGGTAAATGTTTCAGGCTATTTGTAAGGTTGATGGTCTTTTTTTTATTTTTTTTCTTTGTTGGACCAGTATGTGTGAATCCCCTAAGCCTAAGAACGTGCTTTTCGTTTTGTTCCAGCCACCAACAGGCTGTTATATTTTCATATAAGAGACCGACACCACTCGTAGCAGTGAAGCGATTAATGAAGGTTATATCTATCGTCTCCAGTTATATAGGTCAGTCCCAATCATTAATAACATCATCTGCAAATAGCAAAAAGTATAATGAATAAGACTACTTCGGGTTGAGAGCTGAGTTGTATTTGTTGGGTTAAGATGTTATTCTGTTTGTGAGGCTAGCACATTTTTTGTTTCTAAGTGTCTCTTGTATGCTTTGTGTACATACGAGTACTCCTTGTTTCTTGATGTTTCCTCGCCGCATCTCTAATCCATCTAGCTCGAGTACTTCATTTATTTCATTATCTTGCTGCAACCAAACGATTACATTCAGCTTAACCCTGTCATGGCCGGGACAACTCAAGTAATGTATTTCAGTTTATTTCAAACGATATTGTTCAGCTGTTCATCTGCGAGTACGTCACAGGAACCTAAGTGCAGGTATTGTTGACACTAACCCTCTCATTGTTATGTTACGCCTTTTCTAGTACTGTATTTATGCAAGATAACGCCAGGTTATTTTATACGGCTGAAGATGAGTCGTAATAGTCTAAGAATGTTAAGAAAGCATCCTGCTTGTGAAGACTTTACCGAAGGTTGTTTCTAAAACTTTTCTAGCGGAAAAACCACTCCTGAGCAAAATACTATCGTCTGAGAATTGCAGGAATAAATTAAAGAAACCGTCCCATGATTCAAGGGATTAAGCGGCGTAGGTACCAGCAGCGGGGTTAATGTGGTGAGGTTTGGGTTAAGTTAGGTCTGGTAAGGTTAGGTTAAGTTAATGATAAAGAGGCGGAGTGGCGGGGTAAATGAGGTGAGGCGTGGGCTGCGAGCTAGCACACTACAGCCACTTCCCCAGCCACTGGTAAACACACACACACACACACACACACACACACACACACACACACACACACACACACACACACACACACACACACACACACACACACACACACACACACACACACACACACACACACACACACACACACACACACACACACACACACACACACACACACACTATCTACGAAAGCAATTACACTTATACATTGATTCACAGCACACACACCACCACACTTGTACAACACATTTTCTTTCACACACACACACACACACACACACACACACACACACACACACACACACACACACACACACACACATACACTATCTACGAAAGCAATTACACTTATACATTGATTCACAGCACACACACCACCACACTTGTACAACACATTTTCTTTCACACACACACACACACACACACACACACACACACACACACACACACACACACACACACACACACACACACACACATCCTTTCCACCCCCCATGCACAGCACACTTTCACACACTCACATTCTTATCCTTGGACTTTATGAAGTACAGTAGCTTACAAATGTTCTCTTATATGCACACCCAATCGCATTTGCAGACATGCACTATCCACATTCACCCCCTACCACCAACTCCTGCACCACGTACAGTGCAGCATACACAAATATACATAATACACTTGGGAACCTTGGCCCTCCCTGCCTCCCCTCTCAGTAATTACTTAACCATGCCCTAATGAACTAATCATCCCCGCTCCGACATGACACCAAGCTAACCCAACCTCGCCCTTAATACATTCACCCAGAGCACTTCTCCCTCACTCTTTCTCCTTTTTTTTTTTTTTTTTTTTTTTTGTGTGTGTGTGCTTCCACTAGACTGTTTTATTCATCTTTGGAAGGAAATCTAGTTTGGGATTCAGGAAAGCAGCATCTAATCTCTTGCCATTTCGGTGGATCATCCCTAAGCTTATAATCATTTGGAGTTATCAAGAATTATTTCCAAAAAATAAGCCCTCCTGTTATTATTAACCAAGCCAGTGTCGGGTGAATAAAAATCGTCTGGCTAAGTTAACAGAGACGTCATGGCACTTAGGGTGTTAGTGAAGTCAGTTGCCCATTTACTCAGAGGGGTCTCTTATGCTGAATAAAATCGTCTGTAGGTACCACGATTCTGTATAAAAAGACGTCAATACGCGAACACTGACGGAGTTAATGGATATTGTTGGGACTACAGCCTCGCCTCGAGCCCCTATGCCCCTACATACCTGATGGAGCACAAAAGGATTCTATGATGAATGAATAAATATGTCCATTGAAAATAGCTTCGAGTCCCTTCACTACAAGGGAGTTCATTAAAATCGTCTGGCTTTAACGAGAAGGAAATATAAAAGTAAAACACATTGACAAGCTGGATAGAATTAAAAAGGACGACGAGGTTTCGAAGGATGAATTGGAATTGCATCCATCCTTTCATTACAAGAGGTCTTCATATATTCA